>NC_057348.1:12590000-13215000 GCF_016509475.1 Prionailurus bengalensis | reverse complement strand
CTGGGAATGGGGCCCTCAGCCATTACCTTCAGAACAGCTGCCTTGCCTTCTCCGGTTGCCACAAAAATGACCGTTCGGGCTGCATTTAGCACAGGAAGCGTGAGGGTCACACGCTCTGGTGGTGGCTTTGGGGAGTCGCTGATAGGGGCCACGATCTTCTCCCGCTCCTGGGGGAGGGAGGCCCCGGGGTGGAATGTCACTTCAGTTTCTCGAGCACTCACATACACCAGGCATGATCTGTCCATCATTCCGTCACCCCGCCCCCACCATTAATCTTGTGGTACTTGATTTAAATCCCCATTTTAAGATGGGTAAACCAAGGCTCCAGAGTTGGTTAAGGCTTGCTGGTTGGCAGAGGCTGACTCAAACCCTGCTGTGGGCACCTCCCGGTCCCCCCAAAGTGGTCCTCCCTCCGGAAGTTCTAGTCGGCAGAGGCCCATGTGGGTGTGCTCACCTGCAGGAGGGGGTGGTCCGGGAAGAGTGAGCAGGTGTGGCCGTCAGGACCCACTCCGAGAATCAGCAGGTCAAAAACCGGAATGGCGTCCCCTTGGAAGGCCTGGGTGGGGAAAAGACAGTCCTGAGAGGTTGGGGGCAGGGTGGGGCTCAAAGGACACAAAGCGACAGTGGCTGTAACACAGGGAGCAACACGCAGCCTCACCTGCATGAAAGGGCCTCTGTGAGGCTCCACATTTCACCCGTGTGACTGGCCAAAAGCCTGGGGACACAACTGTCCCAGACCTGCTCCCAGAGTGTCAGAGGCTGGGCTACCTTCAGGGACCCAACGGTGGGGCTGTGGACTCGCGGGAAGGGGGAGCGGGGGTGGTCCTGAAAGGCATCTGTCCAGGGTGGGGCCGTATTTGCAACCACCCCCGGGGCGGGGGGGGGGGGGGGCGGCGCTAGTTTTTGCTGGTGAGAATCATACAGTGCCACCCACAGGCCTGCTCCGTCACCACCGCATGGACCAGGCCTCCCTGGGGCCACACCGTGGGACTCACCTGTCTCAGCTTCTTGGCATAGTCCTCGGCCGCCTCCTCCACAGGAAGCTGGGGGTTAATGGTGATCACCTGGCTGTCGGGAATGGGCAGCCTGGAGAGCAAGTGCGTCTGCAGCAGAGGAGGGACAAAGTCACCAACAGCCACACATGGTTCCCAGAGGCACAAGGTTTGCACGCGTGACCACCTGGATTCTCCAGGTGAAGATGCCTCCAGGACAGGACCGTCATACACCCACCTCCTGGGTGAGTCGGGATCCCGGGGGCGTTTCCACCAGGAGTCTTTCAAGGCCAGCATGATTGGGGGCCTCCTGGCCCCAGTCTGCACCTGTGTGGCCACATCACAGCCCTGTTTCCAAGTCCCCAGGGTCCCTTGGACCTCAGGATAAAACCCAGCCCCTCTCTGCCCTCCATGACGCCCAGCTGACCTTGCCCCCCCCCCCCCCCCGCCGTGATAGCACGCACCCTGGCCTCTGCAAAATGGATTTAATTTTTGTGGAAGCGGCCGGAGTCGGGCCTCCTGCCAGGTGGAGGGCTCTGGCCCTTTCCCTCGTCTCCCCAGGTGAACCTCAGGGCCTTTGATCTGCTCTGGGATGGACCCTGGCGACCCCACCTTGGTGCCTCCCTTCACACAGGATCTAGCCCATGGACGCAGCGCCAAGCTGAGTCACAAAGGAAAAGCAGGAAGCAGCAAAAATATAGTATTAGAGGGGGAAAGTGACAGGGACATAGAGTAAACAGGCCAGGGGCGCCTGGGTGGCTCAGTCAGTGAAGCGTCCGACTTCGGCTCAGGTCATGATCTCACGGTTCGTGGGTTCGAGCCCTGTATCGGGCTCTGTGCTGCCGGCTCGGAGCCTGGAGCCTGCTTCGGATTCTGCGTCTCCCTCTCTCTGTCCCTCCTCCACTCGCACTTGTGTGTGTGTCTCTCTCTCAAAAATAAATAAACATTTAGAAAATTAAAAAAAAAAATAATTTTAGAGAAAACAGGCCAGACACACAGTCCTGAAGAGTAAGAGCGATATACTGAGGGTAATGGGGAGCCAATGTGTCAGCTAAGAAGGGACACGGTCAGATCTGTTCTCGGAAAGACCGCTCTGCTTTGTCCAAGGTCCCCATCTATACACACGCTCGGGGATTATACTAAGCAAGCCAGTGGGGAATATCAGGGCCCTATTTCTGTCCCATGATCGTCTCCTTAGCTGCCCTTCCCCTACGGGCTCAGAGCCATTCCCTCCCCCTCCTGCTGGGCTCCTTCCAGGGAGCTCAGGGGTGGAGGGTCAGGCAGACAGGTTCCCGGAAGCAGAACTGCTAGTTGATCAGACTGTTTCTCTCTTGACATTCTGCAGGCACCGAGGCACCATTCCCCCCGAAGGCAGCCCCTGCAAATCCTTCCAGCGGAGACAAAGCCCTGGCCTCAGCAGCAGAAGACCCACGGAGCACGCAGGGTGCGCAGAACATTCACACCGACAGAGCCCCGGGGTACGCGAGATCCGTCCTTGAGGACAGAAGCGCCTCTGCATCCCTATACTGGGTTGACCAGTGCCCCCCCCCCCAAATTCATGCCCACCCAGAACCTCAGAATGTGACCTTATCTGGAAGCAGGTCTTTGCAGATGTGATTAGCTGACTTCATAGTAGATTGGTGTGGGCCCTACATCCAATGACTGGTGAGAGACTGGAGGCCAGGGAACACCCGGAGCCCCCAGAGGACGGAAGAAGGGAGGAAGGATCCTCCCCTTGAGCGTCCGGAGGGAGCGTGGCCTCGCCAACACCTGGATTTCAGGTTTCTCCGGGACAGAGAAAATAAATCCTTGCTTTAAGCCACCCGATTTGTGGTCCTTTGTTAACAGCAGCCCCAGGGAACTCACGTGACTCCCCCAGAAGGAGTGAATCCTGGCCCCACATTTGCTCCCGTGGCAAAGCGTAGGCCTTGGCCATAACCTCTGCCCCAGCTCTGCCCATGGCCAGGTCCTCATACCTCCAGGCCTCAGTTCAAACATCACCCCTCAAAGCTCCCCCAGCCCCCACCATCCTGGCTGAAAGGTCATCCCTGGGCTGTTTCTATCATGTCACACAATTATCTTTTGTCCACACTGCACTACGCGAATACTCTGCGGGGCTTCCCTTCATTTCCTGCCCTGTCAGTGCCCGATGCCCCCTAGGAGCCCCATGAGAGAATGGCCCAGCGTCCCATCGTGTCCCCAGCGTTGGATACAGAGACATACAAGGAACATCCCCGCAACACTTTTGTTTACCGTTTTGTTAGAATTTTGTTACTAGAGCAAACACAGTTTTCCTAATTTAAAAAAAGTAAAAGTTCTGGGGCGCCTGGGTGGCTCAGTTGGTTGAGCGTCCTGCTCTTGGTTTCGGCCCAGGTCACGATCTCAAGGTTCGTGAGGTCCAGCCCCGCTGGGGACTCTCCCTCTCCCCCTCTCTCTCTGCCCCTCCTCCCCCTTCTCAAAATAAATAGACAAACTTAAAAAAAAAAAAAAAAAAAGTAAAGTTCTTCAAACTTATGCAAACTAAAATGAAGAAACATGAGCCCACTTTTTAATTAAACTCTTGAAAAAGACCCACAGGGAGGCCCCCGCCCCTGAGACGTGTCCCAAGTGCTATCCGGGGCGTCCCTTCAAACTCTGGCTTCCCTACTAGCCTGGCACATAAGCTCTCCTCCTCTTCTGGTTCCAGTTTCTCCACCTATGAAATGGAGGAACTAACAGCCCCCACCTCATAGGTTATCGTGCAATTTCGTGAGCTGATGTGGCTAAAATGTTTGGTAATCAGCAAGCCTTCCTTCTTGTGACAAAACAACAACAGAAAATCATCAGCTCCAACTTCTACCTAGAGCGGGGGAAACACACCCAGGACCTGAGGGACCAGAAGCTTCGGGCCACGCCCGCCCCTTCCACACCTCCCTGGGCGCGTTTTCCACATCTAGGGCAGGAGGAGAGAGCTCAGATGCAGCTGGGGAACCCCAGGGCCAGGCCACGACCCCCTCCAAGCCTCGGTTGCCCGGATTCTATAGGATCTGAGGCCACAAGCCAAGCATGACCACCCCTGGAGGTGATCAGCACCGAAAGCTCGAGGTAGCTGGAGGTAGATCAAGAACCCGTCCAGGCTGGAGATGAGAAAACCGAAGCCCAAGCTCCACACCAGATACCTCCTGCCTGGCCCTTCCCTACCTCTGCCCTTGCAAGTTGCCAGGCTGTGGCGCCTGAATTTCTCTAGGTCCCTGGCATGGGCCACTCTGTTTCACCTCCACGCCTTTGCCCGGCCACAGGATAAAGCATTATAGGACCTGAAGGCCCCCACGGGGCCACTCGGGTGGCAGTGGAGGCGGGAGTTCAGGGCACGCAGCAGACCCCTCCCAGACAGTGGCAGAGGGGATAGTGTGACCCTCCGTGACCCCCACAGCTGGGTTCAGGAGGTGGGCGCGGCCTTCTTGAAATGACCCCCGGCGGCCCCCGTAGTCAGGTTCAGGCGGTGGGCGCGGTCCTCTCGGCGGCATGACCCCCGGCGGCCCCCGTAGTTCTCACCCGATAGAGACCGTACGTGCTCTCGGCGTGCTCGAAGGGCACGAGGCGCTCGTCGCAGAAGCCTACGGTCCAGCGCGCGAGGCTGGCGGGGCCGGCGGGGGCGGCGGCGGCGGGCAGCTCACGGGCCAGCATCGAGACGAGGCTGCCGCCCGACAGGCCGAGCGCGAAGCGGGCGCGGGCCCCCGCCAGGCAGCACGCCGCCCGCTGCGCCACCAGTTGCGCTAGCGACGCGCCCAGCTCCTGCGGAGTCGAGAAGACCGAGATGAGGCCCGGGGCCGGCGCGGCCATGGCGACGGCGGCGGCGGGGAGGCGGAAGCGCCCCGGGCAGCCGCCAGCGCGCCTGCGCGAAGGCTGGCCCGGCCGCACCGCTGTCAGTACCTCCGGGCGGCCGCCTACGGCACATGCGCAGTCCCGCGAGTGAAGTCGCGGCTCGTCCCGGCGGTCGATCCGAAGGGGCTCGTTGATTCTTTGCACGCTGTGCCTGAGCTCTTTGCTGGGCCGGGGCAGGCGGAACCGGTGCGGTTGATCTCAGCCTCGCGGTGTCAGGGCGGGGTCGGAGGGAGGACCCCACATCTGGGGTCCCCAGGAGGGTGGTGTGGGGGTGGAATGGAAGGAGGAGATGGGAGATTTCCTGGAGGAGGGCGCGTTTTGGTGGACTTGGAAGTTCCTGAACCCTCTAACATACTGATCTCGTTGCTCGTTGTTGTCTTCCTCTTTCATTAAAGTACAAACAACATGAGGGCAGGGTGCGTTTTATTCACTCGTGTCCCGAAAGCCCCCGAACTATGCTTGTTGCAGAATTGGGGCTGGAAACATTCTTGTTGAATTGCTTCTGAAAATGCTCCCTGGCGATTTGTGTGCCTGAGGACCCTGAGAGGCCTCTACCCTGGCTCTTGGCTGGAGGAGCTCCTAAAATGGGGCAAGTGGGTTTTGGCTGATGAGAAAGGGTATTCCAGGGAATAGCATGGGCAGGGAAGACCTGGTGGGCCTGGCCAGCTGGGCCACTTATCCGGGTCAGAGAATTCAGGAGCCTGTGGTAAGTGCCATGAGACTTGCATGGGTAGTGCGTCTTTAAAATCAGTAACAAGTTAAGAAAACAGTCTATTTACAAAAGCACCAAAAAGAATAAGATACTTAGTAATGAACTTAATGAAAGAATCGCAAAACTTGTGCACTGAAAACTACAATACTTCGCAAAAAGATGATTTAAAGATGATCTAAGTAAATGGGAAGACATCTTCTGTTCATGGATTGGAAGATTTAATAGCGTTACGATGTCAGTACTCCCCAAATTGGTCTACAGATTGAACGCAGTTGCTATCAAACTTCAGACTTCTTTTTTGGGGTAGAAATTGCTAAGCTGATCCTAAAATGCGTATGGAATCGTAGGAGGCCCCAAGTAGCCACAATAATGTGGAGAGAAAAACAAAGTTGGAGGACTCATACCCTGATTCCAAACTTGCTGGCAGAGCTACAGTGATCCAGACCTTGTGGTATTGGCATAAGGAGAGAGCTATCAATGTATTAGAACCTGGCAATGCAGATATAAACCCATACATCCATGGTCAGTGGATCTTTACAAACAAGGGTGCCAGGGATCATTCAATGGGCAAAGAATGGTCTTTTCAACAAATGGCACAACTGGATAGTCACATGCAAAAGAATGAAGTTAGATCCTATAATGGCAGAAAGGTAGGACACCCCCACACCCACCCCACCGCTCCTGGCAAAGGTGTCTACACCATGATCCCCAGAACCTGGTGAATAACGTTAGGTTACTTGGCAAGGGGAAATAGTGGTTGCAGATGGAATTAAGTTGCAAATCAGCTGTCCTTAAAATAGATAGCCTGGATGGACCCCATGTAATCACCAGGGTCCTCGTAAATGGAAGAAGGGAGGGGATGAGGGAGAACCAGAGGAATGACAGCATGAGAAAGACTCAACCCACTGTTCCTGGCTTAGAAGATGGAAGAAGGGGCAATGAACCAAGAAATGTGGGTGGCATCTAAAAGCTAGGAAAGGCACGCAAGTGGGTTCTTTCAACCACTAGAGGGAAGGCAGCCACAGGCCAATGCCTTGATTTTAGTCAAGTGAGCTCCATTTCTGACTTCTGACCTTCAGAACTAGAAGATGATAAATTGGTGTTGTCATTTTAAGCCAGTAAGCTTGCAGTAATTTGTTACATCTGCACTGGAAAACAAACACAGATCCCCCACCTCACACGATGTACAAATTAAAATGGGTCGGGGCGCTTGGCTGGCTCAGTCAGTAGAGCATGCAACTCTTGATCTCGGGGTTGTAGGTTTGAGCCCCACGTTGGGTGTAGGGATCACTTTAAAAAAAATGGATCAAGGGGCGCCTGGGTGGCTCAGTCGGTTGAGCGTCCGACTTCGGCTCAGGTCATGATCTCGCGGTTTGTGAGTTTGAGCCCCGCATCGGGCTCTGTGCTGACAGCTCAGAGCCTGGAGCCTACTTCGGATTCTGTGTCTCCTCCTTTCTCTGCCCCTCCCATGCTCATGCTCTATCTCTCTCTGCGTCTCTCAATAATAAATAAACGTTAAGAAAAAAAAAAATTAAAAAAAAAATGGATCAAAGGCCTAAATGTTAAGGGCTGAAATGAAAAACCCTTAGAAGAAAACAAAGTCATAAATCTTTCTAAAAAGTGTATTTATTTTGAGAGAGCAGAAGGCAGGCATGTGTGACTGGAGACTGACCACCCAGGCCAGACTGGAGATGAGACCAGGAAGGGAAGGGCCACACCCCTTAGCAGATCCTCTGAAGGGCTTGAGTAGGGGAGAGGCCTGGGGTATGTTTTTAAAAGATCACTTTGGCTACCACATAAAGGGATTGTGGAGGGATGGGGTGGGAGTAGGGAGGCCAGCCAGGAGCGACGTTTAGTGGGTTAGAGAAATCTAGTGCTGGCTGGGTTTGGTGGGTTTAGGGTCTGTCTTGGAGGCAAGGCTCCTGATCCTTCCTTCCTTCCTTCCTTCCTTCCTTCCTTCCTTCCTTCCTTCCTTCCTTCTCTCATATCACATTTTTTATTTTTATTTTTTTTAAATGTTTATTTATTTTTGAGACAGAGACAGAGCATGAACGGGGGAAGGTCAGAGAGAGAGGGAGACACAGAATCCGAAACAGGCTCCAGGCTCTGAGCTGTCAGTACAGAGCCTGACGCAGGGCTCGAACTCACAGACTGTGAGATCATGACCTGAGCTCGAACTCACAGACCGTGAGATCATGACCTGAGCTGAAGTCGGATGCTCAACCGACTGAGCCACCCAGGCGCCCCATTATATTGCTTTTTAAAAGATCTACTTAAAATTCAAGGAAGCAAATGGTTCTTTGGATAGGTTAGCCTCAAAAAGCCCCACTGTTAAGTTTGCAATATAGATCTGACTTCAGGATAGATGTTTTTCAGCGTCGCTTCATCATGGTGTTCAGTATAAAAGCTTTCCAAGTGTGTCTTCTTTTTTTTTTTTTTTTCTTTTTAAAATTTTTAACCTGATCCTTTCTAATGGATGGGCCAAGGAGTATGAGGAAAAAGAGGAATCAGGATTGAGTCCCGAGTTTCGAGCTTACTGAATTAGATGCCTGGTGGAGCTTAAGCTAACTGAGACACGGAAGCAGGTTGGAGAGAACACGCAGGTCCGTTTGTTGCCCGTGTTTTGTCTGAAATAGACCTATTTCCCAAAGAAAGTGCTGGCAAGGACATGGGAAATTGGAACTCTTACAGCTGCTGGCGGGACCATAAAATGGTGCAGTCACTTTGAAAAACAGTCTGGCAGTCCCTCAAAATATGGAACAGTTGCCATATGACCTAGTATTTCCACACTTTGGTTTATACCCCCCCCCCCAATGAAAAACATATGTTCACACAAAGACTTGTACACAAATGTTGACGGCAGCACTATCACAATAGCTAAACAGGGTAAATAACTCAATGTCCATCAACTGGTCGATGGTCAACATGTGGCCCATCCATACACCGAAATATTATTTGTCCATAAAAAGGAATGAACCTGGATGAATCTTAAAAACGTGATGCCAAGCGAAAGGAGCCAGACATCAAAGACCACATGCTGTATGATTTCACTTACATGAAATGTCCAGAACAGACAAATCCATAGGGACAGAAAGCCAATTAGCGGCTGCCAGGGGCTGGGGAGAGAGACTTCTAATGGGTATGAAGTTTCCTTTTAGGGGAATGAAAGTGCTCTGGAACCAGAGAGAGGTGACGGCTGCACAACTTCGTAAACACTCAACACCACTAAATTGGGCAATTTAAAAAGATGATTTTAAGGTATGTGAATGACACCTCAACTGAAAACAAGTCAGTAGGGGCGCCTGGGTGGCTGAGTGGGTTAAGGGTCCAAATTTTAATTGCGGCTCAGGTCGTCATCTCACAGTTCGTGGGACTGAGCCCTGCATTGGGCTCTGCCGTGACAACATGGAGCCCGCTTGGGATTCTCTCCCTCTGTCTCTGCCCCTCCCCTGCTCTCTCACACAAGCGCTCTCTCTCAAAATACACAAACATTTAATTTTTTTTTTCAACGTTTATTTATTTTTGGGACAGAGAGAGACAGAGCATGAACGGGGGAGGGGCAGAGAGAGAGGGAGACACAGAATTGGAAGCAGGCTCCAGGCTCCGAGCCATCAGCCCAGAGCCTGACGCGGGGCTCGAACTCACGGACCGCGAGATCGTGACCTGGCTGAAGTCGGACGCTTAACCGCCTGCGCCACCCAGGCGCCCCAAAATACACAAACATTTAAACAAAACAAAACAAAACAGTAGGAGTTGGCCAGGCATGCAGCGGACGAACAATGGTTCAGGCACAAGAGACAGCAGGTGCAAAGGCACCGAAGGGAGACGCAAGTTGGGAATGACCACTCGCGGTGGAAAGAAAAGAGCCTATAGGATGGCAAGCTCCGGCCAGGGAGCCTGGACTCTTTCCCAAAGTGAGGAAGACCCTCGGAGGGTAGGAGGCAAGGTCCCAGCCCACAGCTACCTCTCCTTGGAAAGCTCTCGTGTCCTCAACTCCCCCTCCTTCACACGCCCTCTCTGGCACGGCTTCTCCCTCCTTGTCCCTCACACACCACTGCTCGACCCCACGTGCTGATGCCAGACCAGGACGAGTCTCTTCCCACGTCACAGGGACGGACATCCCCTCCGTACACATCCTGCCGGGGCCCCTCCGTGAAGGGGAGGCTTGAGGCCACAGATCGCCTCCTGATTCCAGCTCTTCCTCCCAGTCTTAACCCCGGTTCCTGGGGCAGGGCGGGGGTGGGGAGAGGGCGTCCCAGACCGACTCGTCTCATCCGTCTCATCCGGCGTAAACAATACAAAGCTCTCAAGCCACGAAACGTCGTGGAGGGCGCCTGAGTGGAGCTTCATCCGGCTAAGTGAAAGAAGCTGGTCTGGAAAGGCTATACACATTGCGTGATTCCAAGCGCGTGACCTGGAAAAAAGCAAGACTATGGAGACGGGGAAAAGATCGGCGGTTGCCAGGGGTTGGGATAGGAGGGGCGGAGGGTCGGAGCACCGGGGACGTTTAGGGCAGAGAAACTAGGGTACTATCACAACGGGTGCACGCATTTGCTGAAACCCACAGAATGCACAACACGGAGTGAACGCTAACATAAACCGTAGGCTTGAAAGAAGAACGCACGGACACAAGGCCCATCAACCCTAACAAATGCAGGGCGGTGATGCAAGAGGTTAATGGTAAGAGAGACAGGGGGCGGGGTGACGAGAGTATATAGGAACTCTGTACTTCCCACTTTTTTTTTTTTTTTTAATAAACCTGACGTTGCCCCAATAAATAAAGTTTATTATTAACTAAAAAGACAGACACAGAGCCTGACGCAGGATTATTTTCTTGTCAGCTCGGAGGGAGCGTCTTACCCTTCTGGGACTCACAAGCTTTGGACCAAGAAAGGTCCTGCTGGCCCGCTTTCGCACCGGGAGCTGCTGGCATTGACTCCATTCCCCTGCTTGTACCTCAGTTTCCTCGTCTGTACAATGGAGACCACGGCGGTTGAGGTCTCGTGGCACAGTTATACGGGATGCAATTGTTCGGTCAGCACACCAGGGGCACTGCACCCCCAGAGGCAGGATCCTTCCCCTGCCTTCTTCTCCTGGCGGGCTGTGGGCATCCAAGGACAGCCCCACCCATCGATGGCTCATCCATTCTTGAGCCAACCAGGGCCTGACCCGTCCCCGGGGCCGCCGCTCAGTGCACCCACCCAGCAAATGCCCAGTCACCACGAACCTTTCCTCCTCTGTCCCCTGAAGCGGAGACGAGTTGAGACAGATGTTAGAATACTGGAGGAACAGCAGAAGTTGGGGCTAAGTGGATAGACCCTGGTGCTGGATGTCCTGGATTAGAACGCCAGCTCCAACGGCCACCTCTGAAGCTCTTGCTCAGAGCTACGGCCACGCCGGGCACCCGCCAGAACCTACAGGCACCTCCTCTGGGACCGGGGCCGGCGCGGGGCTTCGTGAGGCCCCAGAGGCTGCAGGGAGGCAGTGAGAACGCTAACCCGAGGCCCCAGAGGCCGTGCCGATGGGCTTACAGGCAACAGGGGACAGCAAGAAAAAGCCATCTGTCTGGCTCTTGCCTGGTGAACATGAGCTCCCCAGCGAAAGTCCTGCCTTCTGAAACTCCGAAAGCGTTCTGTGCCACATGGGGACAGACAGTAAATAACTGGGATTCAGGCACTGGACACTCTGCAGGTTTATTTCTTCAATTCAACTAGGAAACAAAACCTTGGTGCTTGGAAAGGCCCATGCGCAACAGCACTGGCCCCAGTGTTTGAGGGGCTGGATGCTACTGCAGAATTGGGGGGCGGGACGGACAGTCCGAGTGGCCAGGAGTCCGGGATGAGTCCAGGATGAGCCACCAATGAGGCCGACCACCAACGCGAGGTCTGAACTGTCACCAACAAAGCCAGTGGGGATATTCAACGGGCTGGAACTTCCAAGGTCCCGAAGTCCATCTCAGACACCACCCCCAGGCGGGAGACCTCCCCCTACACCACCGCTGCCACTCCTGTGGGTCCCACCAGCAGCGGCGTCAGATGGGGACCCCCTAGAGTCCTCTGCCAGGGTGAGTGTCTGGATGGTGAGCCGAACAGCCACCCAGCACAGTCTTCAAGGCTCCTCTAGCAAGAGCTCCGTGGAGGCACCTAAAAAGAGACATCTGGGCAGGGGCAATGTCTAAGGGGTCACAGTCAACTCTGGAAGCTTCCGGGCATCAGGAAGGGCAGACAGGGGACAGGAGGGAGGCCCACCAAAGATGATTAAGTGCAAAAGGCAACTGGCCCAGCCTGGGAGAGATTTCTAGCTGGCCTGGAGGTCCCTTGACAATGACCCCCCCTGACCCCCAGGTGGGCGGGGCAAACCACGTGGATCCTCTGCTCGGAAAGGGTGATAGAGGGTCTGTCTGGAGCTCAGACTGGCCTGTGATGCCCTGGGGCCCAGCAGCCTGGGGAGGCGCGGACTCTCGCTCCTTAAGGCACAGCTGAGACTCGGGAGACTGAGAAGCTCCACTCTGGGTCCATGACCCAGCAGGGAGGACAGCTGGGCCCTGCATGCCCGCAGATCTCAGGAGAGAGCAGGGGAAAAGGAAGAGGGAAGAGGTGTGGGCATACGGGACAGCGGGGAGGCTGAGAAGCAGGGAGGAGAGAGACGCACAGAGCCACAGGCACGGGAACTCAGGCAGGAGACAGCCCCGAGGAGGAGAGAGGAGAGAGAGGGTAGCAGAGCCGTGGGCTCTTCCTGGGCTCCTCTGGCTGCTGAACACCAGGGTGGCCCCACCTGGCATGGCTGGGCCAGCCCCCCAGCCTCACTGGCAGGGCCGGGCTGGGAGTCTCTAGTGGGCGGAGGAGGAGCGTCAGAGGGCAAAGGCACCGGAGCAGATGCGAGTGTAGACACTGTGGTCGAGGGGCAGGTAGTGGCCCTGCTTCAGGTCCAGGAAGAAGAGCCGGTCCGAGGTCTGGCGTGGGTCAAAGCCCTCATGCTGCAGCCGAGTCTTCTGGATCTTGAAGGTGCCTGTAGGGGTGAGGATGGGGATACTCAGCAAGGGGGTTCCAGGGACCCCCAACTCACCATCCTCTCCTACACCTCCAGGCTTCTGCATAGGCCATCCCCTCGGCTGGAAACAGTCTTCCTCATTTTGTCTGCCTGATTCTCCTTTGCCCTTCAGATCCTGACTTCATGCCCCCTCCTCCAGGGAGGCCTCCCTGACTACCCCCATCACAGCCGCATACTCTGTGTACTCCCTGCCTGGTCACACGGACAGCCCCGAGACCAAAGCAGGGCTGAGTCTATCACACGGTAGGTCAGGGGGCAGCAGCCTGTAGCCGAGGGCCAAATTTGGCCCATCATCTGTTTTGTAAATAGTTTTATTGGCATGAAGCTATGCCTACCCATTTACACATTGTCTAGGACAGCTTTTACACCACAGAGCCAGAGGTGTATGGGACAGAGACTGCATGGCCCCAAAACTGAAAATATTTACTATCTGGTCCTTTAAGGAAAAGTTTGCACTCCCTACAGTGAACAAGTAAAGGAAGGTTTCACGAAAGATAAGTCTAGGAGCACCTGGGTGGCTCAGTTGGTTAAGCATCTGACTTTGGCTCAGCTCATGCTCTTGAGGTTCATGGGTTCAAGCCCTATATTGGCCTCTCTACTGTCAGCACAGAGTGCTCTTTAGATCCTCTGTCCCCCTCTCCTTGTGCCCCTTCCTTGCTCTCTCTGTCTCTCTCTCTCTCTCTCTCAAAAGTAAATAAACATTGGGGAGCCTGGGTGGCTCAGTCAGTTGAGCATCTGACTTCGGCTCCAGTCATGATCTCACAGTTCGTGAGTTCAAGCCCCGTGTTGGGCTCTGTGCTGATGGCTCGGAGCCTGGAGCCTGCTTCAGATTCTGTGTCTGTCTCCCTCTCTCTGCCCCTTCCCTGCTCATGCTCTGTCTCTCAAAAATGAACAAACATTAAAAAAAATGTTTTTTTTTTTAAAAAAGATAAAGCTAAGGGTTCGGGCTAGTAGGAAAAAGTGGACGAGGGATACCTGTATGCTTTAGAGTTGAGGTGTCTTGTTCTAAATAAAACTTCAAAAGCATAAACCATAACATTAAAAAAAGGGGGGGGGGGGTAAGTTTGTATCAAAATTAAGGGCTTCTTTTCAACAAAAGCCCCATAAACAAGGTTAACGGTTCGACTCCCAAAATAGAAGACTTCTGATGTCCGAAACTGCTACGGAATTAACATCTGGACGATTAGGAGAAACTCTCACAAATCGAAAAGAAAAAGACAGCAAGGCTATACAAAGATGGGCAAAAGATACAAACAGGCAATTTACAGAAGCAGGAAATCTCCTAGATAACAAGATGATTTGCTCAAAGTTCCTAGTCCACCAGAAAAAATGCAGGAAATGGAAGAAATGCCCCAAACACTGCAGAATGCCTAGTGGGGGTAGGATCGAGGAATGGAAATAAATAACGATGCTAATAACACAAGAGAAAGGCCCTGCATGAGCCCACCGTGCCTGCTGGCCACGAACCATCGTGTCAGACTTGGCACAAGGATCTGAACCAGGACAAATAAGCAAATGGTTGTTGAACCAAAAGACAGATGGACGGACAGACGGAGAGGCGAGAGGCCGCACCTGTGGTGTCCACTTGGGGCAGGAGGCGTAGGAAGATGGGCCGGGCATAGGGCGCCAGCACCTTCTGCAGCTCTTGGTACAGCACATTGGGGCTCAGCTGGCCGTGGGGGTCCGCGATGGCCGCCATGCCTGCTTTGCCCTCTACTCCTGGAGATAGAGGTTTCACTGAGAACACCCCACCTTTTGTGCCGCCGCAGGACTGAATACACCCTCAGACAGAGGCCCCTGGTCTCTGATCTCTAGTCCCTTCCATCTGAGATAACGCTTGCTGAAGCAGCAATCATTATTCTTATTGAGCTTTGGCTGTACTCGCTGCAACTCTGAGACAGTCGCTTTCACGATCCCATGCACTGGATAAGGAAACCGAGGGGTTATCATCCAGGAGGGGTAACTCCAGCTCCAGTGCCCCGACGCAGGTTGCTATGTGCAGTTATCCAAGCTGAGCACTGCCCAAGAGCACCTGTACCTCCAAGCTCATGCAGGTTGGGCTCCTCAGGGGCTGCCATACCCTAGGACCACCCCCACAAACCCAGCTTGCCTGGCACAGCCACCCCGTACACAGCCACATCTGTCTGGCCCAGCAGGCGGCTGAGCACGCCCTCCACCTCAGTAGTGGAGACATTCTCCCCACGCCAGCGGAAGGTGTCCCCGCCACGGTCCCGGAAGTACATGTAGCCCAGCTCATCCATCACCAGCACGTCACCTGGCAGAGGGGAGGAGGAGAGGTAAGATGGTGGCCCGCCATCCCCACAGCCAGCCCCCAGGATCTTCGCACCTGAGAGGTAGGCGCTGTCGCCCTTGCGGAAGACACTGTGGGCGATCTTCTTGCTGGTGGCGCTCTCGCTGATGTAGCCATCGAAGCGACGCAGCGGGTCCTGCTGGTTGATCTGGCCCACGAGGAGGCCAGGCTCCCCTGGAGAGGAGGCCACCCTCAGGCTGCGCTGGGTGGGCAGGGGGCGGGGGCCCCGGTTCCCCAGGGGACTGGGCAGGGCCTGGCTCACCGGCCTGACACGGGATGCAGAGGCCCTGGGCATCCCGCAAGAGTTCCATGGTGTCCTCGTTGACCTTCACCAGCCGGATGGGGTACACATGGGGCAAGATACGGCTGTTAAAGCCACAGGAGCCGACCTGGGAGGGGGCGAGCCACGTCGGTGAGGAGCCCGTGGGGCATGGTGTCCCCCCAACTGACACCTTGCCTCTCCTGCCCCAGGGCCTGGAATTCGCACGCCGTGTCCCTGAACTCTGTGGCCTTGGGCGATCCGAAAAAGGGGGTATTAAGAGCAGTGCCGCCTTCCCAGGACTCATGCCCCTCCTCCCATCTCCCCGGCCTCCTTTGGCCATCATCTCGTGAGGAAACCTGCTGACTGGTCACCACTTCCTGGTCCCTAAAAACCCTCTATGCTGGCAGGAAGTGAATGCCTGGGGTAACCCCGGAGCCACGTGGGGACACTGGCAGAGCTTCTGCCCGCTCCCCGCTGCATGCCACCTTGCCTGGCTCAGTCCAGTGAGCACAAATCCCTGTCTAATGGGTCTGTGCTGCTGTGTGCTGTTGGGTACGTCTGTTACGGCAGCAAGTGGTGTTAATGCAGCCCAGAGTGTCTTCGACAGACATGCACAGTGGGGGCAGTGCCTTGTTCTCAGGTCCTGAGGACCCAAAACACAGACAGACAGGAAACAAATCACTGCCCCTCCGGTGTTTGCTTTATTATTATTCTCATTAGCTGTGCCTGGCTTAGGATGGGAGGAGTTCGATAAGGCAGCAGGGTCCTGCTAAGGCAGGATGGAAACATTAATTGCGAATCATAAAAGCAACCGCAGAGAGCTTGCAACCTGGGGGTGTCGCGGTGAGCTCGTGATTACGTTGGGTGATTAGAACAGGCCCAATGGGCTGCCGTCCCCATGTACAGAGGAGGAAGCCAAGGCCCAAGGAGTCTGAGTGACTTACCCAGTAGGAGGGGATGGGCACCCCAACCCTGGCCCCTGGATCCCCCAGAGTCCCGCTCTCCCCTGGCCACCTCCCCAGGTGCAAACAGAAAAGGTTGAGCCCCTTGCCCAAGGCACACATGGCCTCACCGAGGACTTGAATTCAGGGGCACCGTCAAGCCACTAACTGTGCATGCCGGAAGAGGGACCCCCCCCCCCCCCCCCCCCCCCCCGCGCGCCCTGGCAGTCCCAGGCGCCCCGCCCACCTCCCCAGCCCTGTGCCGCCTGGCCGGGCCCTCCCAGCAGATCAGGCTGCTCTGGGAGAACGCGGGGCCGGGGAGGCAGAGGTAGCAGCGATCCCAGAAGGTCAGAGCCTGCCCCGCGCTGCCCCACCGCCGCCCACCTTCCCGTCCACGTTGGCGATGCTGCAGTTACACTCGGTGGCTCCATAGAACTCGCCGATCTGGCGCACGCCGAAGCGCTCGGTGAACTCCTCCCAGATGGCGGGCCTCAGCCCGTTGCCCACGGCCAGGCGCACGCGGTGCCGCCCCTCGGCCTCGCGCACCGGCTGCTTCAGCAGGTAGCGGCAGATCTCCCCGATGTACTGGACCACCTGGGGGCGGGAGAGGAGGGGAAGCGAGGGTTGGGCGGCCACGCTGGGCCCCAGCCCCCGAGCTACCCCTCCAACCTGGGCGCTAGGAACAAAGCGCTCTTAAAGGGCGACGGTAACAAAACAGCCCAGGCCGTTTACGCCTGCCCCTCGCCCGAATCCACGCCAGGGGCAGGAGCCGAGAGGATGCGGTCAGCGTCCCCCATGCCCCCCCCCCCCCCCCCCCCCCCGCGCTCCGTCCATCCCCACCCTGCCTCTCTGACCCGAACCTCAGCGCCCCGCCCCCCCTCCGCAGGGCTCCTTCCCTCCTCGTCTCAAGGGTCCACCCCCGGGGGGGGGGGGGGTGAGTCATCTCCCAGATACCCCAGGTGCCTTCAAGTCCTTATCTGAGGTTTGACCTCCTAAGGATTACCCAATTTTACTAGGGGTCACAGACAGTAAGTAACCGGACCAAAGCTGGTAAGTGATAGTGCTTGATTTGAATCTGGGCATCGCGGCCGGAGTGTGAACGAAACAGTTACGCGCTCAGGATGAAGCGCCAAGTTGATCATTACAGCTCCAAAGTGTTCACAGCGTCCCCTCACCAACAGGATAAAGTCCAAATTTCTGCCAGTGGTCAATTCCCTTCGCCGCCCCCCCCGGCCCCCACTGCCTCCCCTCCTTCCCTTTCCCACCAACACCCTGTGCCACACAGGGCTTCTCCTCAGGGCCTTTGCACATGCTGTGCCCGCTGCCTGGAGCGAAAATCCTTCCCCAGGGATGCATCTGGGTCCCCAGGGTTTGGGCCAAATATCACTGCCCAAATGATGACATAAACACATGTGCTGAGTATTCTACCGCCAAACACAGAGCTCATCCGTTTAATTCTCCCAACACTCCACGCGGGACAGGAAGGCATGAGATTCACAGAGGGAAACGGCCTGTCCAAGATCATCAGCTGCTGGACACGAGGCAAGCCCAGGATGGGGCAAGGTCAGAGCCTGAAGGTGGGGAGTTCTCTCCCTCGGTCCCTAGGCTCAGGTCAGTGCTTTTGCCGGGGGGCCCAGCCCACGCCAACCTAAGACACAGCGGGGCCAACCAGCCCAGTCCGTCCCCAGCTAGTAATTGGTTCAAGGGTGAGCACATGACCAGAATTAGGCCAATGAGAATCAGCCCCAGACTGTTGCTACCTGAGCTGCTGAAAACCTGCCGGAAGGAACAGGGCTAAGAAGGAAGCTGCACACCTAGGAAGGAGAAAAACAAGAAATGGACAGAGACAGAGCACCTCCTGGATCAGGTCGTGCCTGAAGCTGTCCAGCTCTCAGCTGTCCTCTTCAGGCCAGGGGAGGGACAACCCAGCCACGACTGAGGCAGCGGAGGGAGACAATGACACCATCCCCCCAACCCCCAACCATGGCCCTGAGTCTGTGTCACGCTGAAAGCCAACAGCTGATCTTTACCTCTGCCTGGACCCCGGGACAGACCCAGGGCTGAAGGGAAGACAACTCAGGTCAGCTCAGAGAGGCAGACATCAGATGGCCTATGCCAATACCTCCAGCCTGCACGGTGGCACCTAGATAGAGGCTGGGAGCAGATCATCGACCAGGGACCCTGCTACAACTCCCCCCGCGTCAGGGTGCCCACTCACCCCAGTGGGCAGGGAGAGACACAGGCACCACACATTCAGCCCCCCCCCCCAGGGATGAGGAGGGGTGGAGTCACCTGTCCCCTGCCTGTCTGTTGCTACACAGCAAAGAAAGTGGGGTTCTAATATTTATTTATTTTTGAGACGGAGACAGAGACAGAGCATGAGCAGGGGAGGGGCAGAGACAGAGGGAGACACAGAATCCGAAGCAGGCTCCAGGCTCCGAGCTGTCAGTGCAGAGCCCGACGCGAGGCTCGAACCCACGAACAGGGAGATCATGACCCGAGCCGAAATCAAATGCTTAACCAGCTGAGCCACCCAGGAGCCCCGGAAGTGGGGCTCTAAATGACAGCCCGCTGCCTCCCCTGAGGACGGATGGACTGTTGTTTGGTCCTGGGGCCACCGCTGCAAGTAAACAGCAGCCAAGCAGTTTCCCTGTCCAACAGCCAAGGGATGGGATTTCCGAACCCAAATGCATGCACTGGTTTTGTCAATGTCCTTGTTAAACTTGACCTCTGAGGATTCCGTCCTCTATTCCTTAAAGAGCCCCTCAGTGTTTAGCACAGACGTTCTTTTAGACACAGAAATTCCCCTTCTTAGAAACAGACTACCAAGGGTCCAGAGACGGTGAATGATGCCCGATGCAGCACGGCATGTCAAGGACAAAGAGGGTGACCACCTGACACCACGGGCCTCCCAGTGGGAGGGCACAGCACCACCGACAAGGAATCCTTGCCAAAAAAGTTGAACTTGAAGCTGATCAAGTATCTAGACCAGGGGTTCTCAACCACAGGCAATTCTGTCCCCCCAGAACACTTGGCAACATCTGGATGCATTTTGAACGGTCACGACTGGGGCGGGGGGGGATGCGTCGGATGCTCTTGGCCTCTAGTGATGTCAGGTCAGGAATGCCTGTCAATATCCTGCAGTGCACAGGATGGCCCCCAGAGCAGAGATTGATCCAGCCCCAAATATCCCAAGCATCATGGTGGAGAAACACTGTGCTAGACCCAACAACTCCCAATGGACAGGAAATGCCAGGGACAGAGGAACACGTTAAGAGACACTGTCTCCAGATCGGGAAAACACTACAGGACAAGCAACTTCCTTTCTTCAGTAAATACACACAAGATGGGGGAAAAAAAAGAAACAAGAGGTTCCTACAGATGAACGGATTCCCATGAGACCCATCGATGGTCGAAATCCGTGGGTCTCCTCTAAAACGGATTTTGTCCGCATTCTAGAAACAGGGGAAAGACCACCTTTTTGACAAGGCGAGTCCCTGGGGATTGAACCGCTGCCCGGATTCCTGATGACACTGTGGGGGTCACTGTCACTTTTTGGCTGTGATGGAGGTGCTGAGCTTACAGGTTTTTTTTTCTTTTCTTGTTGCATTCACATATACCTAAAATTGACCATCTGAAGCACTTTTAAGTGCACAGCTCGGTAGTATTAAGTACATTCACACTGGGAGCCAGCCATCACCATCCACCGGAACTCCTTTCCTCTTGGAGAACTGAGACTCTGTCCCCACTGGACGCTGGGTCCCCACCCCCTCCCCCTCCGGCAGCCCCGTTGGCTTCCATGTTTCAGCCCTTGTAAATAGTGCTGCTGTGAACCTTTGTGTGCAAATATCTCTTGGAGACCCTGCTTTCATGTCTTTTGTTCTAGAAACAGCCCTCACCAGACACAAAAAGCCACACAGAATCTGATCCCACTTACAAGAAAGGTCTAGGACAGGCAAATCCATAAAGATAGAGAGCAAATTAGTGGCTACTCCAGGCACGGGGCGAGGGGGGGCGGGCGGGGGGGGGGCGGGGGGCGGGGAACGGGGCTGGGGAGTGACTGCTGATACCGGGTTTTCCTTCGGGCGTGATGGAAATGTTCTGGAATTAGAGGTGATGGTTACACAACATGGTGAATGTACTAAGGGTCACTAACTGTCCGCTTTAAAAATGGTTTACTTTGGGGTGCCTGGGTGGCTCAGTGGGTTGGACGTCCGACTTCGGCTCAGGTCATGATATCACGGCTCGTGAGTTCGAGCCCCGCGTCGGGCTCTGTACTGACAGCTCAGAGCCTGGAGCCTGTTTCAAATTCTGTGTCTCCCTCTTTCTCTGACCCTCCCCTGTTCATGCTCTGTCTCTCCCTGTCTCAAAAATGAATAAATGTTAAAAAAAATTTTTTAAAAGGTTTATTTCATACGAATTTTGCCTCAAAAGCAAAACAGTCCTCATCTTTCAGAGGTTTTCCAGAAACATCGATGTAGGAAACACACTGCTCTCTGGGGGTTGTTTCACAATGATGCTGAAGGAGGGATGTGGGTGGGGCTAGAGGGGGCAGGATGGGGTGTTTGAAGGCCCCTGGGGCCAGTGACAGGTGCAAAAGAGAAAATCCTCCTTAGTGAAATCAGGTACTGATGTAGGTCTTTCCCCAAAGCAAAGCACTGTCACTGGAACTTTCAGAAAGCGGTGGGGGGTGATCTGTATTCACAACTCTCAATAATCAAGTGGATCAAACAGACCGCTTGCACTTCAAGACTTGGTTTAACAACGTTCCTCAAGGGCCGCCCGCAAGGAAAAACGGAAAATCCTCAAAAGGAGAGCAAATCGGTCATTGCCCCCCAAAGACCCCCAAGATGCCAACCCAGAGCCCCCACCCTGCCTAGCTGTGTGACCTGGGCAGCTGGCCTAACCTCTCTGGGCCCCACCCATCCAAGGTGAGGTGGGCACCTGCCAACTTGCCAGTCCCTGGACACATCCCATTCTCTCCTCTCCTCACCCCTTCTTCCTGGAGGCAGGTTGATAGCACCTGTATTTCTATTTTCATCAGGACACTGAAATCCGCAGCCTGGTTTCCTCTCAACGTGGAGGGGGAGAAGAGAGGAAGGACCGGGTCCTAGCGCCCCCCCCCCTCATTTTCTACAGGACTGTGGATGTCCTCACCCCACCTGAGCCCCACACCTTGTGGCCTTAACCAGCGCAGGGCGGTGACTGCACCCACAGGCCTCATTTCCTGCAGCCACCAGCAGGGAAGGCTGCTGGGGCCCAGGGCAGCGCGTTAGACAACTCAGGCAGCCTGGCCCCAATTCCAGATGCGTTACAGGCCTCAATTTCCCCACCTGCACAATGGCCTCTGCGATGCCTCTGCCCACTCTCAAGCAGTCCTAAGATTCCATGGAGTTTGCATGTCGAAGTAAAGGTTAGCCCGGGGCTGACACGGAGCACGTGCTCAAGAAGCACGGGCCACCTTCCTGTCCCCCTCCGGGGCCCTGGAGAACAGGGGGTCGGGGGAGTGGCTGCCCCACAGCGGAGGGCCTGCAGGTAGAGGGCGGGGCAGCGCGCGGGAGGGGCGGGGCCTGACCGTGCAGTTGTACTTGACGCAGTCATCCCAGAAGCGGCTGGCTGAGAACTTCTTGCGGAGGACCACCGTCAGCCCGTAGAGGAGACACTGCCCCACGCCCATGATGTTGCCTGCAGAGGGCGGGCTCGGTGAGGGGTCCCCAGTCCCTGCCCCACCCCCGCCCGGCCTGCCCACAGTACCTGCCGTGTGGTACAGGGGCAGGCAGTCATAGAGCACGTCTGCCACCTGCATGCTGTAGGCGTAGTGGCCGAAGGCTGCGATGCGGTAGTACCTGCGGGGGGTGGGGGCAGGGAGTGCAGGGGCTGGGGCTTATGTCCTCCAAGGTATGGGAGTGGGGGGAATCTGTGGCGGGGGAGGGGGCACAGCAGGGACCCAGGCAGAGCCAGCCCAGCTCACAGCGGGGGGCGGGCGGGAGCCGAACCTGCAGCCCCCTAATTGCCTTGCCGGTGGGGCTAGGTGCCGGGAGGAATACAAGAGAGCAGGGACACGGAGAGGGGCTGAAGGCAACAGCCAGAGAGGTGTGGGGAGGTGACACACGAGCTGAGATCTGGTGAGAAAGGGCTATGGGGGCTGAGCTAAAGAGCGCCCTGGTGGAGAGCGCAGCCTGTGCAAAGGCCCGGAGGGCAGAAGGGCCCTGGCTGAGTTGAGGAAGTGTAACCAGCTGAGAGGGCTCGAGCGAGGGGTGGAGAGGAGGAAAATGAGAATTGGCAGGGGGTGCGAACGCGGGCGTGTATTTTACTCTGAGGGCCAAGGCAGGTACAGGGAAGTCCGGCACGGGGGGCGGTCTGGTTTAGGATTTGAGACCCTCCCGCGGACGGAGCGGCACTGTCCTGAGATGGGCCGTGGGTCTTCCGCGGGGTGAAGACAGAAATGTCCCCAAGATCCCAACAAGAGCGGAGGGAAGGGGTCGGCCGTACAGGCGACCGGGAGTCACTCTCCAAAGCTGGGGTGATGCCCACGGGCCCCCCTCACCTGCTGTGCACTACAATGGCGGCCTTGGGCAGCCCCGTGGTCCCCGACGTGTAGATGTAGAAGAGTCGATCTGCAGGAGACGCATGTGTTGGGGTCCGAGGATGAGGGGGTGGGGGGCGGGGGGCACTGGCAGCGGAAGGAAGGCGGGTGTCCCGGGCCAGCCTCACCATCCATTCCCTTGTCAGGGGGCTGTGCCAGGGGGGCGGTGGAGGCCTCCTTCAGCAACGGGTCCAGGAGTCGGGCGTCCGGCAGGATGCCCTCAGGCCCCAGTTCTCCAGAGCAGAACTTGAGCAGACTCTTCCCCAGCTGTCCGCTCACCTCGGCCACCGCTGTAGCCCAGAGCAGACGTCACGGTCAAGGGCGGCCTGGGATGTACCACGCCATCTCGCCGCCCCCGCCCCCCGGAAGGCCCCAGGCACCCCCCCCCAGGATGCCAGCTGCGCCCGGCCTCACCTGCTGCCAGCTCCCCTCCGAAGATGAGGGCCTTGGCACCCGAGGTGCCCAGGCAGAAGGCCAGGGGCTCCCGCCGCAGGTTCACATTGAGCAGCGCGGCTTCCACGCCCGCCTTGGCCAGGCCCAGCCACAGCCCCACGAACTCGGGCCGGCCCTCCAGGAGGATGGCCACCACGTCACCTGGAGTGAAGCCCAGCCGGCAGAAGAGGTTGGCCACCGCATTGGAGTAGGCGTCCAGCTGCGCAAAGGTCCAGCACACGCCGCTGCCCGCGTCCACCAGCGCCAGGCGGTCAGGCTGCCTCTGTGCCACCACCTGGAAGATCCGTGGGATGGTGTGGCGGGCACGCTGGTGCCGCCGCAGCTCCAGGCGCACGCGGATCAGCACAGAGAGGCCGCTGGGAGGGGGAAGGGAGGAGACGGCGTCACTGGGTGCCCCGCCCGGCCTCCAGGAGACCTCTCCAAGCCTCAGCATCTCCATCTGGAGAAAGCAGAGGGGAAGGTCCCTGCACCTCCGAGGACGGCGAGGCTTCGATAAGGACGCTTTGGTTGCTGGGTCTCTCGGGGGACTGAGAGCGTGAGGAGGGCTGTTGACCAAGCAACGCGCAAGTACCACAGATCATCCTTGTTTCTCTCTTCTGGGACGTCCAGAGCCTCCCGCGGTCCCCAGGAGCACCTGCAGCCTGGACTCCTCATGCTCCTCCCACCCGAGCCTGGGGTCCCCATCATCTCCTCCAGGAAGCCTTCTGGGGCTCGGCCCCTGCCCCGCGCCCACTGCTCCCCCATCAAAGCGTACAGTCCCCCAAACGGGGCCAGGCTGGGGCAGACACCGGCTGGGCTCAGGGAATGCTCTCTTGTTCACCTTGGGAAACCTCCCCATCCTCTGTGCTCCCCCACCAAAGCCCCTGTGCGGAGCCACTCGGTCATGGGTCTGTTCCCCCCGCCCCTGGGTCGTGAGCCCCCTGGGGAAGTCACATCTGCACCGGCCGCATGCCCGGTACGTACTAGGTCCATACACAAAGAGGCCGGACTGTGTTCGTGTCTCCCAACCTGGAACTCGAGGTAGCGGCCAACACAGAGGCAGATTCTTCCACTCACCTCCCAAATGATGAGCACCTACTGGGTGCCAGGTCCACGATGGGCGAGACAGACCCAGCGATAACCCAGACCTAACCCTTCTCCCCCTCCATCTTCCTTCGGCTCCTTCCCCTTTTCCTACCCCTTGCTCACTCACTCCAGCCACAGGGCCCTTCTTGCTGTTTCCCGGAAGACACCACCTGGCATGCTCCCACCCCAGGGCCTTTGCATGCGCTATGCCCCCTGCCTGGACCACTCTTCTGCCAACATCCACGCGGCTCCTCCCCCACTTCCCTTAGGTCGTGGCTCAAATGACACCCGTCTGTTACTGACCCCCCCCCCCCCCCCCCCCCCCCCCCCCCCCCCCCCCCCCCCCCCCCCCCCCCCCCCCCCCCCCCCCCCCCCCCCCCCCCCCCCCCCCCCCCCCCCCCCGTCTCCCCCTCTCTGGTCCCTGCTTTGTTGCCCTTATCAACACAGCACTTATATTGTCAAATGCCAGACCTACCATCTTGCCCCTGGGCTATCTCTTTCTGCTCTAGGTGACAGGAACTTCTGTCTGTTTTGCTCTAGGGCCTGGAGAGACAGCAGCGGAGACAGATCAAGGCCCCGCCCCACTCTCCTGGAGCGCAGTGAGCCTGCCACAAGCAATCCCACAGGACAGTCTTGGAGGGAGAGAGAGGCGTCTGGAGCTCCCGGGCCGGGCCTGAACCCCACAGCCCACGAGAGCAGCCAGCCTGAGCCTGGCAAGATCTTCGGTGAGAGGAGAGGCCGCCACACGTGAGCACGGTCTCAGGGCAAGGCCACACTGAGAAGAGGCGCAGGCATAGGGACAGCTGTGAGGAGGCTGCTCCCCAACCGGTTCCCTCTGGGTGCCCGCCCTGTTACTCTCAGGGTGACGACGGCCTCCATGTAGATGAACACCCTTAATCGGAGAGCCCTGCTCATCGAAGCCCCTGTTCCCGCCGCAGGTTAACATCGAGCAGTGTGGCTTCCACACCCGCCTTGGCCAGGCCCAGCCACAGCCCCGCGAACTCAGGCCGGCACTCCAGGAGGATGGCCACCACGTCACCAGGGGAGGTAACCAGGGGAAGCGACACCTGCATCTGATCAGGAGCCTGGCACATAGTAGGTGCTCAGTAAACAGAGGGTGAAGGACTGCTTTCAAGCCCCTGACCCTGGAGGCCAGCATCCCGCCCCTCCCTGGTGACCAGTGCAGAGGCCCAGATTTCTTCAGGGCCCCAGACCTGAGCACCTACTTTGCACAGGCGAAGCTGATCGGGATCAGGTGTGAGAAGTCAGATCGGTGGAGGAAGGGGACGGGGGCTGGGGTGGCCAGGGATACTGATGGCAAAGGGGCAGGAGTCATCTTGTGGGGAGATGGGAACGTTCTCCAGGGCCTTTGCCCGTGCGGTTCCCACTGTTGAAACGTTCTGCCCCAGAGGCCCCCCCCCCCCATCAGGGTGCCTACACATCCTTTACCTCTCAGCTCCAATGTCCCCTGCCTGGAGAGGTCTCCCCAGCCCTGCCCAGCGTGGATCACTCTATGGCTGTTTGAAAACACGCTTGCAAATTCTTTGACAGTCGTCCCTTCAAAAGGCAGGTCAGGTCCTCTTTTCCCCACCCCTCAGGAGTGGGCAGACTCAGGGACTCGCTTCTAATGAAGAGAATGGGGCAATAGTCATGCTGTATGATTTCCGACACTGGGGCTCAGAGACAGCACCTCTCCTCCAGGCACGCAGATGTTCTCACACTCTTTCTGGACACTGGACCTCGGAACCCAGCGCTGAGTTGTAAGGATAGGAAGCCAAGACCACATGGAGAGGCCACGTATAGGGGTTCTAACAACATGTCTGAGTGAACAGAGCTTTGGGTAATTCTGGCCCCGGATCCTGAATCTTCCACCTGAGGCTCCAGACACAGCAGAGCATATAAGATGGTGACATCTTGGCGACATCTGAATTCCTGACCCACAGAAGTCACAGGAAAGGATACTGATCATTGTCTTAAGCCTCTAGGTTCTGGGGTAATTTGTTACACAGCCATGGAACTGACGGGTAACTGATACACTCCCAGGCCCTGTTTCACTCCTCCGGAGCCGGTCACCACACTCTAAACCCGTCATCTTCCTTTACCGATTTCCTGAACTTTTTGTTAATTTCTACGAGAGCGAGCACCCAGTTTGTCTGTCTGTTGTGTCCAGGGATACGGTTCCGGGACGAAGCACAGGACCTGGAACGTAAGGACGATGCTGGTATATCCTGTGGGCGGACTCAAATGCAGCCCCGCCTCTTTTGCCTGCGCACAACTGTACTTGTTTGAAGAGCGTCCCCCCAAATTCGTGTCCACCGGAAACCTCAGACCGTGACCTTCTTTGGAAGTAGGGTGTTTGCAGATGTAATTAAGGGAAGTATGAGATGAGGTCATCCTGGCTCCTCAGTGGGACCTAAATCTAATGACAGGTGTCTTTTTTTTAATGCCTAAAAACAACTTTTTTTTAATGTTTATTTACTTTTTGAGAGAGGCAGAGACAGAGCGTGAGTGGGGGAGGGGCAGAGAGAGAGGGAGAGGGAGAAACAGGATCCCACGCAGGCTCTAGGCTCTGAGCTATCAGCACAGAGCCCGAGATCGTGACCTGAGCTGAAGCCAGACGCTCAACCGACTGAGCCACCCAGGCGCCCCCAGGTGTCTTTTTAAGAGAGAACACACAAACACAGGGGAGGAGACATGGGGAGACAGAGGCAGAGACTGGAGTGACCTGGTCACAAGTCGTGCGATACCCGGAGCCCTCAGAAGCGCAGCCCAGAGGGAGGAAAAAGCGGCCTGGAGTTCATGGCCTTAGTTCAAATCCTGTTCCACCGCCCACCAGTGGGGCCTGGGCGGACTGCAGGCCTCAGTTTCCTTACTTGGAATATCAGGAGACTGAACCCCACAACCTCCAAGGTGTTCTCCATCCAGCTCAACAAAGTGCCAGTCCTGCCACTGCCTTATTTACAAGCAGGAAGTGGGGCCCAGAGCAGCAATTCTCAGCCTATTGGGTGTGAAGTGTGTTAAGTGCCCAACCAAGAAGAAGGGCTGAACCAGAAGGGATCCATTGTTACTCTGCCCAGAGAGATCCCGCCTCTGGGCTTTGTAAGTATTCTTCTACCTGAGTGCTCTTCCTTTCCTCAGGTCATGGCAAGGGTGGCCCCTCTCATCTGCCCACTTGTGCAGGGTGCCCTAACCACCCTGGTTCAAGGAGTCCCTCGCTATCCCCGCCTCGCCCCTACATGTTCGATCCTTCTGGTCACTGTCTGATGTTTTATCATTTCCTTCTCGGTTATTCTTTTCCCTCACTAGGCTGTGGGCTCCAGAGGACGGGAGAAGTATCTGACACATTCACAGCAGGTCACAGTGAACATGGCTTGGGGGGACGACACACTCACAGCAGGTCACAGTGAACATGGCGTCCCCCCAAGCCCAGATGGGGTGTGGCTCCCAGGAGGTCCTTGGGGATGGATGGAACAAATGACAGTGGCCAGAATCTGACCATCTCACCAGCCCGGCCTGGCCCCCACCAGCACACAACGGGACCCGTGCCCTAGTCAGCTCTTCGTGGTTTCCTGGGTCTGCTCTGGGCCAGGCCCCACTCCCTGCATAATGGGGTGAATGGTGGTCCTCAAAAGATAGACCCAATTCCTGGCCCCCAGAACTTGTGAACGTGACCACATGTGGAAAAAGGCTCTTTGCAGGGTCTTTGTGCAGGATACTCCTCTGCTCAGTGTTCACAGCCCTGGAAATCTGGCTCTGTCTGCTGACCTCCTTGGCTCCTTGAACTCCAACATTGCCCAGCCCATACACCTCCCTGCAACACATCAGCCCCTTTCCCACAATCCCTGCACCATGGGACATGGCAGTCCCATGTTCCCTTTCCTCTACCCAGAGAAGCTGTCACTGGCATGTGATGGCTGGAACCACAGCAGGCAGCATGAGGGTATGAGGGTACCCAGCTGGAGATGCCAAGCCTTTGCAGCAAGGATGGCACAGCATAAAGACCGAAGGAACCTGGGTCAATGACAACATGCTGCACTGGGAACTGACCAACCTGAAGCCATCTCATGTCAAAACTCCATGTTACATGTGGTTGTAACTGTTCTTTACTGCCAATGCCACTCCTAGTTGAGATTCACGCTACTCACAGCCAAAAACCTCCTTCGAGAGTTTAGCTCCCTGGAGGGGCTGATCCACTCGCGCACCATCCCTCCACGGAGCACCACCACGTGCTGGACATCACGACAGGGACAGGGACACCCAGGTGACTAAAGTGGGCGTGATCCCTGTCCAAATGGGGTTTACAATCTAAGGAGGGGAAGGGAACTCATAACCGAGGAAAAAGCGAAGAAAACCGATGATAGTTTGTTTTTACTGTTTTATTACTTATTTTTGAAAGAGAGCAGGGGGAGGGGCAGAGAGAGAGGATCCCAAGCAGACTTCGCGCTGTCAGCACAGAGCCCGACGTGGGGCTCAAACTCGCGAACCGTGAGATTATGACCGGAGCGGAAATCAAGAGTGGACACTCAACCAACTGAGCCTCCCAGGTGCCCCAATCCAATGATAGTTTTATGCTAAGTTTCCTAAAAAGGAAACAGGGTGATGTGATCAAAAGCTTTATCCACAGGAAGGGCGGGGGAAGTGGGGGGAGACCACTTTGAGGAAGCGACATTTGTGCTACATTTTAAAGAATGGGAAGGAGGGGCGCCTGGATGACTCACTCAGTTGGGCTCTTGGTTTTGGCTCAGGTCATGATCTCACCGTTCGTGGGTTCTAGCCCCGTGTCAGGCTCTGCGCTGACGTCGCGAAGATTGCTTGGGATTCTCTCTCTCTGCCCTTCCCCTGGGTGCTCTCTCTTTCAAAATAAATAAATAAACTTTAAACAATTAAAAAATGATAAAAATAAAGAACGGGAAGGAGCCAGCAGTGGGTAAAGCGCGGCCGGTAAGGGGAAAGCGTTCCAGGTGGAGGGTACCGTGAGTGCAAAGGCCTAGAGGTGGGAAGGACAAGGCCAGCAGGCTAGAGAGGAGTGAGCAAAGCAGAGAGTGGGAGGAGACTGCACGGCAACAGGACTTTCTCCATGGTTCTGGATCGTTCCACTAATTAGAGGATTGATCGTGGCAGGTTAAAGTCACCTGGGGGAAATGATACTGTTATTCATTTGTAGCTTCCAATGAGCAGAAGACGGAAAAGAGCCCAAACGACCTGTAGTCTAGGAGGGGTTCGATGCCCGATGGCAGATCCTTACAACGGAAGGCTGTGGGGCCCCGACGCATGTGGATGAGGAAGGAGCCACAAGGTGAGAAAAGTCATGGGTGACTTCATGCAAAGGCAGCAGGCAAATCAAACACCCAGACACTGACTGATCATTGAATTTCCCTGTTTCCCCCCAAAATAGCCAGTAAAGGGATTTTTTCTTTTCATTAATTTTTTGAGAGAGAGAGAGGGCACAAGGGAGCGAGGGACAGACAGAGAGAGAGGGAGAGTCCCATGAGGGGTAGAGAGAGGGGGAGACAGGGGGAGAGAGAGGGAGAGGGAAGCGGGGCTCAAACTCAAACCGTGAGATCATGACCTGAGCCAAAGTCAGATGCCTAACCGACTGAGCCAACCGGGTGCCCCAGTCAAGGGATTTTTTAAAAGTGTGAACACAAAGACTAGGAAAATGGGAAAGGCGGGGGTCCTTGGAGGTGGGAGAAAGCCGAATCCTGGACTCCAGCACGAAATGGGTAGAAATCTGTCTGGGAAGCAAGCCCTACATAAAATCAGTTACAGGGATGTAACGTACCACAGGGGGACTGTAGTCAATAAGACAGATCTTCCTGGACTTACAGTGGGGTTACACCCCAAAAAAGGCAACGTAAGTTGAAAATACCGTAAGTCAAAAATGCATTTAATACATCTAACCTAACAAACATTATAGCTGAGCCTGGCCTACCTTAAACGTGCTCAAAACACTGACATTAGCTCACAGTTGGGCCAAATAATCGAACACAAATTCTATTTTCTTAAAAAAAATTTTTCTGATGTTATTTATTTTTGAAGGAGAGAGACACACGAGGGAGGGAGGGGCAGAGGGAGAGAGGGAGGCACAGAATCCGAAGCAGGCTCCGGGCTCCGAGCTGTCAGCACAGAGCCCGACACGGGGCTCAAACTCACGAACCGCGAGATCATGACCTGAGCCGAAGTTGGACGCTTACCCAACTGAGCCACCCAGGAGCCCCTACAAAGCCTATGTAATAAAGTGTTGAATATCTCACATAATTAACTGAATACCGTACTGAAAGCGAAAAACAGAAGGGCCGAATGGGTACAGAATGCCTGTACGGGTCGTTTACCCTCGTGATCGTGCGGCTGACTGGGAGCGGCGGCTCACTGCTGGTGGCCAGATCAGGACAGAGTCTCATACTGCCTGTCAGGAGTCTGGGAAAAAGATCCAAATTCCACATTCAAAGTACAGCTTCTACCGAATGCACATCACGTTTGCATCATCGTTAAGTCAAAAAATTGTAAGTCAAACCACTGGAAGCCAGGGAGTGTCTGTACCGTATTCCATGATGAGCCCCCAACCTTCGTCTCCTCTGCATGGTTTCCCGCAAAACACCCTTGGCCGGGTGACCCCATCATGAAGCTCACAGTTGAAAAGACACCCCCCCCCCCATATGCCCATGCCGAGAGCTTCTAACCAGATTTACAACCAAGGATTATCGGACCCCTGGGGATTTCCTCTACTAGGGATGACGGAAACTAAAGGAAACAAAGGGGCTCCTGAGTGGCTCAGTTGGTTGAGCGACTGACTTTGGCTCAGGCCACGATCTCATGGTTCATGGGTTCGAGCCCCACGTCGGGCTCTGTGCTGACAGCTCAGAGCCTGGAGCCTGCTTCGGATTCTGTGCCTCCCTCCTCTCTCTGCCCCTCCCCTGCTTGTGCTCCGTCTCTCTCTCGAAAATAAACAAATAAATGTTAAAAAGATTTCAATAAAATAAAATAAACAAAAAAGAAAAGTTTTGACGAAATAGAGATTGTGCAAAGAGAAAACAAAACTAATAAAGTCAATGATATTCTCGGAGATGTAAGAAAACATCCATGCACGAAACAAGAATGAGATGCTACTTAAAAAGCTTTCAGGGGCACCTGGGTGGCTCAGTCGGTTAAGTGTCCGACTTCGGCTCAGTTCATGATCTCGCGGTCTGTGAGTTCGAGCCCCGCGTCGGGCTCTGTGCTGACAGCTCAGAGCCTGGAGCCTATTTCAGATTCTGTGTCTCCCCTCTCTCTACCTGTCCCCTGTTCACGCTCTGTGTCTCTCTGTCTCTCAATAATAAATAAACATTAAAAAAATTATTTAAAAAAAGGCTTTAGGGAATGAAAAAAAATCCTGGAAAATTACAGTGTGAGGGCACCACAGAATGCACAGCACACAGAGTAAACCCTAAGGGGAAAAAAGAGCTTTAGTTAATAAAAACGTTATCAAAAGTTTTCTATAGTTTTCAGAGTATACATTTTTCATCTCTGCTCAGGTTTATTCCTAGCTATTTTATGGGTTTTGGTGCAATTGTAAAGGGGACCAGTTCCTTGATTTCTCTTTGTGCTGCTTCATTTTGGGTGTCTAGAAAGGCAACGGATTTCTGTGCACTGATTTATATCCTGTGACTTTGCAAATTCATGTGTCAGTTCTAGCAGTGTTTTGGTGGAGTCTTTGGGTTTTCCCCATAGAGTACTCCTTGCTGATTTGGATACATTTTATTTCTTTGTGTTGTCTGACTGCTGAAGCTAGGGCTTCCAACACTATGTTGAATAACACTGGGGAGAGTGGACCCCTTTGTCGTGTTCCTGACCTTAGGCGGAAAGCTCTCAGTTTTTTGCCATCGAGCATGATATTAGCTGTGAGTCTTTCATATATGGCCTTTAATAATCTTGAGGTATGATCCTTCTATCCCTACTTTCTTGAGGGTGTTTTATCAAGAAAGGATGCTGTATTTTGTCAAATGCTTTCTCTGCATCTATAGAGAGGATCATATGGTTCTTATCTTCTCTTTTACTAATGTGATGTATCACATTGATTGATTTGCAGATATTGAACCACCCTTGCAGCCCAGGAATAAATCCCACTTGATCATGGTGAATAATTCTTTCAATGTACTTTTGGATCCGGTTGGCTAGTATCTTGTTGAGAATACACTGAAAACTATAGAAAGCTTTCGAAAGAAACTGAAGAATTCACGGAAAAACATTCCATGCTCGTGGATCGTAAGAACAAATATTGTTAAAATGTCAATACAATCCAAAGCACGTGCAATGCAAACCCTATCACAATAACACCAACATTCTTCACAGAGCTAGAGTAAACAACCCTAAAATTTGTATGGAGCCAGAAAGACTCTGAATAGCCAAAACAATCCTGAAAAAGAAAATAAAAGCTGGAGGCATCACAATTCAGGACTTCAAGCTGTATTATAAAGCTGTAATCATCAAGACAGTATGGTCCTGGCACAAACACAGACACCTAGATCAACGGAACAGAATAGAGAACCCAGAAATGGACCCGCAAACGTATGGCCAACTAATCTTTGACGAAGCAGGAAAGAATATCCAATGGAAAAAAGACAGTCTCTTCAGCAAATGGTGTTGGGGAAAAAGACAGCAACGTGCGGAACAATGAACCTGGACCACTTTTTTACACCATACACAAAAATAAACTCAAACTGGATGAAAGACTAAACATAAGATAGGAAACTATCAAAATCCTAGAGGCGAAAGCAGGCAAAAACCTCTTTGACCTCGGCCGCAGCAACTTCTTACTTGACATGTCTCCAGAGGCAAGGGAAACAAAAGCAAAAATGAGCTATTGGGCCCTCATTAAGATAAAAAGCCTCTGCACAGCGAAGGAAACAATCAGCAAAACTCAAAGGCAACAGACGGAATGGGAGAAGATATTTGCAAATGACATTATCAGATAAAGGGTTAGTGTCCAAAATCTACAAAGAATTTATCAAACTCAACACCCAAAAAACAAATCACCCAGTGAAGAAATGGGCAAAAGACATGAATAGACACTTTTCCAAAGAAGACACCAGATGGCTAACAGACACATGAAAAAATGTTCAACATCACCCATCATCAGGGAAATACAAATCAAAACCACAATGAGATACCACCTCACACCTGTCAGAATGGCTCACATTAACAACTCAGGCAACAACAGGTGTTGGTGAGGACGCAGAGGAAGAGGAATGCAAACTGGTGCAGCCACTCTGGAAAACAGTATGGAGGTTCCTCAAAAAATTAAAAATAGAACTACTCTACGACCCAGCAATTGCACTACTAGATATTTATCCAAAGGATACAGGAGTGCAGATTCAAAGGGGCACATGCACCCCAATGTTTATAGCAGCACTATTCACAACAGCCAAATCATGGAAAGAGCCCAAATGTCCATCAACTGATGAATAGATAAAGAAGATGGTGTGTGTGTGTGTGTGTGTGTGTGTGTGTGTGTGTATACATATATATATATATATACATACACACATATATATGTATATATGTATATATATGTATATATATGTATATATATATACATATATATACATACACACATATGGAATATTACTTGGTGATCAAAAAGAATGAAATCTTGCCATTTGCAATAACATGGATGGAACTAGAGTGTATTATGCTAAGCGAAATAAGTCAGCCAGAGAAAGACAAATATCATATGATTTCACTCATATGTGGAATTTAAGATACAAAACAGATGAACATCAGAAAATGGAAGCAAAAATAATACAAAAACAGAGAGGGAGACAAACAATAAGAGAACAAACTGAGGGTTGTTGGTGGGGTGGTGGGTGAGGGGATTGGCTAAATGGACGAGGGGCATTAAGGAGGACACTTGATAACATGTACACTGGGTGTTATATGTAAGTGATGAATCACTGAATTCTATTCCTGAAACCATTATTAGACTGTATACTAACTAACTTGGATTTAAATTTTAAAAAGTAAATAAGTAAAAATAAAAATGTATCAATATTGGTTCATCAATTGTAACAGGTATACTACACTAACAGGAGATCTTTTTTTTTTTAACATTTATTTATTTTTGAGACAGAGAGAGACAGAGCATGAATGGGGGAGGGTCAGAGAGAGGGAGACACAGAATCTGAAACAGGCTCCAGGCTCTGAGCTGTCAGCACAGAGCCCGACGCGGGGCTCGAACTCACGGACCTCGAGATCATGAACTGAGACGAAGTCGGCCACTTAACCGACTGAGCCACCCAGGCGCCCCACACAAGATCTTAATAATAGGGAAACTGTGGGGAATGGGAAGGGGATATATGGGAACTCTACGTACTCTGTGATCAATTTTTCTGTAAACTTAAAACTGATAATAAAAAAATGAAGTCTATAAAAAATTAAAAATAAAGTCTATGAATTTAAACAAATAATGATCATAATAAAAAATTTTAAAGTTGCAGGCATAAGTCAAATATTAACAGAAATATTAGAAGGTGTATTTGAAGAACTATCATAGAAAGTAGGATAAAAAGATGGAGATGGCAAATTAAAAAAAAAAAGAAAAGAAAGAAAAGAAAATTAGAGAACCAGCCCAGAATATCCAACATAATATTTATTCAACAAATAATTATCAAGCCAAATGCTGTTCCAGGTACTAAATAACAGGTGTTCCAAGAAGAACAAAAGAAATAAAGGTGAGTAAATCATCAGTACCATTTAAGAAAACTTCCTTGCCATGAAGCTAAACAACAGACCATACAATGGATGGAAATAGCTCACCATCTTGAAAAGATCCCACAAACTTCCAGAAAGAAAAACAGATCCCTATAAAAGATCAGGAATTAGGAGGGTTTCAGACTTCTCAACAATAATTATGTGAGAATAAATGCCTTCAATACTGAAGGAAAATTATTTCCAACCTAGAAGTTTAAACCGAGACCATCAATCAAGTGTGAGGGTGGAAATAAAAATGTTTTCATACATAAAGGGTCTCAAAAAATTAACTTCTCAACCACATGTCTCCCAAAGCTAACAAGAAGGTGCTCCAACAAATCAAAGGAGTAAACCAAAGAAGAAAACCACCAGGGACCCAGGAAACAGTGCATCTAACCCAAGACAGATGTAATGCCAATCCTTAGGAAGGTGGCTAGAATCAAGATTGGAATGACGGCTATTCACCAGGTGCAAAGAGTGAGTAGCCCAGCCTGGACAAATTGGAGGCTAGAAGAGAGACTTCTCCAAAAAAGGGGAAACTGAAAGCCCATCTTACGCTATAAAAGTCATGAGAGAAGACAGACACAACTGTCATTTGGTCTTGAAGTATAGATGAATGCAAAGAAAACTAACAAATACAAAGGCAAGTAATAACCTCCCCCAAAACACATAAAGGTTGTTAAGAAATAAAAAATGATCATAGTATACTAGTGGCTCAACTAAGAACACTGTTACCATCAAAACAATGTAAATATTGATTACTTACCTGGCCAAATTATGAGTCAATCCTCATTACTCACAGATTTCTTAACTGCAAATTTGCCTGCTCACTAAAATTTATTTGTATCCCCAAAAATCAATATTCATATTCCTTTCACAACCATTTGAGGACACACACAGAGTGGCAAAAAAAAAAACAAAATGTGCTGCCAATGTGCACATTCCCAGGTTAGTTCAACAAGACAGCACTCTGCCTTTTTGTTTCAGCTCATATTGTAAATAAGCATCCTTTTGGAAGTCTATTTAGTGCCACTTTTTTTTTTTTTGCATTTTTGTCCTTTCTTTGGTGATTTTGAAGCTTAAAATGGCTCCCAGGAATAACGCTAAAGTGCTATCTAGTGTTCCTAAGTGCAAGAAGGCTGAGATGTGCCTTACTTAGATAAGTTTTGCTCGGGCATGAGTTATAATGCTGTTGGCCAACAGTTCACTGGTAATGAATCAGGAATGAATATATATATATATATATATATATATATATATATATAGACACACACACACACACACACGCACACACACACATATATATATATTTTTAATGTTTATTTTTGAGTCAGAGACAGAGACAGAGTACGAGTGCCAGAGGGGCAGAGAGAGAGGGAAACACAGAATCTGAAGCAGGCTGCAGACTCCAAGCTGTCAGCACAGAGCCCGATGTGGGGCTCAAACACATGAACCACGAGATAGGGACCTGAGTCAAAGTCGGTCGCTTAACCAACTGAGCCACCGAAGAGACCCAAGAATATATATATATATATATATATATATATATATATATATATATATGTATGTGTGTGTGTGTGTATATATATACATATATATACATATATATGTATATGTATGTATATGTACACATATACATATGTATATATGTACATATATATACATACATATACATATATACATATATACGTATACATATACACGTATATACATATATACATGTATATGTATATATGTACATATATTTACATACATATACACATATATACATATATATGTGTATGTGTATATGTATATGTATATATATACATATATACATATAAATGTATATGTATATATATATGTATTTTTTTTAATGTTTTATTTATTTTTGAGAGAGAGATGTAGAGCATGAGTGGGGAAGGGGCAGAGAGAGACAGACACACACAGAATCTGAAGCAGGTTCCAGGCTCGGAGCTGTCAGCACAGAGCCTGACGCGGGGCTCGAACCCACAAACTGTGAGATCATGACCTGAGCCGAAGTCGGCCACTCGACCGACTGAGCCACCTGGGCGCCCTGAGAATATATATTTTTAAAAAAGGAATATAGGGGTGCCTGACTGGCTCAGTCAGTAGCACATGTGACTCTTGATCTCAGGATCATGAGTTCAAGCCCCATGTTGGGCCCAGAGCTTACTTCAAAGCAAACAAAAAGAGACGGGCATTGAGGAGAGCACTCACTGGGATCACCACTGGGTGTTGTATGGAAGCCACTAAATTATATTAAAAAAATTAAAAATAAATAAATAAAAAGAACTTCTATAAAATGAGGTGTCTTTAAATAGAATAAACATAAAACAAGATTATGTACTGATTGGTTGATAAAAATGTCGTGACAGGAGGTTTGCAGAAACCTAACCCAGTATTTCCTCTAGGAATGATAGCTCAGTATTTGTTGATTCAATGTTTGCAGTGGCTTTATGAGGTAGAGGGCTGAGAATCTTTCATCTGGAAGCTCGCATGACTTTCATAAAAGTAAAAATGACAAGTAAAAACGGAAAGAAAGTGCCAATTAAGAAATATGACGGAGAATGTGCAGCCACCTGTGGGCACGGACGGCAGGACTGTGCAGATTCTGTAACTATATCTTGGGAAAGAGACAGAAGACGCCCTCCCTGGTCAGATCCTGATATCCCACCCGTTCGGTAATAAGTAGACTAGCTGAGGTGAGCAGCCTCGGCATTTATTGAGCACCTACTATGTGCCAGGCGCTGTGCAAACTTTATGGCCACCCTCTGAAGCAGAGTCCTAAAATTCCCATGTGACAGATGACGGGATGAGGCGGGTGCTCAGAGAGGTGCATTAACATGCCCGAGGTCACACAGCAAGTCAGGGCAGAAGCCCAGAACCAGGACCCCCACCAGGGTCCCTCTGCTCCTCCTGAGGCCTAACAAAGCATTAATAAAGCATTTGCCACATATGCCCATGCTGCACACAAGAGGTGTTCAATTCATGCTTCTTGAGGGAGAGACATTACATAAGGACTATTTTTACAGAGAAAGGAACTGGGACTCAGAGGGCAACTTTCCATGGGCCAGCAAGGGGCAGAGCTGAGGTCCACCCTGGCTCTGGCCATCAAGCTCCCAACCATCCGCTTACACAGCCACCAAGCCCCCCCTCCCCCACCAGCCGACAGCAACCAACACCAACGCATCTGAGTACCGACCGGGTACCCAGCTCTCCTCTAAGAGCTTCCCGTGAGTGAACTTGACAGAGCACCCCAAGAACCCCAGAAGCTGGTATTATTTTTATAGCCACGGGGAAAGGACCTTCAGCAAGGCTGGGAACCACAGGAAGCAGCCCCTGCAAGGAGGGCCCCCCCCACCCTGTCCACCGGTGATATTGCAAGAAACAGGAATTGAGGCTATAGCCGGTCACGATCAGGTTACATGAGCATTCGGGATGGGCCCAGCTCTCACTGCCTGTCCCGTCCTGCCCTCGCCCCCATCCTTTCCGGAGTACACCCACGTGGGCAGACAGGAGACTCCAGTGCTCAGCTCCAGCCACATGCCTGGGCTGCCCCGGCCTGGCAGCAGCCCAAGCCACCCCCACCCCGGGGACAAAGAAGCCACTGTGCGCCTCTGGGCCCTTCCTGAATGAGACTTCTTCTCATCCTTCTGTTCCTTCTGCCCCCTCATGTTTTCACCCTGAGCTCCAGGACACCCGGGCAGAAAGAAACCAACAAGAATAAATGTGATCAGATTTCACGCTGCAAATACAGGATACAGAACGAGGTGGGAGAACTGGAGTCGGGTGCTTACAGATTTTCTGAACCCTGGGTCTAAAGGCAGCTCCCCCCCCACAGCACAGGGGTTAAGAACATGAACTCCAGTGCCCTGCCCTCCTTGCCTGTGCATTCCCGGTTAAGGGACCTCGTCTCTCCGTGCCTGTAAATGGGGTTAGTAGGCATCCCTTTTTTTTTTTTTTTTTTTTAAGGTTGTATTTATTTATTTTGAGACAGTGAGAGAACGTGAGCAGGAGAGGGGCAGAGAGACAGAGACAGAGAATCCCCAGCAGGGTCCGCGCTGTCAGCACACAGCCCGGACATGGGGCTCAAACCCACGAACCATGAGATCATGACCTGAGTGGAGATCAAGAGTCGGACATTTAGGGGGCACCTGGGTGGCTCAGTCAGTTGAACATCTGGCTCTTGGTTTGGGTTCAGGTCATGATCTCACCGTTTCGTGGGTTTGGGCACCACCCTGGGCTTCATGCTGATGGTGCGAAACCTGCTGGGGATTCTCTGGCTCTCCTCTCTCTCTCTCTGCCCTTCCCCGACTCATGCTATCTCTGTCCCTCTCAAAAATCAATCAATAAATTAAAAAAAAAAAAAAAAAAGAGTTGGACACTTAACCGACTAAGCCACCCAGGCGCCCCCTTTTTTAAGTTAATTATCTGTTTTTGAGAGAGAGAGAAAGAGCGTGAAGGTAGGAGGGGCAGAGGCGGGGGTGGAGAGAGAGAATACCAAGCAGGCTCTAAGTTGTCAATACAGAGCCCGACGTGGGGCTCGATCCCACGAACTGTGAGATCATGACCTGAGCAGAAACCAAGAGTCGGAAACTCCACCTTCTGAGCCACCCAGGCGCCCTTCCTTCTTTATAGGACTGTGAGAACACAAGGCCTGGTCCACGGAAAGGGCCATACAAGCTGTGTTAGTTAGCTACTGCTGTGTGACAAATTGCCTCCAAAATTACCAGCTGGAAACATTGATTATCACACATTTTCTGAAGGTCAGGAAGCCAGGAATAGCTTAGCGGTGTGGTTCGAGTGTCTTATGAGGCCGCAATCAAGGTATTGGCTGGCGCTGAGGTCATCTCAAGGTTTCACTGGGAGAGAGTCTACTTCCAAGTTCACTCACGTGGGCCTCTCCCCAGGACTGCCTTGGATAACAGCAGCCAGCTTTTTCCAGAGGGAATGATCTGAGAGAGCACCACAGTCGTGCATGTTACAAACCTCGGATGTAACAGCCCATTTCTTTTGCTGTATTCTGTTCATTAGAAGCAAGTCTCTAGATCCAGCCCACCCTCAAAGCAGGGGGGATCATAGGAGAATGTGAAGACCAGGACGTTGGGCCATCTCGGAGGCTGCCTCCGAGTAGACCCAGCTCCTGCCCCATCCCCAGGGGAGACAGCCAGGCACAGACACTCTGGCTCAATGAGGCAGAGCTGGGCCTGTGCGAGCCCAAGGGGGTAGGGAAAGGCATGCCGGCCAGCAAACATATCTTGTGCTCCTGCGATGTGCCACCCCACGTGGAGGCCAGGGCCACAGTGACACTAAGACCAACACAGCCTCCATTGTGTCCCCACAGGGCCCGCCGTCTAGTGGGGGGAAAGAGACTCAAGAATTAAAAGGCAATAAACCAGACACACAAGATCATTACAAACGATGAATGTCGCTAGCGGTTACAAGTCAAGCTTTAGAGCCACACTGCCTGGGTTCAAATCCTGTCCCCACTACTCCCCCCGACCTGGGCGAGCGACCAAACCTTGCTGTGCCTCAGTTTGCTCGTCCATAAGGTGGGGACAAGAGAGTACCCACACCATAGGGTTGTTGGGAGGGCTTCAAGAAGTCATGTTTAGCATGGTGCCTGGCATGGAGAGGGCACTCAGCAAATATTGGCCATCCTGCCAAGGAGCAACAAGGTTGGAGAGTGTACAGAGACACAGGGTCAGGAGAGGGCTCTCTAAGATGACATTTAAGCTATGGCATGATGACAATGAATAGGAAGGAAGAGTGATCCAGGCAGAGGGAGCAGCGAGTACAAAGGCCCTGGGGCCGAGCATGTTTAGGAACAGCAAGGCCAGTGTAGCTGGAAGAGTGACAAAGGAAAGGAGAAGAGGTTGTGGACACAGTCAGGAACCTCAGGTGGTGTCGATTCTAAGGGCAACAAGGAACCGTGGGAAGGTGTTGAGTAGGAAAATTCTGCAAAGGGTCCCGAGGGAGGCAACATCATAAGGCATCACCAGGCAAGAGGAGGTCCAGCGTGTGCCAGGCAGAGGGAACATCCTGAGCCTGACAAGGCAACTGATATGAGGGCCAGATGACAGGACAGAGGTGGGGAGTAGCGAGTGGGCAGATCCCAGGATAGGTCACAGTGTCCAGCTGGAGGTTGAGTCTTTTTCCTGCAGAGGACGGGGGTCGTGGAGGGTAGGTGAACAGAGTGCATGCTCAGATGTGCATGTCAGAAAGACCAAGGCAGAGGCAGGGACCAGCGCATGGAGAGGAAAGGACGGGTGCTGGAAGGTTCGGAACCAGTCAACTGGCAGTGGAACTTTCCCCAGCTGCACACCATCCCTGCTGCTCACAGAGCCTGTTTCTTCACCCTTAATGAATGGGTCAGTCCCCCCACCTCCCTGAAAGGATCAGCCTCGCAGCCACAGCAGGTGCTCAGGCATTCCCATGTGGGGACTGTCACCAAGATTTGCTCAGATGGGAATCCCCCACGACACCTATTCCCCCCCACCCAGGAAGACCCCCCCTCAACAGCTTCTTCAAGCAAGCCCCTCAGAGACACCCCAGAGACCTTCTTCCAGGGATACCTGCCTAGGACACCAAAATCCCCTCGGGTGAGATCACAGTCTCCAGAGATTCCCCAAACAAGTCTTGGAATACACAGCAACCTCTCCACAAACCCTGAACCCCCCAAATCCTGCACAGACTCCAAACTCTCAAAGAGCGCTCCTGCCACAGAGAAACCGGTAAATTGTCCCGTGGAGACACACACCCTTCAGGAACCCTAAAAGTCCCTAACAGGTACCCCAAAAGGCCCCTTCATCCATCACACCCGAGAAAGCCCTAAGTAAACCCAAAGTGTCTTGGCAGCCCCAGAGACCACTGGGTCACCACTGTGGGACCCTAGGGACCTACCAGAATCCCTGAAGAGCCCCGAGAGGCCTGTCACAGTCACCAAGTCTCCACAGAGACCCCCAAATACCCAGGGCCTCCCAATCAGCCTCAGCTCTCTGGAACCCCAGCCAGCTCCCCAAAGATCTCCAAGTTACCTTCCAGTCCCCTAAAGTCTCCAAAGCAGCCCCTAGAAGCCTGAAACCTACTCATCTCCCTCCAGAGACCCTCAAACTGTCCCCTGCAGCCCCCTTCAGTGACCCCCTACCCGGCACTCTTTCAGGTCCCGGCCCCGCCCCTAACCCCGCCCTCACCTAAGCCTCGCCCCCAGTATCCAAAACCCCTCTCCCCAAGCCCTCAGGACCCCCCCACGCCGCCGCTGCAACCTCCACCTCTGACCACCCCCGGGACGCGCAGCCGGCGGGGGACCAGGCCCCGAATGCACTCACAAGAGGTCCCGCCTCGCGGTCTTGCAGACGATACGCAGGAAACGCCAGCCGCCGCCGCCCACGTACACGCCGAGCGCCGCCGCTGCGCTCCAGGTCCACGGCAGCCCCAGCAGCCACAGCAGCACCAGCGAGACCACGGAAGCCGAACCTGCACCCGGAGCCCGCATCCTGGGGAGGCGGAGAGCGCTGAGGCCGCGGGCCGCTGAGGCCCCGCCCCACAGCCAACGGGGCTCCGCCCCCCGGCCCCGGCTCCGCCTCTTCGGGGAGCCCAGGCCACCGCCTTCGGGTTGTGCCCCGCCCTCCTGCCTAGAATTGGCCGTGTTCCGGACAGGCTCCGCCCCTGGATCAGGGCCCCGCCCCCATCCTATGTTGGATACAGGCTTCCTGGTTCCTAATCCTCCTCAGGCTTCTTTGCCAATTATTATTACAGGCCACGCCCTCAGACGCACCTCTTCCCCTCCGTCAGTCACTATCAAGCCCTGCCCCACGTCTTGACCTAGAGGCTGGACTCTGAACCCAAGCTCCACCCACACGACCTGGCTCCAAGCATGGGCTCCACCTCTTCCCTACCACGGACCCAGTCCCTTCCCCGTAACTTGACCAGCTCTTCCCCATGCCTTGACCTAGCCGTTGTCTTCAGTTACAGGATCTTCCCCGTTCCCAAGCCTGTCCAGCCAACAGGTCCTGAGCTTTCCCCCGAAGTCCCGCTTCTACCCTTCCTCCGCCACCCATTGGCCCCGCCCCCAGTTAACGATCTGGTCCCGCCCACAAACGTATACCACGCCCATTCCACGCTAGGCCCCTCCCCTAGCCCCGGGCTTCGCCCGCCCCCTATCCCAGGCACAGGTTCCACCCCTGGCCACTGGCTCCTCCCTCGAGCTTTACCCCAATCGTCACCCCCCACCCCGGGCCCCACACGGGCCCACCTAGCGCCCTAGGCCCCTCCCCACCTGCCAGCCCAGGCCCGCCCCAAGGCCCTCTTCTGACTTTTCAAGCGCCGGAGCTCCTCAGCCGCTTACCCAAGGCCCGCCTCTTTCCGGAGGCCACGACCATAGAGAGAGGCCCCGGGCCAGAGAGACGACGGCCAACGAGACCCTGGGGCTAGAACGGCCCAGAGACGGCCGCAGCTGTCTTCAAGACAACCACACTGCCCTCCCTCCGCCCGCCCCCGCGCGGCGTTTAGAAAGCACGTGCTCCCGCAGCTTAGGGGCGTGGCTTCGGGTTGAGCTTTAGAGGGCACACGGATTCCTCCCCCTGGGCACCAGAAAATCCCAGTTCACAGTCAGGGCCTGTGTGTACTGGATTCTTGCCCCAGTTTGTCCTATATCCAAGCACCATAGCCTCTTGGGTCTTAAATACACATTCCGGGGACCCGAAGAGTCCTAAACTAACAGCCTAGGACCCTCAGAAGGTTCTAAACCCCATCTGTCTTAATGATCCATTTCAAGGACCCAACTAATCCCAAACCTATATCGCAAAATCTCGTCAGTTAAATCTCTTTAACACCCCAAGAGCCCAGGGAGGGCAAAATCCACACACCAGGGTCCCCACACCCTCCCGTACCCAAAGTCCTAAATGCCCACCCAGAGACCCAAAAGCCCTCCTCCCGATCAGGCACGGGCTAGCGCCCGCCTGACTGCCCACCACCCTGGTCCCTGGCTGACCTGGAGCGGCTCACAGACCCTCAGTCTTGGCCGGTTCCCCGTGGATTCCCAGAAGCTCAGGCGGGGACGATGAGGCCAAGACAGAGAACTCCAAACCTAGCCCGAGAAGGTGGGTCCTCCAGACCCTCTGTTTCTGCAGACTCCTGGGCCCTGCTCTGCCTGGGCTATGCCCATGTAGGCCACTGCCTTGGATCCCTCCCTCCAAGCTCCCCCTCCTCTGCCCCCCTGCCCACCCCACCCCTGCTTGTTTTCTGCCTTGCTTTGGCCGACCTTCCCAGCGCTCTCCTTGGGAGGCGGCCAGGGCCGGCTTCCAGCGCCATTTGGAGGACAGGGCTGGGCAGGCTCCCACCCCTCCCACGTGCTACCATTGGTGCCTGCGGCTGCCCAGGGTGGGTGGAATGGGGGGCAAGGAGGCAGATCAGGAGGACAGGCCCAGAGCCAGCCACTGGTCTGCTACTTCCTTGGGCAGGGATCAGCAGTCAGCAGTGACCGGTAACTACAGCTGCACCCTTATCCTGCCAGGTAGCACTATTGTGATCACTCCCATTTTACAGGCCAAGAAACTGAGGACTGGAGCTGTCACACTAGCTAGAGTTGGGAGTCATTCATTCATTCACAAACGTGGCCTGGAGGCTTGCGCTTCCTCCTCTCCCTCTTCCTCCCCTTTTCTCCTTCCTCAAACTTCTCCTCCCCCTCCTTCCTTCGACCCAGATTCCTTCATTTTTCCCCACTTCCTCCCTCTCACCTCCTCTTCATCTCCCTCTTCAGGTTCCTTCCTCTCCTCCCCCTTTCCTCCACTCTGCCCCTTCTTTGCTCCTCCCCCGCCCCGCTTCCTTCCCTTTCTCTTCTGTTCTATCCCTCTCCTCCCTGCCCCTCCTCTTACCTCCTCCCCTGCCCTCCTGGCTTCCCTCCTCCTCCCCCTCCTCTTCCTCTTTCTTCCTCTCCCCGTTCCTCCTCTTCTCCATCTTACAGAGTTTACTGAGACCTGACTAAATAGTGCCCCAGACAAGCAATCTCTCCCAAGTGTGCCCACAGCTCCTGGAGATACTCTTATAGGTCCTCAGGCTGAAATCCCCAAATCCAAAAGGCTCTGGAAACCCAACTTTTTTCTTCAGGCCAGAACTGCCAGAACTCCAGATGTAGGTGTAGGCAAATAGGGCGAGAGGTTCCCGAAAAAAGAAAGACAAGGCTTTGGGATGCCTGGGTGGCTCAGTCGGATGAGCGTCCGACTTTGGCTCAGGTCATGATCTCACAGTCTGGGAGTTCAAGCCCCGCATACGCTCTGTGCTGACAGCTTGGAGCCTGGAGCCTACTTCAGATTCTGTGTCTCCCTCTCTCTCTGCCTCTCCCCTGCTCATGCTCTGTCTCTCTCTGTCTCAAAAATAAATAAAACCATTAAGAAAAAGAAAGACAAGCCGTAACTAAGCCGTAACTTTCTTAACATAAGAGAAGTCATTTTAGGTCCCCAGCCACTTTGTGAAATGCCCAACCACATTTCTTGCAGAACGTCCTGGGATCTGTTAAAATCACAAGACCTCCGTAGTTAACGATTTTAAAGGAACAAAAGGAATTAAAAACAGCCACTACCAGGCCAGGGGAGAACCTCACCACATCAGAGACAATACATTGGTGGTAAAAAAAAAACTCCCGCTGCTGTTTCAGAGGGAAAGACGGACCCACCACACTCTTGAATCTTTGCAGCGTTTAGACCCCTGGAACGCTCAAACATCGATGACTTTTGCCCCACTTCTCTACAGCGCTCTCCTTTGCCAAGCCCCTTCATGAATATGCATGTACCCTTAGTTTCAAACTTCCCCAATTTTGTTGTCTGGGGGAGGGCGGGGACAGTGCTTTGGGAGAAATATCCTCAGTGGTCTCCCTACTTGTTGCAAATAAAACCCTTCCTTTTCCCACTCTTGGCTTGGTTGTCTTTCGGCTGGACACCCACCAGGAGGAGAACCCAGTTTCCACTTACAGAGGGACCACCTCCCCCTGTGCTGACCCAGTCTGCTGTCACTGCTTTCAGTGGTCAATTATTCCTTTGTATCCCTGTTTATCCCTTATGTATCCCTTTGCTTAAGGGCTGTCCCGAGAGCCCCAGGGGCATCACATAAGATACAGCAGCTTTCACCCTCAATTATCTCCTTAAGCTACCAAAAACTCCCAGTTCTGAAATACAACTGTCGCCTGGTTTTCCAGATGAAGCCCTGTCTTACCTCCATTTCACAGAAATGGAAACTGAGGCCTGGAGACGGGGACAGACTCAGGTTCTACCCCTCTCCAGCTGGTGGCCTTGGACTGGTCACCTCTCCCCTCTGTACCTTGGTTGCCCTTGGGTGATAATGCCCGCCTTCTGGAACGCCGTGCATCAAATATTTCTTGATCACCACTGCGCCACGGCTGACTAGGGGTTTCGCATCTGCGGAATGAATGGGCCAGGCATGTGTTGGGTGTAGGAGCACAGCCAACCATGCGTCTCCCTCCCTGGGGTGCAGGCCACAGCGAAGGGAGTTCTTAGAACTTTCCAGAAGGAGAGAAATGAAGCATCCATTGAAAGTAAAATACTGAAAGATCATAGCTTGGGGGTTTCATTATAAACAGACCATGAACACCGCGTGGGAGTGAACCATTTCTCTCCGCCAAATTCATGTGCCCACCACAAGCAGGGGCATTAGTTTCTTGCGGCTGCCATAACAAAGTATCACAAAGTGTTAAACCAGGTGGCTTAAAACAACAGAAACTTATTCTCTCACAGTTCTGGAGGCCAGAAGTCCGAAATCAAAATGTCAACAGCCACACTCCCTCTGGAAATTCTAGGGAAGGATCCGCGCATTCCTCGGCTGTGGCCACGTCACTCTGCCTCTGTCTTCACATGGCCTTCTCCCCGTGTGTCTCCTCTTCTGTCTCTTACAAAGACACTTGCCATTGGATGTAAGACCTACCTCCATAATCCAAGATGATCTCATCTTGAGATTCTTAATTACATCCGCGAAGACCCTTTCTCCAAATAAGGTCACGGTCACTCACAGGTTCCGGGGTTAGGACTCAGACAGATCTCTCTGGGGGCCACCACTCAACCCACTACAACAGAATAAAGGGTTAGAGCAGTAGTTCTTGGGGCACCTGGGTGGCTCCGTCAGTTAAGCGTCCGACTCCGGCTCAGGTCATGATTTCGCAGTTGGTGAGTTTGAGCCCCACATGGGGCTCTGTGCTGACATAGCTCGGAGCCTGGAGCCCGCTTCTGATTCTGTGTCTCCCTCTCTCTCTGCCCCTCCCCTGCTCATACTGTCTCTCAATCAATCAATCAATCAATCAATACACAGTAGTTCTCAACTGCCCCTGGAGACACCTGGCAATGCCTGGAGACATTTTTATTTGTTTATTTTTTTTTAATGTTTATTTCTTTTCTGTTCTGAGAACAGAAGCCTGGCACCTCACAAACATAGAAGAGTCCTCTGTCCTTGAGATCATTTTGTTCTTGGTGCATCTTTTGCACTCGCGACACGACAGGACTTCCTGGGGTTTGGGGAGAGTGAGGAAAATCTGGGGAAACCATTTCTAAACAGAATGTAACATGGGGCGCCTGGGTGGCCCAGTCGGTTAAGCATCCGACTTCAGCCAGGTCACGATCTCGCGGTCCGTGAGTTCGAGCCCCGCGTCGGGCTCTGGGTTGATGGCTCGGAGCCTGGAGCCTGTTTCCGTCTCTGTGTCTCCCTCTCTCTCTGCCCCTCCCCCGTTCATGCTCTGTCTCTCTCTGTCCCAAAAATAAATAAAAAACGTTGAAAAAAAAAAACAGAATGTAACAAGGACATATCGGGACTGAGGTCATTCACAAAACCTTGACAACATGAATTACGTCTTGGGAATGGAGATGTTGTGACTTCCTTTCTTATTGTTTAAAGCCAATCCGAAGTTTCTTTCAGAGTCTCTCATGTTTTTCTAAACCTGGAAAAACCTTCTAGACCTGGTGTCCCAGTTAGCTATTGCTGTGTAACAGATGACCCCAAACTGGAGTGGATTCATACAACAGGGATCAACTGTATCTGTCTGCCTGGGCAGTCCCCCTGCTGGACTCAATTGCCTCAGCCAATGAGACACCATCATCACCCTGAACTCCAATGGACTTCCCTTCAAAACAACCCCTTCCCAACTTGCTCTTTCTCCAAAAAATCACAGTTCTCTCCTTTGCCTGACATGCTTGTGGTTTTTGTGTAGCTTGCTTGTTCCGAATTGCAATTCTCTGTTATTCCTGAACAAGCCCATTTTGTTGGTACAATAAATGTTTTCTGGGGTGCCTGGGTGGCTCAGTCGGTTGAGCGTCCGACTTCAGCTCAGGTCATGATCTCACAGTCTGTGAGTTCGAGCCCCGCATAGGGCTCTGTGCTGACAGCTCAGAGCCCGGAGCCTGCTTCGGATTCTGTGTCTCCCTCTCTCTCTGACCCTCCCCCGTTCATGCTCTGTCTCTCTCTGTCTCAAAAATAAATAAAATCATTAAAAATTTTAACAAAAAAAATTTTAAAAAATAATTGTTTTCATTTTAAGGTCAATACCGCCATGTGACCTCTTATCCAATAGGCTAGAACAGGGGTCTGCAAACCACAGCTCACAGACCACATCTGGCTCACCAGAGGCTGAGAATGGTCTTTACACTTTGTAATGGTTGAAGAATATCAAAAGACTAATATTTCCTGACACGTAAAAATTCTATGAAATTCAAACTTCGGCTTCTGTAAGTAGAGTCCTATTGGAACTGTGGCTATGACACACAAAGCCAAAAACATTTACCACCTGGTCCTTTATAGAAAAGCTTTGTCAGCTCCTGGGCTAGATCAGCTTCCTTACATGGGGCATCAGGAGGCAGCATTCCAAGAGAATCAAAGTGGGAAGTAAGGATAAGACTTATCTTCCAAACTCACACCTTCTGCTGCATTCTGTTGGTCAAAGCAAGTCACGAAGCCAGTCCAGATTCAAGGAGAGGGGAACTAGTTTCCATCTCCTCCTAATGAGAAGGGGCTGCAAAATACTGTGGCCATGGTCTTCAACCTTACCAAGGGATCTTAAGGTGGGCTGTCCAGACTGAATTCAGGAAGGTGGAGAAAAAAACCTAAACATGTTTATTTTCAGTACCTTTTATTAACTTTGAAGATAAAGTTAGTGGGGTGCCTCCATGGCTCAGTCTGTTAAGCGTCCAACTTCGGTTCAGGGCAGGATCTCATGGTCTGTGAGTTTGAGCCCTGCATTTCGCTCTGTGCTGACAGCTCAAAGCCTGGAGCCTGCTTCAGATTCTGTGTCTCCCTCTCGCTCGGTCTCTCTGCCCCTCCCCCTACTCACACTCTTGTCTCCGTCTCTCTCAAAAATGAATAAATGTTAAAACAAATAAATAGGGGCGCCTGGGTGGCTCCGTCGGTTAAGTGCCCAACTTCGGCTCAGGTCATGATCTCAGAGTTTGTGAGTTCGAGCCCCGCGTCAGGCTCTGTGCTGATAGCTCAGCGCCTGGAGCCTGCTTCGGATTCTGTGTCTCCCTCGCTCTCTGCCCCTCCCCCACTCGTGCTCTGTCTGTCTGTCTCAAAAATACAGAAAGGTTAAAAAAATTAAAAAAATAAATAAGTAAAGTCAGTTTACTAGCAAAAAAAAAAAAATGGGTTTATTTGCTATAGCAGATAATTGTGATTCGGGAGAAGCAAACTATGGCAAAAACCATAGGCTATTTCCAACAAAGGAGATGAACATTATTTTATAGAGAAGGAGGAAGTTGGGAGGGGCTGTTTTGAAGGAAAGTCCATCAAAGAGAAGCAGTTCAGGGTGATGATGGTTAATTGGCTGAGTTTCAGGGGTAGTTGACTTCTTGTAGGAGATGGCATGTCCCTCTTTTCCTGTTGAGAACTGTAATTGATCATTCTTTCCTGTGGATTCCCCTGTTGGAGGTTCTGAAATTGACACTGCTTCCTGTAATTGATATGGAGTGGTAGGGTGTGAGCTCCCCCTTCTGGCCTCACGCTTCCATTTTAGTGTGGTTTCCCATTATTAATTTTTACACTTAAAAAATAATTTATTGGGGCGCCTGGGTGGCTCAGTCGGTTAAGCATCCGACTTCGGCTCAGGTCATGATCTCACGGTCCGTGGGTTCGAGCCCCGCGTCAGGCTCTGTGCTGACAGCTCAGAGCCTGGAGCCTGCTTCAGATTCTGTGTCTCCCTCTCTCTCTGCCCCTAACCCACTCGCATTCTGTCTCTGTCTCTCTCAAAAATAAACATTTTTAAAAAATTAAAAAAAAAAAAAAGAAATCACAATACTTTGGGGCACCTGGGTGGCTCTGTCGGTTGAGCATCGGACTTCAGCTCAGGTCATGATCTTGCAGTCCGTGAGTTCGTTCCCTCTCTCTCTGTCCCCGCCCCCCCCCCCCCCCCCACACTCATGCTCTGTCTGTCTGTCTCTCTCTCTCTGTGTCAAAAATAAAAAATAAAACATTAACAAAAAAAGAAATCACAATACTTTGTAGACCCATCATGAATCAGGATTACTGAATGCATTCAGTTCACAAAGAAGCACATATATTTTTATGTCACAACGTAATAAAATATTTTCACACCCGTATGTCAGTATGACCATTTTCCTTTGCAATCCTGTGCCTTAATGGATTGGGTTTCTAGCTGTCTCCAGAGAAGGAGCCCACAGGGGCCTGTCTCTGCCCTTGGAGGCAGCACAGAATCAGGTCACGGTGTAGGCAGATTAGTGAGGTCTTGAACTGGCCTCCTTAAAGATACCTAATCCTGGACCAGAAGCCAGCCAGCAGGCCCAGGGCCACACAGAGTCCCTCCACCCTGTCCCCAGCTCCCGGCCGGGGCTGCCATGGCCTCCCTGTTCTCTGGCCGCGTCCTGATTCGCAACAACAGCGACCAGGACGAGCTGGACACGGAGGCTGAGCTCAGCCGCAGGCTGGAGAACCGGCTGGTGCTGCTGTTCTTTGGCGCTGGGTCATGCCCACAGTGCCAGGCCTTCGCACCCATCCTCAGGGACTTCTTCGTGCGGCTCACAGATGAGTTCTACGTGCTGCGGGCAGCCCAGCTGGCCCTGGTGTACGTGTCCCAGGACCCCACAGAGGAGGAGCAGGATCTGTTCCTCAGGGACATGCCGAAAAAGTGGCTCTTCCTGCCCTTCGAGGATGACCTGAGGAGGTGAGATGGGAGAAGAGGCCAGGGAGGGCTTCCTGGAGGAGGAGCTATTTCTGCTGAAAGTGAAGTATTCGTTCATTCTTGCCTCCCTTCCATCTGGAATTGATGAGCTCGGCCTGTGTGGCACTCTGTACCCAGCCTGGGGGGTGCACAGGGGGGAGGGGTGCATATGCCCATTTCCATTTAGCTCCCAAGGAGCTTACAACCTGGGGAGACAGACATGACACAAAGACTCAAACACATAATAACAAACTGCAGTTGTGTTCCCGAGGACAAAGGGAGGATACCACGTGGGAACATAACGGGGAGACCTTGCTGAGGTTTGGGGGTCAGGGGATGTTTCCCTGAGGCAGTGCCTTTAGAGAGACCCCAAGGCCAAGGGAGGATAGGAGGGGAAAGAGTGAAGCGAGGGAAGGGCTTCCAGGCAGAAGGCACAGATAAAGGCTGGGAGGCCATCAGGCAAAGAACAGCCAAATCGGGGACCTGTAAGGAGTAACAGGCGTGAGAGGTCTGCATGTCTCAGGTGGCGCCACAAACTCCATCTTTACAAGTATGAGTGTGGTCCTCAGAGTAGCTGGGAGCCAGGGAGGGCATCGGAGCTGAGAGAGAGGTGCATGGATTCGAGCTTTGCACCGAGCTGCCCAATAAATGGTATTGCAGTTTGCTCCTACTTTAGAAGCTTCCCCAGGGATGCCTGGGTGGCTCAGTTGGTTCAATGTCCAACTTCAGCTCAGGTCACGTTCTCATGGTTCATGAGTTCGAGCCTCGCATCAAGGCTGAACTAAAAGCAGAGCCTGCTTCGGATCTTCTGTCTCCCTCTCTCTCTGCCCCTCCTTCACTCCCGCTCTCCCTCTGTCTCTCTCAAAAATAAATACACGTTAAAAAAAAAGAAGAATCTTCCCCTTTTCTGCGGTAAAACTTTCCTTCTTTTTGAGGTACCTGTGTGGCACCTCAGTCAGCTGAGCGTGCAAGTTCAGCTCAGGTCATGATCTCACTGCTCGTGGGTTCGAGTCCCGCATCAGGCTCTGTGCTGACAGCTCAGAGCCCGGAGCCTGCTTCGGATTCTGTCTGCATCTCTCTGCTCATGCTCTGTCTCTCTCACTCTCTCTCTCTCAAATATAAAATAAAACATTAAAAAAAATTTTTTTTAATTTGGGAGAAGCATACAACGAAACAATTAACAATACAATTGTTAACATTTTGCCAGATTTTCTTTCTCGGCATACGTGGGAGCATGCACTGAACCATTTGAGCGGGCGTCTCAGACTTTGTGACACTTTACAGATTTCATTAATTTTGTTCCACAAGTTGGAAGTTTCTGGAGACCTTCGTTGTCCATCCAACATTATCAGATTTGGACACTTGCTCACTCCCCCTGGCCTCTCTGCAGCCGAGGGGGATCTTTCTGGCAAACTGGTAACATTTCCCTTCCCAGGGCAGAAATGCCAGCTGTGAGGGCATCATAGCCAAACACTGACCTGCTCTTTTTGCTAAGTCTGTAAAGTCCTGTGTGACTTTACAAGTGCCATGCATTCTCTGTGCAGAGGCCCAGAAAAGGGCCACCCAAAAACCCAGTGGATGGAAATTAACAACTGTGGATGATGGGCTCAGTGTGGTCTCCCCCTGTACTTCAGAATGTCTGTGCGTGATTCTGGTCCAGATGGGAGGTTTGGTCTGGGGTCTCCTGGGATCGTGGATGGCTCCTCACTGGGATCGTGGATGGCTCCTCACTGTCCTCATACTGGGGACAAAATGGAAACTCCTTACTATGAGCTTGCAGGGCCTCTGATCAAGGTTGCACTCTAATCTCCCACTCGTCTCAGGGCCTTTGCACGGCTGTGTCCTCTGCCTGGGACCCTGGCCGCCCAGTGCCCTCCTCATCCTGCAGCTTTGAGCTCAAAGATCACCTCCTTGGAGAGGCCCTCCCTGACCACCAATCCCTTACCCAGCTTGGTATTTCTTTATGACATTTATCAGTACTGATTCATTCATTCATCCCACACAGTTTCTGAGCCTCAATTCTGTGCCCTATACTGTTTCAGGCACTGGGGACCCAGGTGAATGGCGACAGAAATCTGTGCCTTAGTGAAGCTATATTCTATGGTGGGCAAAAATGATAAAGGGGAAAAATAGGGGCGCCTGGGGCGGCTCAGTCCCGAAGCATCTGACTTCGGCTCAGGTCATGATCTTACAGTTCCTGAGTTCGAGCCCGCATCGGGCTCTGCACTGACAAGTGTGGATCCTGCTTGAGATTTTTTATCTCTCTCTGTCCCTATCCTGCTAGCACTCTCCTTCACACTCTCAAAATAAATAAATAAACTTAAAAAAAAAAAAAAAGAGGAAAAACAAACGGGTGCAGTGCGTTGGATGCTAAAAGGCACAGCGCAGCAGAGGGGAGAGTGAGGCATTGAGATTTGAGGTTGGCTACCCAGCATACAGGGTCTTAACCCACAGAAGTCCGGGGAGAGTGCTCCAGGCAGAGGGCATGGCCAGTGCAAAGGCCCTGAGGCGGTAGCATGTCTGAGGTATTGGACACCCAGTGCAGAGGCCACCGAGGCCTGGCCTGGCCCGGTCTCTGGGCTCCCCCAGCGCCCGGCACGGGGTAGTGCACACAGCAAGTGCTCAGTAAGTACCGGGAGGAGGGCTGTGTGGCTCCCCAGCTCAGGGGCGGGTACGGGCTTCCAACCGGACTGACCCGCCCGCCCCGCAGGGATCTCGGGCGCCAGTTCTCGGTGGAGCGCCTGCCGGCTGTCGTGGTGCTCAAGCCTGGAGGGGACGTGCTCACCCGCGACGCAACTGACGAGATCCGGCGCCTGGGACCCGCCTGCTTCGCCAACTGGCAGGAGGCGGCGGAGGTGCTGGACCGCAACTTCCTGCAGCCCGAGGACCTGGACGACCCCGCGCCCCGGAGCCTCACCGAGCCGCTGCGCCGCTGCAAGTACCGCGTGGACCCGGCGGCTCGGGGCAAACGCGGCCCCAGGAGAGGGAGCGACCCCGAGGGGGAGGGCGGGGACGGGGGGCTGTTCTGAGACCCCTGCGCAGAGCACACGCCTGAACGTCCCAAAGAGTGCCCTCCCAGACCCTACAGGGACACAGCAGTGGACACTTGAGGCAGACATCCAGCTGTCCCCGAAACAGCGGACCCACCCCCAGCGCGGGGGGAGGGGGGGCGGGAGGGGGCGCTCAGACCTCCGGGAAACAGCAGGGCTTCAGAAGATTTAAAGTGCTGCCTGGGGGGAAACAAGAAGACAGGCCACCCATTCAAAAATAAGCAACGGGCATGAACAGGCAGTTTCTTCTCCAAAGAAGATACACAAATAACCAACCAAGCGCATGAAAAGATGCTCCACATCATTAGCCATTAGGGAAACGCAAATCAAGAGCACCATGAGATACCATCTCACGCCCAGTAGGATGGCTATCATCAAAAACCAGAAAATAGCCAGCGTTGGCAGGGAAATGAAGAAACTGGAACCCTGGCGCGCGGCTGGTGGGAAGGGAAAATGGTGCAGTCGCTGTGGAGAGCAGTCTGGGGCTTCCTCGATAAGTTAACTATATAATTACCACATTTACCAGCAATTCCACTAGTAGGTATGCGCCCAAGAGAAATGTAAACAGACTCAGACAAATGGCTGAATGTGCATGTTCACAAGGTAGAAATGAATAAACGAAATGTGGTCCGGCCACCCCGTGGAATGCTATTCAGCCGTAAAAAGGAATGAAACACTGATACGTGCTCTCAACATAGATGAACATCCAAAACATGCTCAGTGAAAGGAACTGAGCATGTCCTTTGTGAAAGGACACAAAAAAGTCACATACCGTCGGGCTCCATTTATAGAAAATGTCCAGAACAGGCAAACCCAGATACAGAAAGCAAATCAGTGCCAGGGGCTGGAGGAGGGGGGTGGGGAATGGGGGGGGGGGTCTCCCTTAGGGATGATGAAAATATTCCGGCACTAGACAGACGTGATGGGTGCACAACATTGTGTATGTACTAAATGCCTCTGAATTGTTCGCTTCAGAATCGTTTATGTCATGTAAACTTCACCTCAATTTCTAAAACTGAAAAATAAACAATAACTAAAGACTTGTAGCAAGACATAGGGGTGCCCACTCAAAGGGGGTGCAGAAGGGCCTCCCCCAGGAGGCAACATTTCTGCAAAGCCTTGAAAAAAGGTTGAACAGAGGGGAAATCACAGCCAACTGCAGGTAAGAGACCAAATATCAAGGTGAATTATTTAAGGGGCGCCTGGGTGGCTCAGGTCATGATCTCAGGGTTGGTGGGTTTGAGCCCCACCCCCTCGCCGGGCCCTGTGCTGACAGCTCAGAGCAGGGAGCCTGCTTCGGATCCTGTGTCTCCCTCTCTCTCTGCCCCTCCTCCACTCACCCTCTGTCTCTCAAAAATGAATAAACGTTAAAAAAGAATTTTAAAAAGTGAATGATTTAAAAATTTGTTCAAGGGGCGCCTGGGTGGCGCAGTCGGTTAAGCGTCCGACTTCAGCCAGGTCACGATCTCGCGGTCCGTGAGTTCGAGCCCTGCATCAGGCTCTGGGCTGATGGCTCGGAGCCTGGAGCCTGTTTCCGATTCTGTGTCTCCCTCTCTCTCTGCCCCTCCCCCGTTCATGCTCTGTCTCTCTCTGTCCCCCCCAAAAAATAAATAAACGTTGAAAAAAAAAATAAAAAAATTTGTTCAAGCTTCCTTTTTGTTTTGTTTTTTGTTTTGTTTTGTTTTGTTTTAAACAGTGAAACAGGTGCTTAGGACAGTGGGCGGAGTGGGGGGTCGCTTTAATGAATTGAGGGACTTGTGGGGCTCCCCGGATCCGGCCACCGAGCTTTTGCAGCTCTTGGGGCCACCTCGGTTTCTTCTTCGCCCCGCCCCGCGCCGGCCCCGCCCAGCCAGGACCTGGAGGCCGGGAGGGGGCGCCCGCAGGGTCCCCAGAGGGAGGAGAAAAGACTTTGTCCCAAGTTTTCGCGGAGCTTCCTCATCCCCGCTGCGATCGGCGTCCCAATCCCCCTACGGCCCCCCAATTTTCAGACACCCCTTGCGGTCCCGCCCCCTTTCGGAACTCCTGGGGGCCCCTGGACTCCCGCCCAACTTCTCTGCCGCTAAAAATCTCTTTTATTCCTCGACCGCCCCCCACCCAGGCCCGCGGGACCCCTACCATGGCCCGGTCTTACGGGGGCCGGGTGCTGGCCGCGATGACCCTGCTGGGCATCCCGGCGGCGGTGCTGGCGGCGCTGGGAGCGCAGCTGCTGTTCCAGCTGCAGGCGGGCCGCGCGGAGCTGCGGGGAATGCGCGCCGACGGGCTGGGCCCGGAGCTGGACGCCGGCCCAGGGCTGCCCGAGGACGCGGCCGGGGCGCTGCTGCCTCTGGCCGCCGCGCTTGCTGCGCTCGCCCTGGTGTTGGGCCTCACCAGCCTTCTGCTCGCCGCCCTCTGCGGCCACCTGGGCGCCGAACTGGCGCGGGGGCCGGGTCCCGGCAGGTAGGACAAGCCCCTCCACCCCGACGCCCGCCTGGGGGCTGGGCGAGCCCTCGAGCCGCCGCCCCTCTCTGGGCCTCAGGTTGCGCGGGGGGGTTGGGGGGGGGTGGATCTTCCCTTATCCCCTCTCCCCTTCTCCTTTCTTCCATCCCTCCCTGCCTTCCTCCCCTCTGTCTCCATCCCCAACTTCTGTCACCTCTCCCTCCCTCCATCCTATAGTAGTTGAACATTTACCGCAGGTGCTAATTTTACAGAGGTGGAAACTGAGGCTCATAGAGGGCCCAGGGTCAGCTAGCTCCCCAAACTCTTCGTGCTTCTTGCTTTCCAAGGATTAGCTCAGTGAAGTCCCCCCACCCCCTTCGCCCCGCGGCGGCTGAACGTTACTGCCTCCCTTTGTAACTGCGGCTCCGACAGGGGACAGGGTCGGCTGATCTCTCTGGGCTGCCTGATTTGGAAGTGGGCAGACTGGATTTGAATTTGATTCTGATAGAGACAGAGCCTGTGCCCTGGCTCGGGCATCTGAGCTCCGGAACATGAACCCTGGGGAGGTGGGGGGGGGTGGGTGGGCAGTGAATGTAGAGTGAGGGACCTTCCTTGAGTCAAGGACTCAGCGGCCCCACATCCAAGTGTTTCCCTCCAGGATGCCCGGGGAGGAGAGCCAGAATCATTGGTCCAGGATTCCATGGATTTGAGCAGATGGGAACGTCCACCATTTGGAGTAGACCTATTCATTCCATAGCTCAGGGAGTCAGTAAACCAATATGTATTGGGCACCTGCAGGGGGCTGACCCAGCACTGGAAATAGAGGACACAGCAGGAACCAGGTGGACCCAGACCGGCCGTGGTGGGGTAGACAATAGAGACAAGCCAGATCAGAAATGTCAAGTGAGGCTGAATGCTGGGAAAGGAAGAAAATGGGGTGATGTGGTGGAAGCGGAAAGGGTAAGTGTGGGACCATCCGGGGAGGCTTGCGCTGAGACTTGAAAGAGGAAAAGAGGCAGCGGATCTGGAGGACTGTGATGGGGGGGAGGGGGGGGCAGCATGTGCAAAGGCCCTGGGGCAGGAATGAGCTTGGGGTGTTAGAGGTCGAGGTGATTGGTGTGGCTGGAGGGAGAGATGAGGGAGATAAGGGTAAGGAAATCAGAGGAAGTAGACCATCCTGGGCTTCTGTGCTGTGGTGCAGACTTTGGGGGTTTACTCTGCCTGAGAGAGTTGTGAGCAAGGAGGGGCATGTGACCTGACTTAGGTTTGAAATCGCCCCCTCCAGCCACTGTGCAAAAAAGGTGAGAGCAGAGAGGAGGCCACTTCCACTGTGTCGGTGGGAGGTGAGCGATAGCAGAGGCTTTCCTAAGCCTCGAGGAGTGGGAAAGGAAGAACGCACACGGCGAAGCACTCAGCCCCGTGCCAGGCTCCAAACTAAGTCCTCGGTCCGCCTCAGCCCTCGGGAATCCCCGTTTCTGTCACCTCTGACGGCCAGTTGAGCTCCGTCTCCTCGTGTCCCGAATAAGTTTGTGGTCTGTAACGCAACGGAGGGCAGGTGTCTAACAAGGGTCCCCGCAGAATAGCTGCTCCGTGAGTGCTGGATGTGGGAATGGACTGATGTGCGTGGATGGGTCACAGGAGATGGGTGGTGGATGGGTGAGTGGTGAGCGAAGCATCGATGCATGGCCAGGTGGATAGGTGGTCGGATCGATTTGATGGTGAGCGCGAGGTGGGTGGGTGAAGGATGGATGGACAGACGGGTGCGTAGTTGGGTGGTGGATGGCAGATAGATGGATGGACGGATGGTGGCTGTTTAAATAAGTGGATGGATGGATCAATAGGGCCTTGCTAAATGGCTGGCTGGCTGTGTGGTTGAACAGCCGATGGAAATTAGCGGGTGGTAAATGGTAGTGGACCTTTACCCGGCAGGATGGATGAGCGGGTAGATGGAGAGACCGGTGGCTGGATAGATGGTTAGGTCCTCACACAGAACTCAGATCCCCCAAAGCTCCCCCTCCTTCTCTTCCCTGGCTTCCCCCCACCAGCCCCACCCCCTGAGCCCTTTTTCTTCCTGCCCCCCCACCCTCCTAGGTCTGACTGGTTTCTCTATGACTGCCGCCTCCTCAGACACGTGGCCCTTGGCCTCTTCTGCTGCGGGGTCTCTGTCTACTTAGCAGGTGCGTGCCGGGGGAGGGGATGTGGGGGGTAGAGCCCCGGGCTGGGGTGGCTTTGTCTGACACACTTTCTTGCTCTGGGACCTTCGGCAGACTCCCTTGCGTCCCGGTTTCCTCACCGGTAAAGTGGGGACGTGTACCGTCCCCGCCTTAGAGCATCGCTGAGGGCATTCTGGGTGAATCCCCGCAAAAGCCCATGAAAGCATCTGACTCCAGTGGGGGGGGGGGTCCACGAGCAGTAGTTGCCTTCAGAACCCTTTTGGATTCATCAGCTTTTCGACGTCTGGTTTGAACAAAAGTGTCATGTCCTTGGTGGTTTTCTAGAGATAGTGTTTCACAGGTTGGTCTTAGCAAAATCCATTTGCTTATAAATATCAGAACCTCCAGCTCAAGAATGCCTTAAGTAAAGGGGCGCCTGGGTGGCGCAGTCGGTTAAGCGTCCGACTTCAGCCAGGTCACGATCTCGCGGTCCGTGAGTTCGAGCCCCGCGTCAGGCTCTGGGCTGATGGCTCAGAGCCTGGAGCCTGTTTCCGATTCTGTGTCTCCCTCTCTCCCTGCCCCTCCCCCGTTCATGCTCTGTCTCTCTCTGTCCCCAAAATAAATAAAAACGTTGAAAAAAAAATAAAAAAAAAAAGAATGCCTTAAGTAAAAAAAAAAAAAAAAAAAAAAAAAAAACTGCTTTATAAACCAGAAATGCAGTTGTAAATCCCAAAACAGGAAGCAGAGCAAAAAGAAAGAACGTGCCACACTGGCTTTCCTTCCCTGACTTATAATAACTTTTCTTAGCTCAACAGTCTCTCACCCACGCTTGCGGGTAAAGGAATCAAATCATCAAGTCTCTTTAAAGAGACTCCTGACATCTTCTGTTTTGTTCTAATCTTGGAAAATGTGTTGATGGGGCTGCAGGTTCGGTGCTGAATCACATTAGATCGCTAAGCAACCTGTTTTACTGGAAGAAAATAATATCCAGCTGAATGAAAAACAAGGGATTTGGTATGATTGCCTCACTCTTATTCCTGCGACAGAGCAACAGAAGTTTAGAAGATATACTTAAAATATTTCTTTGTGAGATGCGAGCCTAGGGTTCATTATGGGAATACAGGGGTACATACGGGTATATCACGTGCAAGGAACCGTGCAGAACTTTTGTTGCTTGACTTAATAAAATGCTCCGGATGTGAGTTTTCTTTAAAAAAAAGGAGAGTGAAGGGGCGCCTGGGTGGCTCAGTCGGTTAAGCGTCTGACTTCAGCCAGGTCACGATCTCGCGGTCCGTGAGTTCGAGCCCCGAGTCAGGCTCTGGGCTGATGGCTCAGAGCCTGGAGCCTGTTTCCGATTCTGTGTCTCCCTCTCTCTCTGACCCTCCCCCGTTCATGCTCTGTCTCTCTCTGTCTCAAAAATAAATAAACGTTAAAAAAAAATTTTTTTGGGGGGGGGCGCCTGGGTGGCTCAGTCGGTTGAGCGTCCGACTTCAGCTCAGGTCACGATCTCACGGTCCGTGAGTTCGAGCCCCGCATGGGGCTCTGGGCTGATGGCTTGGAGCCTGCTTCCGATTCTGTGTCTCCCTCTCTCTCTGCCCCTCCCCCGTTCATACTCTGTCTCTCTCTGTCTCAAAAATAAATAAACGTTTAAAAAAATTAAAAAAGGGGCGCCTGGGTGGCGCAGTCGGTTAAGCGTCCGACTTCAGCCAGGTCACGATCTCGCGGTCCGGGAGTTCGAGCCCCGCGTCAGGCTCTGGGCTGATGGCTCGGAGCCTGGAGCCTGTTTCCGATTCTGTGTCTCCCTCTCTCTCTGCCCCTCCCCCGTTCATGCTCTGTCTCTCTCTGTCCCAAAAATAAATAAAAACGTGGAAAAAAAATTAAAAAAAAAAAAAAAAAAAGAAGGAGAGTGGAGGGGGTGACTCGTGTATCTGTGAAGGTCACGGGTGGTTGGCCTCAGGTGCAGCTGGATCCAGGTGATCAAACACAGTAATCAGAAATGCCTCTTGCGTCACCTGTTAATCTGCTGTCCCCTGAGAAAGATGCCTGTGTCTGTAAGTGCTTTTGACACGATGCCCACGACCTTGAGCCTTTTCACAGGCTGGCAAAAAAAAAAAAAATGTTGGAGACTTGGAGAATAAGATATGCTCGTTCTAATATACAAGAAAACTCACAAAGAGAGAAAAAAAAAGGTAACCATGTCAGCCTCATTAAGTGTTAAATTAAGAATTTGTTCAGCTCCCATTTAGATTCTTTTTTGAGGTTAGGTGACCTCACTCAGCAAGAATTCCTGACCACGTCCAGCCAATCATCCAATTAGCCATCGTTGCTGACCAGAGCCAAAAGAATAATTAAAAAAAAAACAAAAAACAAAAAACAAAACACACACGCTTTAAAAAATGTTTAGAGCAAAAAAGGTCCTCGGCCTCATTTTAATATGTCAAACATGATTCAGTGTGGCATCTTAAAAGCAAAAGTGTAGGGGCGCCTGGGTGGCTCCGTCGGTTAAGCGTCCGACTTCAGCTCAGGTCACGATCTCACACTCCGTGAGTTCGAGCCCCGCATCGGGCTCTGTGCTGACAGCTCAGAGCCTGGAGCCTGCTTCAGATCTCCCTCTCTCTCTGCCCCTGCCCCCCCTGAAAAATGAAATAAAAACAATTTTTTAAAATTTTTTTTTCAACGTTTATTTATTTTTGGGACAGAGAGAGACAGAGCATGAACGGGGGAGGGGCAGAGAGAGAGGGAGACACAGAATCGGAAACAGGCTCCAGGCTCTGAGCCATCAGCCCAGAGCCTGACGCGGGGCTCGAACTCACGGACCTCGAGATCGTGACCTGGCTGAAGTCGGACGCTTAACCGACTGCGCCACCCAGGCGCCCCCAATTTTTTTTTTTTTAAACAAAAGTGCAGAGCTGAAGAAAGCATAAAAACAGCCCACAAAGTGTCAAGAAGTCTTCCATTCACTCTGGGCTTCTCCACCACCAAGTCCCCTGCTGCTGCTGTAAGAAAATTCCTCCCTACCCATATCGTATCCCAGTCAGCAGTCCCAGGACAGGCTCTGATTGGCTGAGCTCGGATCATGTGCTAGCCCTGCACCAATCACTATAACCGGAGGAATCAATGCTCTGATTGGCCAAGCCTAGTACCATACATAACACTGACGCCAGAGAGGTGGGTCAGTGCTCCTACGTTAGCAATCAGGGTGAGGGTAAGCACTAGACCAGTGGTTCTCAATGGGAACTGATTCTGCTGACCCAGCGAACATTTGGCGATATGTGGAGACATTTTTGGTTGTCATGACAGGGCAGGAGGGAACGCTATTGTGCCTCGTGGGTAGAAAGCTGCTCAGTGTCCTACAATGCACAGGACGGTCCTCGCCAAAAAGAATGATGCCAACTGGGCGTTGGACAAGCCAACAGAAAACTAGGACAGGTCGGTCCTCAAGGTCAGGTCAGCAACAGTCTTGTTCAGACCAGCAACCTGAGGCCAGAGAGGGGCTGTGATTCACTGAAAGTTAATCACCAGGATTCAGAAAGCCTGAGATCTGGGTTGTTTCAGTTGTAGTCAAGTACACATGATAAGGCACGGAAGTTTACCATTTTATAGTGAAATGGATGTGACAACGATGTGAGAGGATTAGATGGGTGAAGCCGTGTGCCTAGCATGTTGTATGGGTGTCTGTGACTGCCCTCTGTTTGGGGAGCTCTCCCAGGGTTTGGGGAACAAACGTTTGTGGACTAAGTGAATGAGAGCCGTTTGTTTTTCCAGCACTGTCCATCTACGCCCTGCTGCTCTTTGAGATCGAGACAGGTGCGGCCGCCGCCTCCATCCTCGGAGTGGGCGCTCTGGTCCTGGTGGCGGCACTGACCCACACTCTGGTCCGAGCTGCCCGGGCCACCCGCCGTGGCCTCCACGAACTGACCCCACCGCACTTTGAAGAGGATCCTGTCCGTCCTGCTGAAGTCTCCAAGGCCAGCCCCAGGGCTCAGCCCCAGCAGGGTACCCACCACCGGACCCCCTACTCATCCTTCCCAGAACCTGGGGACCCCGTCAGACCCACGGGTGCTGCTACAGCGCCTACGGCCAAGGGAGGAGGCTGGGAGGGCAGCCTGCCTTTATCCCGCATGCACCGGACACTGTCAGCTGGCAGGGGGCACTGGGAAGGGATCACCCATGAGATGCGCAGCATGCTGGGCCACAGGCCAGGGGGCTCAGGGAAGGACTCCACCCTGGTGTGAACCCAGGGACCAGGGACAGAGACCTGGGATCAGGCAGCAGGAAGAGGATTCTGTAAAGATAAGTCTAGGCTCAGCCATAGTAGCAGTATGACTTGATTTCTCCATTCACAGCATCCCTGGTTTTTGTCCTGAAGGTTGCTTCATGGCACAAAATGGCTGCCAGGGCTCCAGCCTTCATCTCCTCTCAGAGGGAAAGGCAGAGGCCAGGGCAGGCTCGGTATCTTCTGGAAATCTCCCCGGGAAGCCTGGGGGCCCTCCTGTTTATACCTCACTGGAGAGAACAGTCACATGGCCACATCTCGCGGCAGGGGAGGCTGGGAAATGTAGCTATCCAGATGTTATAGGCAGGAGGGAGGGTTGGGCTTATGCCGTGGTTCTCTAAATGTCTCCATCCATTTTACAGATGAGGAAACCGAGGTCCAGAGAGGGGCAGTGACTCACCAGGAGTCCCATGGCCAGTACTGAGCGTCAGAGGCAGGATTTGAACCTGGGTTCTGTAACCCCCGTGCTGCTGACAGTGCAAGTCTCAGACTCTGCAACGTCTTCCGGGCTGTGAGCATTTGAAATCTGTGTGTGCTGAGCTCAGAGCAACCCAGGGCCACGGGTAAACCTGAGGGGCTGGACCCAGACTTCTGGCTGTGGCAGAGACTTCGCTGCTCTGTGTCTCACTTTCCTTGTCTATAAAATGGGGACAGAAGCAGCTTCTTCTCCTAGGGCTCCTGGGAGACTCGGTGTAAGCCATTCCAGGTGCCTGTGCACAGTAGGTCCTCCACACATGTCAACCTGTGCCATTGTCAGTCGGGTGGGGTGCGTGGTGGCAGGAAAAGGCGGGGTCGATGACCACTTTCTGGGGCTCACGAAACTGACAAGGCTTGGAGTGGATAACTCAGAGCCTTCAGGGTCTCCAGAGGCCCTGGCCCCCCTCCCGTTCTGCACGACCCTCAAATAAACTCCGACCCTCACTATCTCCTTTGTCACTTGAGCCACATCCAAACATGCTGTGTGGCCAAGCCCAGGCCCGGGGTGATGGATGGAGTGACAGGAGTGGGGTGAGGAGGCAGAAGTGGGGAGCAAGGGTATGTTCCTTGTAGACCTCAGTCAGGGACCCAGGTCCCACAAATCCTCATGTATGTAAATTTCACCGGGGGGGGGGGGGGTAGGGATGCCTGGCCTTCATCCCGAACCCAGATGGACAGATATCCCCAGAATTCTCCCAATATGTCCCTTCCTGGACCACAGAGGTACTCCAAGGCTCTCGGAGTAGAGGTGACTCAGCCACATAGTGGCTTAAAGCCTCCCTAGGGCCCTTTCCAAAGGTCAGAGAGGTGACAGCACCCAGCGGTGGCGGCGGGGGGCGGGGGAGGCGGTTAGTCCCCAAGCGTGACCCTGGCAGGGACCCTGCTGATCAGATATACCCAGACCCAGGTGGCCCACTGACTCTGGCTGCCACCTCCCAGAGCCGCCAGGAAGCTGCACAGAACATCTCCTTGCTGGGGGAGTGGGGAGAGAACACACACGAACATTCCACAGGGTGCCTGACATGTGGGGTAGCCAGGAACATAGGTTCTCGGGGAGCATGATAAATATCAGTGAAGATAAAACCAGAATAAATGTTGGGGCCCCTGACAGGCTGTCAGTAGAGCATGTGACTCTTGATCTTGGAGTCGTGAGTTCAAGCCCCACGTTGGGCATAGAGCTTACTTTAAAAAACAAACAAACAAAAGAATAAGTGTCCCATCCTTCTCACAAGCCTGGTTCTGCGGGCACATGCCAGGCACTTTCCTGGCCTCGGTGAATCTTCAGGACAACCCCACTTGCAGATGGGAAGACCGAGGCCCAGGCTGTGAGGCCACGTGGTGGCGATGGCTGGAAGTTCACAGTGGGCTCCAGGCCAGAGCAGGTGACCGAGAAACCCTGGGAACTGCGGTTTCGGAGAATCCCCTGGAATGGGGCAGGCCCCGAGGGCTCCGAGAGGGTGGGAGAGGAGCAGAGGACGGAGGACCACAGCTGTCTGCCAGGGAGGAGTGCCTCATCTGCAGCGGGCGGGGGAACCAGAAGCTGGACCCCTCAGCCTCGTCCCCAGGGCAAGGACCGGGGTGTGGGTGCAAAATTGGAGGCCTAAAAGAATTGAAAACAGGGATTCCAACAAACTCTTTCGCAAACATGTTCACGGCAGCACTAGTCACAAAAGGTAGAAACAACCCAAGTGTCCCTCAACAGGTAAGTGGGTAAAAAAATATGATCGATCCATACAATGGAGTATTTACTCAGCCATAAGAAGGGACGAAGCATTGACACAGCACTGCAAGGTGGATGACCGTGAAAACATCACGCTGAGGGAAAGAAGTCAGACACAAAAGGCCACACAGTGTGTGATTCCATGCATAGGAAACGTCCAGAGCAGGCAGATCCGTAGAGACAGACGAGTGGTTGGAGGAAGAGAATGCTGCTAACTGCTCGTGAGGACAGAGTTTCCTTTCCGGGTGATACAAATGTTCTGGGACTAGGAGCGCCTGGGTGGCTCAGTCGGTTAAGCGTCTGACTTTTAGCTCAGGTCATGATCTCTCAGTTCATGAGTTCGAGCCCCGTGTCGGGCTCTGTGCTGACAGCTCACAGCCTGGAGCCCGCTTCGGATTCTGTGCCTCCCGCTCTCTCTGCCCCTCCCCCGCTCACATTCTGTCTCTCTTTCTCTCTCTCTCTCAAAAAATAAATAAACATTAAAAAAGAAAAAAAAATGTTCTAGAACTAGACAGTGGTGATGGCTGCACGATCTTAGTGCACGAAATGCTACTGAATTGTCCGCTTTCAAATGGCGAGTTCTGTGTGATGTGAATTTCACCCCAATTAAAAAAATAATAATTAAGGAGGCACTTGCTCTCAGGCCTCCTGCGGGAGCAGATGGGCCTCTGAACTAAAACGAGCTCCTTGAACGTTGCACCCCACGAGCTTGCGAGCCTCATCCCAGTCTGACCCCTGCTCATCCTCTTGGGAAGCTATGCAAGGTTCCGGCTCAGAAGGCCGGCTGGGAACAATGCCCACAGCCCGGACGAAATGTGCCCCCCTTGCCAGCCGTGCCCTGGAAGGGGCGCCAAGCGTCCTCGTATCTCAGCCGGAATCAGGTTGTCCCGGGGCTGGAACCAGATGCTCAGGTTGCTCTGTGTCCTGGGTAGCCGATAAGGGTTTGGTGCTCCAGGAACTGGGACAGATCTGGCCCAGCGAACAGTCATGCAGCCTGCAACCTCAGTTTCCTTCTTTATAAAATCAGGTAACCTTGGGGGCGCCTGAGTGGCTCAGTCAATTAAGCAGCCAACTTCGGCCCGGGTCATGATCTCGCGGTGCGTGGGTTCGAGCCCCACGTCAGGCTCTGTGCTGACAGCTTGGAGCCTGGAGCCTGCTCCGGATTCTGCGTCTCCCTCTCTCTCTCTCTGCCCTTCCCCCACTCATGCTCTGTTTCTCTCTCTCTCTCTCAAAATCAAATAAGCATTAACACAATTTTTTTTTTTTTTATAAAATCAGGTAACCTCCACTCCACCAAACAGCTGTGAGGACCAAATCAGAAAGGGTATCGATGTCTCCATTCATTTCACAGACCACGCAAACAAAAGCAGTGGTTGGCATCCCGGAGGGACTTAGCGTGTGGACAACGTCTCTCAAAGACGTAGCCTTGGATTGGGATCCTCAGAATCACACCTTGAGATCATTTGGGGGATGTGGTTTGCTTATGTGGGAGGTTACGCCAGGAAGTCCCAGAGCCCTTCAGGGGCACCAGTGAGGACACAGTGCCCGGGGTTGGGGGGGGTGGCAACCAGGGTTCCCTCCTGCTGGGGAACTCTGGCAGACAGCATAGAGCACACCCAGCAGAGTGGTCCCAACACAAGGGATCAGGGCTGGGGTGCTTATCCTCTGACCACCATCAGGCATTGCTTAGAGAGAGATTAACCCCTCATACTTCTGGTCTTCCCTATGCACCAGCTGGACACCTGTGGCCACACAAACCCCAGGCAAGGTTGCAGATAATTGCTGCGAGTGACATTCATCATGTGGAGAGGAACATGGATGGGATGGATGGGAGGGGGGGCACAGACAGCATCTGCTTGAGCTGTGTTGCATTTTTGCAACAGTAGGCATGAGTGGGGCGGGAGAGGGATACCGAAAGCACTTAACCATGCTATCTCTGGATGAGAAGAACTATTGATATTTAGATGCCCACCATGTGCCAAACACCATGCCTGACTCACACAGGCATCACCGTTGTCCCCTTGAGGCAGCAACTGGTCTCCCTCCTTCACTTCTTCTGCACACGCAATCTGCTGAAAGTGGCAGAATGCAGCTGGCGTCCTCTGTGCTGGTGACATTTAGAATGGAAGGCCAGAGGCCACCTTGAAGGAAATGGCTCAGCACAGCAAGGGGCGTATCCCCCCTCCCCACACACAAAAAAACAATTTATGAGCATATTATTTTTTAATGTTTATTTCTTTATTTTTGAGAGAGAGTGAGTGCAAGTGAGGGAGGGGCAGAGAGAGAGAGGGAGACACGGAATCCGAAGCAGGCTCCGGGCTCCGAGCTGTCAGCACAGAGCCCGACGCGGGGCTCGAACCCACGCACCGTGAGATCATGACCTGAGCCGAAGTCGGACAGTGCCAAGTGTTGGTGAAGACACGGAGTCACTGGAACTCTCATTCCTTGTGAGTGAGGGGGTGCGTTGGTCCAAAGAGCCTCGGACATCTGCTTGGCTGTATCTGCTGAAGATGAACCCAGGCCTCGCCTACCACCCACAATCTCCACTCAGGGCATCTGCACAATGGGAATGACTGTGTTCCTCAAAAGACACGTACAACAGTGCTCGGAGTAGTTTTGCTCAGTGGCCACGAATGAGAGACAACCCACGTGCTCATCAACAGGTGACCAGACTGGTACATCCATACCATGAACTCTAGCAATGAAATCTCAGCTCAGGTCATGATCTCCCGGTTCATGGGTTCGATCCCTGGGGCAGGTAAGGTAAGGACCTTTGAGAGGTAAGGACCATTGAGATTGCCATTGGAAAGATGGAGAAACTGAGGTATAGAGAGGTTAAGCCACAGCTCAGGGTCACCAGCTAGTGAGCAGTGCAGCTGGGACCTCATCTTGCCCTGTGACGCCTCAGTCTCAGTGCCTGGGCAGGAAGGATAAAGCTTTGGCTCCCTTCTCTGTAGCCCAAGATGTGAGCTCAGCCATAGCAGTCAGGATCGATGTGGCCCAAGTCAGGAGTGGGTGGGTGGGCTCCATGGCGATTCTCCTGGACCTTCCCCAGGCTGAGGCCCCTGAGGCCCTGTGGGGCCCAGAGGGTTGGAATTTTGCAGGGTCATTGGCCTAGCAATGACAGCAAGCCCAGTTGGATCCTAGGCCAGGACGGCTCATCTGGGGGGCCCCTGGTCACCCGCGGATGCCCTGGAAAGTGATCTGAAGCTGGTTTCAGGATGGCCAAGAAGGCGACCAGGGAGAACAAACAGCCTTTACTTCCCGGGCAGATCAGATTCCACGGCCGGCGCCACAGCAGCCTGGGCGGGACCTGGCAGGTGCTGTCTGTGCCCAGAGAGGGGAGAGGTGGGGAGATGTCTTCGACCAAAGGCCTAGTTTTCCCAAGGCAGATGAAGTGTATGGGGGAGGGGGCACATTTTACGGTTTCCCCTCGCCCACCTCTCCGGGACAGCTTGCTGTCTCTCCCCTCAGACCCCCAGGACAGGGGGTACAAGTGGGGGGTACAGGGGCGCCTGGGTGGCTCGGTCGGTTAAGCCTCCGGCTTCAGCTCAGATCATGATCTCGCGGTTCGTGGGTTCAAACCCCGCGTCGGGCTCTGTGCTGACAGCTCAGAGCCTGGAGCCTGCTTCCGAATCTGTGTCTCCCTGTCTCTCTGCCCCTCCCGACTCGCACTTGGTCTCTCTCTCTCTGTCTCAAAAATAAACATTAAAAAAAAGTTATTTTAAAAAAAAGTGGGTGGCACAACCCTTCTGGGGGCCCAGTGGGGCGCGTTCTGACCGATGACCCGTGAGCAGAACTTTGACAAAGGCACTTCCAGGCCCGGGCATTTAACTGATGGTGCAAGACCTTTTGGAGTCCGCCCCCCAGTGTCACCAGGGGATGGTGGCAGCCCCTTCAGGCGGATTTCAGGGACTGTGACCAGCCGAGTCTGGGGCTGCTCTGCCATGGGCCCGTGGGATGAATGAAAACTAAGCCTTAGCCTTTCGAAGCCACAGAGATCTGGGGATGTTCCTGACAGCAGCAGGACCTGGGCCACCCGGAAGCTGTGGGGACCTAGGGAAGACAGAGCATTAAAGGAAGGAGCACGGATGTGGGAGAAAATGGTGTTAGTCTGGGGCTATTCGTTTAACAAATGGGTCCAGCCTATTCTTCAGGGATTCCGTATTTGTGAGTTCTACTGGCTGAAATTCACTTGTACCCCACCCCCCAGCCAATACTTGCGGCATTTTGCGGCCATTCAAGGACCGCACAGAGCGGGTTGGCGGCGGGGGGGGGGGGGGGGGGGGGGAGTTTGAATCACTGGGGGACCCATTCCCAGCTGAGGCGGAACGTGGTGACACTCTGGCGTCTTGTTTCGCCCCTCAGACAGTAAACAGGTGGCCTTTTTGTGGTCTACCTAGTGGCAGGTTTTTCACATCGTTGTGCTTTTTCATCGGCAACTTTGTTGTTTAAGAAAGCCCCCAAGGCGCCTGATCGGGGCCTCGGACTTGGCTCAGGTCACGACCTCATGGTTGGGGGGTTAAAGCCCTGCACTTGGCTGTGCGCTGTCAGGGCAGAGGCAGCTTGGGATTCTCTCTCCCCCTCTGTCTCTGCCTTTCCCCGCCCCCCTCAAAATAAATAAACTTAAAAATAAAAATGTCCCCACGTGTAGTGCTTCGTGCTACCTAATGTCCCCACACGCAAGAAGGCAGGGATGTGCCTCCTGGAGAAAATGTGTGGGTTAGATGAACTTTGTTCAGGCGTAAGTTAACAGCGCTATCGGCCGGAAGTTCAACATTAACTAATCAGCAGTATGTATTAAACACGGGGTCTTGAAACACACACACAACAAGGCCCGGTACCGATTGCTTGACAAAAATGTGACCAAAGGCTGGTAGGAACCCCCCATGGGATCCGGTACTCCCTAACTCAGTTTTCGCTGTGACATTAAGGGACCTCATTACCGCCAATAATGAGAATGGACAGAACGTACCCGTCACCCGGCAGAGGAAAAGAGACACGTAGAGCAGCTCGAAAGTTCAGACAGCAGGCCCTGGGTTCAGATCCCAGCTGTGACCTTAGCGGCCCCTGCCTCAGTTTCCCGCTCCGTAAAACGCGACAAAACCGGGGCTTCCCACCGGGGTGCGGGAAGACTGAAAGAGCCGCTGCGCATCAGGTGTTGGGGCTGGGGTCCCCGCAATATAAATGTGACTGAAACGATTATTCGCGTTTTGCGCAATGCTGGAGGGAGGGGCGGCCCAGGTCTTCTCTGTGACCTACGTCCCCGGCTCAGGCACTCGCGGAGCCTGATTCCCCCTCTGTAGAAGGCGAGTGGTGGCAGCGCCGCCTTAGATGTCCTGCACTGGGGGCACCTCCGCCCCCTGGCTCGTGCCGCGCGTGCGTGGTGAACACCTTGAACCACAGCGGACCGGCGGCCGGGATCAGGACTCCAGACGGCGAGCGCAGGGCGGTGTTTATTGCCAGGAGGGCGCCCGCGTGGCCTCCAGGCACCAGAGAGTTTTGACACAAATGACTTGAAGGCACTGGTTTCCGTCCAGCCCCCACCCCTGCCCTGCAGGGCCCAGGGGCGAGAGACCCCATCACCGAGGGGACCGGTCCTGCTCCCTTCTCCAGGGCTGTCCCTCCGCTGCGTGGCTGAGGGTCTAAAATGCCCTGCGCCACCAAGATTGCCAAGATGCTGTGGGGCGGGGTGGCTGCCAGTCCCGGGTGTCCGGCAGGGGGGGGCTCTTCCCTGGGGCCGACGAAGGGCTACGAGACGCTGGGGGGCAGGCGCGCAGCCGCAGTCTTCTCCACCACAAAGCCGTAGTTATACTGGGGAGGCGGAGCGAGGAGAGCACAGAGTGAGTGAGGGGGTGGAAACCACTAGGGACTCGGCGATCTCCAGCCTTTGGGAGACGGGGTGTGGATGGGGGAGCCTGGGGCGACGGGAAGGGAGGGGAGAACCCCCCCACCACAGCATGCCACCCTGGGCCCTGCACCCACCTCCTCCTCAATATCCGCCAGTGACTTGATGGTCAGATCGGCAAAGGCAGAGAAGGCCTGGGGGGCAGAGGCAGATCAGTCCCGGGCGGGGACCCCAACCTGGAACCCCCATTCCTTGAACCTCAAGGAGGGTCTCCCTCAGTGTTGGCCTGAACATCCCCTCACCCTTCCTGCCACTGCCTGGGGCCACCAGTATCCAGTTGTCCCTCCTGATGCCCCATTCCGAGCCTGAGACCCTCCAGCTTCCTCCAACCCAGGAACAGGGACCTCTGTGCTGGGGCACTGGAGGCACGGACGACCCTCCTTGCCACTGACAGGGGCAGCCCCAGGCACTCCCAGTGCCCAGCGTAGACTCACCAGGGGGCCACAGCTCTTGCCCTCAAATCGCGGGTGCAGTGTGAAGGGAACACCATCCATGGCTGAGGAGAGCGAGTGAGGACAGAGGCTGAGGCACAGGAGACTTGAGGCCCACCTGCCGCCCACCCTAAGCAGAGAGCCTCACGCCATCCCCACCCCCCAGTCTCTACAAAACGGGGGAGGCCCAGGCCTGGTTCCAACCCTGGTTCCACCCCTTCCTGGCTATTCAACCTTGGGTAAGCCTTGCCCTCCCCCCCAACCCCCCACTCCCGTGCCTCAGTTTTTTGCTCTGCGCTCACCTGAGATGCCGTAGAGGTTGGAGGCCTCATAGATGGAGTCGCTCCTCCGCAGAGTAGATGCCCGAGAGCCAACCCGGGACAGGGTCCGCTCTGGAAAGCCGCCCTTGCTGGTGGAGGCAGGACAGCACAGGTCAGGCCTAACTCCCCCCATGGCCGCCCCCTTCCCAAGCCTGAGGACTCACCTGGGCTGGGCAGGTGGGTCCAGGGAGAGGCCCCGCATGTCCCGGCTGAGAGCTCGGGGCTTGGGCACCGGCCTGGGGGCCTTGGCCTTCTTGCACCAAATGGCAAAGCCTCCCATGTCCCTAGAAGGAGAGAGAAGTAGGGAGGGGTCCTAGCCTGATGGGGTGACCCCAGCCCTTTGGGGGATTTTCCTTTCAGCATCGCAGCCCGCACCCTGAGCAACATCCTAGTTAATATTGCTGGGTCAGAGCACCACAGTGTGTGTTTCAGACCCATCAACACACTCTTCACAAGAACCCTACAAGATTGATACAATTACTCCTGTTTTACGGTGCGGAAATTGAGGGGGTGCCAGGGTGGCTCAGCCGGTTAAGCATCGGACTCTTGAGTTCAGCTCAGGTCCTGATCTCATGGTGCGTGAGATCGAGCCCCACGTGGGGCTCTGAGCCGACAGCACAGAGCCTGCTTGGGATTCTCCTTTCCCCTCTCTCTGCCCCTCCTCCCTCTCCAGATAAAATAAATGAGTAAGGAGACTTTAACACGTGGAAATTGAGGCACAGGTAAGCGGTAGAAGGCACAGGAGAAGGCCTGGGTGGCTCAGTCGGTCAAGCATCCAGCTGCTGGTTTCAGCTCAGGTCATGATCTCAACAGTTCGTGTGGGGTTGGAGCCCCAGGTCGGTTTGCGGGGACTGCTTGGGATTCTCTCCTTCGCTCTCTGCCCCTCCCTCACCCCCTCATGCACTCTCTCTCTCTCTCTCTCTCGAAACAAACTTAAATTTTTTTAAAAAAAAAGGCAGCACAGGAGACCTCAGGAGACTCCCTGAGGGTCAGCAGGGCAGATATGGGACTTGGAGGGCAAGGGAGGAGGCCAGAGGTGGGGGGAGGGTAAGGGGGGGGCCCTACCCTACTCGCAGGTATCCAGGCACCGTCTTGGTCTTCCCACTCAGCCGGACATCAAACACAGCTGTGTCTGCAGCCCCCAGGGGCACCAGCTTCATACACATGCGTTTCTTCTTGGACACAGAGGCCTCTGGGAGTGGGGGTGGGGGGCAAGGGAGTGAGAAGAGGAAAGAAGCAGAGAACAGACCCACAGATGGCTCCAGGATGACGCTTGCCAGGGTGCTATTTAAGGCAGCTACCTGGATAGCTTTAGGTCAGTGGTTGAGTCATGAATGGTATAGCCATAGGAGGGGACTCCATGTAGCCTTTCGGGGCCATTGGGGCAGGCCTATCTTTGGTGACATGGAGAAGCATTCATGGGGTGACCGTGCACACCTATGGCAAGGGTGGGTAGCTGTGGGATCGGATGGAACTGAGTGCCCATCCTGGCCCTGCCAACCTCACTTTTCCTTAGTCCTCTAATCCAGGGGTCAGCAAACTCTGGTCCGTGAGCCAAAAGACGCCAAGATCTGCTTTTGCACAGCTAAGAACGGTTTTCACATTTTTAAAGGATTATGGAGGGAAAAGGCAACAGACACTATCTGGCCTGCAAAGCCTAAAATATTTACTATCTGGACCTGTACGTAAAATGCTTGCCGACTCTAATATCAATAGATATACCCTGAGAGTCAAATACACATGACAAGGGGTGCTTGGGTGGCTCAGTCGGTTAAGCGTCCGACTTCGGCTCAGGTCATGATTTCGCGGTTTGTGAGTTCGAGCCCCGCGTCGGGCTCTGTACTGACAGCTTGGAGCCTGGAGCCGGCTTCAGATTCTGTGTCTTCCTTTCTCTCTGCCCCTCCCCTGCTAGTTTCCTGTCTGTCTCTCTCAAAAATAAAAGATAAAAATAAAAAATAAAAAAACCCAAATACACATGACAAGACACAGTGAGAGGCAGGGAGAGCAAGGTGGCTGGAAAGCAGGGTGGTCAGGGCTGGAAGGGCAGCACCAGGGCTATAGGAGTCAGAAGGGGCGGGGACTAAACAGAGACCTGAGGGAGAATCAAGCATTAACTAGCCCCAAGAGTCGAAGACAGGTGCTCCAGGCAGAGGAAACTGTGTGCAAAAGCCTGGGAATGAAAAGGCGTGGAAATGGCGAGGGTTCGACTTGGCTACCAGTTAAGAAGATATAGCAGGAACAGTAATAAAACAAGTCATGACTCTTACTCTGGGACAAAGGCTGTGCCAATGGCACATTTTTACGCAGGGCAGGGCATGTGGCCCCGCCCTGGAGCAGAGCTCGACGCCTCAGCCGACTGTCATTACCCAGTGCACCGAGTGGGCAGTCGAGGCTCGGAAAACAAGTGCCTGTCGTCCCTCCGCCCCTCCCTGGTCCTGCCCACAGGGACCCGAACGCGGCCCCCCACCCCGCCCCCAATCTCGGACGCGGGCCTCACTGGAGTCCAGGGGGTCGCAGACCGGGGAAAAGCCCGGTGGGAGGGGGCTCTTGTCCACCAGGACCTGGATATCGGTCACCACATTCTCCTGCGGATTCTGAGAGGGAGGAAGGGGAGGACACAGCGACAGTCATGCTGCAGCAGAAACAGCGCCCCTGGCGGAGGGCCCCGCAAATGGACGGGGGAGTGGGCTGACCCCTGGGATTCCGAAGATGGGCGCCCCTCACCTCTAGGCTGCCCAAAGAATTGAAGCACAGAAAGTAGCCAGACTTCTGCGCGAAGCTCTTGCCGAAGTTGGCGGGCGTCCCCTCCACGGTGCAGGAGATCTACGATGTGGACGGGAGTCAGAGCCAGGATCCCACCCCGACGCGGCCGCCTGTGCCCCCACTTGATCCCGTGCCCCCACTTGATCCCCGGCCCCCGACGTCGCTCACCGCACTGAATCCCCGTGGCGGAGGCGCCGAAGCCGACGACCAGACCAGGCCAGCCAGCGGCGCCGTGTCGGTCCCGGGTCCTGGATCCATCCTCCGAGCCCAGAGCCGAAGGCCAGGACGGCCTCAGACGTCCGAGCTGACGACCCGCGGCCGTGTTAGGGCAGGAGTCTGAACTACAACTCCCAGAGGGCCGTGCGAAAGGCGGGGAGGGGAAGGGGGGCTGTCTGCGCGTGCCTGGAAGACGGCTGACCAATCGCGTGGGAACATGAAGTCACGCCCCCGTGCACCGCGCAGGCGCACATGAGCGACGTTTGCGGAAAATCGTCTCGTCTCCTCACGCCCAGCGACTTCCTCCAGAAGTGTTTCTACTCAGCGCCGAGGTCTTGCCTGCCCCAAACCAGAACTACGTTCCCCAGAATTCCTTGCGGTATCGGCTTCTCCAGGGACACGTTTGGATATTTAGGGAAGAGATTTGAAAAACTGTAATTGTAGTTCTAGGAAGTCATCCCAAAGGAAACGTCCATGGGTTATGCAGCTATTAGTTTAAATAACAAAAAGTACGGACCACCGTGAACCATGAAATCGTGTGTAACTTGAGGAGTTGTTCATGGTACCGGTGGGAGATTCTGCATTGTGTGAATGGAGGTCTCGGTTCTTGGATTCCCCACGAAAGAATAACCTGAGGATCCGCGCGTGAATAAAGACAGCTAAGAAGGAAGGCAGCAAGCACAAAGAAGCTTTTTAAGAACCGTACACTTTCAAGGTAGGAGAGCGGGCAGGCCCAGAGATGGCAACTGCCAAGAGGCTAGGGGTGTCTTTTCTTTTTCTGTTTGTGGGTCCTAGCTAGCGTGGTTTCCAATCATCTAAGGGACTCCTCCTATTTATTGGGAGGGGAAGTTTGGGGCCCTACAAGTTTCTTGCCGGAAGTGTCATGGCCACCTTCCCCCCAGAAGGGTAGCGGGTGGGGGTCGAAACCGCAATGTAAATATATTAGAATGAACATAGGCAATCACCCTGCGGTAGAAGTTGGAAAGGAGACCGCAGGTTCTGCACCTGTGGCTCTTGGTTGGCCAACCTTGGTGGAAGCCACAAGGCCAAGATGTTGAAAGCCACAAAGTCAAAATGTTGTGCCCCCAGGCTTCGAATGTGTGACCTATGTTTCACAGCCCTTGCCCCCAGCTCAGGTCTAACTAACTGCCTATTCCATCATTCCCAGACACAATTAGGTTTTTTAAATGAGATATAAAGTATTTAATACGGTAACATGCTTTTACACCCCTCTGGGGGGAAAATACGAAAAAATAGGGAACAAGGTATTATCTACTCTAACATATTTTTCAGTTTTCTGCAATATCACGGGTTGGCCCACTGTCTGGTCTTTGTATGCATAAATGATTGAAGGGAGGGGGGAAAAAAAGGAGTATTTGGTGACGTATGAAAAGTATACAACATTTGAATGTCGATGCCCATAAGAAAGAAACATCTTGGAAAAGGTGACCCAATAATGAGATACAGGAGGGAACTAACCATGGGCTCCCCTAGAAATACCCCAGTTTCCTAGTACTTAGGAGGAATGTGGGTTCAAAACCTGGAGAGTTCCCTGGGTGAAATTTGAAACTGGACCCCACACTCAGAGGGCAAGGAGAAAGAAGTCAACTACTCTAGATTGGTAGAGGGCAGGGTTTTTGTTGTTGTTGTTGTTGTTTTAAGTTGTTTTTGTTTTTTGAGAGGCAGAGAGAGAGAATTCCTGCCCATGAACATGCAGGAGAGGGAGAGAGGGAGGGAGGGAGGGAGGGAGGGAGGGAGTCCCAAGCAGGCTCCACACTGTCAGCACAGAGCCTGGTGCGGGGCTCGAACCCATGAGCTGTGAGGTCATGACCCGAGACAAAGTCAGCCTCAACTAACTGAGCCACCCAGGCGCCCCGGGAGATGCTAGTCCCTTAATAAGGAGGGGATTTACACAGGAGGCTAGTCTTCAGTGGCTGCAAGACAAGTAGATCTCCTTACCGCCTCCCCCCCCCCCCCCCCAGAATCTTAAAAGTTCATATAGAAGCCTTAACTGGGTTCAGTCACATACAGTGTCCGGAAAGGCTCAACAACACCTTACTCTCTCAAGACAGATCCTTGAAAATAGCTCTCACTGTGGGAATGGTGAGCAGAACATACATTCCAAGGACAGGGGAGGGGGTTAGGAGCCTCTGATTGCCTGGTTCTACCTCAAGGGTCAACTGGCAATCACATCCTCTTGGTGACCTCCTCTAACCCTCCACCCCTCCTGACCAACCCTTAACAGTCCTACACTTCCCCAAACCACAGATTTATTAAGTCCCTTAGGATGGAGGTGGGATCATTCAGGAGATTCACTTGTGTGTCTTCATCTGCTTTAACAAAGATGATATATTGATAGACTCATCAGGTACGAACACACAACATTCTGCTCGGATAATGGCACAGGTGCCTCTTTGCAAGGCAGTCATAATACCCAAGGCCATTCTAATCTGGAGGACAGATTTTCTCATTAGAGACATTTCAGTGTTCAATAGGACAGGCTCTGTCGGGTAAACTTAGTAAGGGCTTCTATGCCTGCTAGAACTTCCTTCAGGCCAGTGGAGGGAACAAATATGGCAGCCGAGGGGTCATACCAGTGGAAAACAACGTGCCCTTCTGGCCTTAAGGAGAGAGAGATTGATAACTTTGGTTACTGTGGGTCAGAGTTTGGGGAAAACCCAGAGGGTAGCGGCCCCACCACCCAGGAGGAAGCCGAGCCAAAGATCTGTGCCGCACACCCCCTGGGTCCCATCTGGAATTACCCGGTCGATACCTGGGTGGCATAACAGTGCCACACCAGCCGCGATCCTTCAGAGTGACAGAATGACTCCATCCCAGGTCCCTGCAACACTTGGTTTGATTCTGTTTAGAGTGGTGTTTTTCTGTTCCCGAGCCCACGAGTGCTCCACTGTCTCTAACCCAGGGTAAGCCACATTGAAGCCACACGGGGCCATCCCACATCTGAGCGCAACCACCTAATGGCTCTGAGAGTGGTGTTTTGGGGACCCTTCCGGTCAGCGGTTTGATGGGCTGCCTGTCTGACTGACTTGACAGAAGAAGAACGCCCATGCCCGGTGTTATTGATAGTGTCAGTAACCGGTCGGGTTTCTGGATCGGTGCTGGTAATATCTGCTGAATTATGAGCACCTGTCCCCGTTTGTGCTCCCTTAATGTACTGCTCTAATGCCTTCCAATCCCCTCCCTGGAGTAGAGTAGTGGGGGGGGGGGGCACATCACGGGCTGAGTACACCACGACAATCCTGACAAACTAAAGGGCAGCCGCCTGCATCCCCAACCATTTGGACTGTATTCCTTTGCCAGGCACGCAAGTGGGCCCTCTATAGAAAGGCATTTCCATCAGGTGTCTATCCCGTGAGCGGACACCACGGGAGCAGTAGAAGTCTAAGGTCAAAAAGACAGATACTTCGTAGAAACTTGTATGGGGAACCCTTCTCCTTAATGTGACTGCAGCTAGGGGGCGCCTGGGCACCGTTAAGCGTCCCAACTCTTGATTTCGGCTGCGGTCCTGATCTCATGGGTTTGTGGGATCGAGCCCCCGCATCGGGCTGACAGCGCGGAGCCTGCTTGGGATTCTCCCTCTCTCCCTCTCTTTCTCTCTCTGCCCCTCCCCAGCTTGCTCTCGCTCCCTGTCTCTCAAAATAAAAAAAAAAAATTTTTTTTTAAATATGTGACTGTGGCTTCAGGAACTTGATCAGGTTGTGCGCACCATGCAGGTTGGCCGGGGGAGGCAGCACTGTCAGGTGTGGGGAGATGGACGGGGGGCAGGATGTGCTAGACCAGGGTCCCCGTCTTCTCCCCTTTCCCAGTGGGGACTGGGCAGCTCCCCCGACCCAGGGTGTGAAATAACTCTCCAACCCTGGCTGGATGTCCCATCACACATCTCGTAGATAAATGCCTCTCCCCGGGCGTGATGGGACTCGGTGTCCTCCTCAGCCCAGCACGTTGATGTACAGGGAGAGTCAGGGCGATAGCTCTCCCCTGAGACCCCCACACCTTTACGATATTGGGTGCTTTGACAGGGGTCCCCAGTCTGGCATATGGGGCAATTGGTTGTTCATCCCAATCCATTAAGCCTGGGACGGTACTTTGGCCACCCGGCCAAGGTGGTTTGACCTGTTGGTAATTTCATCTGCTGCTTTAATATTTCATTCTTCCTTTTACCAATCCTGCTGCCTGTGGGTTACACAGGAGGCGGAACCTCCATCCGCTGTAATGTTCTTTTGCTCAGTCTCACACATCATGACTCTTAAAATGCGACCCAGCCACTTGTCTGTTTGGTGAGGGTATCCACACATCATACTCAGTGTTCTCTAATCCCCTAATGGTGGCAGCCTGGTTTGCGTGGTGACAAGGGAAAGCTTGGGTCAGAGCAGACACAATGACCACACCACCCAAGCCATAGTTAGGACCCTCCCTCAGAGGGAAAGGGCCAATGTAATCAACTTGCCTGTCCCTTACCGGTTGAGAACTCTGATGGATGGCCCCAGACTTTTTTGTCAGTTGCCTTGGGCATTGTTTAGAACACACAGGGCATGATATTACTGCATTAGGGGCACCCGGGTGGCTCAACGCCTCGGTGGGGTATTCGACTTCGGCTCAGGTCATGATCTCACAGCTCGTGAGTTGGAGCCCCGCATCAGGCTCCATGCTGACAGCTCAGAGCCTGGAGCCTGCCTCGGATTCTGTGTGTCCCTCTCTCTCTCTACCCCTCCTCCGCTCATGCTCTGTCTCTCTCTGTCTCAAAAATAAATAAACACTTAAAAAATTTTATGATATTACTGCATTAACCAAGTCACTGGTTCTCAGGAGCAATCTGGTATCCTTGGCAATACAGCATCCCACCCAAGTGCTGCCGTGGCCACTCTTCCCCTGCAGCCAATCTGCTTTATCTACCGAAGGGTCGGTTGCCAGGGCTCATACTTGGGCTAGGGCATCAGCTTCCTTGAATGCCAAGGGGGATTCAGCGCCTTACAAGCCCGGATGTGGGAGACAGTGAGGGTGCCTCAGGCTCCCGCAGGTGAACCCAAACGTCTTTCCACACACCCTGGCCCCGCAAAGGCTTACTCATGATCATCCACCTCTCAGCTTTCTGTTGCCCAAGCCACAGGGTTCATCCTTTTAAAACAGCCCCAACTTGGGGCGCCTGGGTGGCGCAGTCGGTTAAGCGTCCGACTTCAGCCAGGTCACGATCTCGCGGTCCGTGAGTTCGAGCCCCGCATCGGGCTCTGGGCTGATGGCTCAGAGCCTGGAGCCTGTTTCCGATTCTGTGTCTCCCTCTCTCTCTGCCCCTCCCCCGTTCATGTTCTGTCTCTCTCTCTGTCCCCAAAATGAATAAACTTTGAAAAAAAAAAAATTAAAAAAAAAAAAACAAAAAAAACCCAGCCCCAACTATCGGGGCACCCGGGTGGCTCCGTCGGTTAAGATCCCACTCTTGATTTTGGCTCCGGTCATGATCTCACGGTTTGTGAGTTCGAGCCCCGCGTCGCACTTTGTGCTGACAGCGTGGAGCCTGCTTGGGATTCCCTCACTCGTGCTCTCTCTCTCTCTCAAAAGAAATAAATAAACATTTTAAAAAATGAAAAATAAATAAAAGAGCCCAACTATCAGCGCAGAAGGGTTAACGGCCTGGGCTCCTGTGTGATCACCAGCCAAAGGGCTCCGAGGTCAGCCCACTGGCTGCTGTGATTTGTTCCCGTTTCCACCCAGGTGGTGTCAGTGTTGAGCTGAATAGTGGCTGCAGCTCCCGCGGGTAGGTTGCCCGGACTAGACTAGACCCATCTGTATACCAGGCATGAGCAGAAATGTGCCACTCTCCTTACGGGCCTTGGGGCCACCACGGGACCAGGGGTGGGGGCACTTGGAAGATCTAGGTCCTCTACAGGGCCTAGAGGCACCCTCTTTCTGGTGGGCTGCTAGATAGGGTGCTCCAGCACTGTCAGTCGGCTTCCCTTAGTCGAAGTGGGAGTTTGAGCCAGGACAGAGGTGAGTCCGTGGGCCCTATTCTCCACCTGCCCCTTGACAGGCAGGGAAGTTCCTCCCACGACACGCTGTCCCTTCGTGAGAGGCTCAACGCGAAGGAGCACAGTGTATACACCTGGGAGCTGTTGCTCTTGGGGGCATATCGGATTCCTGCCCCTTCCACGGCCGAGACCAAAGTCCTAGGGCATTCTCTCCTTCTGTCGTCTCTGGCACAGCGGCCCAACCCAGACTCTGTGGAGTCACAGGCACGTGTAACTCAGACAGTAGCCTTGCTCGGGAGCTGCCCAGAGCCTTCGTTGGCTTCATGAGTAGCTTTGCGTTCTCCAAGGCCGCTTTTGCCCGGATCCCCAGTCCCACATGGGCCCCTCTCTTTACCAGGCGGTATAAGGGACGGAAGAAAACGATGCCAGAGAGGGAATAAATGTCCTCCTAACCCCTCCAAAGGCCTGCCCCTCTTTCACCTTAGGAGCTGGACCGGCTCGCAACATGTCAATAACAGCTTCTGGGACAATGCGCATCTTACCCAACCAAGTGACTCCCAAAAACTTCGTGGCGGTGCCTGGGCCTCGAGTTTCCTGTAGGTTCACCACCCATCCTCCCACTCACGGATGGTTCCAGGGAAGCCTGTAGAGGGCTCTGCAGCAGAGGCAGGTCTTTACACGTCAACATCATGTCATCAGTGTAACGGGCCCGTTTTCTGATGTGAGGAGCGAGATCGGGGACAAGTCTTGGGCTGCCATCCCGTGACAGGTGGCGGGGCTGGCAGACAGCCCTGGGAAGCCGCTGCAAGGTCCGCTGTTGTCCCTCCCACGTGAAGGCAAATTGACTTCACGTCTAGTGGCCAGAGGTACACTGGGAAAGGCATTTGGTGAGTCTGGAGCGGCATGATACACAACCGGGACCATGGCCGAGCTAACATGGTGGCAATGTCGGGGGACAACGCCTTGTTCAATTCTCAACCGTCTGCCGTGAGCATCTGGTTTTTTTCTACCAGCCGTACTGGACCAGTAGGAATCGAAATAGAAAGCACTGGGGGCAAGGGGCACCATACCAACTTGGTGAAGTTCTTGGACAGTCCGTCAGGCAACTGATCGTTTCACAGCATCACTCTTTCCTGGGGGTGGCTGGCTTACTGGTTCCCAGTTGGTATTTCCCCTCAGCGCTGGTTTGGTAACTCTAACCCAGAGGCAGACTTCACGGTTAGAGGTTCGCAGACTTTGACCTTGTAGGCTGTCCGTGCCCAGGATGTTCTCTGGTACTGGAGAAATAAAAACCTCACATTCTCATGGGGGAGAACTCTCAATCTGCAGGGTCAAAGAGAAGGAGCTGGAAAACCCCTGAGGGTCACCACGTGTTAGAGCACCTCCAGCTCCAGTACCCACCAGAGATGTCAACTTCTGTTTGTTTCCGGGCGACCAGTAAAGAATGAGCTCACTATGGGGCCTCCAAGTGCCCCCACAACCCTCACCTAGAGGTACTCTTGGCCCGCATCCTGTGGCCAGGCTGTGGGAGGCAACCCACCCTGACTAGGCCTGTATCCCCGAGGCCTCTGCTGGAGCAGCGAGGGGCATCAGGGATGGGAGGGTCAGGCTGGGCAGATCCGAACCGTTGTTCGGGGTTGAAGGCTTTCCACAGGCCAGCCGGCACAGCACTGGATTGCCGACCTGTCTTTCCAGGTGGGGTCCTGACAGCAATGAGGTCCAGCCATATTTGCTTCCAGGTTACCTTTATTGGACCCTCTACTGTCAATTGGAATAGTCTTTTGGCTTCTTGGTCTCCCTCTCTGTCTTGGGTCTTTCCCACACCCTCTACCCATTCTCGGGATTTGTCAGTTTCCCCAGATCAGCAATGGATTGGCCCAGTGTCATAAATGTCTTGTCCCACAGCGCACCTGGGTGGCTCAGAGGGTTAAGCATCCAACTCTTGATCTCAGGTCGGGTCATGATCTCACACTTCGTGAGATCGAGGTCCTGTGCTAATAACTCGGAGCCTGCTTGGGATTCTCTCTCTCTCTCTCTCTCTCTCTCTCTCTGCCTCTCTCTCCCTCCCTCAGAATAAGTAAGTAAACCTAAAAACTTTATCTTGGCCTACAGCGAGGCTCAGCATGGGTATCACTGTCCCATGGTAGGTTTCGGAAGGGGACCGGAAAATTTTAGCTTTCATTCCTGCGGTGACTGACTGGGGCCCGATCCAGGCCTTCAGAGAGAGGGGTATAAATGTCCTGTCTCCTTCCCAACTCCCTAAGCATTTGCTGTACCTCTTCTACAGATTTCCAGGGCCCGGTGCCCAGGGAGGTCCCCCTCATCTGGCCGAGCCTCCCTGCAGGCTAGAATAATCTAATCTAGAAGGGAGTGAGTACCTGAGTTCCCTGGGCATCACCCAAGTGCTACCAGAGGGCAGGGAGTGTGCTGGCGGTGCTGCTCGTTTTCTCTGCGTCCTGCCCAGTAAGAGAAATGCCATCGCCCCCCGGATCTCATAGGGGCACCACCCATGCCTGGAGACTTTCCCTGGCCTTTTGCTGGAACTTGGCAGCTATACCTATAAACAGGCCCAGTGGGGGTATATTCGCTCCTTTTTTTTTTTTTTTTTTTTTGTAATGTTTATTTATTTTTGAGAGTGAGAGAGAGAATCCCAAGCAGGTTCCGCACCGTCCGCGCAGAGCCCGGCGGGAGCCTCGAACTCAAACCGTGAGACCGTGACCTGGGCCCCAAACCACGAGTCGGAAACTTAACAGACTGAGCCACCCAGGCGCCCCCGGAGTATATCCGCTTATCATGTACATTTCCGGAATTGGGGCGCTGCCCCACTGGCTGGGGCTGTCGTTGCTTTCCTTGGTGTTCAGGGTCCCCGACACGCTGCCTGCACCCTCCCAGCGACGCAAAACGGCGTGCTAAGGCCTCCAACTTAAGTATCCTGCCGTCCCACCCCGTCTGCCAGCCCCTAAGCCGGCAGTCGCTGCGCATTCTTTAACCTCAGCTGTCCTTCCAACCTTGTGACTCAGGGGCCGGCGCGCGCAGCCGCAGTGGAGCCCAGCCCACCGCGCTTCCTTTCTCCGCCACCGCGCGGCGTGCCGGTCACACCCACACCGGCCAGCATTTTCGGGGCGTCCCCATACTCACATGACAGTCCACAAGCATCTGACATACGAGCCATGTCCCCCCACCCCATCCCAAACGGGTCGATGGCCAACTCCGGGTTGTCCCTGCAGGTGCCTCTGTCCCAAGGCCCATTGTTCTGGTCTCCTGGCTGCCTTCTAGCTGTTGTCTCCCCACCTCCGGAGCTGGGGAGCTGCCCGGGTGAGATCTGAAGCGGGCCCCAGACCTGGAGGGCAGGGAGGGACCGAAGAAAGAGGCAGGCAGCTCCAGATCGTAGGGAGCAGGTTAAATAAGGAGGGAAACTCCCTCATGATGCTCGTCTGGGGAGGCAGCGGGGTGGGTAACTCTCTTCGCCCGCCCACCAGAATCTTAAGGGTTTCTACAAGAGACCTCAACACGGATACAGATGGATGGGCTCAACAACACCTTGCTCTCTCTCAAGGTTGTGTCCTTGAGGTGGTTCCTAATGTGGGAAAAATGGGCAGAAGGTACATGCCAGGGATAGGGGAGGGGGCGAGAAGCCTCCAAGTGCCTGGGTCCGGCTCATTGGTCAACCAACCCGCACATCTTCTCTGTGACCTTCCCCAGTGTGAAGCGTGCTTTGAATGCCAACATTCAGCCCTGGGGCGAGTGAGAGGCCGGGACTGAGAAGCTGGTGCTGACTGAACCGTGGACCCAGGGCAGTGGCCGCAGCAGGTGGGGGCCACCTCGGAGCCGGCCTGCCCTGTGGCAGAGGAAGGCCTGAGAGCCAGGGACGGGAAGTGACTGGAAGGACACAGGCGCGTCGGACACGTGGAGAGACGAGCATCTACTCTCTGCAGGGGCAGGAACAGACTGAATTCTGGATTCCTCTTTAGGGAAAGTGAGAGTCAGGGAGACACATATCCCCTGGGACCCACTAACCACATCCCTGGGAATTCGGTCTAAGGAGAGAACACATTGGATCCACAACTTATCAAAGGATGACACGGACGGACAGACAGGGCAGTGGGGAGGAGTCGAGCGCTGAGCTCAGTGCCTTTTTACTTGCGCCTTGCCCTTGTCCTCAGAGCAGCTGGGGACAGCCGCCGTCACAGCCATCCTACAAGCAGGCAGGCCCGGCGGGTGCAGGAGCTGGCCCAGGGCCAAGCGGGCCGGGCCCAGCGGCCTCCAAACCTGTACCAGGACCGGGCCAGGGCTTCTCCTCCGGGGTCGTTCTCTGCGGCGGGGCTGTCCTGAGCACGGGAGGGCACTGCCCAGCGTCCCTGGTCTCCACCCACCCGATGCCAGTAGTGCCCCTCCACTCAACCCTAATACGAAGTTTGTGACAATCAAAAGTGTCTCCAGGGGCACCTGGGTGGCTCAGCCAGTTAAGCATCCGACTGGATTTCGGTTCACAGTTTGTGAGTTCAAGCCCTGCATCTAGCTCTGCACTGACAGGTGGAGCCTGCTTGGGGTTCTCTCTCTGTCCCTCCCCTGCTCGTGCTGGCTCGCTCTCTCTTTCAAAATAAAGCAATAAACTTCAGAAAAAACAAAAACAGAAAACTGCAGACAACGCCAAATGTCCCCTGGGGGCAGAACTGCCCCTGAGTGAGGACCCTTGGGCCAGCGCCTTCCTACCGGGCTGGAGAGGACCCACCCAGGGCTATGCACAACTGAAAACACCTCAAAAGTAAGGCATTTAGTCAGCTCAATGAAATACTTGTGCAGTTTAATGAACAGAAATAAAACACCTGAGGGGCCCCTGGGCGGCTCAGTTGGTTAAGTGCCAGACTTCAGCTCAGGTGATGATCTCACAGTTCGTGGGTTCGAGCCCCGCGTCGGCCTCTGTGCTGACAGCTCGGAGCCTGGAGCCGGCTTCCGATTCTGTGTCTCCCTATCTCTCTCTGCCCCTCCCCTGCTTGTGCTCTGTTTCTCTCTCTCTCTCAAAAATAAATAAACATTTTTTAAAAATTAAAAAACACACACACAAAAAAAAACCAGCTGAGTGAAGGGAGCAGGATTGAGGATGACCTTAAGAAGTTTTTTTCGGGGCACCTGGGTGGCTCAATCGGTTAAGTGTCTGACTTTGGCTCAGGTCATGATCTCGCTGTTCATGAGTTCGAGCCCCACATCAGGCTCTGGGCTGACAGCTCAGAGCCTGGAGCCTGCTTCGGATTCTGTGTCTCCCTCTCTCTGCCCCTTCCCCACTCAATCTCTGTCTGTCTCTCAAAAATAAAGAAATGTTTAAAAAAAATTTTTTTTAATAAAAAAAAGAAGTTTGTTTCTTCAGTGTCCCTACATTATCCTGTCAAGATTAAGCACAAAAAGTGGCATCTGGGTGGCTCAGTCAGTTGAGCATCCAACTCTTTTTAAATTAAATGTTTTTATTTATTTACTTTGAGAGAGAGAGAGAGAGAGAGAGAGAGAGAGAGAGAAGGGGGGAGGGGCAGAGAGAGAAGGAGAGAGAATCCCAAGCAGGCCCTGTGCCATCAGCTCAGATGCGGGGCTTGATCCCAGGAAGCGCAAGATCATGACCTGAGCCACACTGAGAGTCAGATGCTCAAGTGACTGATCCACCCTGGTGCCCCTGAGCATCTGACTCGTGATCTCAGCTCAGGTCTTAATCTCAGGATCGTGAGTTTAAGCCCCATGTTGGGCTCCATGCTGGGTATAGAGGAAGGAAGGGAGGAAGGAAGGAAGGAAGGAAAGAAGGAAGGAGAGAGAGAGAGGAAGAAAGAAAGAAAGGAAGAGGGGGAGGGAGGGAGGAAAAAGAAAGGAAAAGAAAAGAAAGGGAGGGAGGAAGGAAGAGAGAAAGAGGAAGGAAGGAAGGGAAAGAGGGAGGGAGGAAGGAAGGAAAAGAGAGGAGAGAAGAGAAAAAAAGGGAAGGGGGGAAGGAGGGAGGAAGGAAGGGAGAGGGGGAGGGAGGGAGGAAAAAGAAAGAAAAAGAAAAGAAAGGGAGGGAGGAAGGAAGAGAGAGGAAGGAAGGAAGGAAGGAAGGAAGGAAAAGATTAACCACAAAAAGAAAAAGTCCTGTTTGTGCTTCTCCCTCCTGCCCAGGATGTGGGCTTAGGCATGGGCTGCACACCCTGACTTCCTTCCACGGGGCGCCGCACCGAAAGGGGGCAGAGAGTAACTTCACAGCGGAGACACCTGACGGAGGCCACCTCAGCCCGGTGGTCAAGGTCAACATTGTAGTGAAAAGTCACGCTGACGGCATGTGCCCTGGACACAGTGCGCCAAGAAGGACACCTCACCTCTGCGGTCCTCCCCCAAACTGTCACCCCAGGCCAACCATGGAAAAACACCAGACAAATCCCAACTGGGGAGCATCTTACAAAAACACCTGACCAGTCCTCAAAACTGTCAAGGTCATCAAGAGCAAGAAAGCCCGAAACAGTTTTTCAGCCCAGAAGAGCCTAAGGAGGCGTGGCAACTAAATGTAACCTGGGGTCCTGGGTCCGAAAGAGGACGTTAAGAAAAACTGAGGGAATCTGCATAGTGTATAGACTTCAGTTACTAATAATGTAAGACGTTAGTTATCAGTATTGGTTCAGTCATTACAACAGAGGTGCCATAGACCTGGAAGATGTTAAAAGGAGGAGAAACTGGAATTGGAGCATATGGAACATTTTTGTACCGTCTTCGCTATTTTTCTGCAAATCCAAAACTATTCTAAGATAAAATGATCCTTTTAAAAAAAAAAAAAAGGTAACAAGGCTAAAATCAGAAAAATGGCAGCCCGTTTCCCCTGGAATTTTAGAGGGAAAGACTTACTGTTTGCCAGGGCCAGGGCCAGAGCAAGGGGAGTAAGGCCCTCGCGTCAGCTGCAGAAATTAAGGGCGCACCAAAAGGTTCTATTATCAATCACACCCATTTCACAGCTGCAGAAACCGAGGCTGAGAGGAAATCACTCGCCCAGGTCCTACCAGGGCTCTTCGCCCACAACCTCAGCCTCCGACCTGCAGCTGTGGTCCCGAGCCGACCCCAAAGTTTGAAGGCCAGCGCAGGGCAAAGTCGGCTTTGCCAAGGGTCGCGTGTTTGCACTTAGGGGCCTGGCCAGGGTGGGAGACCCCTCCTCAAGGCGCTTCAGCAAGATCCCCCCGTTCTTTGTTATTTGGCTGCGGAGTCTGGCCCCTTCTGAGGCCTCTCCCTGGACCCCCGACACTCCCCGGGCACTTTGGGTTCACCGTATCCCAAACGGTCCAGGTTGTCCTTCCCTCAGAATGGCCGTGTTTCTGTGTTACCCACCTTTCTTCCTGCCCTGCATCCATTGAGCGCCTACTGGACACCGAAGCACTTTGCTAGAAACTCCTCACTGGCCCCTACTGACGAGGCCGCTCCTGCTATCGCCCCACTTTACAGATGACAAAATGGAGGTTCAGAGGGTTTACTTGGTGCCCTGGGATAGAGAGGCAGAATCTAGAAGTCGGAGCCTATTTCCTGCTGGAGCCAGGACAGGGACCTGGGCTACTTTATTTGTTGGCTGTGGCGGCCCCTGGTGGCCAAGTTGAGAACTGCGGCCTGCGTGGAGGGCGGGGTCGGGGGGGGGGGGGCATCCAGAGCCTCTCTGGGCTTGGGCTTTCATTTTCCCAGCCTCCAGTCCCTCCTCAGACACCCTGCATGGTTTCCTATAGTCCCCTCGGTGGGCCCAGGGACGCTAAGTGAGCCCCGGCTGGGTCATCACGGAGACCCCTAAACACAATATCCAGCCTGTTGGGTCAGAGCCAGGCCCTGCCCCCAGTCTTCCACACACCTCTCAGCCTCAGTTTCTCCGGCTTGAGGCTGAATCAACGGCAGCTTCTGCCTCCTCAGGTCCTGGTACACGTGAACAGCAGGCTGGCATGCACCAGACGCCCCGTTACTGCAGCTGTCACCCTCAGTTACCTGCAGGGGAGGTGCAGGAACTTGAGATGGGGTGTCCCAGGCAGCCCTAGCTCTCCGCCCACAGGAACTCATTCGGGGACACCAAGCCAGAAAAGCTCAAGGTTTTAATTCAGCACAAATAACCCACCTCTTTCCTGGGAAATAGAAACTGAAAGCCGAAACTTCTGCCTGCAAATACCCACTGGAGAGCCTCCAGGTCAAAGGATTCTCTCGAGCCTTTGTCATTGGCCAGGATGGCCGTTATGTTAATAAGGGGGCAGCCTCAGCCAATAGGACGTCCCAGCACCCCCCTAGCTCCTGCCCAAACTCACTCATTCAGGGGCAGATGTAGAGGCACCTGCTTTTTACCACTATTGGCCTGTGCCCAGGACTGACTACTCAGAGTCAATGGTGCCAGGTCGGAGTCTTGGGTGGCAGAGGTGGCTGGGGGGCTTCCTGATCCTGGCGGTGCTGGGTCTGTCCGTGGCCCTGGTCATCTTTGTTGTCAAGGCCAACAGCAAAGCCTGCAAGGATGGCCTCCTAGCAGAGGAGGAGTGTCACAGTGTCACCCGCCTCCTGGAGGTCCAACTAACCCAAGCCTGGGAAGGCTTACTGAGGACCGAGGCCCAGGCTGCCACCTGCAACGAGACTGTGGTAAGCTACTGCAGTTCCTGGAGAGGCCCCCCCGTGCTTGGGTGGTCCCCACCGGTCTAGATGGAGATAAAGACAGACCTTGAAACTGCCCCTGGACCCTCATATAGGGACCTGAGTCCCAATAACCCCCCATCAGGCTTTGGGGACCTCTGAATTCTCTCAGCAGTGCTGGTGTGGGGCAGGGCCTTAAAACTCCTTGGAGCATCCAAATCGGGTGTGTCAGTATCCCCGCTAGGATGTGCAAAAACCTCCAGCCTGCTCTGGGGGGGCTAGAAACTCCTCTCGCCACCAGTCCTGTATAGCAGAGATCCCATCTAGGGGTTGGGATGGGAAGGGGCTCTTTATACATCCACTGAATGAGAGAGAGACTTTGAAACTTTCATTTGGGTCCCGATATGGGGGACCTTGAAACTCCCGCTGACGTCTAACTTGGGCTCAGAAATCCCCCTGTGTTCTGGGCTAGAGGGGACCTCTAAATCTTGGGCAAAAAGAGGTCTAGGAGTTTCTCCTAGGGTTTGGGCATAGGGAGCCTCCAAATTCCCACGTTGGGGGCCTCAAACCCCCTATTTCGAGGATCACATCCTTAGCGGCCCTGGGAGGATGGGAAGTTGTGGCCATATTTGGAGGTGGGAGACTGGGGTGCAGGGAGGATCGGAGGTGAATCTGAAAGGGGTTTGGACCTGGACCCCTCTGAACCTAGGGCCTGGGGAGGGAGTCTGGGGCCCTGGTCAGCAGCCCCCCCTCTAGGCCAGAACCCCAGTCTCTAGCCCTCCCCTCTGTCCCAGGTAACCCTGTTGGCTTCCCTGGAGATGGAGAAGGCCCAGAGCCAGGAGTGGCTCACGAAACGGGAGGAGCTTCGGGGTGAGAAAGCACAAAGCTTTCCAAGGAGACGGATTCGGAGGGATGGGTCAAGTATTGAAGAGGGGAGAGGGAGGGCCCCAGGGTTGGGGTCGCTAGGGAGCTGCCAGAAAAACCCAGTGGAGGGTGTGAAAGGAGGACCTCAGGTTTCCAAGATGGGGTGGCATGGGGGCGGGGCGGAGGCGGTCTTGGGTCCCAGGATGGAGCCCGGTGAAGGACGGTGCCACTGTGCTGACAGGTTCCCCCCCACCGTCTCTCTCCCACCTTAGGAGAGATTGAGGAGTTGAAGCACAAGCTGCAGAACGCTTCGGTGGAGGTGGAAAGACTGAGGTTGGCGCCACGCCCCTCCCCGACCACGCCCCTTCCACCGGCCCGTCCTACCCCCGTCCCACCCCGAGACCCCGGACCCCCTTTGCACGCAAAGTTTGAATCCCATCCTTGCCCCTCTGGTCCTACAAGCCCACTCTCCTCCCCACTGACTTGGTGCAGGGGGAGAGGGGAGATTCTGAGGGGCGACGAGGCTAGAGCTGGTGGCAATCAGTCCCGGGCGGTTGCCTGAGTCGTGCCCACATCTTCCCCCAGAAAAGGGACTGAGACCTCGAGCAAGAAAAAGGAAGTCGCGTCTGCCAGCTCCTTGAAAGCGCTCAGCCCCTCGGTGGTCTCTGTGCACCTGCTCCTGGCCTTCGTTGCTCTGCTGGCCTGAGGTCCCTGCGGGTAAGAAGGGGGCGGCCTGGGGTAGAAGAAAGTTGGGGACGGAAAGGAGGGAGTCCAGGATGAGCCAGGATTTGGGGAGGCGGCCTGCCGGCACAGGGAGGGGTTTGGGGGAGGGAGAGAGAGCTCACTGAGTGGGGAGGAGGCCTGGGGCCCGAGGTGAGGCTTAGGGAGGGGGCGGGGCGTCTTTTGTTCCCCTTCAGTCCACCCTGAGTCCCTCTTATGATGCCTCTTAGGCCACAGTCTGGACTGGTCCGTTCCTGCTCTGCTTTTCCCTTGGAGGCTTGACCTGACCTGACAGGTTCTGAAGAGGCCACGCTGTGGCACAGTCAGGGGAAGGGGGGGGGGGGGGGGCGGGCAGCAGCTGGAGGTACACGGAGAAGCCTTGAAGTTGGACAAAGCAGGGGAGCTGGCCCAGGGCTGCCTCCCCCTCGGGCCTCCCCGCCCCCTCCCCCTTGCAGCGCTGGGCAGGGCATGGGATGGGGAGACCTGCTTCTTGCTGTCGCGGTTTCTGGAAGCTCACTGTCCTCTGAGGTCTTTGACCTCCTTAAAAAGTAAACACCCGTCGGGGCGCCTGGGTGGCGCAGTCGGTTAAGCGTCCGACTTCAGCCAGGTCACGATCTCGAGGTCCGTGAGTTCGAGCCCCGCGTCAGGCTCTGGGCTGATGGCTCAGAGCCTGGAGCCTGTTTCCGATTCTGTGTCTCCCTCTCTCTCTGCCCCTCCCCCGTTCATGCTCTGTCTCTCTCTCTCCCTCTCTGTCCCAAAAATAAATAAACATTGAAAAAAAAAATTAAAAAAAAAAAAAAAAGTAAACACCCCTTCCGGGGAGAAAGACATTGCTCTGAAGTTCTTGGAGTGCCATTGTGTCACCCTATGTCACCCCACTGCGTCTGGGGCCTGTCCTGCAGGCAAATGTGGACACCCACAGACATCCACACCAAATGCTGCTCCAGAATGTTCCCAGGAACCCCTAGGGTTTGGGCAGGCAGCATCCCACCACCTCCCTGGCCCTCCTCAGTGGGACTGTCTTAAAGGACTGTATGTACACCCTCACCAGCTGTGCACGCGGGGCAATCTATTCTTGCTCTCCTATCTACTCTCACTTCCTCACTGGATCTTCCGAGGCGTGTCCCAGTAAGGAAACCAAGGCTGTGACGGGGGACATCCTTTTGTACTTTCCAATCCCATCCCACAGAAAATTCGGGGCTGGTACCCAAACCTAGATCTGCAGACACACACACGCCAGGTCTTTGTCACAAGGCTCGCCCCCGCCCCAAACTCCTATTCATCCTGCAGTGCCCCACTCTGGGAGCCCCTCCTACAGAGAGTCCCTCTGCTTCTTCAACATTGAGAGCTGTTGTCCCGATAGACTCTTCATCTGCTTTCTGGGATCCTCGCAGGCTCTACAAAGCCTTCCTCCTCTGTTACCTCCCTTTCTCCAAGTTCTGCTGGAATCCCAACCGTTGTCCAGGCAGCTTCCTGCCCTTGGCACAGGAGCCAGGACCTTTGTGTCTATCAGCACTGCTGACTTTTGAGCTGGATCTTGAACAACGCCCCTGGCCTCCATCCACCAGATGCCTGTGCCCCTACCCCCGGGGGGCGATGACACAGATTGCTTTCGGGCATAACCAAGTTCCCCATGGGGGTGCAGACTCCCTTCCCGTGAGAACCTCTGCTCTAGAAGCGGAGATTCTGGTCTTCCTCCTCTCTTGTGTCCCCAGCTCGCAGGAGGGCTCAGGAGGTTGCTTTATGATGACCAAGTCATTTCACCCGTGTGAAATGAGAAGTCCCTGGATTTGCTCGAGATTTCTCAGCTGCTCGAGCAATCGAAACTCCCGATGCCCAGAAGCAAACCCTTCTCGAGGGACCCGGGGCCTCCCCCCACCTGTTACCGCAGCCCATCGCCGGACGGGCTCACATTCAAGAGACAAGTTTTGACTGGAAAGGAATATGAGTCTCGTTCTGGAGGCCGGCCACCTGGGGAGAAGGCCGACTCTTGTCCAAAAGGCAACTCCGAGGTTTCTGCCCGGCCCAGAGATTTTTAAAGGGATTGAGGACACAGTTAATCAGTTAAGGGAGTGCAGGGGCCTGTGACAATTCTTAATTATGTGCCATCTCGATGGTGCCAGATACAGACCTTGCTAGTGTGGTGCTCAGAGGTTGTGCAAGGGATCCTGGTTCCTTGGTGCCCCGGTGTGGGGGGGGAGGGAGGGGAGCAGGGGAGGTGCTAGAGGGTTTGGGTCCTTGGTGCCCAGGGTGGTGCAGAAGCGCTCTGTTCTTTCTGGGAAAGAACGCATGATCTATAAATATACAAAGAAAGGCTTAGTTAATCATTCACATGGGCTCAGCATTCTCTTGCAAAAATTTAATGACTACTAGGGTGGCCTGCGGGCCCACCCACCTCTGTCCTCAACTCCCGCCCCCAGAGCTGCGTTTCGATGATAAAGGGGGACAGCCTTGCCCAACATGATGGACTCAACCTGTTCAGAACATTTCTCCTCCCAAGCCCCTATACGCGGCTGAGTATAAACTTCTCTCCCTCCTAAAGACAGGGCCAAGATGGGCCACTTTGGCAGGAAGACTATTTTGAGATAAAAAGCAATCACGCGGCGCCTGGCTGGCTCCATCAGGAGAGCACGCGACTCTTGGCCGCGGGCTCGTGATTTCGAGGCCCACGTCAGGCGTAGAGCCTACTTGAAAAAAGAAACTAAAATAAAAAATAAAAAGCAATCAGGGGCGCCCGGGTGGCTCAGTCAGTGAAGCGGCCAACTTCGACTCGGGCCATGATCTCACGGTTCGTGAGTCCGGGCCCCACGTTGGGCTCTGCGCTGACAGTGTGGGCGCCTGCTTGGGATTCTCTCTCCCTCTCTCTCTCTCTCTCTCTGACCCCCCACTTGCGCTCTCGCTCTCAAAAGAAATAAAGAGGGGCGCCTGGGTGGCTCAGTCGGTTAAGCGTCCAACTTCGGCTCAGGTCATGATCTCACGGTTCGTGAGTTCAAGCCCCGCATCAGGCTCTGTGCTGATGGCTCAGAGCCTGGAGCCTGTTTCAGATTCTGCGTCTCCCTCTCTCTCTGACCCTCCCCCGTTCATGCTCTGTCTCTCTCTGTCTCAAAAATAAATAAACGTTAAAAAAAAATTAAAAAAAAAAAAGAAATAAAGAGACTTTAAAAATAAGCAAATAATAAAAAGCAATCAAAGCCCAGCAGATTCAGGAAAAGCTCTGTCCTCCCCCCCCCCCCCCCCCCCCCCCCCCCCCCGTCCCCGCAACCGCCTAAAAAGAGTTTAAATAGAGGACCCGCTCCAGGAAGAGAGCTATCACCACAGATGAAAACATCATACTAGATGTGATGTTCACTAGATGTGGTAGACAGGAACTGAGCAAGGCCTCTTTGACCCTAAATCCTCTGTGTCCCATTGTTTCTGAGTGGCCCAGTGCCGGAAGCCAAGCTCTCCAACCAGCCTGATGGCAGGGCCCCGGGCGGTGGACGGATCGGTGGACGGATCGGGACTGCACGGCGGCCCACGGACAGTGAAGCTTCTTGTACTCCCGCTTTTTATGTAATTTGGCCTTAGCGTTGGTCAGGGCAGCCCCCCCACCAATGAAAGTACCTGGGGATTTGTCGGTTGGGGAATTGCCCGCGACACGCCCCCCCTTCCCCCCGGGAAGAGAACCATTGGGGAAAGAAACAAGATTCCGCAGGGAAATTATGGCGCCCCACATGCAGCCCTTGCCACCCCCTATAAAGACTCCTCTGCCTAAAGGAAGGATAGCCTCCTACATTTCCCAGCCGAGGAGGGGGACAAATGGGTTCGAAATCCCCACTCCGGCAACAAAGGAATGTATCCGTGGATACAAGTTACTCCAACCCCTAGGCCCACTTGGCCCCCAGGAGGCATTCCAGGTGTTAGAAGGACCTGGTGGGTCGAGGTACAGAATGGTTCATTAGTTCCTAGGTATCCGTTGTCTCTCTGGGAACGCATAAGGCGTGGGTTCCCGGGCCCTCTTGGCTCCCTCCCGGCACCCCAGACCAAAGCGAATACTTCGGTTCCTTGTACCGCAAATGGTTCAAAGGAACAATCAAGAAGCCATGTCCTTGTAAACGTTCCATTTGAGGCGCTAAATGACCTTTGAGTGTCGAGAGCTAGATGACCTTTCGTGAAAACGGCAAAGCAAATGCTTTAGAGACCGTAGATAAGCGTAGATACATAATGAAAGCAGTATGAAGAAATCAACCAATAAGCAAAGGGCAGGAGGGAACGTTACAGGAAAATAATCATGACGTTCCTTAACGGGTGATTGCACAAAGGGACGTTTCTAGAATTAGGTCACGCCGAGAAACAGAGAACGCGCGCTACAAGGAAATCGCTAACAAACGTAATGCCACGTTCGCCACAATAAAGCGGCCAGTCTAACACGCCGCTGTTGTCTGCATCCATTTGTTATTTTCGCCGACGCCGTTCATCCTTCGGGAACCCCTGCACCTGCTGGGGCTGGACCCCGGCAGCCCAGCACGTATTTGTTTACTAAACGTTCACTCTTTTTCATCTTCCTGTGACTTGTGTTCCTTCCCTTTGAAGTCCCAGACCCCTACCCTCCTCCTCTCTTCAGTTTAGAATGACTTCTAGGGGCACCTGGGTGGCTCAGTCGGTAAAGCGGCCGACTTCAGCTCAGGTCATGATCTCGCGGTCTGTGAGTTCGAGCCCCGCGTCGGGCTCTAGGCTGACAGCTCGGAGCCTGGAGCCTGTTTCGGATTCTGTGTCTCCCTTTCTCTCTGACCCTTCCCCGTTCATACTCTGTCTCTCTCTGTCTCAAAAATAAATAAATGTTAAAAAAAAAAAAAAGAATGACTTCTATACCCGGGACGCCAGGGTGGCTCAGTTAAGAGTCCAACTCTTGATTGCGTCTTAACTCAGTCAGTTAAGGGTCCAACCCAGCTCAGGTTGTAATCTCACGGGTTCGCGAGTTCGAGCCCAGAGTCAGGCTCCGTTCTGACAGCGCGGAGCCGGCTGGAAACTCTCTCTCTCTCTCTCTCTCTCCACCTCCCCGCTCTCCCTCTCTCTCTCAAATAAATAAACTTAAAAAAAAAAAAAAAGGCATAGAATGACATAGATACCTGATTTTGCCTGGCTTTGGAATTTCCCTGTGTGGATTCCCCATAGGTATGAAATTAAACTTTATGTTCTCTTGTTACTCTGTCTCGTGTCAGTTTGATTCTTAGTCTGGCTAGAAAGATATAGAAAGGGGCAGGAAATTCTTACTCCCTGATAGCCCCCTTTTTTCCCTCACTGGCTGTGACTCAGCGGGGCCCTGAGAAGTCAGTCTTGCAAGTCTGTGGGGTTCCGGCTCCAGCAGGAATCTCCCAGTGGTCAGCGGCTGCTGTGTGACCCGGCCCTGCGACCGGGCCTCTCTGGGCTCTGGTTTCTTTCATGTGGAATGGGGGCGGCGGGGAAGGGAGGACACTGAGCTTCTAGTTCACAGTCTCCACTCAGCTCACATTTCACATTTGCTTCGTAACTACTGTGTGCCAGGCCCTCGCAGTGACAGTGATAAGGACACGTGCGTGGGCTTTGCTTTTAGGAGCTCACCCAGTCCGGTGGCGGAGGTGATGTGGTTTTTGGAGTGGTGAGCGTCCGGAGCTGAACGGCCAAGAAAGAACTCTGGAAGACGTCTTTGGTGCCAAAAGGTGACCTCATTAAAGCACACGGACAGGACCCGCGGGCAGAAAGAGCCCGCACTGGGGTTGTGAGGAGTGACTGATTATATACTATGGAGTGGGGGTAGGTAAAGGCAAAAGAGAGTCCTTTAAAAGGACTTTCACAGGCTAACGAGGGCTTTTTTGCTTTTTAATTTGGAGAGAGAGAGAGAGAGAGAGAAACCCAAGCAGGTTATTCTGAGCTGTCAGTGCAGAGCCCCATGTGGGGCTTGAACTCATGAGCTATGAGATCATGACCTGAGCTGAAACCAAGAGGTGACTTGCCCAACCGACTGAGCTCCCCAGGGCCCCCCAAAGAGGACTCTTAAGATACCAGAGGCCTTGCGATTGTCAGGCTGAGGTTGCGTTTCCTCTAGTAAGGTATTAACATTAAGACAGTAGGAAGTTCCTGGAGAAATGTTTCACTCTGAATTTGCCTCAAGTATTTGTCAATGGGCTGCAGGTTATAAGGAAACTCAATTTTATTTACCATTTCCTTCCTGCCTTTGTTCCCCACCTCACTATGGAGGAGAGGGTGGTGTTGGGGCTCCAGGAAACGGAGTCTACAGTCTACGGGTTTCTGGAGATTGGGCTGTTGATAAGATTGCCTTTTTCTTGTAATTCACTAAGACATCTGTAAACCGATGGGGACTCCCGTCCCGCAGGACTGTGATCTCTAGCAGTTAACCATCAGGTTTTCCCATTCCTTTGTTCTTGGGCAACCGGGGGTGCGCGAGGAATGTCACCCGTGTCCCACCCTGGGTTGTTGGCGGGGGGGGGGGGGGGGGGGGGGGGGCGCGGTTTGCAGGGTGTCAGCGTGCCTTATGCTCCCTCGTCGGCTGGGAATCGAACACCTAAAATGCAAAATTACAAGAAGAGCAGAGACAGTCGAAAGGGGCCTGAGTTAGTGATGAGGACGAAGGATCAGGTACTCCTGGCTGCCCTAAAGTGAAGAGAAAGAGAAAGCCTGATGGTTAACTGCTAGAGATCTCAGTCCTGCAGGGCAGGAGTCCCCATCGGTTTACAGATGCCTTAGTGAATTACAAGAAACAGGCAATCTTATCAACAGCCTAATCTCCAGAAACCCGTGGACTCCAACACCACCCTCCCCTCCATAGCGAGGTGGCGAACAAAGGCAGGAAGGAAATGGTAAATAAAATTCAGTTTCCTTATAACCTGCAGCCCATTGACATACTAGAGGCAGACAGAGTTAAGACATTTCTACAGAACTCCCTACTGTCTTCATGTTAATGCCTTACTAGAGGAAAAAACAACCTCGGCTTGACAATAGCCAGGCCTGTGGTATCTTGGGAGCCCTCTTTAAGCACGTGGAAGTCATTCTAGGTGTTGTTAGGGAAACGCCGTTTATTTACTGTTTAGCAAAACTTCAGTCGTGAGGCCCTTCAGATGTATATCAGGGGCCATATGCTTGGAGTATGATTGCCAGCATAGACTTGGGGGCTAAGGATATAGGAGGTTTGCAAAGGAATTTTTATGTGTTTAAGGACACTCACAGGATCCTGGGGGGGTCAGGATAATGTTAAGTCAAGATTCTCTTTTGCCCCCAGCAAAGTGTCATCATCGAGGCAGCTGAGCTCCTAGAGGAAGGTCACTCTGCCTGTTTCAAGGACTCGCCAACGGGCTGCAGGCAGTAAGGGAATTTCATTTTTCATTTGCCTTAGTTTCCCACATCGCCGGGGCAAGCACTTAAACCCCCCCCTTACGTCTCGATGAGGGTGATTTTAGGGCTCCAGGAAATGGAGTCTATAGGCTTCTGGAGATTAGGCTATGGATAAGACTGCCTTTTTCTCGCAGTTTATGAAGTTCCCCACAAACTGAAGGAGACACCTGTCCTGCATGGCTGTGATGTCTATAAGTCAACCCCTCGTTTCTCTTTCCTTTCCTTTGTTCTTGGCCTCGAGGTAAACGGGGCTGGAGCTGATTTACAGTGTCAGATCGCCCCCTGGCTGCCTAGTGGAGAAGGGGCTGGGAGTTGGGACCCATCCCCTCCAGCGTCTCACCCTCTCTGGCCCTCGCAGCCAGTCCCCGAAAGTGTGGCAGCTTGAGCCAGGCAGACCTCTGTCGGCCGTGTAGCCTCACGTCTTTCAGCCTCAGTTTTTCCACGAAAAAAACCCTTGCTGTGGGCCCCGCATGCAAATGGGCGCTTTGTGAGGATGGGCTCACATGGTTCCCACTAAGCCCGATGGGGCAGGAGCCAGAGCACCCCCACTTCAGTGGGGGAGACTGAGGATGAGAGGACAGCACGTGCTGTGCTGGGCACATGCGATGCGGAGGCAGAACTGGAACCCAGGACCCCCAGTCCGGTCCTGGGCGCGGGTAGCCTAGGCTGGCCCCTGGCGGGGGTCCAGCCCCTCCCAACGCACTCGGGAAGCCACGGCCGGGCAGGGCGGAGCCGTGGGTGTCCCTGGCGCCCCAAGGTGCCAATTAAATGCTCGTGGCTGTCTGGGGCCAGAGCTGTGGACGGAGGCATGGCCGAGCTGGGGCCAGAGCCGGGACGCGCCTGGCGGGTGCTAGCCCTGTGCGGGGCTGCGGTGTTCCTGGCTGCCGCGGCAGCCGGCGGGGCCCTGCTGGCCTGGAATCTGGCCTCCTCGGCCTCCCGGGGACCTCGCTGCCCGGAGGCAGGTGCCAACGCCACGGCGCCCCCCAGGGACCTGGCGCCAGAGGTCGAGGAGCTGCGGCGCCAGCTGGCAGAGGCTACCCAACGCCAGGAGGCCCTGGCCAGACAGCTGAACCAGGCCAACCGTGCCCGTCGGGAGCTGGAGGAGGCACTAAGGGCCTGTGAGGGCCGCCAGGTAGGCGGGCAGGGTGGGAGACTGGGGAATCCAGAATCGGGGGAGAGGGCCTGCACACACAACCCCAGGGTTGCCCCCCACCCCCACCCCACGCATTCGTCTCCCTAATTCTTCAACCGAGAGTGGCGCCGTCATCCCTTCCAAATCCTACTGGTTCCCCCTTAAGTCTCCCTGCTGACCAAGGAGGCCCCATGATTCTCTGCCATTTGCCATTTGCCTAGTAGATGGTGGTGGCTAGAAGCCCCAGACCCCTGAGTCCACCTGGGGAGACCCTGTGCCAACCCTCCCCCTGGGTGCCCACTCAACCTCCCCCAGCCAGTGTCCAGCAGCCCTATTTCCAGAGAGGGACATTCATGTCACCTGTAATTAGGAGGCTAAAGTTGGCCTCTTGGGGGAGGTACTGGCCAGGTCCTCCCTTTTCCTCCAGCCACCCCTTCACAAACTCTTTCTTAACCCTTCCCAGCCCTGGGCCTTGCAAAAGAACCATTCTCAAAGTCCCAATCTTTCATTTACTACCGTGGATCTCTGGGTACCAGGCCCAGCAGGGGCTGGGCAGTGTGAATTTTAGAAATCAAAACAGGCCTCCACCCTTTACCTGCCTGCCTGAGGGAAGGGCCCCAAGCCGCCGAGGTCAAGCGCAGCCTGCTCTGGGTTCAAATTCTGGCTCTGCCCCTCAGTGGAAGATGTTCTGAGGAGGCCAGGCCAGTTGTTTCGAAGAACGTCTCACAGAGGTGAGGAAGCATACTCCAGAAACCCAGTCATTGTCAACCACCGGATTGGCTTGTGTTGGTTTGAAACCCCAGGGAGTCTAGATGCAGCTGGGACCGGGACCGCAGAGCTAAACGGTTTCCACATTCCGTGGCTTCAAGTGGGGGGGGGGGGGGGGGGGCGGTGGGCCCCGGGCAGAGCAGCGGTCACCACTCGGAACCCCAGGCCACTTCTGGCCACTTCTGTTTTACAACCACAGGAGCCCCAAAGGGCATTGCAAGTAATGCTCAGGGAACGGAGTCACCAGGGTCAGTTCAGTCCTCCCCAGAAAGAGGGGAGACTTCACTTCTCTCCTGGCACCCCGCCCCTCCTTACTTCCTCTCCACTCCCCAGAGCCGGCTTCAGACCCAACTGATGACCCTGAAGACTGAGATCGAGGAGGCCAAGGCACAGGGGACCCAGATGGGGGCTGAGAACGGGGCGCTCACAGGTGTGTTGGGGCGCAAGGGGTGGCCAGGGCTAAGGGCGGGAGGGGCCTAAAAGGTTCCTAGTTATGCGAATGACATGCACAAGTGCAAACGTAATGTAAACGACATGCAAATAAACGCGAAAACTTCCGAGGGAAATGCACGTCACACTCAAAGGCCACGCAAAGGTCAGAAACACAACGCAAATGCAACCAAATACGCAAACGCCACTTACACGACTCCCCAAAGCAACACAAGCCTATGAAGAGCTCTGCAAATGACACGTAAAGGTCATGCAACCAACGCACACACTCGATTCAAATAAGGCAAGGCTGCAAATAGTATGCAGACTGTAAAAAACTCCCAACGCCGGCGTTAGGCGGGCGGGAGCGAGGTCTCGGACCTGACGGGGCTCCCTGGACCCGCAGAAGCGCTGGCGCGCTGGGAGGCGGCGGCCACGGAGTCTGCGCGGCGGCTGGACGAGGCACAGCAGCGCGCACGCGCGGCCGAGGCCGAGGGCGAAGCTTGCGCGGCCCGGGAGGCGGCGCTGCGCGAACGCGCGTGAGTGAAGGGCGGGGCCGGGGGCGGTGGACGGGCGGCTGCGCGAGACTTCGTTCTTTCGGCCCAGCGTCGCCTGGTGGGGGAAGGAGGGGAAGGGTCCCCGGGGATGGAGCCGCAGCCGGGCAGTGTGGGCGGGGCCTTGGGGTGTTGCGTGACAAGAAGGTCAAAGACGGGATCCTGGAGTTGGAACCTAGGGGTGGTCAAGGATGTAGGCTCTCTGGGGGCTGGACTCCCCAGGCTGGGGCCGGCACTCCGGAGGCATGAGTCCCTGGGGTCGGGCGCCCATAGAGGAAGGGCGAGGAGCGGAAGAGAAGGACGCAAGTAAAAGGAAGTACCGAGGGAGAGGACGGGGGTTCTGGAGGCTGAGCTCCTGGAAAAGGGGATGGGAGGCCCTGGGGAGGGGTCCCGGGAATGGCTGGGGGTGGAGAAAGCTTAGGGGAGCTGGGGATCTTTTGGGAGTGGGGTTCTCAGGAAAGATGGAAGAGTACTGGGGGGAGGGTCTCGGGGGCGGGGATCCAGTTGCTGATGGACCCCTCCCCACTTCCTGTCAGTAAAGCCCTGGAAGCCGAGATGGGCCCTCAGCGCAGAGTGCCGCACCCCCGATCCCGCTCCGGGTCCCGACCGCGACCCAGCCCCCGCTCACGTTCTCGCCCAAGAACTTCGGGGGGCTGCCGGCGGCCGGCGCGGCGCGCTCGAGGGTGAGTCGGCCCCTAGCAGGACGAGGGCCCGAGGCCGGGAGGGCACACAATGTGGCGGCCCTGCTGGGACCCATATAGAGGTGTCCACGCTGGATGAGATGCCCAGTCGACAGCCATCAACGCTCAGCTTTGGACCCAGGAGCCACTCTGAACGGAATCTACAGAAAGGAGACTCGACTCTCTCTTCCCAACCAACTAATGCTTTTTTTTACAGATGGGGAAACTAAGGCCCATTCGGTGACCCAATGAGATAGTGCTGATTTGAGACTTCAGTCCCTTCTGATGACAGTGTTGCTTCATCCCACAGGCATGAAGAGTTAGGGTGCAGCCCTGGCTCAGGGGTGACCTGGAAGGGTCACTTCTCCTCTCTGGGCCTCAGTTTACCTTGTCTGTGTATGGAGTGATTAGAATCATGTTTGGCGAGCCAGCCTATCCTTGACAACACAGACCGACCAAGATGGCACAATGGGAAAACTACAGACCCCTCTAGCTATGAGGAGGGTACAGAAGTCCCAAATGGAATTTTAGCAAAAGAGAATTAAGCACCACATTTTAAAAATACATCACAACGAAGGGGCCTTATACCTGAGATGCAGGGATGGCTCAATATTCAGAAGTCTGCTAATAAGATTTACCATGGTGAGGGATCAAACGAGAAAAGTTCTGAAAAGGCCTCAAAATGAGGGCGAACGTGAGGATGACCACTGTGGAGTATTTAATATTGTTCTGGAGGCACTAGCCAACGCACTTAGAGAAGAAAAAGAAAGAAGGGGTATGGATAGTAGGAGAGTGGTAGGGAAATTGCAGTTTGGATCGTGGGTAAGCCCTGTTTACATAGGTCAAAAATAATAGAAATACCAACAATTCCATATGGCTCAATTTCACATTAATTTCGTCTTTTACCTTATCTTCGACATACCTTCAGACTTACAGAAAAACTGGAGGATTCGTACAAAGAATTCCTGGATATTCTTTATCCAGATTCCACAAACATTAGTTACCACCTTTGCTTTATTCTTCTTCCTCTCTCTGAACCTCTTCTGAAAAACACACAGAAACGGTGTCTCATTACCCATAACAGTTGAGTATGCATTTCCTAAAAACAAGGACATTCTCCCACATAATCACAGTACAATGATGAACATCAGGAAGTGGACATTGATAAAACACCATTATCTAATCTACAGACTTTAATCAGACTTTGCCAACTGTTCTCATAATGTCCTTTATAACAAAAGAATATCCTGGCTCACACATTGTATTTGTCAGGTCTTCTAGCTCTTTTAATCTGGAACATTTCTCAGTATGTCTTTGCCTTTTATGACGTTGGCGTTTTTTAAAGGCCCAAGGCAGTCATTTTCTGGTGTCCTAATTTGGGTTTCTGTGATGTTTCTGTAAGATTAGTTTCAGGTTGGCATTTTGGGCAGGAAAGCCTTGGAAGCAATTTAACATAATTTTACCTGCTGGTAGTATGGTTTTATATAGAGAAAACCCAAGAGAACTAACTGAAACTTTCTTAGATCTATTTCATATAGTTACTTATCTCCAGGAATAAACTAATTTCCTTCTTACGTAAAGAGCTCTTATCAATTAATTTTTCAAAAAACAGCTCAGTAGAAAAATGGGCAAAGAATATAGACAGTCATTTCATAGAAATATGCAAAAAAAAAAAAAAAAAGAAAAAAAAAGCGACCAACCTCTTTCCTAGAAAAGAATCGCAAATTGAAATGACAAAGTGGTACCACTTTCTACCCATTAGTCTGGCAAAAATGAAAACGAGCGAATCGCAAAGTACCATGCCCTGGCACTGCTGTGGAGAAACAAGTAATCCCACATGGGGCTAGTGAGAGAGCCCAGTGGTACAACCACTTGGAAGGGCAATTTTCTAGAACCTCTCAAAAGTGAAAGTGTATACATCCTTTGGCCCATCAATTCCCCTTCTAGAAATTTTTCTACAACCATATTTACATGGGTACAAAATTACGGACCAGGGGCACCTGGCTGGCTCGGTCTGTAGAGCACACTCTTGATCTACAGGTTATGAGTTCAAGCCCCAGGTTGGGTGCAGAGCCTACTTATAAATAAATAAATAAATAAATAAATAAATAAATAAATAAACAAACAAACAAATAAATAAATAAATCAGATTGATGGACAAAATACAATGCAGAACCTTGGGTTGGATCCTGGCACAGAAAAACACTTAGTGAGAAGGTCAAATAAAGTCTAGAGTATAATTATTTTAATGCACTAGAGTTAATTTCTTAGTTTGGACAAATAAAATTTGGATGCCATGGTGTCAAAGAACTTGGCCATGGAAGAAGTTCAGTGACGGCTGTTCAGAGGCTCTGTACTATCTCTGCAACTGTTCTGTAAATCTAAAGTTATTCCAAAAGAAAAGGTTTACTTTTTAAAAAGAGACTGGGGGGGGGGGGGACGAGGACATTTGTTATCACATTCTTGGTCATTGTTAAAAATTGGAAACAACCTCAATGTCCTCCGGCTGGTGACTGTTATAAATGAGTGTCCATCCATCCATAGAGTGGGATACTATGCACTCTTTAAGGTGAAAAAGCAAATCTCCAAGATACATTAATGTAAAAAGCAGGAGAGTGATAATTGGTGTGCATTTTTCAAAATGCAGGGACGAAGAGAATTTTACCCAAATAACTCTGAAGGAAACACTGGTCACCGACTTCGGGGCAGGTAGTACCTGCTGAGAGCTAGGAGCGAGGGGGCTAGAGGGCTGGGCTGGGGTGGAGGGCTGGGGGGTGGGGGGAACAGTCTCTTGTTTCTCTGTATGCCCTTTTGTAAAGTTTGCATTTAAAAATTTTTTTTAATGTTTATTTTTGAGACAGAGGGAGACGGGGGTGGGGGCAGAGAGAGAGGGAGACACAGAATCTGAAACAGGCTCCAGGCTCAGCACAGAGCCCCATGCGGGGCTCGAACCCACGAACCGTGAGATGATCGTGACCTGAGCCGAAGTCAGACGCCTAGCCTAACCGACTGAGCCACCCAGGCGCCCCCTGTAAAGTTTGCATTTTGAAAACCATGCACCTGTATGACATTTAAAATGATTAAAATTTGTTGTAAGAAATTCCTAAGAGGCTGGTAATTGAGGGCGGTAGAAGCCCTCGGAACTCTTTTCGCCACCTCATCCAGCCCTGCTCATTACCCCCACTACCACCCTGGGGTTTAGACGTGCCGGATCTGGGGCTTTACCTGGGAGGGGCCCACGTGGAGGGGGAATTGGAGGGTCAACTCCCGAGGAGGAAGTGCGGCTGAGGGGAGGAAGGTCTAATCGCTTAGTTCTGCTGACAGCCACCAGGGGGCGCCCCAACTTGCTCACCCGATTGCTGCCCTTGAAGGCTTCAGCTGGAGAGGTTAAGGGTGGTTCTGAAAGCTGCCCTCACCCCACCCCCAACTCTGGCGTCAATCCAGAAGTGTGCAGGAAGTGGCTTCTTCTGGAGTCAAGCAGAGCTGGAGACCAGGAGACTGACCTTGCTTTGTCTGACTTAAGACCCCTTCACTGGGTCGCCGTGGGATCCAAGGGTAAAAGAGCTGGGCTCAGGAGTGTAAATGGGCCATAAAACATCATTATTCCCAACTTACTCTGCGGGCTTCATCTTGGCCCTACCACCAGACCCCTGAAAATCAGTTTCGGGGAGGGAGGGAAATAGGGAGCCAAGGCAGGTGTGTGAGCAGGAATGGCAGTTAGATCTGGTGTCAGAAAGAATTGGGAAGAAAGAGAGGACACAGACTGAGCGAGAGCTTTGAACCTCCAGGGTGTAGGTGAGGTTTGAGGGTGACCTGGGGAGAACAAGCCCAGCCCCCCGCCCCTCCTTGCGCTGAGGATCCCTCAGCTGCCCAGGGAAGTAAATAGCGCTCCTTGGTGGGACCTGCCTCCTGGACCCCCATCTGTTCCCACCTCACAGGGCCAGTCTTTGACCTGCCTTTGCTCTGTTCTGCCTCCCACTCTCTAATTATCCCTCCAAGTCTCTGTCTCTCTGTCTCCAAGTCTCTCTCTCTCTGTCTCTTTCTCTCTCTTTTTTAAATGTTTATTTTTGAGAGAGGGAGAGAGACAGCAGGGGAGAGGCAGAGAGGGGGACAGAGGATCCAAAGTGGGCTCTGCACTGACAGCAGAGAGCCCGACGTGGGACTCGAACTCACAAACCTTGAGATCCTGACCTGAGCTGGAGTCGGAGGACGTTTAACCAACTTGAGCCACCCAGGCGCCCCTCTGAGTCTCTGTCTCTCTTTATCTGTCCCCGCCCCTATCACCATCGCCCCCTCCTAGGTCCCTGCCCTGGCTTCCCATCCCTGGAGCCCCCCTCCTGTGGCTGCGGTGACAGTAGGAAGGGACAGAAATGGGAAACCTTGGAGCGGCTGCAAGAGAAGCAGGCTGGGACAGCAGCAGCCTGACTCGGTCAACCCCCCAGACCCAGGTAAGAAAGTGGGGTGCCTTTTATCAGCCAGTAACAGGGAGGCCCAGAGGGGACGGGGCTCCTCCTCGGTCACCTCCAAAAGCACAAAACTTTAATTTTCATTTGAATTTAACCAAACACACTGATAGTAAAAGTGGAGGGTTTTTTTGCATTTCACCGAAATCGTTCTTCACTAGAAATATTACTTTCTTTTTTTTAATGTTTATTTTTTTAAAGGTTTTTTTCTAGTTTGTTTGAAGGTTTTATTTTTTATTTTATTTTTTTAATATTTATTTATTTTTGAGAGAGAGAGAGAAAGAGAGCATGAGCAGGGGAGGAACAGACAGAGAGGGAGACAGACAGAGAGAGAATCCGAAGCAGGCTCCGGGCTCTGAGCTGTCAGCACACAGCCTGATGTGGGACTTGAACTCACGAACCATGAGATCATGACCTGAGCTAAAGTCAGACGCTTAACTGACTGAGCCATCCAGGCGCCCCAGGTGTTTATTTATTTTTAAGAGAGAGAGAGAGAGAGAGCACGAGGGGGTGGGGGTGCAGAGAGAGGGAGACACAGAATCTGAAGCAAGCTCCGGGCTCTGAGCTGTCAGCACAGAGCCCGACATGGGGCTCAAACTCACAGACCGCAAGATCGTGACCTAAGCCGAAGTCGGACGCTTAACTGACTGAGCCACCCCGGCACCCCAAGAAGTATTACTTTCTTAAGGACCTTCCTGAAGTTCTGTGAGAGTTTTTTAAAACCTTGCATCTTCTTGAGAACGTCAGTGTCAGTTTCTCGTAGTGACACAAAGTTGACTTCCTCATGACACTTCCCTTCTCTGCCCAAACCCACAAATAAAACCAAATGGATTGTTTTTAATTTAGACAACAACAACAACAACAAAACATTGAAAATCAAAGCCTGATTTCGTGATGACCCTCCCAGGGGAATTCAGAAGGGTTCATGGGCAAAATTTCCTGTGAACATGACAAATTGTTTTCGGGAAAAAACCGAACGCTCACATCAGGACCGATGCATTTGACCTCTTGTGAATCGAAGGATCCGTCACTCGCTTCCTCCCTCTGGGATTTTCTGGCCAGGGACACGCGCAAAATGTGTCCAGAAAGCCTGTTTTTGGAGATTTTAGCCACTGCTGCCAGACGTGTCAATGGAAACAACCTTTGGAGGACAAACTGGTGACAAGCTATCAAAATAGAAGATGTGACTGCTCTGGGTCCCAGCAGTTTCATTTGGGGGGGATCTGATATTAAATCTTACTTTGTTCACAGAAGCAAATAATTTAGAAACAGTCTAAATGCCCATTGATAATTAACGTGGTAATGTATGTGGTGAAAACCTAAGCATCAGGCAAAGGGAATCAACTAATCTGGAAGATATTATGTTGAGAAACAAGAGGAAGTTTCATCTGTACTTTCTCCATTAAAAAAAAAAAATCTAGGTAATAGAACAAATTATTTGAAAAAGAAATATTGCAAAATCAAAGATGTGAGCTCAAATTACCAAAAAGAAACAGAACGTTGTTTTTGAGCTTGATACAAACGACATTAGTATGTCTATTTAAAACTCTGTTCCAGGTCAGGGCACCTGGGTGGCTCAGTCGGTTCAGCGTCCAACTTCAGCTCAGGTCGTGATCTCGTGGTTTGTGAGTTCAGGCCCCGCGTCGGGCTCTGTGCTGACAGCTCAGAGCCTGGAGCCTGCTTTGGATTCTGGGTCTCCCTCTCTCTCTGCCCCTCCCCTGCTTGTGCTCTGTCTCTCTCTCAAATATAAATGAAACATTAAAAAAAGTTAAGGGTCCAACTCTTGATTTTGGCCCAGGTCGTCATCTCACAGCTTGTGAGGTCAAGCCCCCCATCCAGCACTCTTGACATTCTCTCTTTCCTTCTCTCTCTGCCCCTCCTCCTCTGTTCTCTCTCTGTGTCTCTCTCACTCTCTCAAAATAAATGAATAAAACATTAAAAAAAAATAAAAATAAAACTCTGTTTCTTATACTGTGACACTCAAAACTGTACCACTGGGTCTAGGGTGGCTTTTTCTTAAAAATTGTTTTAATGTTTGGGGCGCCTGGGTGGCGCAGTCGGTTAAGCGTCCGACTTCAGCCAGGTCACGATCTCGCGGTCCGTGGGTTCGAGCCCTGTGTCGGGCTCTGGGCTGATGGCTCAGAGCCTGAAGCCTGTTTTCGATTCTGTGTCTCCCTCTCTCTGCCCCTCCCCCGTTCATGCTCTGTCTCTCTCTGTCCCAAAAAATAAATAAACGTTGAAAAAAAAATTTTTTTTTTAAAAATTGTTTTAATGTTTGTTTATTTATTTTTGAGAAAGAGAGGGAGGGAGGGGCAGACACAGAGGGAGACAGAGAATCCCAAGCGGGCTCCTCATTGTCAGCGTGGAGCCTGATTTGGAGTCCGAACGCATGAACCGTGAGATCACGACCTGAGCCGAAATCAAGAGTTGGGCGCTTAACCGACGGGGCCACCCAGGTGCCCCTCTACGGTGGCTTTTTAATTTTCTGGGAATTTATGGTTTGCCTTCTTTTTCCTTGACAATAGATGTCAGGCTCAATATAACATGAAGAGCAGCCAGGATCTCAAGTACCTACGGAGACTGTCACCCCTGCTGATGTTGGCCCCGCCACTGCCCCCCCCCCCCCCCCGTTGTCTGAGCATCTCCCGCTGGACCCACATTCCCCGGGCCGGACCCCTGTCCTGCCCTTTGTCCCCCAGTGCTCTCACAGGCCCTGAGCACCTGTACTTGGAGGCAGCGCCCCTCCCCCGCATATCAGTTTCTCCGCCCCAGCATCAGAGGTGACACCAGACCCAGCCTCTGTGGCCTTAAAAAAAAAAGTCCCGCCACTTATTAAGGTTGAACATGTGCCAGGCGCCGTGACAAATGTTTCCACACCTGGCTGCGTCGCCTCCGCTTTAGACAAGAGGAAACTGAGGCTGAAGGAAAGAAAGTCACTCGTCTGAGGTCACGCAGCAGTAGGGGGCACAGCCAGACCCGAACCCCAGAGCCCCAAATGGAAGCCGCGGGTCCACTCTGCCTACGCAGCCTCCCACCCTGTTCCAGGGGACTCGGGTGGGCCTGGCCAACCCAGAGAAATAGCTGGTTGGGCACCACTTGCAGCCCCCAACCCTCCTCCCCCCCACTCGCCGCTGGGAAGGGTCCGGAATCAGGAATCACCGGGCTGCAAAGGCCAAAGGTCAGACAGGGGTTTCCTGCCTCCCCCTGGGAACTTCCTCTGTCCCAATCCAACTTCTGCCTCTGTGACGAACACCACCCTGGAGGACCCCCTCCCCGCCGTCAACTACCCCCAACTCTGTTGCCCTGGCCGATGGGGGGATGGGTCCTCCCCCCCCCCCCCCCCCCCCCCCCACCGCACGCACACGGGCAGTATACAGCGATTGTGTTGTGGTCCAGCCTTCTTGCCACCTGCCGGCCCCTTGCCCGCCCCCCTCCATCCCTCCCTCCTACCAGCCTTGACCCCATGGAGCCAGGGGGCCGTGTCCCACACTGTCTCCCTAAGACTCAGGGTCCCTCACGGCCAAGCCTGAGGCTAACGCCTCATCCAGCATGGAGCTCCTGGTTCTGGGGGAATGGACAGGAGGACGCACCCAGAATCCTTTGCTCTTGGTCCCCGAATTCCCTTGACGCCCACCTGGAGATGACCCACAGTGAAGTTCAATGCCCACCTGTCTGGCACTGCCCCTTCACCGTCTCCCAGAGCCCCGAAATAACGCTCCCAGCACGAAACGATAGTAATAATAACAATGGCAAACCCTTTCTTACGGCCGCCCCCCCCCCTCCGGCCCGGTGACCGGGGACGCCACCCATACCCCGTCTCACAGAGGCAGAAACTGAGAAGGGGCAGGAGAAGCCCCTCACTCGAGCTCGCTTGGGCCGAGCCTTCTCTCCCAGCTCCAAGTTCACTGCGGCTTACGCTGCTGCTCCCAGAGCACTTATGAAGCACCTATGGGAGCCGGGGCGTCGGGTGGGGCTGACAGCTTGGGGGGCCTGGGCCATTGCCATCCATGGGTCAGCCCCTCCCCGGCCCGGGGAAGCACTTCTGTGACCAGTACCTACTGTGCGCCTGGCCCCGGGGGCCAAGCACCCCAGCCGACTCAGCTCCCGATTTAGACACACCTCTGCAGCCAGCCCACGGGGTGGGGGAGGTAAGTCCGACTCTGTGCACCAACGGCGTGAGACCCCCCAGACGGTCCCTTCACCTCCCCGTGCCTCAGTTTCCTCCTCCGCACGATACAGGGGCCACGACCTGAGATCCTGGGCGGCAAGCGCTGAGAACGGCGCTGGGCCCGGAGCAAGGGCAAGGTGGAGACAGAGAGAGACCGAGGCTCGGAGCGGCCGAGGAAGCCCCCCCCCCCTCGTCACCGGGCCGGCGCCCCCGCCTGGCGGCGGGAGCGTCAGAAGTCCAGCGGGGGGGGGGGGGGGGGGGAGGGGGGGCGCGGCCCCTCCCTTCACAGCCAGGGTGGGAGTGTCGTGATAACCCGCAGCCCCCACTTCCTCCCGGCCAGGAAGGAGCCAGGCAGAGGAAGTATTAAGAGGAGTAATATAAACACTCCCCCCACCCCCCGTGGCAGAGGGGGCAGCGGCCGCCACCCGGAGGGAGCAGGCCACGCCGGGCGGGCAGCGGGCGCTTGCACACGATGGGGCTGGCGGCGGAGCACGGCGCCTACTCCCGGGAGGGGGGCGGCCCGAGGGGCTGCTGGTACTACCTGCGCTACTTTTTCCTCTTTGTGTCGCTCATTCAGTTCCTCATCATCCTGGGCCTCGTCCTCTTCATGGTCTACGGCAACGTGCACGTGAGCACGGAATCCAACCTGCAGGCCACCGAGCGCCGGGCCGAGGGCCTGTACAGCCAGCTCATGGGGCTCACGGCCTCCCAGGCCAACCTGTCCAAGGAGCTCAACCTCACCTCCCGCACCAAGGACACGGTCATGCAGCTGCTGGGGAGCGCCCGCCGCGATCTGGACCGGATCAACGCCAGCTTCCGCCAGTGCCAGGCTGACCGGGTAAGGCCGCCCGCCGGGCCGGACACGCACCCCGGGGACCCTGGGCAGGTTCCCGTCGGCTCATCCGAGCTGCGGGGTCCTCACCCACGCGCCAGAGACCGTCGCAGACGCTGTATTGCACGTGAGGAGCCCGGGTGGGGGGGGGGCTTGTTAGTACGAGTATATCCCACACGACGTTCGGGACACACTTATACTAAGACAGTGGGCTCGCTCTCTCTCTCTGGAATTTAAGGTTAAATTTTTTTTTAAAGGTTTATTTATTTTTGAGAGACAGAGTGAGACGGAGCATGAGCGGGGGAGGGGCAGAGAGAGAGAGGGAGACACAGATCGGAGGCAGGCTCCGGGCTCCGAGCTGTCGGCACAGAGCCCGACCCGGGGCCTGGACTCACGGACCGCGAGATGGTGACCTGAGCCGAAGTCGGACCCTTAACCGACTGAGCTGCCCAGGCGGCCCCTGGAATTTAAGTTTAACTGGGCATCCTCACTGAATTGGCGGCAGCAACCCTGGGCCCATGACTTAATACGTGTGAAGCGCTCGGAATGTTCCAGCACACACCAGCTGCAAATAAGAACCAGTTAGATAAAAACTCAGAGCATTCGGTTCCTACTAAGAAGTAGGAACAGCTCTGCCTTATGCTGGGAAATGTCCCCCGGGGGGCACATGTGGGTGTCTAGTCAGGGAATTGGCCCACTGGTTTCATCCAAGACACGCACCGCCATCCGGTCTGGGAGCCGTCGGGATCGTAAGGTTTTAGACACATGCATCCCGGAATCTGAACTCCCCCATCATAGAAAATTAGAAGCCTAAGAATGTGGATCTTTACAACGATTACATTTGAAAAACACAGTTTTGTTTTTCTTTAATCCCCTTCGTGTTGACAAATGCCTCTGGACTGGAACAGTTTTAGGGTTTTCTCCAAGGACCCTAGGGTTTCCCTAGTTTCAGGTCGCCTGCCCCTCGCCCCGGAGGGGCGCCCTGATGCCGGGGAGTATCTCTGCCCCCACCCCCACCGTGGCAGCCCCAGGTATGTGATGTTGGTGTTTCTGGGTCCTGGCCGTGCTGAGAAACAGGATTTTTCTTAAATTCTCTTCCAGTGCAACTCCATTTCTGGCCCTGAGATTCCGGAAGAGAAAAGAGAATTTAACTCACTGATATATTTTTAAAAAACGTGTTCATCTCCCCTGCTTGTTTCTTTTCTTTTTCTTTCTTTCTTTCTTTCTTTCTTTCTTTCTTTCTTTCTCTTTCTTTTTCTTTCTTTCTTTCTTTTCCCATCTTATCCCATCTTATGTTATCCCACCTCATCTTATCTTATCTTATCTAGAGAGAATGTGAGTAGGGGGAGAGGGGAGAGGGAGAGAGAGAGACAATCTTAAGCAGGTCCCACATTCGGCTGACACAGGGCTCGATCCCACAGCCTGAGCTTTCCGCCCCTCCTTGTCCTTGCTCCTTTGGAGGCTGGCCCTATGCTAATGGGATCGGGGTCAAGGCAGAAATCACTCTGGGACCTCCAGTGACTTCTGTTTTCAGAAATCTTAACTGCAAAAGAGGAAGATCTGTAGAAATCAAGAGTCAGACGCTAAACCAACTGAGCCACCCAGGCAACCCCTAACTCCATGATATTTTTAGGGTCTGCTCTGTCCTGTCCGTGTCAAGGCAACGGGACCCTCACCTGGCACATGGGGTCTGGAAGCAGCACCCCGGGACCCCCTTTTATCGCTTCCTCCAACTGGAGAAAAACCTCTTTCTCGTTTCGTGTTTGGATCCAACTCACTTTGCTGAAACGTGCAAATCTTCCTCTTCTGTGACTAAGATTTCTGTTCTCTGATCCCCATTAGCATAGGGCCAGCTTCCAAAGGAATAGGACAAGAGGTGGCAGGAAGGTAAACTTCCTGCATTTTTTATATTTTTACCTGTTATATTTCTGCAGAGGATTCTGGTCCAAAGTTTGGAAAGCACACCTTGTTAAGTTGTAAAAACCTCCTTTAAAAACAGCTTTATCGAGATATAATTCATATGCTCTACAAGTCGCACATTAAAAATGTACAGTTCGGGGGCATCTGGGTGGCTCAGTCGGTTAAGCACCCGACGTCAGCTCAGGTCATGATCTCAGGGTTTGTGAGTTCAAGCCCCACGTCGGGCTCTGCGCTGACAGCTCGGAGCCTGGAGCCTGCTTCGGAGTCTGTGTCTCCCTCCCTTTCTGCCCCTCCCCCGCTCTCGCTCTGTCTCTTTCTCTCTCTCTCAAAAATAAGTAACCATTAGGGGCGCCTGGGTGGTGCAGTCGGTTAAGCGTCCGACTTCAGCCAGGTCACGATCTCGCGGTCTGTGAGTTCGAGCCCCGCGTCAGGCTCTGGGCTGATGGCTCAGAGCCTGGAGCCTGTTTCCGATTCTGTGTCTCCCTCTCTCTCTGCCCCTCCCCCGTTCATGCTCTGTCTCTTTGTCCCAAAAATAAAATAAATGTTGAAAAAAATATTTTTTTAATAAGTAACCATTAAAAAATCTTTTTAAAGCATACAGTTCAATAATTCTTAGTACCTTCACAGAGTTGGGTGATCATCCCAACTGATTTTAGAACGTTTTCATCACCCCAAAAAGATACCCCATCCCCATGAGAAGTCACTCCCCCACCCGTCCTCCCCCAGCCCCCTGCAACCACTCATCTGCTTTCTGTCTCTGTGAATTTGCTTGTCCTGGACATTTTGTACAAATGGGATCAGACAACATGTGGCCTTTTGTGTCTGGCTCCTATCATCCGGCACGATGTTTTGAAGGTTCACCCGAGCGCGTGTCAGTGCCTCGTTCCTTTTTGTGGCTGAGCAACATTCCATTCTGTGGATGGACCATGCTTTGTTCATTCACCTGTGGATGGACACTTGGGTTGTTTCTGCCTTTTGGTGGTTGTGACAGGCGCTGCTGTGAACGTGCACGTGGAGGTTTTTGTGTGGAAGTTTGCTTCAGTGTCTCTCGGGTCTACGCCTAAGAGTGGAATGGCTGGGTCACGTGACAATTCCCTGCTTAGCATTTTGAGGAACTGCCAGGCTGTTATCCAAGGCCGCTGCCCCATTTTTTACATATTCCAACCAGTACCGTCTGAGAACACTCCTTTCTCCACACCCTCACCAACGCTCGTCACTGCCCGCTCTTGTTTTCCGTTTCGTTTATAACCATCCTCATGGCTGTAAGGGGGTCTCTCGTCGTGGTTTTCATTTGCTTTTCCCTGAGGAGTGATGATGCTGAGTATATTTTCATGCGCTTGTCGGCCACGTGTGTATCTTCTTTGGAGAAATGTCTCCGTTGCTTTGCCCATTTTTCAATTATCTTTTTATTACCGATCCACAAGAGTTTACTTTTATACGTTCTGGATACCCGGTCCTCTCATCAGATACACGCTTTGCAAATATTTCCTCCCGTCGAAGGGTTGTTTTTTTCCCTTTCTCTTTTTTAAATTGGAGCATAATTGACATACAGTGTCACGTCAGTCTCGGGTATACAACTTAGCGATGTGACGGTCTTTTCCTAAAAACAAAAGTTTTTAATTTTGATGAAGTTCTCTTTACCTGTTTTCTCTTTGTTTGCGCTTGGGGTGTCACACCTAAGAAACCACTGGCAAATCCAAGGTCATGCGGAGTTAACACGTACATTTTCTTCTAAAGAGTTTTGTAGCTTTGGGTCTTATGTTTGGGTCATTGAGCCATTTTGAGTTAATTGTTGTATATGGTGTGAGGTAGGGGTCCAAATTCATTCCTTAACGTGGGGAGATCTAGCTGTGCCGGCTCCATTTGTTGAAAAGACTCTTTTCTCCCCCGTGAATGATTTTGGCACCTGTATTAATTTTCTTTTTTTGTTTTCTTTTTTCTATTATTTTTTAAAGTTTATTTATTTATTCTGAGAGAGAGAGGAAGAGAAAGAGAAAGAAAGCGTGCAAGCGAGGGACGGGCAGAGAGAGAGGAAGAGGGAGAGAATCCCAAGCAGGCTCGGGTCATGATCTCACGGTTCATGAGTTCAAGCTCCACTTTGGGTGAACCCTGCTTCTCTCTCTCTCTCTCCCCCCGTCTCTGTCTTCTTCTCTTCCTCTCTCTCCCCCTCTCTCTCTGCGCCTCATGGGATTCTCTCTCTCTCTCTCCCCCTCGCTCACCTGCGCCCTCTCTCCCTCAATAAAGTAAAATATAGAAAGATAAAACATAATTCGTTGGCCGTACATGTGAATTAATGTTTTCAAGGTTCATCCAAGTCGCAGCAGGTGTGAGTGCTTCATTCCTTTTAATGGCCCAATAGTATTAACTGTAACAACTTTTTTTTTTTTAATTTAATTTTGAGAGAGAGAAAGAACAGGAGCAGGGGAGGGGCAGAGAGAGAAAATCCCCCTCTCCACACTGTCAGCCTGGAGCCCCACACGAGGCTCGGACTCATGAACCGCGAGATCATGACCTGAGCTGAAACCAAGAGTCGGACACTCAACCGACTGAGCCCCCCCGGGCGCCCCAGTTAAGGACTTTGAAAGATGCGACCAGCATCCCCCATAAAGGAGTCACGCCCTTGCGAACTGGGTCAACCCGGGCCACCCGGGTGTGGGATCTGGGGCCCCAGCCCGGAGGGTCTGGGCAGCCCAGGAGCAAGGGGACCCGCGGGGGCTGGACCGTGAGCTCTGCCCCGTGTCCTGTCCGGTCAGGTGATCTCCATGAACAACGAGCGGTATATGGCAGCCATCATCCTGAGTGAGAAGCAATGTCAAGAGCAGCTGAAGGAAGCTAACAAGAGCTCCGATGGTGAGTCGTCTGGGCGGCGGGGAGCCAGGGTGGTAGACCCCTCGCCCGGCCTCTCGGACCCCCCCCCCGCCCCCCCCCCCCCCCCGCCCCCTCCCCCGACCTTCCCGAGGTGTTTTCTCCTGCACCTGTAGCCTCGCTCCTGGCGCTGAACCAGAAGGTCCAGATGCTAGAGGTGGAACTGGCCAAGGAGAAGCAGGTGTGCGCCAAAGACAAGGAGGGCCTGGCGCTGAACAAGCGGCTGGTGGAGGAGCAGCTGGCCGAGTGTGGCAAGGCCCGGGAGCAGCAGCGGCAGGAGCGACAGCTGGCCGAGGATCGCCTGCAGAAGGTGCAGACCCTCTGCCTCCCGCTGGACAAGGACAAGTTTGAGACGGAGCTGCGGAACCTCTGGCGGGACTCCATCATCCCGCGCACCCTGGACACCATGGGCTACAACCTGTACCACCCTCTCGGCTCCGAGCTGACCTCCATCCGGAGGACCTGCGACCACATGCCCGCCCTCATGAGCACCAAGGTGGACGAGCTGGCCCGGAGCCTGCGGGCCGGCATCGAGCGCGTGGCCCGCGAGAGCTCGGACGTCCAGCGCCAGAAGCTGGAGGTCGAGCGGAGCCTGCAGGCCACTCAGGCGGCCAAGGAGAAGGCGGAGAAGGAGGCCCAGGCCCGAGAGGCCAAGCTCCAGGCCGAATGTGCCCGGCAGACCCAGCTAGCCCTGGAGGAGAAGGCGGCTCTGCGGAAGGAGCTGGAGGAGAAGAAGCGGGAGGCAGAGCAGCTCAAGATGCAGCTGGCCGTCAGCCGCTCCACCTTGGACGCCTGCATCAAGGCCAAGGTGGGCTGGGGGGATTCAGGTTGTACGGGGGTCAGGCCTGCGGGCCCTGGTGGAGGCGATGTCGAACCCGGGCTCGAGGCGAGCCTCCCAGCCTGGGTCCGGTTAGTTCGGCCTCACTTGAGAGACTCAATGACATAAGACCGGGGTGGAGTTTGGAGTCTGGAATGACCCTGAGAAAGGATTAAGGAGCGGGGTTGAGTTTTGGAGGACGGGTGGACCTCGAAATGGGTGCAGGGGGGAGAACTGGGAACTCACGGTGGGGGGGTCGGTGTCAAGGTCGGGAGGTGTCTGAGGTGAAGGTTGCGGGGGTGATGGCTTAGGTTGGGAGTTAGACTGAAGGTTAGGGCAGGTCTGGGGGAAGGCTTGCTGTGGAGACAGAGCTTGTGTTTGGGTCAAGATGAGTTCTTAGCGACCGCTGTGTTTAGAGTCGGTGTGGGTTAACGTTAGGGTTCCATCGAAGCCTTCGTTGGCCTTGGAATTGGTAGAATTGGGATCGTGCTGGATGCGGATTGGGAAGAAAGGTTAAAAGTTAAGTCAGGGGTCGCATGCAGGGCGGCCAGTGGGTCTCACATTGGGTGAAGGGTGAATACAGGGTGTCAGTGGGTGGCTGGTAGGGTTGCTTGGGGTTCCAGGGAGAGTCTGGGGTCTCAAGTTGAGTTGGGGTGCGTGGGGCATTGGGAAGCCATGGTGGAGCCCAGGGCTGGGCTGGGGCCATGGCTTAGGGGGCAGATTTTTCATAGCAACCAGGTCTAAGGGATGGGTTCGGGTCAGGGTTGGTTGTAAAGTTCCGGTTGGATCAAGTTTGTCATTCGGATTGGGTTTAGATGAGGCTTTGGGTCTAAGGAAGGTTCTGTTTTCCTGTTGGGATTGGATTTTAGGTGATTGAGTTTAGAGCTGGCTTTGGATTTCGGGTTCGGGGGGATTGGCTCAGTTGGGGTCATGGGTTGGGATCCATTGGGTTGGCACTGAGGCAGTAATGGAGCCTGAGGCAGGCCACAGTGGGGTCTCTGGGGGGCTTCTGAGGGAAGCCAGTCCCTGGAGTCCCCAGTCACTTGAGCGCAGGTGGGCGCAGGTGATCGGACATCCATTGATGGGAGGGTCCTTCTCTGGTATCGGTGTCCCTGCTCTGGAAGGAACTCAGCTCCAGGTACTACGGGGCATGAAGGAACAGGAGCCTCCCTGGCCCTCTGGTTCAGGGGGTCCCGGCTTCTGCCGACCTCCCTCTGTCTCTCGTCCCACAGTCGCAGCTGATACCTGGACCAAGACCTGTGGGCCCTGCCCCCAACCCCCAGCCCATCGGTAAGTGACAGAAGGCAGAGCCGGGAAGGGGTCGGGGGCGATCCTTTCCACTCTTTATCCCATCTCAGCCCTGCCGGCCCGTCCTTAGCCCAGGGTTGGGCCAGTTGGGTGGACCTGACCCCTTCCTCTCACGGCAGACCCGGCTGGCCTCGAGGAATTCAAGAGAAGGATCCTGGAATCCCAGAGGCTTCCCGCAGGGGCTGCAGCCCCACCCAGGTGAGGCACTGGCAGACTGGGATGGTTCAGTCTCAGGGCTTCAGAGGAGGATGGGAACAGGACTACGGGTGGAGGGAGGCTCATCTCACACTCACGCTTGCTGCTTCCTTAATTGAGCGCCTTCTGTCTACCAGGTAACACAGCCAGGGAGTGGCGGGCCTGGGACACGAACCCAGCCTGTTGGACTCCAGGCAGGCAAGGGAGGGCCTTTGAGCTGGGGGATGGGGGCGAGCTGGTTTGGGGACGGGCAGAAGCCACAGTGCTCCCGGTGACATCTTGAAGAGCCAGGGTCAAGGCTCAGAGGCCAGACTAGGGTGGGGAGGGAGGCTGGAGCCGAGGAAGGGAGGAAGGAGGAGAGGGAGGTCAGGAGAGAGACCCTGGGTCTCTCACCCCACCTCTCTGAGCCTCTCTCTCTCTCCCTCTGCCAAAACGGAAGTCTCTGAAGTCAAGGGCACGGAGACTCTCTGCCACCTGTAAAGCGCTGTCCACAAGTGCCTAACACAAGGGGCCGGGGGTTGCAGCAGGGGCGCTTCAAGATACCCCGCACACGCTCAGGTCAGGGCCCGATGCCTGTGCCGCCCTCACCACCTCCCAGACCACAGCCGGCGCATCACAGGGAAGGTGACTCAGACCCCCGCCCCAAGAACATCCTGTGGTCGCTCCCAGGTGGTGGCCACGCTTCCGTTCAGGACCACATCGCGGACCAAGGAGTCAGCGACTGGCATTGCCGTTCCCGGTTTAGGACCCGGGGCTCCGGGACACCCCTGGGGGTTCTAAGTCAGATCCCACCGACCCCAAGCCGGCGTCAGGCCTTGGCGACCAGTAGACTTCCGGGTCTGTGGTCAAATCCCAGGGCTTCTCCGCATCCAGCTCTATCTCCACTGTGCCTTTTCTTACCTACCCCCTCCGACGGGGAGCTCATCTTCTCGCAGAACTGGTCCCTTTGCTCCAGATGGCTCTCGGCCTGGGAGGGATCCCTTAGCCTCAGGCAGCCTGCGGAGAGGAAAGCAAGAGCTGGAGAGAAGACCCTGTTCCAAGCAAACAGTTTTCCTCTCTCCATCTTGGCCTAAAGCCATCATGGCAAGGAAGGAGGTTCTATTATTATCCCCACTTCTCAGAGGAGGGAACTGAGGCCCCAGGGAAGTGACCAGCCCCAGGGTTATGCGTCAGTGAGTCAGGGCCAGAGCCAGGCTCCGGGCCCAAGCCTGTCCTAACTGCAAAAGGGGAAGCTCTTGACACTGTTTACCCCAAAAGACATCCCCCTGCAGAGAAAACAATGACTAGTTAAGCCAGGCCCCTCCTGTGTCTTTCTGCCCGGGCTCAGGAAGGGCCTCTTGCTCTGGGCTCTAGCCTTGATTCGCCTTCCCCTGAGAAAGAGGCCATCAGCTCTGGATTGGGAGTCCCAGTGAGACCAGGCACATCTGAATTTTAATGTATATTTATTTTTGAGAAAGAGAGACAGAGTGTGAGCGGGGGAGGGGCAGAGAGAGAGGGAGACACAGAATCCGAAGCAGGCTCCAGGCTCCGAGCTGTCAGCACAGAACCCAACATGGGGCTCAAACCCACGGACCATGAGATCATGACCTGAGCCAAAGGCAGACACTTAACCCACTAAGCCACCCAGGCGTCTCAGGCACGTCTGATTTTTAAATCACGTCCAACCGGGGGCCAGGTCTGAGGTCCAGCATCAAATCATCCACCCCCTGATCGGGAGAATCACTTTCATTTCCACTCTTACTCCTTCTGAGCCTTGAGGAAGTCTCTGGGGGTGCTAACAGGCCCTAACGCCTCCCACTTGTGGGGATACCTGCGTTCCCAGGGCCGGGGCAAACCCACAGCCCAGCATCAGCTGGACCTGAGCACAAGGTCTTGCTTTTTCACTGGATGTTTTTTTTATTTAAAGTTTTATTTATTTTGAGAGAAAGGATTCTGCACCGTCAGCACAGAGCCTGATGCGGGGCTCGAACCCACGAGCTGTGAGATCATGATCTGAGCCAAAAACAACTGTCAGATGCTTAGCCGACTGGGCCACCCAGGGGCCCCATCACTGGACATTTTTTTCAGTATTTATTTTTCAGAGAGAGAGAGAGAGAGAGAGACAGAGCATGAGTGGGGGAGGGGCAAAGAGAGAGAGAGAGTAAGAGAGAGAGAGAGAGGGAGACACAGAATCTGAAACAGGCTCCAGGCTCCGAGCTGTCAGCACAGAGCCCGACACGGGGCTCGAACTCATGGACCATGAGATCATGACCTGAGCGGGTCGGACGCTTAACCAACTGAGCCACCCAGGCGGCCCCATCGTTAGACATTTCTAAGTCACATTCTCCTGATGACAAGTGCACTAGTTTTCCTTTTTACCTGATGAGACTGTGTCCTGTGGGTGTCAATTGATTCCCACGCGCGCACACACAGTGGACGTGAAAACAAGTAAGTAAATATTGGGGCAGGGGCTAAGGGGCTGGATAAACCGAAAGCGGAAGGCTGAAGATGGGAGTCCAGCCCTGGCCCTGAGCCGGGCACGGGGCGAGTGTCACTCAAGTGCATTGCCATCACTGTTGTGATTTGTTTCATTTATTCAACCCGGATACCTTGAGCAGCGGCTGGGTGATGAGAACACAAGGAGGAATGAGGCATGGAAGCCCCCCCTCCCCTTGTGGGGTTCACAGTCTAGCGGGGGAGACAGATCGCAAACCTGACGCGTGAGATGTCGTTGTGGGGCCCCTTGGCCATGGGCGAGGCAGAAAAGGGATGAGATGGCGTGAGGAGGTGAGAATTTTCCGCGGGAGGGGGCGCCTGGATGGCTCAGTCAGTTAAGCATCTGACTCTTGATTTTGGCTCAGGTCACGATCTCACGGTTCGTGGGTTCGAGCCCTGCATCGGGCTCTGTGCTGACAGTGGGGAGCCTGCTTGGGATTCTCTGTCTCCCTCTCTCTCTCTGCCCCGCCCCTACTCGTGCTCTCTCCCTCTCTCTCTCTCTCAAAATAAATAAACTTTAAAAAAAAAATTAAAGAATTTTCCACAGGAGGCCAAGCAGGCTTCTCTGCCCCGCGTGAGGGTGACCTTTGGGCAAAAAACTAGAAAGGTGAGGGAGGAGCCATGGAGAGTAGGGCATCGAACCAGGCAGAGAGCACAGCCTGTGCAAAGGCCCTGAGACAGGACCGACCGTGCGTGGTGAGGCTCGAGCACAGTGATCCAGGGGGTGAGTAGGAGGTGAGGAGGGGTAGGGGGCACAGATCAGGCAGGGCCTTGTGGGTGCGGTGAGAACTTTGGGAGCCCTGGCACAGCAGCGAGCAGAGAAGGACATGACCGGACTCAGGTGTTCACAGGGACCCCCCCCCCCCACCGGTCACTGTCGAGAGGTGAAGGCCGAGCAGCCGAGGACCAGGGCAAAGGCATCCAGACAAGCAATGACGGGGGAGTGAGGAGCCTCAGTCTCTGACAGATGGCCAGGGACCACCCTCCCTTGCAGGCTGGTGGGCAGGGGTGGGTAAAGAAGGAATGTCAGGGCTGGTCGGGAGCCGGGTGCATTCTGGTCAAGCCGGAGCCAGGGACGGGGATCCAACGCCAGCCAAGGAACGTGAGGCTGCTGGGGCCCCAGGGAAGAGCCAGGGAAGGAAGGGAGGGGGCCAGCGGAAGCAGGACTTGGCTGAGGCCCCCCTCCTCCCCGACCAGGAAACAGCCTCTGAGCCAACCCCTGACCCCTCACGAGAACCTCACTGAGGCCAAGGAGGGGAAGGGCATCCCAGACGGCAGGATGGCTCCTGCAGAGGCCGTTGGGGAGGGGTGAAGTGACAGCTCTTGAAGTTTCTGAGGAGGGGGACTGCTGCGGACAGAGTGGGTGGAGCCTGGAATGCCAGGTAGAAAGGATCTGGCTTTGTCGTCTCGAGGGCACTGGGGACCAGGGAGAGCGTGTGAGTCGGGGCAGGCTCATTGGAGAAACCTTGGGCCACTTCAACGGAGACAAAGGAGGGAGATTGAGACCCTGTCTGCGGGGTGTGGGGTGTGGACAGGGGCTTTGAGGTAAACTCCCGGGATCCCCCGGGCCTTACGGAACAAAGGTGAAAGTCAGGCCGCAGCAGAGGCCGGGAGCCCAGAAGGTGGCTTCTCCGAGCACTGTCTCGGGAAGGCCGAACCCCAAAAGAGCTGAAGAATCCTTAGGAGCAAGAGCAGGGCTGGGGTGGGAGGAGGCCGGCCCAGGCGAGGTTTGTCCTTCCGTCTGTCTATTGTATCACCCTCTCCTTCCTGCCTTAGTGGCTGAGGAGGCTCCAGGCCCTGAGGACCGAGGCGTGGCCCTGACTGGCCAGTCTGCGGACAAGACGCCGTGAGCCACCCCTGGCACAGGCCGGGAGCCCGGGCCGCACACAGACCAAAGTGAGCGCCCTTGGCCTGCACCCCGCGCTCGCCCTTCCCCACGCCCCACTGCAGCCTCCGCTACTCCCTCACAGGCCCACACCCGCACCACGCGACCCCTCCCCCGCCCCTGGATGCTGCAGGATGTCCCGGACCCACAGCACACAGATGTAACAGTGATGTCACGAGCCGACGGCATCACGCAAAAGCACTGCACAGACACAGGGAGGACATCATACACACACACACACACACACACACACACACGCGCACGCGCGCGCGCTTCCTGCCCCGCCCTCGCACAATGCCACACCCCTCCAACGCACACGGGCCGTGGCACCCACAGCGTCCCGCTTGTCTGCACGTGCCTGTGTCCCCACCGCACCGCCCTCCCAATTTTCTTGTCTCCTGACTCTTCCTCACCCCCAGGGTGCCAGGCCTAGGGAAGTGAGAACAGGAAAACATGAGTCTCCACCCCCCCCCCACCCCCCACCCCCCCCCCGAGAGTCCCCAGGCTCCCCTGCCAGGCAGCACCGGGTCCCAGGGCAGATGCCCACTGGCCCCATCGTAGCCCATGGGGGCAGCTGTCCCTCCCTCAGTCCCTCTCCCCCCCCCCCCATACCCAGCCCTGCCTGTGGCCCATATAAATATGTTAGTGGCACAAAATAAATATTATTGAATCCTTTCAAAGACTCCAGAGTGCCGATTTCTGCTTGGCGACGAGGGAGGAAAGACTTGAGAGCTGGAGAAACCCCTCCCCGCCGTCCCAAGGCCAGAAGAGCCCACAAACTAGAGCAAGCCTGGGGTGACACCAGATTCCCTCAAGGTATAGGCATCACCGTGCGTGAAGAGAAATGGCAAAAGTCATAGTCAATGAGGGTTTCACGAAACGGCCACGCCGGCCCACACCGTGACAGCTTTGTGAGTTGTTTCTTTAAAATAGCAGACGTTTAAAAAGCAGTTCCTTAAAAACCAGATGACCCATCTGTAGCTTTCCTCTTCCTAAGATTTGCAAAGATGCCCCCCAGGTTACTGCCAATTTAGTCCGTGGGGGGAAGCAGGGAACAGTACGTTAGTGGAACACAGGGAAATCACATTGTTCCCAGGAGACTGGAGGAAAAAAAAAGCAAAAAAGCCGTAATACGCCCTGCTGGTGAAGATGTAGGGAAAGGGCACTTTCCTATGGGACTGGCAGAAAGGCAAATCTCACGGTGGCCCTTCTGGAAATTAGTTTGGTGACATTTAATAAAAGTAAAAGTGCGCAAACCCTTTGATTCAGCGGTCCCATTCCTGGGACTTTATCCCTGAGGAGTAAAACCTCCAGGAAACCAAGCAAATGGCCATCAGTAGAAAACTGGCCTAAAAGTTGTGGTCGAGAATCTCAACTTGTCGGCTCATCCCCCCCCCCCGCCCCCCAACCTTCCCCACTGCCTCAGCCTTGATTCCCTCTCAGCCCACCCCCTGGGACCCTACACAGGGAGGGGATGAGTCACAAGGAACCAGGGCTGGCGACGCAAAGCTTAAAGCAGGCTAGTCAGGAGGGACAAAGGAGCGACATTTCCTGGATACGGAAACTCGGGTGAGAGACGACCTACTGCAGGAAACACTCGGCTGGGGCCCCGCCAAGCCAGGGCAGGGGGGTCAGCCAGGCCAGGCCGCCCAGACGGGCCAGTCTGGAGGCCCCAAGGAAGCGAGGACGTCCCTGACCCTAAGCCTACTGCCTGGGTAGCTAGAGACCTGGAGAGGACGCTGACACCCGCCAGTCCCAGAAACCACAGGATGTCTGAGTTTGGGTTCCGGGGCCAGACATCCCTGGATTCAAATCTTGACTCCATTGGTCTCAGCCTCCCTCTTCTCATCTGAGAAATAATCATTCTAAACTTTCTGGACACGTGGGCACAGGTCTGACTTTTGGTTGGTCTCTCCCATCCAGAGCATCCCAGGATGTCATCCCTCCAGCTGGCCCCCACTCCCAGCCCGGCTGGTCCAGAGAGACCTTTCCATCATGGGATCTGACCATGTCCCTCTCTGGCTCACACACCCTCCGTGGCTCCCCATTACCCTGGGAACAAAGTCCAGCTCCTCATCGGCTCTTATGTCCCTCCCCTCACCCTCACTCCCACCTCCAATGCGGCTCTTGCCTCCAGCTGCCCTGGACCTTTAATTCTCTGGCTAAAGAGTATCTCTAAATTTGTGCTGTCAGATTACAATGCCTTTTTCTTGGCAAATTCTTCTTTCTCCAAGGCCCGCCCCCAGAGTTCCCTCCTCCAGGCAGCCCTCCTGATTGCCCCAGATATAGTCCTTGCTCCCCCTGGGGGAATCCCCAGCTCCGTCCCTCCCTTTTTATAGACCCAGAACATGTAGCTCTGACTCCCCCGAGTTGGTGGCTCCCCCAGGGGCAGGACAGGGACTGAGTACCTATCAGGGAGCATTTGGCAGACGCCCTCCCTGACTCTGTGGCCCAGCCACCGGGAGAGGTTCTGACTCTTTAGGGATTTCCTGTGACCTCTATAAATAACCCCCATGGCTGCTTCCCACAAACTGCCTCACCCTTCTTGGAAAAAAAAGGACTGTAGCCAAGGACCTCAGTCCAGCTGTGTGCCAGGGCCCGGGGGAGGTGGGTGGGGCCCAGGCATCCTGCCCCAAGAGCGTCTCTCTCCCCACCCAGACCCCGCTCACGCCTCCTGGGAGCCCTCCAGCCCTCCCCATGTGGAGGACATCGGGACCCCCACCCCCACCAGACCTACGGTATTGCTTCTCGTCTCTGGGCATCAGTTCGTATTTCTGAAAAACAGGCATAATAGCGACATTCACGGACACCTAAACCTCACAGAGTGACCCTTTCCCTCCGGGAGCCTCCCATGCTGGGGCAGCCCCAGATGGCCAAACAAGCAAACAAATCAGTAGTGACATATTGCAGTGAGGTCCGTGAAGGCACGGGGTCAGGGGGCCCCCGTTGGTTGAGTGGCGGGAGAATTCTCTTCACACCCTGTGTTGGCCCTGGATACCTCCCAGGCTCTGCTCACGTGCCCCCTGAAACCTGAGCGCTTGTATCTTCAATCACTGGAGGCAGGACCCTTTCTCTGATTCTGGAAAAGATCCTGACCCTATTTAAGATTCAGTTTCTGCCAGTGGCAGGGGAAGTTAACCATTTACCTGCTGCCACAGGGGTGTGGAAGCCTGGATCCCAGAGTCCTTAGAGGGCAGGAGCTTTGATAGGAGTTGCCAGGACGGCCTTTTGTTGGAGCAAGGCGCCCCCTGCTGGTCCATCACCAACATATCAGGCCGCTGGGCATCCCCGAATCAAAGGCCTCAACGCCAATTCAAAGGGACACATGGGGGGCGCCTGGGTGGCTCAGTCGGTTGAGCTTCCGACTTGGGCTCAGGTCAAGATCTCACGGTCTGTGAGTTCGAGCCCCGCGTCTGGCTCTGGGCTGACAGCTCAGAGCCTGGAGCCTGTGCAGATTCTGTGTCTCTGACCCTCCCCCACTCATGCTCTGTCTCTCTGTCTCAAAAATAAATAAACATTAAAAATAAATTTTAAAAAACAACAACAAAGGGACACCTGCGCCCCTATGTTTATAGCAGCATTATCTACAGCAGCCAAATCATGGAAGCAGCCCAAGTGCCCATCCATAGATGAATGGATAAAAAGAGAAGTGGTATTTATATGTATACGATGGAATATCATTCGGCCACAAATTTTTGCGACAACACGGATGGAGTTAGAGATTACAATGCTAAGTGAAACAACTCAGAGGAAGACAAATACCACATGATCTCACTCGCGTGTGGAATCTAAGAAACAAAACAAACGAGCAGAGGAAAAATGAGAGACAGAGAGACAAAGTAAGAGACAGACTCTTAACTGGAGAGAACAAACTGATGGCCACCAGAGGGGAAGTGGGGGAGGGGAGGGGAAGGGTAAACGAGGGGATGGGGATTCGAGAGTACATTGACCCGCGGTGAGCACTGAGTGATGTATAGAATTGTCAGATCACTATGTTGCACACCTAATACAATGTTATTATATATATAACATATATATAATATATTATTATATAACATATATATTATGTTATATATAACATATATATTATATATGTTATATATATAATATATGTAATATATATTATATTATATATAACATATATATAATAATATATATACTATTATAACTAATATAACGCCGTGTGTTAACTGTACTGGAATTAAAATGAAAAAACTTGATTCAAGGGGCACGTGGGTGGCTCAGTTGGTTGAGCATCTGACTTCGGCTCAGGTCACAATCTCGTGGTTCGTGAGTTCGAGCCCTGCGTCAGTGCAGAGTCTGCTTCGGATCCTCTGCCCCCCCCCCCCACACTTTCTGCCCCTCCTCTGCTTGCACTCTCCCAAATGTTAATAAATTAAAAAAAAAAAAGACTCCAAGGCCTCATTATCAGTCAGATCCTCCCTCTCCTCCTCCGCCCATCTCCCTCCTCCTTCCCCCTCACACACCGCTTCCGCCATACCGGCCACCTGACTGCGGCTTGAACGCACCATGGCGCTCCTACCTCAGGTCCTTTGCACATGCTGTGCCCCCTTTCACCAATCTCCTCCATCTGGCTTCCGTCTCACCATTCAGCTGTCAGTACAAACGTCACCTCTGTACGGCGGCCTGCCTTCAAGCCCCTGACCTGGCAGGACTCGTGATCACAAGTTCACACAGCGGCCATCAGCCGTCACTGTTAAGGAACGATGGCTCTAACGAGGACAGGGGCAAGGCCTGCAACAATTGTTCCCCTCTGTGTTCCCAGCGTCCTGCACTCAACCTGTTGCACAGAAGGCCCGCAGGGCACTCAGATCGGGAGTCCACCAGCTGGGTGCAAATCCCAAAGCTGGGGACCTCCAGCAACTAGCTACTCTTCTCTGAGACTCAGTTTCCTCGTCCGTAAAACTATAACAAAACACTCACCGCCTTGTGCTGTTAGGAAAACCCAATGAAATGATGTGCACGATTCTAGCACATAAGCAGGGGCTTGGTAAGTCACTAAGGGAATGAAGCTTTCGGAAGGAACAGGGACCCGGGACTTTGCAAGTCTCTTCAAATGTAAGAGGCGGGGCACCCGGGTGGCTCAGTCTGTTAAGCATTGACTCTTGATTGTGGCTCAGCTCATGATCTCATGGTTGTGAGATTAAGCCCACATCAGGTTCTGCGCTGAGAGTGAAGCCTGCTTGGGATTCTTTCTCCCTCTCTCTCTGTGCCTCCTCCACTTGTACTCTCTCTCTCTCTCTCTAAACAAACATACATTTAAAATATAAGAGGCTAAGGGGCGCCTGGCTGGCTCAGTCGGTCGAGTGTCTGGCTCTTGGTTTTGGCTCAGGTCATGATCTCCTGGTTGGTTCATAAGTTCGAGCCCTGTGTTGGGCTCTGCACGGACAGCGTGGAGCCTGCTTGGGATTCTCTGTCTCCCTTTTTCTCTCTGCCCTTCCCCTGCTCATCCATGTGCACTCGCTCGCTCTCTCTCCAAAATATTTTTTTTTTTAAAAGCGTCTTTAAACAGATACCATATGGTTTCACTCTTATGTGGATCCTGAGAAACTTAACAGGAACCCATGGGGGAGGGAAAGGAAAAAAAAAAAAAAAAAAAAAAAAGAGGTTAGAGTGGGAGAGAGCCAAAGCATAAGAGACTGTTAAAAACTGAGAACAAACTGAGGGTTGATGGGGGGTGGGAGGGAGGAGAGGGTGGGTGATGGGCATTGAGGAGGCACCTTTTGGGATGAGCACTGGGTGTTGTATGGAAACCAATTTGACAATAAATTTCATATATTAAAAAAAAATAATAAAATTAAAAAAATTAAAAAAATTAAAAAATAAAAAGCGTCTTTAAACTATAAGAGTCTAAGCTTTAAGGAAATGACAACTTCCAAAACAATAAACACATACTGTCTGTACAAAATACAAAACGTATATTTTATGGGTATATCCACAAGTATGCAAAAGAGCAGAGAAATTTTGGGAGGACACAAGTTAAGCTGTGACCCCAAGGGATGTGGGGGGACGGAGTCTTCCGTGTTTAAGCATTACCGAATCACCTGAATTTTTTATATTCCTTTGGTATTTGCAAAATAAATTAAAAACCACAAAGCAAAGAACTCTGAGGCCCTCCCACCTCCATCCCAGCCTTCCACCCCTGCTCCTCTAGCATCAGGCACCCAAAGTGGTTCCACTCCAGAGCGGCTTGAACCCCTGGCATTTCCCTGCAAGGGAATCTGGCTGGCCGTAGCTTGGTCACTGCCAGCCACAGCGAGCTCACCACCTCTGAAGGCAGCGGCTTTGCTTCATTGTTCTGGAGTCAGGTTCTTCCCCCAGGGATGGAGATTCTCACTTGGCCTAAGCGATTCCCACATGCTTCAAGGCTTCTGGGCATCCACTCTGCCTGGCTGAGAGCTCCAGGGGTCCCCTCACTTGCCCACGCAGAAGTCCCGGAAGATGATATCCAGGATCTCCTCAGTGCCCCCTCCGCCGGTGATGCGGGCCAGGTGCCCCCGGGCGAGTCGCAGAGCCTCAGCAGCCAGGGCCAGGTCCTTAGTCTGCGTGTAGTGGCCAAGAGCGTCCAGGCAGCCCTGTAGGTGATGCTGGTGTCTTGCACGCGTCAGGAGCGGTGGGCCTGTGGACGGGTCCCCACACCTGGAGGGGACAAAGGATGTGATCTCTCAACTTTCACAACTACCATTGGCAGGGGGAGGATCGTTTGCATTTTGTAGATACAGAAAATGGGCCTGGGCGTGGCGGGGTGGGCAGGTACACGTCCAAAGCCAGTGGCTCAGCCGAGACTTGAACTTGGGTTGAAGGAGGGTGTGGGAAAGGGGGAGGGGATGGGCGCTCACACTTCGGCCAGCTCCTTCCTCAGCGCCTCCAGGAGGCCATCCAGCCCCTCTCCGGTCAAGCAGGACAGCAGCAGGTGGGGGCGCAGGTTGGGACTGGGGTCGGGGCCGCCTGGAGGCAGTAAGTCCGATTTGTTCAGCACCAGCAGGAGGCGCTGGCTGTTCCCATTGGGGCTCCCAGCTCCGGCGGGGGCGACAACGGTGTCCAGGAAGTTGCAGCTGGACGGAGAGGCCAGGTCAGAAGCATCCAGCACGGCTAGAATGAGGTCAGCCTGCTCAAGCCTGGGGGAACAGCGAGAACGAACTGAGCAGTGACCCCAGAGTTGAGTAATTAAGGGCACGGGGGACGGTGGGGCACGGGCAGAGGCTGAATTTAAATCGCTGTCCTCCCCACGTCAGAGTCCCCACTGAGCTGAGCAGCCTCTCCGGATCCGGGAGGGATATAAAATAAATGCAGCCAGGAGAACCGGGAATGCCTGCTTCCCCATCCCACCACCCTACCCGCCTACCTCTCCCGGGCGCGCCGCACGCCCTCCTGCTCCACGGGCCCAGCGCCCTCCCGCAACCCCGCCGTGTCGCTCAGCAGCGCCGGGAACCCGGCCAGGTCCACGGGGGTCTCCAGCACGTCGCGGGTGGTCCCGGGTTCCGGAGACACTATGGACACAGGCTTCCGGCCTGGGACGGCGTGGAGAGTAGGGGTTATCACCAAGGAGGCGGGACGGAGGCGATGGAGCCCCTCCCTCGGGCTCCACCTCCTGGCGAGGCGGACTTTGCATCCTCCCGGCTCCTCCCCCAACACCTGAACAGCTCAGTTCCCCAGCTCCCGGCCCCGCCCCCAACACTAGGCCCCGCCCCCGCCCGCCACGCACTGAGTAGGTTCACCAGGCTGCTCTTGCCAGCGTTGGGGGGTCCTGCGACCACTACGTGCGCCCCTGAGCGAAGCCTCTGCCCGCGCCTGGCATCTCGAAGATGTGCGCCCAGTGCCAGCTGCAGCTCCCGCACTTCGCTGTTAGCTGTGGATGGAAGAAAGCAGAGGGGAGGGAGTGAGGGGGCCTCTGGGGGCTGAGATACCAGATGTCCCCATCCCTTGGAGGACCCACCTTGCTCCAGGACGCCCTCCTCCAGGTTGTCATCCTCACCAAAGTCGATATAGGCCTCCACATGAGCCAGAGCCTGGGGTGGGGGGAGAGGGGGCAGTGGTGTGGCCACCCAGGAACCCACCCTCCAGTGTGCCCAGGTCCAGCCTGACCTAAGGGACCGGATCGGAGACTCCTGCAATGAGGAAGCTCTCACACACAGGTTGGGCAGGTCGGGCCGGAAATGGACGCATAGCGGGCTTGCCTTAGTGAGGGTCCTGGCCCAGCCGTGACAGAGGTGGCCCAGTTCTCCGTCCAGCTGTCTCAGCGCCTGCCGCCGCTGCGCCTCGGTTTCCGCATGAATTAGATCCGCCAGCCCCTCCACCTCGGTCAGGCTCAGCTTCCCGTGGGCGAATGCCCGTCTGGTGAACTCACCGGCCTCCGCTGGCCGCAGCCCTGGCACGCTACCTGCGGGAAGGTCCTGGGTCCTGAGCTTCCCGGCCCCCACCCTGGGTTCTGAGCTTCACTGGCAGAGTCGGACCTCGAACCCAAGGCTGCAAACTCACCCAGGGCCTGCAGGACGCCACTCACCACCGCCGGGCCTCCATGCACGTGGAACTCGGCGCAGTCCTCACCCGTGAAACTTTGGGGACCTAGTGCGGCGAGATGGGAGTCGAGGAGAGTACGGCTAGGCAAACGCCTGGAGGGGGGAAACTGGGTCACGAGAGCTACAGCAGGTTCGGGATCTGGAGCCCCTCACCTGGGAACCAGAGCACCAGCGCGCGATCCAACGGCTCCCCGGAACGGGGGTGGCTGAGCAGGCGCAGGCAGGCGCTGCGAGCCGGGGGCAAGTCCCGGGGCGCCGTGAGGCTCCGGAGGGCGTGGCCGCTGGCGGGGCCGCTGGTTCGGATCACCGCGATGCCGCAGCGGCCGTGGCCGGAACTCAGCGCGAAGATAGTGGCCCCGGAACCGGGGACCGAGACGCCGCTGCCCTGGCGCGTGCACGGTCTGGGACTGGAGAGGAGGAGAATCAGTGCATCTGGGAGGCTCTTGTGGCAGAGTGGCAGGTGGATAGAGGGCTCGACGGTCGGGAGATGCCCCAGGTGGAGGGTCTGCGGCTGGAGGATGGGCAGATTGGAGCGTCTGAGGCCAGACCCGATTGAGGTCTCTGAGAGCAATAATTGACTCAGATGTGGGCTCTGCGGCAGGGGCATGGATATATATTGTGAAGCTGAGGGGGCTGATATCAAAGTGTGACTCTGAGGCCAATGCGCGACCCAGATGTGGGCTCTGCGGCAGGGGGATGAACGGATTGGAGCTTGGAAAAATGCGAAAGGTGGTTCGCCGCAGGGAACTGGGCCCTCAGATCCCAGGGAGAGGGTTTGAGCCCAAGCAGCACCCCACGCTGTCACACCCCTTTCCCTTATCGCCCCACCTGCGAGGCCCACGTGCGGCCCGGGCTACCAGGGTCCACAACCCCCGCCACATGGATTCACAACCGGCGATCCGCCTACCCTCTCAGCCTGGGTGACTTCTAGTCCTGACAGGAGGCCCCGCCTACTCCGCGGCGTGACTGGTAAAATGCTCAACGATTCCCGATCATCATTGGGCCCCTTCGAAGACGTACTGCCCACTCACTGAAGATCTTCGTTTCTATTGGCTGGTGACAGGGCAAGAGGCGGGGAGGGGCTGCACGCGGGGGTGCCGCGAAATGGCGTTCCCCCGGCAACCTTAGACCGAATTTTTAGGATCCTAGAACAGTGAGAATCCGAGACACCGGAAATGAAGGGTGGGAGGAAGAACCACGCATGGCCCAGGGCCGTGGGAATTACACCGAGACGAGGGTTCGAGTCCCGTATTTTCCATCGGGCCACTCCAAAGCTTTAGGCGACGCAAGAGATCTCAGGGGCGCAGACGGAAGGAAGGGGTCCGGGGAACTCACGCCCTGGCCCTGGTAAAGTCTAGTCCAAATCTCTGGGAAGATTCCTACATGTGTTCTCTGAACTCTCCAAGTTTCTCGCCCCTCCCCCAGCTTTCGCTCCCGCCGTTCCCTCCTCCTCGGATACCCTTCTTCATTTGACAAACTCCTCCTCAGACCCTAGCTCCAAGGTTCCCTCCGACCGGACGCCTTTCTGGAATCCCCAGCACAGCTCTCTCTGCCCTCTGGGCTTTTCCGGCCCAGGCCTGCTCCTGCAGAGCTGAGAATCCGGTCTCCGGTGTGTCCCTGGCTCCCCGAAAGCCAGAAAGAGGAATCTCAGCGATTACTTTCAGGTTAACCCAGGACAGCGCAGGACCGCGGAATAAAGCGCTGATGGAGGAATTCCAGGCACTGGCTGGGCGGGGTCTCCGCGGGCGCTTTCGCACGGCCAATTCTCTGGTTCTTGGACGGAGCGGGCGGGCGGCGCTCTCACAATTTTGGGAAGAAACTGTCGGACCAGCTAAACCCTGCCTCGACCCGCTCAACTTTTTCATTTGTAAAAGAGGGACGAATGCGGACACTCGCCGTCTCCGCGTTGTTCCATCTGTCACAAGTATACATCAAGCGCCACCTGTGCGCCAAGAACCAGAAAGAGCCCCTGCCCTCCCTGGGCTCTCCGTCTAACAGAAGAGGCTGCAAAGAATGGTCAGCGGTCTGGATGCCAGACAAAATACACGACGCCCAGTTAAATGTAAATTTTAGATAAACAACCAATAAGGTTTTGGTGTAACTATGGCCCATGTAATATTTGGGACATACTAAAAATGTATTTATTCGTTTGTCAGAAGTTCATTCACATTTAACTGGAAAGACTGTACTTTTGTTTGCTAAACTTGGCAACTCTATCGGGTCCTCTCTGAGGAGGTGACGTCGTCAGGGGTCCAGGGGTTAACTGGACGGAGAGGGAGCGACGAGTGCCCCATGTAGGTGAACGGCTCAAGCTAAGATTCAGAGGCAGAACCTGCTGTAACTACGTACTCGTCTTCTGTGGCGAAGGTATTGCTACCTGGAATCTCCCCCGACCCGGCCCGCCCCCTCCCACGTCCAGCCGTAGTCAAATCACGCCCAACTCAGATTCCAAACCCCGCACTTGCAGATGGGGAAACTAAGGCTCGGAGGCGGAGAATCCAGGCCCGGGGCGGGCGGGGACGAGACCCAGAATATGACGCGGGCAGGGACAAGGAAGAGAATGCACCTTTGGTGCGGGCGGAGACGAGCACCAGAGAGCGAAGTGGGCGGGCGAGAACAAAATCCAGAAAACAACACGGGCGGAGTCGAGAACCCAAGAGCGACGTGCGCGGGGACGAGAAGGAGAATCGAGGTTCCGCGCGGGCGGAGACGAGAAGCAGCGCTCGGGCACGCGGGGACGGCGGCCGGCGCGGGCGGGCGCGGCCTTTGTCTCCACCTCCAGCGCGCTCCGCGGCTGCACCGGCCCGATGAGCCCGCGGCCCCCCGGCGCTCGGGCCGCCCGCAGCCCCTGACCTGACCTGCCCTAGCCATGGCCGAAGCCACCTCCAACGCCGGGGGCACGTCCCTGGAGGGCGAGCGTGGCAAGAGGCCCCCGCCTGAGGGCGAGCCTGCAGCCCCGGCGTCCGGAGTTCTGGGTATGTGTGCGGCGGCTGGATCCGACAGGGTTGCAGGTGCCTGGGGTGCGCACGGCGGTTGGACCGGGAGGGGATTGGGGTCAGCTGTCCCAGGCCTGGAGTCCAGTCGAGGGGCCGGTTCTCCGGGCACTGCGGCTGCGGCGGGGCTAGAGCGGCTGGGAAGATGCAGGGGGCGGGGGTCCCAGAGCAGAGACGCGGACACGCCCCTCTGAGAGCCCCGGCCTGGGGCCGAGCCCAGTCACCCCTTGAGCTTCCGGATCGCAGCCCGGCAGGGGTGCGCTCGAAAGAGCCACTCCGCAGAGGATACAAAATCATACGGTCCTGGGTTCGAATCCCAGCTCGCCTTTGTGACCTTGGGTGCGTGACTTAAACGCCCCGGTCCTCAGTTTCCTCACCTGTGAAATGGGGATAAGAACCGCGCCCAGCTCTGAGGACGCGCTGACATGATGTGGTGTAGCGCTCAGGGCTGCTAGTGAGCGCCCCATCGATTGTGGTTTTGGAGGCGGAGCTGGGCCTCAAGAATGAGTAAGATTTGTAAGGGAGGACCTGGGGGAAGGGCATTTCTGGAGGAGGGCCTGGCTGGTGCAAGGACACGGAGGGAAGGAAATAAGCCGAGGCCAGAGCTTGCAGGCCACTGGATGCCAGGCTGAGTGCTGAGGAGCCCTGGAGAGTGTATGAGCAAGGGCCAGGGCTGGAGGGACTGAACCAGAGGCTGGGGTCCTGGTCTGGGAGTGGCCTGACCTGGGCCCTGCCCCACCTGCCCCCTAGACAAGCTTTTTGGGAAGAGGCTCCTGCAGGCTGGTCGCTACCTGGTGTCCCACAAGGCGTGGATGAAGACGGTGCCCACGGAGAACTGCGATGTGCTGATGACCTTTCCAGGTACTTGTGCCCACTGCCCTGGGCTCCCCTGAGCCGGGCCACCCTGAGTAGGAGTGCGTAAGAAGCCTCAGACCCCTTGTGACAAGAGCCATCAGTCCCTGTGCCCCTTGGCAGACACGACTGATGACCACACGCTGCTATGGCTGCTGAACCACATCCGCGTGGGCATCCCCGAGCTCATCGTACAAGTCCGCCACCACCGCCACACGCGTGCCTATGCCTTCTTCGTCACCGCCACGTATGAGAGGCGAGTCTCTGTCCCTAGCCTCTCGCTGACCCGGCTCCCCAGCTCCCCACCCTTCCAAGCACTAACTGTGAGATCTAGCGCCCTGCATTTGTCCCAGCTGGCTGCCAGGTATACCAACCCTAGCTCCAGGAAGGTGAGCCAGGGCCTCTCCATGATGCCACCTCCCTGTCTCCCTGGCAGCCTGCTTCGAGGAGCCGACGAGCTGGGTCTGCGCAAAGCAGTGAAGGCCGAGTTTGGCGGGGGCACCCGCGGCTTCTCCTGCGAGGAGGACTTCATCTACGAGAATGTGGAGAGTGAGCTGCGCTTCTTCACCTCCCAGGTGCGGCCAGCTCTGGCTCCCAGTGTGCATCCCTAGCCCTTGGGCTGCTGCTCCCTGTGCTCAAACCCTGTCCCCTGCAGGAACGCCAGAGCATCATCCGCTTCTGGCTGCAGAACCTGCGAGCCAAGCAGGGCGAGGCACTACACAACGTGCGCTTCCTGGAGGACCAGCCAATCAGTGAGTGGGCGGGACCAACCTCCAATCACACGTGGGGAGTTGGGTGGGGCTGTTAGAGGACAGCCTATCAACGTAAGAGGGCGGGGCCTAGAGCCAACTGCTCAAAGGCTAGTGAAGAGTTGGGTGGGGCCTGGAGGCATCAATCAATGAGGTGAAGGGGTGTGGCCTTAACTAAGAGGTGGAGCTTACTCCCTGGGAGGCTGGTCCCTAAGAAACCTTTTTCTGGGTCTAGCATAAGGTAGGGGCAGGACCATGGACAGCACTCCATGCACTGGGTGGTGCGGCCCTGGGCCTCAGTTTCCTCTCCAAGAGACCAGCTACCCCAAGTTCACCTCCTGACGCCAACTTTGCACCGATCCTCAGACGTTCGGAGCAGTGACCTGAGGCCAAATGGCTTTATTTAAAAACAGGGTTCTACACTGGCCCCACCCTACCAGGCTTCCTGCATCCTCTCCTGCCTGCCTCTGCACCTCCAAATTCTGAAGGAGAACTAGATAATCTGTCCACTCAGAACTTCTCTCCTGGGAAGGGCCCCTGCAGACTTAAAAGCAGGGAAAAGCTGGGACATGGGTTTTGGCCAAGGGGGCTAGCCAGGTCAGGCAGAGGCAGAAGGGCGGGGCTCACGCATTCTTGTCCCCCAACAGTCCCTGAGCTGGCAGCCCGCGGGATCATCCAGCAGGTGTTCCCGGTCCATGAGCAGCGCATCCTGAACCGCCTCATGAAGTCGTGGGTGCAAGCTGTGTGTGAAAACCAGCCTCTAGGTGTGGCCCCAGGCTGGGGGGGGGGGGTGTGCGGGAGTCTCCGGAGCAGGCAGGGCTGACCAGAACACCCCCCACCCCACCCCCGCTGTGTGCCCCTGGCAGATGACATCTGTGACTACTTCGGAGTAAAGATTGCCATGTACTTTGCCTGGCTGGGTTTCTACACATCAGCGATGGTATACCCAGCCGTCTTTGGCTCTGTCCTGTACACGTTTACGGAGGCTGATCAGGTGCTGGGAGTGGGCTGGGCAGGGGCTGGGGTACCTGAGACACCCTCCTTCCTGGGCCAACCTGGCCAACAGCTCGGCCCTCCGCCATCCCCAGACAAGCCGGGATGTATCGTGTGTGGTTTTTGCCCTCTTCAACGTGGTCTGGTCAACCCTGTTCTTGGAGGAGTGGAAACGGAGGGGGGCGGAGCTGGCCTACAAATGGGGGACGCTGGACTCACCCGGGGAAGCAGTGGAGGAGCCACGGCCCCAGTTCAGGGTCAGTCGTGGGTGTCTGGGTTCAAGGACTCCCAAGAATGAGAGGTGGAGGTGGGGGGCCACTGCAGGGACAAAGACACGATGTGAAATGGGGCTACGGCATCAGAAAGGGTGTGCCACGTCGGGGGATCTGCATGCTCGGAAGGGGAGGCGTGGGAAGATGCATTTAAGGGCCTGGGAAAGGTGTGCTGGGTCTGGGGGAGGTGGGGGGAGCGTCACCACAGAGGTAAAGGCATGGTGGATGGAAATGGAGTTCAGAGCACTGGGAAGGGTGTGTGGGGCAGGGTGCACCTCTGGCCTCACGCTGAGCCCCACCCCCACCCTCTGCCAGGGTATCCGGCGCATCAGCCCTGTGACGCGGGCTGAGGAGTTCTACTACCCACCCTGGAAGCGGCTGCTTTTCCAGCTGCTCGTGAGTCTCCCCTTGTGCCTCACCTGCCTGGCCTGTGTGTTCCTGCTCATGCTCGGCTGCTTCCAGCTGCAGGTGACCTCTGGCCTCCCCCCCACCCCCACCCCAGCCCCGGCCTTGGCCCTGACCAGACAGCCACCTGCCCGGGTCCACCCCCCAAGCCGAGCCCAGACGCCGGGGTGACCTGTACAACCTCCGCCCCTGCAGGAGCTGGTGCTGAGCGTGAAAGGGCTGCCTCGTCTTGCCCGCTTCCTGCCCAAGGTCGTGCTGGCCCTGCTGGTCAGCGTGAGCGCAGAGGGCTACAAGAAGCTCGCCATCTGGCTCAACGACATGGGTACGCCCTGCAAGGGGAGGTCCCGCTGCCCTGGGGAGGAAGGTCCTCACTGGCCTTCAGGCTGCTCTCAGGGGGCCTGGGCCACCTCCTCACTCACCCCCTCGGCCCCCAGAGAATTACCGGCTGGAGAGCGCCTATGAGAAGCACCTCATCATCAAAGTCGTCCTGGTGAGTGGCGGCCAGCAGGCGGGCAGTGGGGGTGGCCTACATGGGGCACAGGGGGCGCTCCTGGGGTCAAATTTGCTTGCCTGTCTGCTTCCCACAGTTCCAGTTTGTCAACTCATACCTGAGCCTCTTCTACATTGGCTTCTACCTCAAGGACATGGAGCGCTTGAAAGAGGTGAGACCCCAGCCCACGGCAGTGCCCCCCACAATGGCGGCCAGTGGGGGGCCGGACTTGGCCAAGGGGTCCACGGGCTTTCCAGCCCCTCCCCCCCCTCCTCCATCCTTCTCTCTCTGTCCGTCCGTCTGTCCGTGTGTCCTCTCTCTGCCTGTCACCCACCCCCCATCTGTCCGTCCACCTGTCCGTCGGTCCCTCCACAGCTCCTGCTCGTCCTGTCCCTGTCCCAGAGCCTCGAGCGGCAGCTTCGGGCGGTGCTGGTCCCGCTCGCGGCCCTGCGGTTCCGCCTGCTCCTCCTCTCCCTCCGGGGCCTTCTGCTCGTGGCCCGGGCCAAAGTATGGGCAGGTGGCGAGCCCACAGGGTCTCGCCGGGGTGGGCAGTGTGGCTATGCTTGGGGCCTCACGCTGAGCCAAGGGTGCATGTTCCCAGGGGCTGGGGCTCTGCTGATGGGGTGCAGATGGCAGGGGCCTCTTGAGGCCCCGGGCACCAGCTGAGCTCCTGGGCAGTGCTGCAAGCAGGGGACCTTGAGCCATGGCAGGATGAGACATGCATTACAACCCCAGGAGGTTGGCTAGGAGCCCTGGCCTGCCAGGCTATGGTCTGTGGCAGATGAGTGGTGGTAGAGGCTGAGTGCTGGGGTCTCCATGTCCCGGGACATCCAGAGGGGTGGCTTTAGCAATTGGGTTCAGGGCATGTGTCTGGAAGCTTGCTCCTGGAAGGCGGGTGCCCCGTCCCAGCAGCCTGTCCCGGTGCCCGGGGCCTCGCCCGCCCCCCACGTGGCCTCTCTCCACCCCCTTCCTGCCCCCAGATGCTGGCCACTCTGCTGATCACCCGTCAGTTCCTCCAGAACGTGCGTGAGGTCCTGCAGCCGCACCTGTACCGGCGGCTGGGCCGTGGCGAGCTTGGCCTGCAGGCTGCCTGGGAGCTGGCCCGTGCCCTGCTTGGCCTGCTGAGCCTCCAGCGCCCTGCACCCCGCCGCCTTGAACCCCAGGCCGAAGAGGGTGGCGGAGGCGGCAGCGGGGGCCGCAGGTGTCTCAGTGGGGGCTGTGGGGCACCTGAGGAGGAGGAGGAGGCTACCGTGGAGCGGCGGCCTGCAGGGGAAGGTGGGGAGATGGGGGATGGGCCCCGGGGAGGCAAGGAGGAAGAAGAGGAGGAGGAGGAGGATGAGGAGGAGGAGGAGGAGGAGGAAGATGAGGAGGAGGAGGGTGAGGAGAGCGGCCTCCTTGACTGTGGGCTCCGGCTGAAGAAGGTCAGCTTTGCTGAACGAGGGGCTGGGCGGCGGCGACCTGGCCCAGAGGCCCTTCTGGAGGAGGGGAGCCCCACTATGGTGGAGAAGGGGCTGGAGCCGGGAGTATTCACACTGGCTGAAGAAGACGATGAGGCCGAAGGGGCTCCCGGCAGTCCCGAGCGGGAGCCTCCGGCTGTCCTGCTCCGCCGGGCTGGGGGCGAGGGCCGTGACCAGGGGCCAGACGGGGGCCCAGACCCGGAGCCAGGTTCGGGCGACTCAGCCCGGAGGCAGCGGCGACAGAATCGGTCATCCTGGATTGACCCACCCGAGGAGGAGCACTCACCCCAGCTTACCCAGGCTGAGCTTGAGAGCTGTATGAAGAAGTACGAGGTGAGGAGGGGTCTGAGGGCCCAGGTGAGGCCCTCCCAGGGGCAGGGCCTGGGGTCTGAGGGGGGAGGTGGGAAGGGTGCGATAAAATGGGGCCCCGGATGTGGTCAGGAACTTCCTGGAGGGGGAGCTCTGGGTCCATTCAGGATCATCGGAGGAAGGCAAGTCTTGAGAGAGAGGAAGGTCCAAGGGAGGAGGCATTCTGGTCTGAGGGAGGGCCGAAGGCCACACCCAGGCACCGAACCGCCCCCTGCAGGACACGTTCCAGGACTACCAGGAGATGTTCGTGCAGTTCGGCTATGTGGTACTCTTCTCGTCTGCCTTCCCCCTGGCCGCTCTGTGCGCCCTGGTCAACAACCTCATCGAGATCCGAAGCGACGCCCTCAAGCTGTGCACGGGGCTGCAGCGGCCCTTCGGGCAACGGGTTGAGAGCATCGGCCAGTGGCAGGTGTGGGGGCGGCCCAGGACTCTGAGCCGAGGCCCCGAGGGAGTCTGGGTGCGCTGGGGAGGGGCAGGAGACCCCGGGAAAGGGCGGCTGGACCCCACCGGAGCCCCCCCACCCCCACCCCGCGTGTTCCCCTGCAGAAGGTAATGGAGGCCATGGGTGTCCTGGCAATCGTGGTCAATTGCTACCTGATCGGCCAGTGCGGGCAGCTGCAGCGCCTCTTCCCCTGGCTCAGCCCCGAAGCGGCCATCGTGTCTGTGGTGGTGCTCGAGGTGGGGCTGGTGGCCGGGGAGGGGGGCGGGGCGGGGGAGGAGCTGGGGGGGGGGGCGCAGGGCGTCCGGAGCCTGCAGCCTCATCCTCATCTGTTGTCTCAGCACTTCGCTCTGCTCCTCAAGTACCTCATCCACGTGGCCATCCCCGACATCCCAGGCTGGGTGGCCGAGGAGATGGCCAAGCTTGAGTACCAGCGCCGGGAGGCCTTCAAGGTACACTTTGGGGGAGGGGGGGGGGACGTTGGTGCGGCTGGGCTTGGTCTACTCCTAAACTCGGTGGGGCTTCTCCACCTCGCCCGGCTGGCTGGAGGCCGGGTTCTTAGCAGGAGGGAAGATGTGCGGAGCCCAGTGTAATAATTAGCACTCCGCACCGGCCGGTCCCCTCCCGGAATCCCGGTGGCGTCCAGCAGCAGGCTGGCACTTGTGAACATTTAGTCATCGGCCAGCTCACCGGCGGTGTCCCGTTTGGGGCCAGGGACACAGCTGATGCTTCCTAGAAGCCCGGCTTCTGCCACATTCCTCAGAAAGCTGCAGAGTGGGCCAAGGAGCTCACCAGCGCCGGGCGGCGCTCTCCACAATGACCGAGATGGCCTCTGTCTGCGCTGCCTGGGTGGCCCCTGGCTCCGGGCGGCCGACGAGTACTTGAAATGGGGCCGGTACAGCTGAGAGGCGGAATTCGCATTGCACTTTATTTTGTTTTGCCATTTTATTCGAAATTATTGAAACCGACGTTGACAAAGCCACGTGGGGCTACAGGCTCCTGGACTGGCCAGCGTGGAGTCTGGCCTGTGCCACACATGACTCTATCGCTGGTTCTCCAGAAGGCAGGGGACAGTCAAGAACCAATATGTGTTTACCCCCTTTCTCAATTCTTTTTTTTTTTTTTTTTAATGTTTGTTTCTTTAGTTCTAGAGAGAGAGAAGAGGATAGAGAGCAAGTGGGGGAGGGGCAATGAGAGGGAGACAGGGAATCCCAAACAGGCTCCGTGCTGTCAGTGCGCCCGATGCAGGGCTCAGACCGACAAACCGCGAGGTTATGACCGGAGCTGAAACCAAGAGTTGGATGCTTCACCAGCTGAGCCCCCCCAGTCGGTTCTCCTGTCAATTCTCAGAAATTCTCTTCTCGATTCTCAGAAAGCACTGGCATGAATCCGGGAATGCAGTTGGTGCCTAATAAGGGGTTAGATCTCTCCCTACTACCTCAGAGAGCCACAGGGTGGGCTCGGGGATGCAAATGGTACCCAAAAAGTGTTTAGATCTCTCCCCACTTCCACAGAAAGCCCCAGTGTGGGTCCAGGAATGCAGCTGGTGCCCAGTAAGTGTTTGGATCTCTCTCGGCTTCTGCAGGGTGCACCAGCATGGGCCTGGAGGCGGGGGGCTCACACACCTTTTCTGCCCAGTCCCTTTAATGGCTCTCTTCTGCCCACAGAGACACGAACGCCAGGCCCAGCACCGCTATCAGCAGCAGCAGCGGCGGCGGCGGGAGGAGGAGGAGCGCCAGCGCCACGCGGAGCACCATGCCCGGCGAGAGCGCGATGCCAGCGGCCGGGAGGAGGCTCGGGCCGAAGGCTCAGGGCTGGACCCTGCTGCCCCTGAGAAGGCCTCTGCCAAGGCCAAGGGCAGTGGGGCAGGCGGCCACGGGCAAGAGCGGCCCAAGCGCCCGGGGTCCTTGCTGGCACCCAACAACGTCATGAAGCTGAAACAGATCATCCCGCTGCAGGGCAAGTTCCTGTCGTCTGGGGCCGCATCCTCACTGGCCAGCGCGGGGGCTGGCCCTGCCGCCCGGCCACCCCCTGCCCAGTCACCCACGGGTAGCGACACCCGCCTGCCAGCCTTCCTCAGCTTCAAGTTCCTCAAGTCACCTGAGACACGGCGGGACCCAGAGCGTAGCCACTCACCGCCCAAGGCCTTCCACGCTGGCAAGCTCTTTCCTTTCGGTGGGGCCCGGGCTGACGCCGGGTCCAACGGGGCAGGTGGGCAGGCCCGGCTGGATGGGACCCCCAGCGGCGGAGGAGGCCGAGCCCAGCGGAGTGGGCCGGTGGACGAGGCTGCGGCTGAGGAGCCGGACGCCCCCCGGCCTGAAGAGGAAGGCTCAGGTCACAAGCTTTAACTCGGGGGTGGGGACTCTGGGCTGGGCTTTGCGGGAAGGGGTGGGGTGGCCAGGCCTGGGGAGAGGGGCTGAAGGGGACAGAGGAGGCCCGGTCTCTGTACCGGTTGGGAACCTGGGTACGCGGTACGTGGAGCCTCTCAGTCAAAGCCTGCTCAGTATCTCCGGGACCCTTGACAGCCAAAGCCCCCTGTCCCGGCGGCCCTCCCAGGGCACCCTGCCCTCCATGCTCTGGTGCCAGGAGAGATGCAGGAGGCTTCTTCCCCACCTGGCCCAGCCTCTCCTGCCCCTATGAGACCCCACACCCAGCTCATTCTGGGGGGACTGGACCCCCCCCAGGCCTCTATGCAAGTCCCTAACCTGCAGCCCTGCTGTTCAGGGAGGCCTTCCTTGGAGGTGGGGGCCAGGGCTGCCTACCCAGGGAGCTCGGCGTGCTCGGCCACAGGCTGCACCCGGATTCGCGCTGAGCAGAGGTGCAAGCCTCGTGCCCACCCTCCCCCTCCCCCCCCCCCCCCCCCAGCCCACCTTGCTAGCCCCAACCCCAGCCCAACCCAGCTCCAGGCTCCAGCAGCTCATCCCCCAGGGAGCCCAAGAGGTGGCAGCTGCAACACCAGGGACGCAGGTCAGAAATCAGAGGGACTTCCTCAGACTGTCCCCTCCCCCCCGTGACGGGGAGGGGCCCAGTGCCCAGAGGCAGGGGATGCACCGGAAGACGCCCACCCCTTGTCACTGATCAGAAGCAATAAGGCCCTCGAGGTGCCTGGAAGCCCGGGAGGGAGCGCGGGCAGGGTCCGAGCGGGGTCCGGCGGCGGGGGCGGCACCCCCCCGGAACGGCCCCTCTCGCCTCCGCAGGGACAGCGCTGGCCCCCGTGGGCGCCCCTGCCCTCCGCACCCGCCGCAGCCGGAGCCCCGCGCCGCCGCCGCCGCCGCCAACGCCGCTGCCCCGGCCCCCGACGCCGCCCGCAGGCTGCTGGCAGTGGGACGGGCCGTGGGGCTGCGGGGGCGAGGGCGCCGCCCCCCGCCAGGCCCCCGCCGCCGCCGCCGCCGAGTGCCCGCCCTGCGCCCTCGCGGGGCCCCCGCCCGCCCCGCAGCCCCTGCCGGGGGACGCCAGCTTCTACAGCCTCCCGCCCCCGCCGCTGCCGCCCACCTCCGAGCCCCCGGAGCCCCCGGCGCCCTCGCCCAGCCCCAGCCCCAGCCCCCAGGCCGTGTGCTGGCCCAGCGGCTGGCATTAGCTCCACCCGCCCGCCCTGCCTTCCTGTTCTCATATGCAATATCAGTCGTGGACCGGGGCGGCGGCCGCCACCCAGAAAACGCGCTTCGGCTCGACGGCCCCCAGTATTGGCTGCCCCATCCTGGGGCAGGGCCGGGGGCCGGGCCCACCCCTCCCTTCCGCCCCCATCTGCCGTTTTCCTTTCGACCGGGATGGGGGAAAGGAAACCCCCCAAAACCAACAGAAAACACACAGAATAGGCGATTATTTATTTGTTTTTAATTTATTTTGTCATATTTTTGTAAAACGGCAGAAATGCAATAAAAAGTATATTTCAACAGTGCCCGAGGACAGAGCAGTGGAAGGGAGGGGCTCAGGGGGCCCAGTGACTTGTAGATGGCACCGGCTTTTTGGGGACCTAGCAGGCCTAGGGTGGGTGCCCCTCCCATCCTGTGACCCTTGGGGGCCTCCTCCTAAGAACTGGGTCTTGAGGCCACAGATGGAAAACTCCAGACTGCGCCAACTCTGAGACGGCCCAGATTTGGGGGCCGAGTCCAGGCCTGGGGCCCCTGGGAGGAGCTGCAGAGCCTGAGGCCCTGGCTTCAGCTTCCTAGACAAAGGAAGACATCTCGAAGGCGTTGAAAGGACTCAGCAGTTTGGGTGCCAGGCCCAGGTCCTGAGTTGGCCTCCGCCCTGCAGGGTGAGAGGTGACACGGTCCTCTAGGCCGCACTTTCTGGGATAACTGCCTCCCAGGCTGCCATCTGAGGAGCCAGAGCAGTGAAAGGAACTTGGGGTATGAAAATCGGAAGGCACCTGGCACCCGAGTCTCGATGTTGAGGGGATGGCACTTTTGGGGATGCCATTGGGGAGTGGCCAGGATGCCCCACTGTGGGATTGCTGTCAGACCCAAGCTGCTGGGACTCTTTGTTGCGTGGTCAGGGATGGGACGCGGCCCCTCCCCCTCAAGCATGTCCACATCCAAAGGCTCAGAGCTTGATGGGCCCTGCCCCGTGGCTGAAGGAGACCAGGGGGAGCCAGTGTGAGTCAGGGGCACTTTGGAGGGCTGTGAAAGAGAAACCGGGGTTCACCGGAGGCAGGAGAGCAGCCTGTGCAAAGGCACAGAGGTGAGGGAAGGCAGAGTTTGGTGTCTGAAGGAGCAGAGGAATAAGGGGCGGTCCCAGAGGCAGGAGAGCTGGGCAGAGGCTGGCTGAGGGAAATCTGCACCAGGGAGACCACAGGGAGGCCTAGGTGGGCCATGGCCACGGGACCCCTGCCCAAGCCGTGGCTGACACTGACAGGAGATTAACCCAGTCCCTCACAGGGGAACCGGGGCCACAGAGACGAGGGCAGGGGTGCCACCGGCTCTCACTATCCCATACACTTTGAAGCTGAAGTCTATTCACTAACCATCAGTGACACCACGCCACGTGCCTGCCTAGGTCAGACCAACCCCTGAGACTGGGGATTCCAAGGAGTCTGAGAGCCTCTGGGGACTCAGTCCACCACAGCACCACCGAGAGCAAGCTTGCATCTTGTGAGCACCTGCCTTGTGACCACAGGGACTCAACACAGGCGTAAATGCCACCCAAAGCTGGGAGGAAAAGCCCCTTGGCCCCACAGGGCACAGCTCGGTGGTGACCCCCAGAACCTTCCACCGTGGGAGGCGCCGGGCGGCCCAGGCTGGAGCAGTCTGGCTCAGGCAGGGACCTCCACAGTGATAATCTGGTGGCACCCCATAAAGCCTGGCCTTCCTTCCAGCTCCACAGCCCAACCCCTCACCGCCCTCAAGGCTGTAGCGCTCAGCTTCCAGGCCACGGCCCCCACTTGGGGCTGGTGGGTGGGGAGAAGCAGCGTTCCCCCTGGCCTCAGGCCCAGTGTTTGAGGCCTCTGACCTTCTGCCTGGAGCCTAAATGCCCTCTACGTCTCCAAGCTCGGGCCCAAACCCAGCCTGGCTGACAGCCCGCCAGTGGCTGTGTAACTTGCTGACCGACAGCTCCAGGGCTGGGCATTCCTCAGAGCTCCATGTGCCTCGTCTCTGAACCAGGGGCGCTCAAGGCCATGCCACCTGGGCGGTCTCCATAGTGGCCGGTGGGCACACCACCCTGACTCAAGGCATCCAGGGTGTGGGGCTGACCACAGTTATGTCCTTGGCAACACGGACCATCTCTCAGGGGTGTCCTGGTCCTCTGGGACACCTTGACAGGTGAGGCATGGGGGGTGGGTCCAGGCAGGTCTTGACTCTGAGCGAGGCGGCCACAGCAGGCCCGTGAGAGAATCCAGTGGGTCCCAGGGCCCCAGCATGTGGGGGGGCCCTCTTGGCTCCTCTTGGTGGTGATGAGACGACTCTCAGTGACTCCGTCCTCTGGGGCTGAGGCATACGGAGCCAAGACGCGAGGTCGAGTAGGAAAGATCCTTTTATTGGGGTGGACACGGAGCACGCACTAGTCCATGATAAAATGACTTAAGAGAAAGATCCGGAAATGCCGACTTCTCCCCCTGGCACACATTCAGAGCAAAGCCTGGGCACGACACAGGTCCAAGCCAAGTCTGTAAGGCCCGGACTGGAGAGCAGGAGCAGAGAGAAGGACTCCCACGCATGCTGCCGGGCCACAGCAGGGCCCCGGCTCTAGGCCCTTGCAGACACGCTCTGGTTTTTCCGGAGGAGAACTGGGGGCTTGTGGGGGCACAAAGGGGGTTCTGGGGGGGAGGGGTTGTGAATAACAATGTTTTTTAAAAAGCATCTACCAACATCACACTACTGGGTCTGACGTCCCCTTTAACCATCGCTTGGTACATTTTACAGCATAAATAAAAACTCAAGGAAAATAAATACATCGGCTCCTATGAGGTTGGAAGTGGTATGGATTGTAGGACGGGGGGCGGGCCGGTGGGGGGCAGGGTGGGGGCGCTTACACAAGGCGGGCGGGCGAGGAGCAGACAAGACAGGAGGCGCCTGTGGGGAGCGAGAGTCTTAAGTGTCCTCGTGCATGTCCGGGCTGTCGGTCCGTGCAACCTTGCGGGGGGGCGCCGAGCTCTCACCCTCAAGGTCCACTTGCTCCTGGTCTCTCTTCTTGGCGGCGTTCTGAGAGGCAGGGCAAAAGGGGGGGGGGGGGGGGCGCGTAAGTCTTCATCTGGGTGAGCCCCTGAAAACCTGCTGCCAGGCCTGCAGCTGGGCACTCAGCCCAGGGCCTCCCCTGCCTGCCGGACCACCCCAGGCTAAGCCACAGTCTTCGGGACTGCCAGCTTCAGACTGCCAGGCATTTCCCGGGCCCTGTGAGGAGTCACCACGGCCGGCCATGACCCACGCTCTGCACGGAACACTCTGGGGAATAAGCCACCCAGCCAGAGGGCAAAGAGCACCCATGAGCCACCCAGGGAAGGCGTGCATTGCCACAGAAGAGGAAAGCAGGCCTGTGTGGGAAAATCTCCTTGCTCCCACGGTGGGAACCCAGGTCTGCCGGGGCTGGGGAGGAGGACAGGGTGGGCCACGCAGCTGAGATTTTCAGAGCAGTCACTTCATCATGGGGTCCTCCTCCAACCTCACCCACAGCAGGCCGCTGTCTGATGCTCAGTGTTAGGCAAAACCCCCCAGACTGACTGTGTTGCAGAACGCACGCGAGTTTTCATTAAAGAAAAAGAAAAAAATGTCCTGTGTAAAAAGGCAGCCTCGGGATGGGGGTGGCAAGACCTTTCACTGCAACTACACCCTGTTGTGTTGCCTGGAATTTTTTTTTTTTAATGTTGTTATTTTTGAGAGAGAGAGTGCGAGCAGGGGAGAGGCAGAGAGAGGGAGACAGAAGATCTGAAGTGGGCTCTGTGCTGACAGCAGAGAGCCCAATGCGGGCTCGAACTCACAAACCACAAGATCATGACCCGAGCTAAAGTCAGACACTTAACCGCCCGAGCCGCCCAGGCGCCCCATATTGCCTGGAACTTTAATCATGTGACATTTCACCATTAAACAAAGATTTTCGGCAATAACACTAAAGTCTGTTTGCTGCCCAGGCCATGCTGGCAGGCTGTGGAGAGCCAGGCCTCAGCGGCAGTCAGGCCTCTGTACCTCCTGACAAGCTCCTACCCATCCCTGAACGCCAGAACCGTATGGCCTTGGCATGCCGTTCACTGCTCTGAAATGCTCTTCCCTCCCCTAGACTGCCTGGCAAACTGCTATTCAGCCAGCCACCAAACATCCCCCACTCAGAGCCCCTCTGCTGGCCATCACCGTTGCCATCAGTTCCGGCACCTGACCCCAGGCACCTTACCTTTTTGTCCCATTGCTGATGTAGGTAGCGCAAAAGGATGTTTGTCTTTTCTGTCACAATGACTGAGGAGAAAAGGCGGAGAAAGTTGCAGGAAGAGGCTGCAGATGGCCCAGCCCCCACCCCGGCCTGCGCTGCCCCTCCCAGGACAGGCCCTCGCCCCTCCCTGGTCTCCAGCCTGGCTCTGCCTGGGTGACTGCGTGGGGACTCCGAGTCTGCACCCCCAGCACGGGAGAGCTCGGGAAGCCTGGTGTTTTTGCTCCAACACACAGCTACTACCGGGGGCCTGAGCCGGCTGCTCCAGCTGGGCCCCTGCTTCCTAGGGAGCCCTGGGACCTCCGCCGCACTTGGGGCTCCACCCTCAGGTCGGGGAAGGAAACCCGGCACACGGGTCCAGGCAGACCAGGAACACAGACCTACCCAGCACAGAACCCACCCAGCAAGGTCCAGGTAGGTTCCTTTCACAATTAAAATAAAACACAACCACGATAACCTTCAGGTCGTCCTGCTCTGCGCGCTCTGTGCCTTTCTCTGCGGGCCCCTCCACCTGGCCGCCCCCCTCCCTGAGCCGCCCACCCCAGGCTGGGCGGGGACCCCTCCCCACAGTACGCGGCTCAGGGTCTGCGACGCGGTGCTGGCAGGGGACACCCAAACTCATGGGAGGTGAAGGGGAGGGGGCCGGCGAGCAGCAGATGAGGGCTAAGGAGGGCCCCCTCGGGGCCGCATGTGGACGCCAGCATGTGGAGATCAGGAGGCTCCCGGAGAAAGCCAGGCTTCCAGCTGCTGACAGGCATCCCGGAGCTCACCACCCACACCGCCCTGGGGCCCTTCCCCTCGGCAGCCAGGCTGAGACAGGCTGACAGAGGCCACTTACTCTGTTCAGATGGGTACTCCCGCGTGGGCAGGTAGACTGAGGGACGACGGTTCTGCAGGAGAGTCGGGGAGTGAGGAGAGCAGGCGGGCTGACTGGGGTCCCCCACCCCTCACCTGGGCACCCACCCTCCCACAAAGACAACAGTGTGCAAGGATGTGGGCGGGGCTGGGCTCGAAGACCAGCCTGCGTTCCTGGCGGGACCTCGACGGTGTGTCCACGTCGTGCCCTGTCCCCGCCCCCCCCACCCTGGCAGCTCCAGAACCACTCCCAGCGCCCGGAACGCGTACTCACCGAAGCTTTGCACACAGAGTCGGCGTGAAATCGACTAAAATTGCTTTTGTTGTAGACAGGCAGGCCTTTCAAAAAATCTGCCTAGAAGACAGGGAAGATGGTAAGTGAGACAGGGCAGCAGGTCGGGCCATCCCTGGGGTGCCCGTGGGACTGGGCTTCTAGCTGACTTCCAGTTTCCTTCCTCAGGTCCTCCCATGACGTTTTCCAGAATGCACCCTTAAGCTGGCTACCTGAGGTGCACACTGTTGGGACCAGAAAAAAGTAGCCCTGGGATAAGTGAGCGTTCTCTTCTGGGGTCCTCACAACAGCCCTGTAACCAGCTGAGAGGGGGGAGAATGGAGGCTGAGCAAGGAACAGGGCAGGGAGTCGAACCCGGGCCCAGACCTTCCCTCTGTGCTTGCTGAATATTAAACACCTGGTCTCGTTTCCACATATCCACCTTGACAGAGACCTGGGATGGAAAAGGGCTTGGCTGCCCTAAAAAACCCTGTGGGCCAGAGTGACCGTAAACAGGGGTAGGGGAGCAGGGCCCTGGGTGAAGGGGAGAGGGCAGCCGGGACACAGGCTGCTGCTGTACGGACACGGGAACCCAGGGTCAAATGAGCTCCCAAGTCCTAAGAAAACTCAGAAATCCAAGTCTTAGCACGCCGTCACCAGGTTGTTCAAGGTGGCTGGGCTTTTCAGAAAATGCTGTGTGGACCGAAGCAGACAGGTCTGAGAACAAGAGTCAGCTCAGGGGTTGCTCCTGGGGTCCACCGAACTGGAGGCCGCTCCGCGAAGGGAGAATGGCCCGTCCATGGCACGGAGCCAGGCCCGTGCGGCTGCCGGGAGCCAGCACCAGAATTCATTCACAGCCCTGACCTATCGAAAGTCCTTCTTCTCTGACACTTTGGCATGAGCTGGGCAAGAAAGGGTGAGCTTTCTGGAGGGGAAAGGCCCTGATTCTGGGAAGGAAGTGACTCTCAGCCATAAGACGGGGGCGATAAAGGCCAGTGAGAGCCAGGTCCACCTCAGGAAACTGAGGCACGAGAGCCTGAGGGATGCTTGGGGAAGGATGATGGCCAAGAGTTTGGGGTGACTTCTTAGCAGAACAGGAGGGCGGCACTGTCATCAAGACTGGAGTGGGGCAGGTGGGCAGGGGTTCCTCACATGGCCCACCAGGGGCTGGAGTCACCCCATAATAAAGACGAGGAAACGGAGGCAGAAAGGTCACATGGTCTTCAACTGCGTTCACCCAGCCCCACCAAGAAAACAAGAAACCAGATTTTACCCAGGCTCACCCAACCTCAGAGGCCAAGCTCCTTGTTTACATGACATGCCAGTGCCTCAGTTTCCCTTCCTGAAAACCAAGGCCTCAGAGGCCCTGCAGGTCACATTAACCCTCCCTTGGGAGATCCATCCGCATACCTGAGCCAGAGCTCAGCAACGTCAGGGAAGCAGCTGTCCAGGTGATGCCCCCCACCCTCTAGGGCAGGTGAGAGCAGGTACCTCTGTAGGGCCCAGCCCTCCCTCTCCTGGGCCCTAGCGAGACCTCGGCGGCACGGACCAGCTAGGGAAGCTGGAGTGTGGGTCAGCCTCCCCCACCCACTCAGGAGGCGTGACGTCTGGGTGACCCACTGCCCTGGAGCCAGCTCAAAGCCCCTCAAATTTGCCTCCTCCATCCCAGGACCCCTGCCCCAATTCCACCCCAGACGGCGGAGCCAAATTCATCCATCCAGCAAGGTTTTCCTCAGGCTCCTGCTATGTGGCAGGCCCTGCACCAGGCAGCGGGGCCCTGGGGGGAAGGCACAACAGACCCGCTCTCGGCCCTGGGAAGCACGGAGTACACAGGGACACAGGTGAGACTCGAAGAGCTGGTGAGTGCTGAGTGGCCATGAGGACAGGGTGTCGGGAGGGGACTGTGAGATCCAGGACAGCACTGGGGAAAGCTGTGACTGATTTGGGGGCTCAGGAAGGGCTGCCCAGAGGCAATGATGCAGGCACTGAGACCTGAAGGGTGACGAGGGGCTCCTGTCCCTGCTCAAGCCCCTCCAAAGCCCTGGCTCGGCTTGGCCCATGCTGTCCTCCTGCCACAAAGCCCCTCCATCTGTGCTGGTCCTGGGCCACCCTCGCAGAGTGCCCCTCCCTTCTCCATGCCGGAAACACCCACCAACCTCTCTGCTCAGCTCCAAACCCCCTCGGCCCCTTCCCTCTCCCCACGCCTTGAGAACCTCTGCTAGAGCCAAAATCACACCCCGATGAGGTCACTCGTCTCTATGTCCATCTCCCTCGCTGGACTGGCTCCTCCCTGAGGGCAGAGGGCAGGGCAGGGCTGTCTCCATCCTGGACTCCTGGCAGGGCTCACATGGAGCCAGGTGGAGGAGTGGTGAGAGGTGCAGAAACCCCACAACCTGCACTCAATCCTGGTCGGGCCCCTCATTGGCTGGGTGACCTGGGGCAAGTGGCCCCCCAGCCCGGGAAAGAGTTTCTCCAGAGCTCCCTTGAAGGCCAGCTGTTAGCATCAGTGTGTCTGTGCTGAATAAATGAATGAAGATGGGATGACCGGTACTTCCTGTCAGCCAAGCAGGAAAACAAGACCTCGGGCACAGGAGAGAAATCCTCACGCCAGCCGGCCAAATCCTAGCCAAAGCTGGGCCCAGAAGCTGTGCACCTGGCTCAGCAGACAGTCACCGACCATGTGTGTGCCATCCCCAGGCAGGCAGTCCACCAGTGAACCCACCCAAAGAGAGAGGAAAAGAAATAATGTGCCAAGAGAGGAGAGACAAGGGGCCTCCTGAAGTCAGGAAGGGCTCCTCTGAGGGGGTGATGTTCACAGGAGAAAGAACATTCCAGGCAGAAGGAGCAACAGATGCAAAGGCCCTGGGGTGGAAGGGACTCAGAGTGTGGGGACATGAAAACAAGGACAGTGTGGCTGGAGCTGGCAGAAGAGATGAGAAGAGTAGAGATGAGATCACAGAGGTAGACGGGGCCTTGGGGGCGAGGGGGCAGCTGGGGTCTCATCTGGGTTACAAGAAACCCCCAGGGTGGGGCACCTGGGTGGCTCAGTCGGTTAAACATCAGACTTCGGCTCAGGTCAAGATCTCACGGGTTCCTGAGCTGGAGCCCCACTTGGGGCTCTCTGCCTTCAGCGCCGAGCCTGCTTCAGATCCTCTGTTCCCACCCACGCCCGCCCCTCCCCTGCTCAGACTCCTGCACAAACTTTCCCTCTCTCTCTCAAAAATAAATAAACATTAAAAAAGAAAGAAAGAAAGAAAGAAACCCCTAGAGTATCTTATATGCTAGAAAGTGGTATAATGAGGTTTACATTTTAAGTTACAAGCTCGCTCTGGTTCTGGGTGAATTACAGGCTGCCGGGGTGGGGGAGGGGGGGTGGGCAGGATGGAGGTAAGGTTACCAGGGAAGAGGCTGGGGCGGGCGTCCAGACAAGTGGTGGCAGGGCCTAGACCAGGGTAGGGAACTGTGGACGAATTCATGATGCATCCTAGAGGCAAAGCCATCAGAACTTCTTACGGACTGGACGTGGGGGACGAGATTGCAGCAATGAATCAAGGGACAACACCCAGGCTTGGGGACCCACATGCTAAGGACCCACTTTCCCCTCTCCTGCTTCTTCTGCCTATCCCTCACCACATCCCGTGGGTTGTGGGCTCGGGCCCTGGGTCCAGGGACCACGGGGTTTTGACTTGCATCACCTGTGTCAGCTCTGGGGTGGGGGTGGGGCCTTCAGCACAACTCTGATGCCAAGTCACCATCCCCCTCTGCAGGCTGGGGGACGGACCCCAAAGAACCACTACAACCAAAGCCAGGATGATGAGCGCATGGCCCAACCAGCTGGCATTATTCCCACCTCAAGATGAGAAGCCAGCTGGGAGAAGATGTCACCAGCCCCAAGTCACCCAGCTCATCTGTTGAGCGTTCACTGTCCTAAGCCCTTCACGAAATCAGTTCTCTCAATTGTCACAACTCTATCAAGTCTGGACTATTGCTACCTCCATTTAACGTAGAAAGGCCTGGGATCGGAGAGATGAAGTTGCTCCCTCCTAGGGGCAGGTCCGGGCCCGGAATCCGGGGGGTGGGATCAGGGCTCTGGGGGACCTGGGCAGTCTGTGATGTCGCACTTCCTTTGGCTACAAAGCCCCACATGTCACGAAGTCAAGCCCCCTCCCCCGCCCCAACGCCCAGGCCAGCTTCCCAAATCCTCATGAACTGGAGACACCCAAGCCGGGGAAGCTGAGGACAAGGCCTGAAATGGGGGGTCTCGGGAGACCCCATCCCCACCCCCACCGATTTCCGGGGGAGCAGCGACCCGGAAATGAATGGGTTGTCAGGGCCTGGAAGCCTACATGGGGTCAGGGGTCGGAGAGAAGGAGCTGGGGTGGGGTCAGCAGGAAGCTCACAGCAGGGTCCCGAGGTTGAAGGTTATAGGGCAGAGCGAGAGGCGGGGCGGGGCCTGAGGGGGCCGGGCTGGGAGGTGAGGGGCTTCAGGGATTACTAAAGGTGGGTGGGCCCGCGGCGCCATTTTGTCGAACGGAGGGGGAGTACGGGCCCGGCAGCCTCTCTCACCATCTTCTGTTTCCTCCGTCGCTGCCTCAGCCACCGCCTCAGCCACCGCCGCCGCCACCACAGCCGCCTTCTTAGCCGCCGCCGCACAGTAACTTCCAGCCACGGCACAGCCCACACTGATGGCGCCGCCGCCCCCCCTCATTGGCTTGCACTCTAGCCCCGCCCCAAGGATAGCGGCCTCTGCGCGCTTCCATTGGCCAGATCCCACTAAGTCACTCGTCCATTGGCCACCACACCTCCTCCTTTGGTGGTCAAGTTCGGTTGAGGAAGCAAAACCCCGCCCGGGAATTGGAGGCGAAGGCGCAAAATCCGGAAGTGGGCGGAGGCCGTGCCCCCGAAGTCTCTTGGGATTTGTAGTCCACAACTCCGGGAGGTTCCGCTAGTCTCTCGACTTTCTAGCGTTTACTTCGCTTTTTCATGTGGTGGCTCATGGAGTTTCCACAGCAGCCCCGGAAGACAGGGACCCACCGTAACACTCCCAGCCTCCTCCCCAGGGTCCTAACCTGTTAACAGATCTAAACTGTTCCGCACTTGCTGCTTAATATCTTTCAACCGACAGCTCAGATTCTCTTGTCCAAATGCCCCCGTGGCTCCCCAGTCCCCCAGGGATGCAGTCCCATCTCCCTGGCCCCGAATTTTGGAGCCCTCCGGCATCTCTCAGGCACCTTTTATCTTGACACCTGGGTCTAATCCCTTCTCCCTTTGGGCCCTCCCAGATCCTGGTACTTCTCCCAGGAAGCCTTCTCTGATTTCATTCTTCCCAAGTCTAAGCCAGGCACTTCCTCTAGAGTCCCACAGCCCTCGCAATCCTCCTCTCAGCCCTGACTCCGCTGTCTCCGAGCTGCCTGGGTACAAATCAAGTGCTCCTACCCTGCCCACCAGACTGATAGCCTGCCAAGGACAAGGACCCGACACCCAGTACATAGGAAATACTCAGTAGTATTAAGTGGAAACTATGAAGTATTATTATTCCAACAACACAGCAAAGGAGAAACAAGCACCTCAATTCATAGAAGCCAAATGAGCCTCAGAGGGTAAGGCCTTTGCTCAAGGTCATACAAGGCATCCCCAAGAAGCAAGTGAATTCCAACACCAACCCCCTCCCCACAAGCCTCCCCAGACCTGTGGAAAATTATGACAGGTAGAAGACAAATGGAAATTCGGACATTTATTAGACACTTAATGATATTAAGGAACAACGTTAACCATTTTTTTAGGTGTGAAAAGTTGTTTTGGTTAGGTTCTTAAAAGGCCTGTCACCAGGCCTGGAGTGTTTAAAAAGGCTTTTTCTAGAAGAGATGCATTCTGATATACTTACAGAAGAAATAACCCGATGCCTGAGATTTGCTCCAAAATAACACAGGAGGGGGCAGGTGGGTTGTGGGTAACTGGTGGTCAGAGCTGTGTACAGAGTACACGGGGTTCACTGTGCTATTCAGTGGGCTGTTGCCGTGTGTTCAAAATTCTTCCTAATTCAAAAATCGTAGAAAGGGACTAGGTCTGACTTCCTACTCCCACTCTCAGTCCAGCCCCAGACTTCTCCCCCTGGGCCAACCCCACAATTTGAGGTGCACGCATGTCTGAGTCGTCCGGGCTCCCCACAAAAGCAACAGCAAGAGAGGTCCCAGGAGAGACAAAGGCTTTAATGGGGGTCCCGCGGTCGGCGTCGCAATCCTCAATGGCTCAGAGACTTCCGGCCTTTGTGCATGCGGCGAAGGATGACCCGGACGCCGGCCGGCGTGCTCAAGCGCCGGATCCAGCCGTGTTTGTGCTTGCGTTTGACGTTGCTCGGCTGATACTCGTTCCCGCGCGCCTTTCCCCGGCTCTGCTGTGCGGCGAGGAGTCCCCAGGCGTCGGGGAGTCCCAGCCAGGCCCGGGGCTGGAGCCACCTGCGGGGGTAGAGAGACGGTGCGAAAGGTCAGAGGGGGAGCTCTGTGACTTCGGCGTGACGCTCAACCAGTCTGGAGCCTCGGCTTCCCTATCCGTGCCGGGACGGAGCCTGGCTGCAAGAGGCGCTCCATAAAGGCGCAAGGCGTTGGCAAGTCATGTTGTCCGTATACAGCTGGCACCAGCGCCGGACACCGCCGTTACTTCCAAATTTGGGGAAGGATCCCCGTAAGGACTCACCTCAGGCGGCCCAACTGGCGACCTAGGGATCCGACCAAGAAAGCCATGTCCAGCCGCACGTCGCGCGGTCCACACGCCGGCTATTCCAAAGCTTATAGGCTCTGCCGCTGCAGTGCGGAAACTTATGGGAAATGTAGTTTCTCCTACAGCGGAGCCCAATGGCCACCGGGTCCTCCTGGAGTTGCAGTTCTGCGCCTGCGTCCCATCTGTGTGCGCGTCCTTGCCGGCAGGGAGTGTACTTCTTCATGTCGACCAACAGGTGGCAGACGAACGGCACCTCGTCGGCATGCGCCTGCGTACAAGACGTTGCTGGGAGCCGTCGTTCCTTCTCCCGTCGACCAGCAGAGGGTGCCGGGAGGTGACCGTGGGCGCAGCTGGGGGCAGCCTCAGGAAACGGCTGGTTGATCCTCCTTCCCCAGCAGGAGGCAGGCAGATGGCACACAGCTGGCTGGCAGCATTTCTAAGGGCCCAGCCAAGTCTCTGCTCTTTGGCGGGGTGCCCAGGAGACCTGAATTGATGTTGGCCGGATGTCCTTGGGGTGGTCCCTGCTCCTCTCGGGGATTCAGTTTCTCAGTGTAAAACTCATGGGTTTCAAGCTTGCCCTTGGTGGTGGCTCCATTCAGGCCCTAGAAATTTTTTTTCTAATACTCATATCCGAGCCCTTTCCCTTCTCACACAGCTTCTATGGCTCCCCATTGCCCCACGAAAAATACCCAGCTCCTCTGGCAAGCATATGAAGCCCTCCATACACACACACACACAATAAATTTCAGCGACACTTTCCAATGCCTGATGTTCCCCTATTCATCTCCCCCATCCCCATTCATCTTTTAAAATCCTCGGATATTTTCCTCTTCCCCAACCCCCTCCCTCCCTTTGGCCCAACCGTGCCCCCGTATAGCTCTCCCCAGACTCTCCCAAAAGCCCAGGGACCCCTCAAGGGCCAGGCTTGGGGCTGAGTCGCTGCAGGCTCCCCAGAATCTCCCAACTTGGAGGGCCCAGAGAGGGGCGAAGGGGACTGTTTACTGCATGAATCAACTGTAGTCTCCCAGGAGCACCCTGAGTGGGCAAGAGTGGGTGGTGGGACCTAATCCAGCTCTGGCAGCAAATTCCAGGAGCTGGGAGTGGGCAAGGAATGGTTAACCCCTTGTCCTCTGAAGTGCATCCTACCTGCACCATCACTTAGCAAACCGCTACTAAGTGAGTAGTATTATACTACTAAACCAGTACAATAATCGTGTCAATAATGTATTGAGCACTTATCGTGCTGGGTGTTTTTAGCTGCATAGCAAACTCAGGGGATTAATTTCATAGAGAAATAAGGAGTCTCAGAAAAGTGGCTGGCCCAAGGTCACATATCAACAAAGGGCAGAGACTGAATTTGAACCTCGGGATCTCTGACTCCAGCTGGGACCACGGAGTCACCGGTTAAATTGACCAACGGTTAAACTGGCTCGTCTGTGAAATTCCAATTCATCTGTTTAAAGGTTTAACGAATAATAATTTCCGAGACTTGATATCACAAAGCCGTGGTTTTAAGTCCACTTCTGCCCTACAGTCCCACATCTTGCCTTGTGACTTTGTGCCCTTCATGAGCCTCAGTTTCCCCACTTGAAATTGGAAAGATCTGGGAACCTCTAGAACAGAAAGGTCAGCACAGAGAGAGGACCATGGGGCCCCCTTTGGAGGGTACAGGGCAGTTTGGAGGCAGAGGCTAGCCGAGGGGATCCTCTTTGCAGTAAAGGGCTCCAGCTGCTACCTCCCAGGAGCTCCGCAGACCCCAGTTTGGGCCCCCTTCTCGGCCTTGGGGCCAGGCCCAATCCCTCCCTCCACCTTGTTAAGCCCCTAAAGGGGGCGGGGTCGTTACTTCATGAGCCCGCCTCCATCCCCGAGCTGCGGCCTATGATTGGCAGTCTAACTAGGCCAGGTCGGTTCATAGCTGTGATTGGCCGAGGTGCCTGACCGTCGGCATGCGGCCCTCCCCCCCCGGAGAGAGAATTAAAGGGCCGGCTCTCTGAGCGGCCGCGGGATGCCCCCGCGCTGACCGCCGTGGGCCCGAGGCTGCCCGCGTAGACGCGCCTGGGTCGACCCCGTGCCACCATGTAAAACGGCGCCGCAGGCGGACGCAGGATTCTCCGCCCGGGACCCCTCCGCCCTGCCCTGGGCTACGGGGCCCTCGATGAGGTGAGCGGGGAGTGGGCTCTGGGAGGGGGGACACGAGGTCCCCGGGGCTTCCACTTCGGAAGGGGGTGTGCACAAAGCCAGTGCTCGGGCTCTTAGGAACCCACAGAGCCCCAGTGGCCTCAACCCCGCCGCAGGGCTGACTAGCAACGGAGAGGCAGGGATCTGCCTCTGGGGAGGGGACCTGGCGTGGCGCATTTGCGTCCCCCTCCGCAATCCAGGGTTGGGATCTCAGTGGAGTGAGAGGCGAGACCTGCTCCCCCTCTATCATCAAGTCTGGGCCATCACAGGCCGTGCCTTTGGCGTGTCTTATCCCCAGGGCTCACAGGATGGGGACGGGGGTGGGGGGGAGGGGTTCGTCCCATCTCCAGGCCCTAGACAATGGGGGTGCGCTGCACGGGTATCCCCCTTGAGTTATGTAACAGCCTGTGGTTGCCATGGACACGGAGGGGGGGGGTAGCCCAGGGAGCAGGATGGAGGCTTGGAGGCCCCCAGGGAGGGTTTTACCTTCTCCATCCTCATCACCTTTGGGGATTGTGTGTCAGACCCCCCAGAAACCAGAGCACTGACTGGGGGTCGGGGGGGGGGGGGCGTACAGAGTGTCCGGGCTTCAGCTTGTCCCTCTGTGAAACAGACCCAGTCTGGGTCTTGGGGAGCTGGACAAGGCCTTTTGGAGCTCAGTCCCTACGTCCCTCCCTGAGGGCCTCACCTTTCAGGAGCCAGGTTCAGAGGCCTGGGATGGGGGCTCGCTGGAATCTGCACCTTTTTAGATGCCTTCAGAAGCATAAAGTAAGTTAGTGAGAGTGTGTGCCTGAATGGATGGATGGATGGATGAGTGAATGAGTGAATGAATGAATGAATGAATGGGCTTAGGAAGCCATAACTGCTATAATCCTCAGCTGGGGGGGGGGGGGGGGAGTCCTCATTTGCTACAATGTCTCCTCCTCCAAGAAGCACCCCCTGACTATACCACCTTCCCTATGGACACCTCTTGGGGTCAGCCATAGCCAGGTCCTTCTCTCCAGGATAGACTAGGTTAGCCCAGGAGGGTGGCCAGCCACCATGCAGGCACTGACTAGACTAAACATCTTGGTGCTTGACTGGCTGTCGCCCTCCAAACACTGGGGGCCAGAAGGTACCTCCTAGCGCAGCTCACCTGCCCCAGGTGCAGGGATTGGGTGCTGTGGGGGTGGAGGGTTCCTCATGTAGATGACCCCTGAGATGGATGTGGCCCCACTTCCAGGACACGCCATGCTGACCGGGGTGACCGACGGGATCTTCTGCTGCCTACTGGGCGCACCCCCCAACGCTGTGGGGCCGCTGGAGAGCGTCGAGTCCAGTGATGGCTACACCTTTGTGGAGGTCAAGCCTGGCCGTGTGCTGCGGGTGAAGCATGCCGGGCCTGCTCCAGCCCCCAACCCACCTCCACCACTGCCAGATGCTGCCCAGGGGGACCGGTCTGGCTTGGTCCGCTGCCAGCGCCGCATTACCGTGTACCGCAACGGGCGGTTGCTGGTGGAGAACCTGGGCCGGGCACCCCGTGCTGACCTCCTGCACGGGCAGAATGGCTCCGGGGAGCCGCCGGCCGCCCTAGAGGTGGAGCTGGCGGACCCGGCAGGCAGTGACGGCCGCTCGGGCTCGGGCAGCGCCGGAAGTGGCAGCGGTGGCCGCCGGCGGCGAACCCGGCGCCCCAAGCGCACCATCCACATTGACTGTGAGAAGCGCATCACAAGCTGCAAAGGTGCCCAGGCCGATGTGGTGCTCTTTTTCATCCACGGTGTGGGCGGCTCCCTGGCCATCTGGAAGGAGCAGCTGGACTTCTTTGTGCGCCTGGGCTACGAGGTGGTGGCACCCGATCTGGCCGGTCACGGGGCCAGCTCCGCGCCCCAGGTGGCCGCAGCCTACACCTTCTATGCGCTGGCAGAGGACATGCGCGCCATCTTTAAGCGTTACGCCAAGAAGCGCAACGTGCTCATTGGACATTCTTACGGGTGAGCCGACGCTGGGGCGGGGATGGGGGTGAGAGATGGGGGGGGGGCGGGGGGCGGGGGCGGCCAGGACGGGACACCCCCTCGCCAAAACGCTGCTTCCTCTCCTTGAAAAAAACCTCGTTAACATCTGTAACAAGATAGGGATTGCCGCCACTGCTATCGTTTCATATTGTTTTAAAGCAGTGTTTCTCAGCCCCGGCACCGCTGGTATCTTGGGTTAGGTCTTTCTTCTCTGTGAGGGGCTTTCATGTGGCTGTTGGATGTGTGGCAGCGGCATCCCTAGCCTCTACCCGCTGGTTGCCACTGGCGCAACGGCCTGGTGATGTTCATGACAATCTGAAGCGTCTTCAAATATTGCCCCGGGTCCCCTGGCCGGCAGAATCACCCCTGGCTGAGAACCACTGTCTTCAAGTTCAAAAAGCAGTTGCTCTGAAGACCCCAAGGCTTCCAAGGAAGGGCTAATTAGAATCCTGTAAAGTCTTTTTCCAAGGACGCAGGTTGCTATAATTTTCACTCTCCCTTAAAGGGGTGACAGATAATACCATCTAGCATTTAGGTGAGTGCTCACTCCGTTGGAGACTGGACCTTGGTGCCTGATCACTGCCAAGGGGTACTCTTCTCTCCTTTTTCTTTTTTTTTTTTTAATAATTTTTTTGAACGTTTATTCGTTTTTGAGAAAGAGAGAGAGCGTGAGCAGGGGAGGGGCAGAGAGAGAGAGGGAGACACAGAATCTAAGCTGTCAGCACAGAGCCTGACGTGGGGCCCAAACCCACGAACCGTGAGATCGTGACCTGAGCCGAAGTCGGACACTTACTGGACTGAGCCACCCTGGCACAGTTAAGCCCACCTCACTCTTGATCGTATCCTGTCCCTCTTTCCATCAAGGGTTGGCAAGTTTTTTCTCCATGGGCCAGAGCGTAAACATTTTAGGTTTGCAGGACGTATGGTCATCTCTGTTGGAACTTTACAACTCTACTTTCGCCATAGCAAAAAGAGCAGCCATAATTGTAAACCAATGGGTGTGGCTGTGTTCCGGTAAAACTTTATTTGCTAAATAATTTACAAATGTACCCAACGGTGAACTTAGTTACTACTTTACAAAACAGAATGGCTATAGCCCACAGGAACTGGGCCGCTGGGGGCTCTCTCTTCAGGCTGCACCTCTCCCCCTGCATAAGGCAGGCTGACGTGCCACGTTCAGAAGCTGGAGACAGACTATCCTTAAAGGGAAGGGATACATAGGAAACAGGGACCTTCTCTGGGAAACCAAAGGATTTCATCGGATTGCTTCCTTAACACTTGACAATAAGTAACTCTTACCCCTTTGGGGGTCATGGTGGCTTTGAGGATCTGAGGAAAGTTCTGGATTTGGATCTTCTCTCCAAAAAAAGAAGAAAAAAGAATTTACCCTCAACACATATATAGTTTTACAATTTGGGGGCATTTCAAATGCCACACCCATCCCTCCCATCCAGTGCCCATGGGCCCCCGGGGAGGAATGTTGGCCCTCGAGGACCTGCCTCTGAGTGAGGGAGGACATTAACTCCCTCACTTACTGCATCCTGCTGACTCCCACCCTTCAACCCTCCCCACCACCCCCCTCCCCACCGACAGTGTCTCCTTCTGCACGTTCCTGGCACATGAGTACCCAGACCTGGTGCACAAGGTGATCATGATCAACGGCGGGGGCCCCACGGCATTGGAACCCAGCTTCTGTTCCATCTTCAACATGCCCACGTGCGTCCTGCACTGCCTGTCACCCTGCCTGGCTTGGAGCTTTCTCAAGTGAGTGACCCTGGCCCTGGCCGACCCTGGCATCTCCCTGAGTTGGGGGGGGGGGGGGGGGGCTGTACTGCTGGACTGGCATTGGGGGGCACCCCTGGTGGCCCAAGCTGGCATGAGGGCTCCAGGAATGCCTCCCCACCACCAGGGCCGGCTTTGCCCGCCAAGGAGCCAAAGAGAAGCAGCTGCTAAAAGAGGGCAACGCATTCAATGTGTCGTCCTTCGTTCTGCGAGCCATGATGAGCGGCCAGTACTGGCCCGAAGGTGATGAGGTCTACCATGCTGAGCTCACTGTGCCCGTCCTGCTCGTCCATGGCATGCACGACAAGTTTGTGCCGGTGGAGGAAGACCAGCGCATGGCTGAGGTAGGGCCTTGGCACCCTGGCCCCCACACCCTGCAGATCCCCCTGTGTGTGCACCCCAGGTGGACTCTGCCTTGTGCTCCAGCCCCAGGAAACTGAGAGCTAAGATTAAGGGAGGAATCCAGAACGTGGGGCTGCCCTGGACAGGTATTAAGTTATGTGCTTTCCCCATTGCACATCAAAGGTGCTCTTTACCACTGGGGTTTGTATAAGTGACCAGGGACGCAATACAGAATTCTGGGAGAGGGTGGGCCAGAGGATCTTTAGGTCAGAGACTACCAGGAAAGTGTTGTGGGATCCCCAGCACTTGGAATAGCTCTGGACCAGCAGTTCTGAACCAGCAAGGATTCTGGCCCCCGGGGGACATCAGAAATGTCTGCGGCCTTTGTTTTTTTTAATGTTTATTTACTTTTGAGAGAGAGAGAGCACAAGCCGGGGAGGGGCAGAGAGAGAGAGGGAGACACAGAATCTGAAGCAGGCTCCGGGCTCCCAGCCGTCAGCACAGAGCCCGACACGGGGCTCGAACCCACCTGAGATCATGGCCTGAGCCAAAGTCGGACACCCAACCGACTGAGCCACCCGGGTGCCCCTGAAATGTCCGCAGACTTTTCTGGTTGCCATGAATGGGGAGGAGGGGCTTTTGCCATCCAGTGGGTGGATGCCAGGGATGCTGCTCAACATCCTTTGATGAACTGAATGGCTTCACGGTAAAGAATGATCCCCTAACAAGTGTCAGGAATGCCAAGGTTAAGATTCCCGGCATGAGAGACCTTGTCTTTCTGTCTGTCTCAGGGATTATCACCCAGCAGTGAATTTGCTCCCTACGGACATGAGGCAGTGTCTGGAGGCTTTTTAAAGTTGTCACACTGTGGACTGAGGGGAGTGAGACACTGCTAACTGGCATCTAGTGGGTCAAGGCTAGGGACGATGCTCAACATCCCACAGGGCATGGGACACAGCCCCCACCACGGAGAATGATCTGGCCCTAAATGTCAGTAGTGCTGGGGTTGAGAAAGCCTGCTCTGGACGTATCGTAGGCACCTAATAAATGTTGAATGAATACTGAGTCGAGCTCCACTGGGGCGGCAGGCAATTCTCTGCGTCCAGCTTGGATGGAAGTAGAGGGATGAAGGGTAGAGCATAGGAGGGACTTCCTAACGCTGCAGGCGTGGTGTGGGGGTGGGCTTGGGTGCCCCACGAGGCACCATTCTACGTTGGCCGCCCTGAGCCTGTGCCCCTCCCCGCAGATCCTGCTGCTGGCCTTCCTGAAGCTCATTGATGAAGGCAGCCACATGGTGATGCTGGAGTGTCCGGAGACGGTCAACACACTCCTCCATGAATTCCTGCTCTGGGAGCCCGAGCCCTCGCCCAAGGCCCTGCCCGAGCCCCTGCCCGCGCCCCCAGAAGAGAAGAAGTAGCCGCTGGGCCGGCCGGGCATCGGGCATCGCTTGGTAAGCCGCGGAGCAGCAAGAGGAAGCCAGGAGCAGCCCCACGTCCGCCGCGCGGACCACCTGGGCGGGCTGTTCGCTCCGGTGGGCGGAGTCAGGGTAGGGAGACGCCCCCAGGCCGGCTGGGTGGGGCACGGCATTCTCCCGAGCCAAGTGGATACACCGCTCTCCGCTTCCATCCTGCCGGACCCATCGGTGTTTGGGGCCGCAGCCAGAACCCCCGTGGAGGATGACCTTGTACAGAAGTCCCTGCCCCTCAACGCCACGGCCGAGGCAGGCCCCCCCACCCCCTCTCTGTCTTCCGTGTCAGCCGTGCTTGATCCTGGGACCCTCGGGGCCCCGCCTCATTGCCCGAGACCCCCACCCCCACCCCCCATTTCTTGGCGCTGGGAGCTATTGTTGCCCAAGGGAGAGGGGAGGGATGGGGGGGCTGGCGCCACTGAACCTGCACATCTCAACTTGTAACTCAATAAAAAGAAGCGACAATCTGAGTCTCCGGACCTGTGCTGGGTGACCGCAGGGCAGGGTCGTCCTGAGCCTGAGTTTCCCCATCTTGCAGGCTGGGCTGATGAGGGTCCCACCCACTCAGAGATGAACTGCAGAGAAGTAAGGGCGTTGGCTGTCCGGGCTTACTTCCCGAGTTCTCCCTCCCTCCTCAATGCAGGGGCTTCTTGGGCAGTATTCCCAGAGCAGAGACAGGTGGTGAGCTCCCCGTCCTTGGAAGGCAGGAGGCCGTCCAACTGAGGTTCATACAGCGGTCAAGGTGAGGATCAGTAGATGTTGCGTGGGTTGCAGTAGCCATAATTGAGTGCCACGTGTATACAAAGCTCTGTGCCAAGTGCCTGACACCATGTTCGTTGAGTTCCTTTTATCCCATGCTACAGGGCAACTTGGTACCTTTTACTCTTCATCCACCTTATCTTCCAACTTGGTTCAAGGCCACTTTTGTCGTGAAGAATTTTTATGTTGGAGCCAATGAATCTGTCTTTTTTCATTTTTGGCAGAAGGATTTCTTCTATATTTTCTTACTTTTTTCTCTTTAGTTTATTTACTTATTTTTTTTTTTCAACGTTTATTTATTTTTGGGACAGAGAGAGACAGAGCATGAACGGGGGAGGGGCAGAGAGAGAGGGAGACACAGAATCGAAACAGGCTCCAGGCTCCGAGCCATCAGCCCAGAGCCTGACGCGGGGCTTGAACTCACGGACCGCGAGATCGTGACCTGGCTGAAGTCGGACGCTTAACCGACTGCGCCACCCAGGCGCCCCTAGTTTATTTACTTATTTTGAGAGAGAGAGAGCAGGAGGGGGGGGGGCGGGGGCAGAGAAAGGAGAGAGCGAGAGAATCCCAAGCAGGCTCTGCGTGATCTGAGCTGAAATCCGGAGTCAGATGCTTAACTGAGCCATCCAAGCGCCCACTCCTCTATATTCTTCTCTTTTTTTTAATGTCTATTTTTAAGAAAGAGCCAAGGCACATCTGCGCACACTTGAAGGAAGGAGGAGCGGAGGGGGAGGAAGAGGGAGAGGGAGAGAGAGGATCCGAAGTGGGCTCTGCGCTGACAGCTGAGAGCCCCACGTGGGGCTCAAACCCACAAACCCTGAGATCATGACCCGAGCCAAAGTGATTGCTCAAGGGACTGAGCCACCCAGGCGCCCCTCCTCTGTATTTCCTAATGTGTCTCGAGGCTTGTGTGGACGGTGAGGGGAGAGCATTGTCCCTTTAGTTACTGTATCTTTGGTCCTTTCCCCACTGGTTTGTGAGCCCACCTTTAGTTTCGCGTGGGGTTCTGGTTGAGACAGTGTTCCCCCCTAGCAAATTCTGGAGACATGTTTTATTGCCACAACTGGGGATGGGAGGAAGTGGGTGGAGCCCAGGGATGCTGTCCTGACATCCTACAATGCACAGGACGGCCCCTACTGCAAACAATAATTTGGCCTCAAATGACACTAGGGTCCACCTTGGGAATAGACAAAGCCCATCTCTTTGGGGTCTTTTTGGGGGGTGGGGGTGGGGTCTCTGGATTCTTTCCCAGTGACTTCTTGGTGAATTCCTGGGCATATGGCACACTTTTCATTGCTATCACTTTACCAAGAGACTTGGGTCTGGGAGCCCTCCGGGTCTTCTTACACGTGAGGAACGAGAAGCTTAGAGAAGTTTCTTTGGTTCGGTTAAAATGGTTGAGTCCCCCCACTCACACACAAAATGGTAGAGTCCGACCCACTCCAGAGGCCCGGCCCCTAATTACCACACCAGCCACACCCCACGAATAGCCAGGGGCTCAGCCCGCAGGAATCGAGGCGGGTGGGAACCTCAGCGCAGGTTACCTCCCGCCCCCTTCAGGACCTGGTTCGCTGAGCCACGATGATGGGCAGGGGAATCAACCCAATGAGGCGGCGGATCCTCCCAAATCTAAATACACTGAAAGCTTGAAGAAGCTACTTCTGGAAACCAAAATGATCCCGCCAACACCTCACCAGGATGACAGCTTGGCATTTACTAAAGCTCTAAGCATATGTGAAGTCTGATGTGGTACAGCATCGCCAGGAAGTGGCGGTTAGTTATTCCGTTTTATGGTGGAAGAAACAGTGGCAGAGAAACAATGTCCGGAGGCCCGAGTTGCACAGCTATCCTGGGGAGGGCTGGTCGCTCACCCACACCCTGTCGACCTCCCCAGCTGTGCCCACATATCATCACACACAGCCGGCCCCTGGAGAGCATCATGGCACCTCCCTTCCCCAAGAGACTTTCCACCAGGGCAGACGGGCTGCCTCTGGCTCAGTGCCGGGCTCTGAACCACATATTGCACTGCATGGCTTCGTTTACTCCCATCTCCACAATGACCCTCTGAGGTAGCACTCCTCACTGTCCCCACTGTACAAAGTAAGGAAACTGAGCCTCAGAGCGACAAATTCCTGGCCCGGGGTCCCATAGCCGGGAAGCAGAGAAATCTGGCTCTTGACTTGGGCAGAGTCCGCCAGTCCATCCCTCACGTGAGTCCCCTGCGTCTGGGAGAAAAAAGCGGACTGTACAGACGGGACCAAACTGCCAAAGCGTTAGCATGCTCTGAAGCACTAGAACGTTCCAAAGAACTTCTGCTTCCTTATTTGTCCTCCTCCCATGACAGGAAGCTCATTACCTCTCCAGCAGGTCCATCTGTAACAAAGTCCTCCCTCAGCTTGAGGGGGGGATATGCCATGCTGCCTGCCCCCCCACCCTCCGGGCTGCGTGCTGGAGATGGGGGGCTGATGTCAGCATGGGGCAACTGAAACATTCAAACACCCCGATCTCTACCTAGGCTGGACGGTCAAGTCCCCAGTACTCCGCGGTGGGCCTGGATGTCCTGGGGCCGCAGCTCTCGCTCACCCTCGGCCAAGAAGACAAGGAGGGCGCGGTGCAGCAGATGCACCCCCAAGCGGCGTCGCCGGGTGGGTGGCCAGCTTGCCACCACTCCATAGCAGTGTCCTTGTCTCTGGTTGGTCAGTGTCTGGATGCCTGGAGAGATTAGGGGTGAGGTCACAGGGGCATCCTTGGAACCCCCTGGCAGAAGTGATGGTGAACCCACTGCATATTACCCTTAAGCAGGGACAAACCAAAAGAGCAAAAAAATGTGCACATGAAGGTACACAGTTGGCGCTCAATAATTGCTCATTGGCTGAATGAATGAACAGCTCTGAGAGGAAAGGGGTGAGGGAATCAGTAGATCAAGTGCCCCTCATATGACTCCCCCCACCTCACAAGTCAGGCACCTACCTAGAGCATCCACAAGACACGCCTCTCGAGTATAAGCCTCCACAGCAACCACATGTTGGAAGCAATGCAGGGAGACAACACCACGACCACTGGCCCAGATGTCCAAGATCTGGCGCACTTTGGGGCAGGCCTAGTGGGCCAGGGTGGGGTCAGGGACTGTCCTCCAATCCCCTCCTTCCTTAACCTCCCCAAGACCCAGCTGCCCCTGCCATGACCCTGATCTATATCCTCACACCTGCTTTCCTGGCTGTCGACGGTGGCTGAGGGCCTCCCAGAGGTGGACATCTGGCCGGGCCCGTGTCCCTTTCCCCACATAGAAGATGGCATGGACAAAAGTCCGAAGGCGTTCAGCTGGGGTCAGTGAGAAGGCTCGGGCTGGCAGGTCCTGAGTCTCCCTGGATGAAAGGGGTCACTCAGAGAAGAAGAAGTGATGACAGTTGCCCCAGAAACAGTTTCTAAGTTCGCAAAGCAACTCGAATCCGAGTCCAGTGAGCCCCTTCCGGGGCAGAGAGCGGTGGATGCTCTCCGAGGACACTCAGCAGCTTGAATGGGGTCTAACCAACCTTTTATAGATAAAGGAGCTGATGACCAGACAGGGCTGGTGCCCCTTTTAAAGATACAAAGCAGGGGCACCTGGGTGACTCAGTGGGTGAAGCACCCAGCTCTTTGATTTCGGCTCAGGTCGTGATCTCACAGTTTGTGAGATCGAGCCCTACATCGGACTCTGCACTGACAGCGCAGAGCCAGTTTGGAATTTTCTCTCTCCCTCTCGTTCTGCCCCTCCCCCACTTGCACCTCCCTCTCGTTCTGCCCCTCCCCCACTTGCACGTGCACATGCACTCTTTCTCTCTCTCTCAAAATAAACAAATAAATATTAAAGGTACAAAGCAAAGGGGCGCCTGGGTAGCTTAGTTGGTTGAGCATCTGGCTCTTGATTTTGGCTCAGGTCATGATCTCACGGTTCGTGGGTTCCAGTCCCACGTCAGACTCTGTGTTGACAGTGTGGAGCCTGCTTGGGATTCTCTCTCTCCCTCTCTCTCTGCCCCTACTCTATTTGCACTTGCTCTCTCTCTCTCTCTCAGAATAAATACACTTAAAAAGAAAAGGATACAAAGCAGACCAATCCCAGAATTTTCTATCCCTGCCCCAAGTACCTGGGGTCCAGCAGTAGATACGTGAAGCTGGACTTCACGACCCCCTCCCTCCACCTTCTCTTGGGGTCCGGCCGCTCAAACTGCTGGGCAAGCACATCCTCATCTGCCTGGGCATCTGGGATACAGCCTGTCCGCAGGGCTTCGGCCAGCTCTGGGCTGTGCCCTGAAAAGTCTGAGCCTGGGGCGGGCAGGGTGTGTGTGTGTGGGAAACTGAGTCAAGGCAGACAAATGAAGGGGTTGTTCCCAGACATAAAGAATAAAGGGGGGAGGACCAAGAGCCAGGGGTCTCCAGGGATCCCTGGAGGTTCCTTGGACTATGGATGCCCAGAACAGACTAACCAGGAGCAGCACGGGCTTCTTCCAGCCGTCGGGGGTGGTACGTCCGAGTGAAGGGTGTGATGGGGCCAGGGTTCTTGCCAAGTGCTCGGAGCCCTCGAAGTATCTCCAGGTCTGTCATGGCAGGGACTGGAGGGCACCAGCGAGAGGGGGCAGGGTCCCTGCCCCCTGTGGGGCTCGCCTCATCCTCTGTCAGCCAGAGGGCAGCCACATCACTGTCGAGGGACAACTCTTCGTCTTTCAGGAAGTGAACATGGGGGAGTCCAGGCAGTGGCTCCCGAGGGGGGCTCTGCGCAGGGCTCCCATCGGGGAGGGCTTGGGGGGAGGGGGAGGCATCTGGCGAAGTCAGAGTCAGGGCCTGCAGACAGGTATTTAGTTCTGCCTCCCTGTCTGCCGCAGCAGCTCGATGTACCAGCTGTGGGGTACCTGGGGACCTTGGCGTCCTCTGGGAAGGTCGAATAGTAGGCATGAGTCTCTGCTTGGTCTGGCGAGATGACCTAGCCCAGGAGGAGGTGTGCGGGGCTGGGTCTTCAGTTCCAGAAGCTTCAATCGCAGTGACAAAGGAGGCATCTGAGCTGCAGTCCCACTGTCCTGGGGGGTACTCCAAGCTGCTATCCTTGTCAGCAATCTCAGGGCGGGCCAGGTGGCTGGGGAGTCTGGGGCCAGCTTCCAGGCCTATGTCCCTGCCATCACTTCTGCCCAGTGCTATGAAGCCCAGCGTCACATTGGGAAGTCCAGAGGGGCTGGCGTCCAGCCCCTTTCCCCAGGGGCTTGGGCCTGAAGTAGGGGATGAGAGGGAGGGTCAGAGAGGAAGGGTGAAGAGAGTCAGAGCCAGAGATGGGGGTTGGATCAGACAGAAAGAGTCGCAGGGAGGAGGGAAAGAATCGGAGTCAGACAGTTTACCGGCCGGCCGCACCGCGTGTGAGCCAGAACCAGAGAGCGGTCATCAGAGAGACACGCAAAACTAGATCAGAGATTAAGCCCCGAGGACGCGCAGGCGCCACCCACCGCCAGGCTCGGGCTCAGGCTCAGGCTTCTGGCTCTCTGCCCGGGTCCGGGTCGATGTCTTCGTCCGAGTCTGGAGTTCCCGAAGGACGTGTGCGCAATCCTGGTGTCCCTGCTGCTCCGCCAGGTCCAGCGGCCCGAGTCCGTCCTGCGGCGGCTTGGTCAGCAGGGGGCACCCGAGGCCCTTTTCCCTCCCTTCCTCGCTCCCTCCGGGTCCGCCCCGCCACTGCGGGCGCTGGGCTCCCACCTGGTCGCGCAGCGTCGGGTCCGCTCCATGGCCCAGCAGCAGCTCCAGGCCGCGGCGACAGCCCCAGGCGGCAGCCACGTGCAGCGGCGTGAGCGCCTCGACCGATCTGGGGCAGGAGCGGAGGAGAGGTCAGCGGAAGAGGGAATGAGATCTCCGCCTCCGGACCCCGGAGACCGGGCTCTCGGCCCCCTATCTCCACCGCCCCCCACCCCACCCCCCAGCCTGAGACACCACTCTTGGATCCTAGACACTGCACCCTCGGCCAGACTCAAACCTCTGCTCTCTGACCCTAGAGCTCCTACCTCCAGATCCGAATCTTTGATCCCTACTTGGCCCGAGCGCAACCTCCCATCCCACCCTCAATCTGGCACCGTAGCCCCCGCCCTTGGATCTTTAGGAACCCGCCCCCAAGTCCCCAAGCCCCACCCTTGGGCCCCGAGTCTCCGCCCTCGGGCTGTGAGATGCCCTCTCCAGGACTCCCAGTTCTCGCCCTTGGATTCGGGAAATCCCTCCCCTGCGCGGATCACTCCGCCCCGGGTACGGGCCCCGCCTCACCGAGCGTTAGCATCCCCGCCCCGGTGCAGTAGGGCCTCCAGGCAGCGCAGACCGCGCGAGTGCCGGGCTCTGGCCGCCAGGTGCATGGCTGCCACGCCATCCGCGAGCACCAGGTTGGGGTCCGCGCCGCGGCGCAGCAGTTCTTCCACGGCCCTACGGACTGGGAGGTCAGAGTGGACCACGACCCTCGCCCCACCCCCCCGGCCCGCCCAGCCCTCGCCCTCACCGCGGCTCCTCCTCCCGCAGCGCTGCCCGCAGCCGCCGCGCCAGGCCGGCCGCCGCGGCCATACCCGGGATGCCCCCGGGCCCTGCCGCCCTGCCCGTCAATTTCGAACTTCCCGCGGCTCCCTTGTGCGCACGCGCCGCTCCACCCCTCGCCTCCGGTCTCCGGATGCCTCCCGAGCGTAGTGTCCCCAGCGGAGCGGAGCTACGGCGCACCCGCGTCCACATCAGGGTTCGGGGCTTCTAGTGCCTGCGGGGGCCCGCGACACCGAGTGGCGCTCAAGCAGGGTCTGGGGCCGCCGATAAGGACCCGGGCGGGTGGAGGCCACCGAGGGTGTCATTATCTCCTCTCAAAAGCGGGGAAATGTGAACGCACCCTGACGGAGGAGGTGGAGCTGCGTCCCGGGCCCAGAGGTGCCCACATGCCACTGTGTCTCCTGGAACGTTTTGCCCAGGCGGGCTCCACCGACGGACACGACCCAGATACCACGTCAGGATTCAATTAACAGCTCCCACCTCCATCTCCGTGTCGCCCGTTTTCACTCCTGGGGAAACAGGAGTCCGTTACTTTGGAGTGCCGGCCGCTGAGGGCCTTCATTTTCCCCTCTGCAAAATGGGAGAATCCCTTCCAGGCTGGTGTGAAATTGAACGGGTTTCACCACAGGGATCTGGTACATAGGTGCCCAATAAATGCTCATACGGAGGAAAAGCTGGGTTTTTTGTTTTTTTCTTTTTTTAAATATAAGAATCTAGCTGCTAGGGGCACCTGGGTGGCTCACTCCGTTAATCGTGGGACTTCAGCTCAGGTCATGATCTCCTGGTCAATGAGCCCGAGCCCCTTGGGCTCCGCACTGACTGCTCAGAGCCTGGAGCCCTGCTTTGGATTGTGTCTCCCTCGCTTTCTGCCCCTCCCCCACTCATGCTCCGTCTCTCATTCACAGTCGCTCAATATCCAGGTAGATAATTGAATCGTAGACCTGTTGTGTGTCTCTGGTCTCCCTTTCTCTGGAAAAAACCCCTATTATTTCTTGAAAGAGCAGTAATCCCGTGGCAGAACAGAGGCATGGCCAACCGGAGCATCTCACAACTCTGGCCCACGACTGGCCCAACTGTAAGGTTACCTAACCCAGGCAAGACCAGTCACATGGAGGTGTTGGGAGCCCTTGCTTCACCTGGGCTGTAGTTTGGGGAACAGTCACAGCCATCACATCCCTTTCCATGGTTTGGGAGAAGAGCAGGGCACACTGAACTCCAATCACGCAAGACAGTTTGGCCCACCCCAGTGGCATTATTGTCTCAACAAGTGAATGCAGCCTGGCCTGAAGCTGCACTTCGCTCTTTGTCTACAAGAACCTGGCCACTCCCTTCTGTTCAGTGGGTAGGTTTTCTGTCACTTGCAACCAAAAAGATCCCAGAACACAAGGTAACTGTTGTGGAGCTGGGTTAGGGATTCTCAGATTTTTACTTTGATGATCAAAACACACAAAGAAGAACAAAAATTACAGTTCACAAACTGGCGACGGGATGTGGGCTGGAAAACACCGGGAATGGGTGCCCAGGGTCCCTGGGATGCTTCCTGGAATCTTGAGTTTCTTGCCAGGGCCCCCAGGTGCCCCGGGAGCCTCCTGGAACCCTCCCCATCAGGGTGCCACAGAGCCTGGTTTGAGAACCATTCTCCAAGCCAAGGGTTTCGCTGCACAGGAAGGCTGAGAGGCACGGGGATGGTTCAGACAGTGGCTTCAACCTCAGTGGCTTCATCGTCCTCCTCCAGCAGGCTGTAGGAGGCGTGACTCTGGCAGGGCCGCTGCAGTGGGTGAGCCAGCAGCTTAGCCATACAGTTGTGCAGCTCAAGGGCTGGCCCAGCCAGTGCCACCTCATACTTGTAGCTGGTCCCCTTGGTATCCAGGCTGCCCATGAAGGCAAACATGTCCTGTGGGGCCAGAGAGGGGCTGTTCAGGCAGAGGTTCCCCTGACGGACCCTCTCTGCCCCTGGAGGGCTTCCCTGAGGAGGGGGCATCAGAGATAGGTTCCGAAGGATGAAGAGGCGTTTGCCAGAAAGAAAGCATTCCCACAGTCAGCAGATGTTCCCTGCCACCCACCCAGTGTTAGGGACTCCAGGAGGTCTCAGGCCTGGAGAAGCACAGTTGGGTGCAGACTACCGCCAGCCCCCACGCTAATCATCCCTGACGAACAGAGACTTTTGGTCTGGGTGCCGAGGCAGCAGTAGGAGCCAGTCTCAACTCCACCTGTTCACAGTTGGGTAAACTGAGGCTCAGAGGGAAACAGCCTATTCAAGGTCCTACAGCTAGGTCAGGGCTGGGATATAAAGGACCAGCAGGGCCTGGGAAGCAGGGAGGGAAGGGTGCTCCAAGCACGGGGCCCCGTGAGAGCAAAGGCAGAAAGAGAGAAGCAGGAGAAGCTAAGGATGAGGGGGGCAGGACCCTATGTGCTCAAGGGGCCACCGTCGCAACGGCCCCCGCTAGCTCACGGCAGCCAGGCAGAAATGGTTGTGGAATGACTAAATGACCACACCCAGCACGGCCAGGGCTCCAGGGCTGCAAGATGGAGGTGGGATTCCCAAGGCCCAGGGCAGGGGGGTTCTGAGACACCCCATCTACACCGACCTGCCACCCACACGCACAACGGCCTCTCACCTTCCAGCTCATTTCCTCCTCTTTCTCGTCGGCGCCATTGTGGATGTAAACAACATCGAAGAAGAAATACGGGCACTGGAACATTTTCTGCAGCAGAACAGCAGCCTTCAGGGCTCGAGTCACCCCATGCCCCTACGACAGTTCCCCAGCTTCTGTCCTGGACTCTGGGAACCTGCCTATAGGCACCCAGCTCTCGTGATCAGGAAGTCCCTCCTCGTGCCTAGCCACCACTCTGCTGGCTGCATATATCCCTCCCTCTCCCGGGCCTCACTCACCTTCATGGGCTCCGTCAGGGAGAACTGGGGCTGGCAGGGCGGACGGCTATAGACCAGGATGGTGCGGACCACGTATGGGGGCGGAATTGTCTGCACATTCTCCGTGACTGGCAGCTCAGTCTTCTGCTGGCTGCATAATGGAGGGTGGGGGACAGGTCAGAGCACTGGGATCCGCCCTTCTTGTCACCCTCAGAGAGCCCAGGCCTTCAATGGGCATGCAAAGCCCCACATGACCCTTCCCAAGTTCACTGCTGCCTCTGAGCCTTCCCACATGTTGTTCCTTCTGCCTCCCCAGCCTCACCCTTCTGCCTGACCTCTCCTGCTCTATCAGGGAGACTTCGTTGACCCCAAAGCTGGAGCCTGCTCTGACCACCCTCACGATCCTGAACATCCCCCCCCACCCCCGCATTGCTGACCTCAGGTGTACCTGTCCCACCAAGCCAGAAGACTCTAAGGCAGGGACCCAATCTTATCTGCTAGGTTAGCACCAAGGTCCCCCATCGGCCACAGCTGGATCTCACGTTAGGCAGAGGGCATTAGGCAGACAGAGGGCTGATGTCTTTAATATGTGAAAAGCAAATCTGATCATTAATAAGAAAAAAGCTGACACCTCCCTAGGAAGATAGGCAAAGGGGACCAACAGACAAATCACTGTAGGAACACTGACTGGCTTACAAATGAATGAAAAAAAAGGCTCAGGGAAAACCACAGCGAAAGCAACAGGTGGCCTCTTGCCACCATCAGACAGAACCTTCAGCAGCGCAAACAACCCCAGTGCCGGGGGAGGTCCACAGGGCTGGTTTCCCGGGAAGGTTCTCTGGCAGAGCCTAGCAGGTTAAAAATACACACCCCTTTGATCCAGCATGACTTCCACTGAGTATTTACAGGACGGCTTCACTGGCAGTTTGCTGAGACAGTTGTACCAGGTTAATCACGACGGAAGAGGCAAGACAAGGTCCATACCCATTTTAGGGGGCTGGAGAAAACAGGGGTTGGACTACTAGGACCCATAAGCTAAACTTGGTTTTTACGTTTTTAAAGGGCTGGGGGAAAAATTCAAAAGTAGAACATTTTGCGACGCGTGGAAATGACATGAAATTCAAAGTCCAGTGTTCATCAGTAAAGTTTTTTTGGTACACGGCCACAGCCGCTTGGGATAGGTAATGGTTTGTGACCGGTTTCAGATTACTCCAGCAGAATCAGAGTCACTGTGACAGAGACCACATGGCCTGCAAAGCCGGAAATGTTTCCTGTCTGGCCCTTTACGGACACTTTGCTGCCCCCTGGATTAGAACAACGGTATGGGGGACCTCAGGGCCGTCGCAGACTAAAATGGAAGGCGAGATGAGGGGAAGGCAGTACTTACATGAGGCTGAAGAGACCTTCCAGATCTGGCAGGGATGCTAAGGAGAAGGCTGGTGGCAGAGCATGGGCAGAGCATCATCCTGGTGACAGGAGAGCCTAAGCACCTTCACACCTGCTGGGTACCACTGTGCAGGAGACATGCTGTGTGACCCTGGCCCAGTCACTTGCCCTGTCTGAGCCTGTTTTCCCTCAGCATAGATCACAAAACAGAAAGCCAGCACTGGATGCCCTGAAAACCCTGGGTGACTCAAAGTTCCTCTTTCCCTCCCAGCCAGGGCAGCTGTCCTCACAATGAGAGCCGTGGGTGGGGTGTCCCCATTCCCTACCTCCTAACACTCAGCATTGTTTTCTTTTTTTTTTTAAACATTTATTTATTTATTATTGAAAGAGAGAGAGAGAGCGTGAGCAGGGGAAGGGCAGAGAGAGAGGAAGACACAGAATCCGAAGCAGGCTCCAGACTCTGAGCTGTCAGCACAGAGCCCGACGCGGGGCTCGAACTCACGAATCGCGAGATCATGGCCTGAGCCGAAGGCGGACGCTTAACCGACTGAGCCACCCAGGCGCCCCACAGCATTGTTTTCTAACTTATTTTCTATCTGAGTTTTGGGCTGCATGTGAGCCTTTTGTGTTCAAATTAACATAAAATGTGCCCAGGTTGGGGGAGTTATAATAGTGATTATGACTTTTCAGTCACGTATTGCCATTTATTGAGCACCAACTGTATACTTGGTCCTGCACAGAATGCTCCACACCACGAGTGTGGTTTTGACATCTAGAGTCTAAATCAGCTTTTTTTTTCCTTTTTCTTCTTTTCTGTATTATGACTTTAACAGCAGGGGAGCCTGGGTGGCTCCGTCGGTTGAACGTCCGACTTCGGCTCAGATCTTGATTGCGCGGTTCGTGAGTTCGAGCCCCGCGTCGGGCTCTGTGCTGACAGCTCGGAGCCTGGAGGCTGCTTCGGATCCTGGGTCTCCCTCTCTCCCTCTGCTAGTCCCCTGCTCGCGCGTGCTCTCTCTCTCAAAAATACACACACGTTACCTTAACGGCAACCCTAGGGGGAAGAAGGTTTTGTGCCTCCCGTTTTACAGAGGGATGAAAACACTGAGGTTCAAGGCTACTTGCCCAAGTTTGTAGTGACACAACTGGGGTCTGGACTTGAGCCGGACTTCTGGGGGTTCCAAGACAACGGAACAGCCCAGCCCCCGCCACAGGGCACCCTGCCTGGAAGGATACCAAAGGTGGAGCAGGAAGCCGTCTCTAGGTCATAGAGGCAACTGCAGAGTTCGCGGGGATCAGAGGTCAGGCCGGACAGCTGTGGGGAAGCACAAGCCTCAGCGAGGTACTTCCCCACCCCCGGGGAGCCCCTAGGCGCCCCGATCCCTGCCCCAGCCTCACCCAGGCGATGTCATCATTCACCACCACCAGTGCGAATTCGTGACTCTTGTCGATCTTGTGTTTTGTCCGCACAAACATCTCAATCATCTTCTGGGAGACGTTGAGGGCGTTGGTTTTGGAGCTGGGGAGGCAGAGAGAGTTAAGGCAAGGCCTCCTGGCCTGGAGGGTGTCTCCTCACCTGCCAATCCTAGGGAACCCTCCGCTAATTCCAGGATTAGGCACTGGAGGCCCAGGTATTGCCGCGGGGAGGAGGCAGAGCCCAGGCACCCCTCTCCAGCCTCTGCCCTCTCCAAATGGCTTCCTCTGGCCAGCCTGGGTCTCACAATGGATCCGCATGAGGTCTCCCCCAGACTTTCACTCGGCCACAGATGTTTAGGGAAAGCAGTGAGGGGAAGGCAGGCTTGTCCTCAATATCCCCCAGGACTCCTTAGACCCCATCCAGGCCCTGCCACCCAGCCCCACAGAGACTCAGTTGCTCAAGCCACAGGCTTCGGGGTCAGCTAGGCTTGGGTCTGAATCCTGGCTCTGCCTTTTCGCTGTGAGGTCTTGAGCAAGTCACTTTACTTCTCAGAGCTTCTGAGTCATTGCTGTGACGTGGGTGGCACATGACAGCTCTCACATGCTTGAAACAGAGCCCTGACGGGCTGTGCTCTATTGTTATCAGGTGTCATTGCTACTCTGATGGCGCCGAGCCCCAAGCCAGGCCAAGCTGTGTGGGTCTCAGAGAGGAAGCCCTGAGTCTTCTGGGCTCAGCCCCAAGCCACGGCTGCGTATTCAAGCCCCCAAATGCTCCTCTCACCCATTGAAGGACTCCAGCTTTGACAGCGACATTTCTTCTGACAGGTCCAGGCAGATGATCTGCAAGAAGGTTGGAGGGAGGTGATGGCACTGTGCCTGGACATTAACACCCTCCCCCCCTGGCCCGCACAGCAGGGGCCCTCTCTAAGCAGCTCTGTCTGAAAAGGTGGTATGATGGACCCGCCCCAGTTCTCAGCCAAGCAATCTACTTTGGAAGATAGCAGTTCAGGGGAAACTAGCCTAGGAGTCCGGGTTTATGAGGGCATCAATGAGCCAGCGAATGTCTGGTATAGCGGGTTGAATTGAGTCCCATCCCCCACAAAGACACGCCCTATAAGAATGTGACTTGTTTTGAAATTAGGGTATTTGCTGATGGAACGAAGACAAAGGTCTTGAGATAAGATAAAGATCCTAATTCAATAAGTGTCCTTATAAGAGAAACAAGACTCCAACAGACAGGAAGGCTGTGTGAAAGACAGAGATTGGAGGGATGTGGCCACAAGCCAAGGAATGTGTGGAGCCCCCAAGGACCGGAAGAGGCAAGGAAGGATCTTTCCCTACAGCCTCCAGAGGGAGTATGGCCCTACGCATACCTTGATATCAGACTTCTGGCCTCCAGAATAGTGAGAGGATAGATTTCTGTTGTGCTAAGTCATCCAGCCTGTGGTAATTTGTTGTGGCAGCTCTAGAAAACGCCTACGAAGTGACTGTTTGCAGAGTGACTCCCAAAAGGCAAGAATGTTAAACCTACGGTTCCCTAACACCTCGTAGCCACAGGCCAAGCCCCACACTTACCACCTTCTCTGGACAGTTGACCCTTGGCGTCCGCACCTGGACTTCGGGGGCTGTTGGGGGCACCTGCCAGGGCTTGGGGCCAGCTCCGGGAGGATTGGGAGTCCCATCGTCAGCACTGGCCGCCTCACCCTCACCCTCGCTGCGGCTGCCCACGCTGGCCTGGGCCCCCAGTGCCCGGTCCTCAGCCCCCTCAGGATTGGAGCGTGTACGGGGCCTGGGCTCCGCAGACTCTTCCTCTTCCTCTTCCTCCTCCTCTTCCTCCTCTTCCTCAGTGGGGCTGCTGGGCTCTGCCACCTCCATGGCCCCTGAGTGGCTGGATGGAGTAGGGTTGGGGGAAGCCAGGTTCCTCCCCTTAGGGGTTTTAAAAACATTTGGTTACTGGGCAGGACGTGGCACGAACTGCCTAATGACTGTAAAACTCACTCCTCTCTGGCCTCAGTTTCCTCATCTGTGGAATGGGTGCCGGGCATCCACTCTGACTTCAGGTAACGATCTCCCATTTTTTCTGCAGAGATAACCCCGCCCCTCTCCTTGGCCAATGAACAATGCTGGCCACCACGAATGGCTCAGAGATGCGACATGACCCAACACAGGTCAGTCAGGGGCATCTCTGGGACTTCCAATAGTGCCATTAGGGAAGAGGGATTCGTTAGAGTTGCAGAGCTAGGAGGGCAGAAGTCAAGAGCTGCCAGGAGTCTCTTTTGCCTCCAAGCAGCCCTCCTGAAGTGCTGCTCACCCAGAGAATGGCAGCTGTATCTCTGCCCACCTGGGTCCAGCTATGCCTGTGGGAAACTGAATACAGGAAACTTCATTTAAAATGGAGTGCAGAAGCCAAAAGGGGGCGCTCTCACGCGCTACTCCAAACGTAGACCCCAACCTCAAGAGAGAGACCTCGCATTCCCAACAGGAAGACTGTATTTTACTAACCCTGCAAGAAAATGAAAGGTTTTCTCAGTGCCTGGCCAACAGCCCAGCCAATGACAGACTGTCATAACTTAGCCAGTGAAAAGCCACTAAACTGCAAATTCCCAGTGTACTCGGATGGATTTGGGGGTTTTAACAGCCCTCCCAATTTCCCTTTCCTCTATAAAAGAGCACTCCTCTCCTTTGTTCTGGGCTTGCCTAAGGTTTTGCTATAGCTCCTGTATTCTGCATTGCAATCCTCTGCTACTCCCAAACCTCTTTTTGCTGGTAAAATAACTGACAGTTTTCATTTTAAGGTGAAGAGAATAATTCGGGGCGCCTGGGTGGCGCAGTCGGTTAAGCGTCCGACTTCAGCCAGGTCACGATCTCGCGGTCCGTGAGTTCGAGCCCCGCGTCAGGCTCTGGGCTGATGGCTCAGAGCCTGGAGCCTGTTTCCGATTCTGTGTCTCCCTCTCTCTCTGCCCCTCCCCCGTTCATGCTCTGTCTCTCTCTGTCCCAAAAATAAATAAACGTTGAAAAAAAAAATTTTTTTTAAAAGGTGAAGAGAATAATTAGCTGGGGTGGGCCTGGCTGGCTCAGTGGGTAGAGCGTGCACTCTTGATCTTGGGGTTGTGGGCTGGGGACCCACGCTGGGTGGAGCGATTACTTAAAACTAAAATCTTTTTTAAAAAAAGGTTTATTTATCTATTTTGAGAGAGAGGAGGGGGAGGAGCAGAGAGAGAGAGAGGGAAAGAGACGGGGAGACAGAGAATCACAAGTGGATGCTACATTCAGCACGGAGCCGGTCGTAGGGCCTGATCTCGTGAACCAAGAGATCATGACCTAAGCCGAAATCAAGAGTGGGAGGCTCAACCGACTGAGCCACCCAGGTGCCCCCTTAAAAAAAAAAAAAAAAAAAAGGACAAAGAAAAATAATTAAATAGTAATAATAATTACCTCTGGGTTCCTCTCCAGGGGACAGTGGGCTGTCTAGAGGGTGTCTGCACAAAGGAAGGGCAAGAATCTAGGTGTTAAAAGTCCCTGAGGATGGACACCAACAGTTTCCCTGTCTGGGCATGGGTGTGGGCTGATGTCCCTGTGGTCTCTATGCGCCTTGCAACCCCCACAATCTCTAAGGAAAACAATGCTTTAGCTTCAGCAAGACAGATGGACGAGAAACCAGAAAACTGCAGGAGATACCAGAGCTGAAGGCGGAAGCCTCAGGAAAGGCTAGGGCTGGACCTCTAGGGACTGGACCGCAAGCACCCAACCGCTTCTCACCGTAGCCGGAGCCTCCCTCCAACTCAGTCGAGCGCTGGCTAGGAAGCCGCCATCTTTCGCAGCCCGGAAGTAGTGCGACGCGGGCGCGACGCCTCCTGGGAAATGTAGTCCAGCAAGCCGTCAGGCGAGCGGACGGCCGAACAGGGGAAGGCTGGTGAGCCTTGAAAGCTGATAGGCTGGGGCTGTGCTAGGGGGTGGGGCTTGGAATGTGATTGGTTAAAGGAAGAATAGCCAGAGCTTTTATGTTTCTGGCCGAATCAGGTACACTGGTCAGCGCTTCTACCCTGATAGGCTGGAACAGGGCCTAGTGAAGTGGGGCTTTCAATAGAGTCGGCTCACAGGGAGGGAGAAGGCCACTTGCGATGTGATAAACCGAACACAGGTGACTTGGGCGGGATTTAGAAGACGAGGTGGGGCTGATGGGTGATTTGTGGAGCTGACCTAGCCCTCAATGAGGGGCGGGTTTTTTGCGGACCGAGGTGGGCGTGGCCCAGGCGCCAGGCCCTTCCCAGTTACTTAATTCTGTTCCTTATTCTACAGACCTTTGAGCCCAAACTATTTCAAACCACCCTTTCTTCTTCATGCGCACTCCTCCTCTTACCCCCATAACCATTTTTTAAAAAAGATTGTCATTTGCTTTTCTTTGTACTTTTTAAGATGTTTATTCATTTATTTGGAGAGAGAGAGAGAGAGAGAGGGAGGGAGAGAGAGAGAATCCCAAGGAGTCTCTGCAGTGTCAGAGCAGAGCTGGAATGGGGCTCCATCTCATGAACCGTAAGATCATGACCTGAGCCAAAATCAAGTTGGATGCTTAACCAGCTGAGCCACCCAGGCACCCCACCCCCAAACAATTTAAAACCCACTTTATTTTTTTTTTTAATTTTTTTTCAACGTTTATTTATTTTTGGGACAGAGAGATACAGAGCATGAACGGGGGAGGGGCAGAGAGAGAGGGAGACACAGAATCGGAAACAGGCTCCAGGCTCTGAGCCATCAGCCCAGAGCCCGACGCGGGGCTCGAACTCACGGACCGCGAGATCGTGACCTGGCTGAAGTCGGACGCTTAACCGACTGCGCCACCCAGGCGCCCCTAAAACCCACTTTATTTTTTTTTTTATTAAAAAAATTTTTTTTTAATGTTTATTTATTTTTGAGACAGAGAGAGACAGAGCATGAACGGGGGAGGGTCAGAGAGAGAGGGAGACACAGAATCGGAAGCAGGCTCCAGGCTCTGAGCCATCAGCCCAGAGCCCGACGCGGGGCTCGAACTCACGGACCGTGAGATCGTGACCCGAGCCGAAGTCGGACGCTTAACCGACTGAGCCACCCAGGCGCCCCCTAAAACCCACTTTAAAGGGGGGCGCCTGGGTGGCTCAGTCGGTTAAGCGTCCAACTTCGGCTCAGGTCATATCTCAGTTTGTGGGTTCCAGCCCCGCGTTGGGCTCTGTGCTGACAGCTCAGAGCTTGGAGCCTGCTTCATATTCTGTCTGTCTCTCTCTCTCGGCCCCTCACCCACTTGTGCTCTGTTTCACTCTCTCTCTCAAAAATAAATAAACATTAAAAAATTAAAAGGAAAAACACGCTTTGAGGAGCGCCTGGGTGGGTCAGTTGGTTAGGTGTCAGACTTTTTTTTTTTTTTTTTTTTCTCCTAAGCGTCAGACTCTTGATTTCAGCTCAGATCATGATCTCATGGTTTGTGAGTTCTTTGAGCCCGGTGTCGAACTCCTCACTGACAGTGCAGAGCCTGCTTGGGATTCTCTCTCTCTCTCCCTCTCTCTCTGCTCCTCCCCTGCTTGCACTCTCTGAAAATAAATAAACAAACTTAAAAAAAAAAAACAAAAACCACGAGCATCAGTTTCTGTGTGTGTGTGTGTGTGTGTGTGTGTGTGTGTGTCTGTAAAAGGGTCAGTTAAACCTGCCCTCATAAGCCAGGCTCCAGTGATTGACATCCAGGTGGAGCTATGTAAGCTGAGTCTTCAAGAATGGAGAACTTGCCAGAAAAACAAGAGAATGAAGGGCATTCCGGAAAGAAGGAACCACCTTCGCCAAGATCCGGAGGCTTGCAAGAACTTTGGAGTGGCAGAGCCTTTAAACAGGTTAATATGGCTGGAGCAGAGGCTAAGAGCACAGATTTCAATGTGCCTGGGTGCCCCCAAGGAAGGGTGTTTCAGGCAGAGATTACAGCATAACCAAAGGTCCTGGGGTATAAGGATTGTGAACCTTCGACTGTTTACAGAGGAGAGGGGGGTCATCGTGGCTAAAGCATGGAGTATACAAGGGTGCAGGCAGCAGGCATAATTGTTAAGGGCCTCGAAAGCCAGGTAGAAGAGCTTGAAATATTTCCCAAGGGCAATGGGGAGTCATGGATGGTGTGTGAGCAGAGGAGGTGAACAATGACGTCTCTGTCTCTGGGACTTGGGTAGGGAAGGGAGTGGAGGGGTGGCTGGAGAGTCCAGGGAGGGAGCTGGGCTGGCATCCAGGTGGGAGGGGAGAGGCTTGGGCTCTTATTATGGATGGAGATGAGGAGGGCCTTTAGAGACAGATGCAGGGAAAATGGACAGGATGTAGGGACTATCCGGGCTCTGAGGAATCCAACATTTACACAGGAGAAACGGCAGCTGGCAGAGAAAGCAGGGATGGGAGGGCCAGGGAGGTAGGGAACAAGTGGAAATATTACAATTCAGTTCCTGGATGATGCTTGGCCATGTGCAAATTGCTTGTTAAAATTTCCACGACATCGTAGGAAAATGCTATAATTACTGCCCCCCCTCCCTGCACACATTTTCCAGATAAGAAAACTGAGGCTCAGAGGTGGAGGAGACTCGAGATCAGAGGCTGAGGTGAGGAGTAGCTGACACCTCAGGAGCCGGACACGTGTCCCCAGCTGATGGGACTGGAGGAAGCTGATGCCCTTGAGGAGGAAACAGCACAATAACAAGTCACATGACCAGGGGAGGGGGCTTCCTGTTTCCTGGCCCCTCCCGAGCCAGCCTTGGCCAGCCCAGGTCTCAGCAGGCAGTGGTCAGAGCTACCCCAAGAATGTCCAGGGATTTGGCCTGCTGACCAAGGTGCTCCCAGAGGCACAGAGGACTAGAATTTGAGCAGGCTGAGGGGACCCAATCCCAAGATTGGGGCCTCTGGCTCAAAAGAGCCCTGGGGAGGAGAAGTGACTCTTGAAGTTGTTAAGCCAGGCCCAGACTGGGGAGCACAGAGGGAGTGAAAGATAAAGGAGGCAGAGGAGAAGAGGAGGTCAGAACAATTTTTGGAGATAGTGAGCTGCCTGTCAAGGGAGGCATTCAAATGCGCCAAATCAACATCGATAACCCAAGATCCCTTCCGAAGGGAGGAAATCAATGCCCATTTCACAGAAGAAGAAATTAAGGCTACCCAGGACAGCCAGGACAAGAGCTGAGATCAGGCGGTGGTTTTAGGGGGAGAGGAAGAAGTTAGACCCAGAGGACTGACTTCTGGACAGCAATGAGTGCCCGGGCCACACGACCCCGAAGCCGGCGAGGGAGGCACGCTCCACCTGTAAGTGCTCCCCTCCCTGCCACACCCGGCTCTTTGGGGCCGCTCACAGCCCTGCCTGGCTTCAGAGCTTGGTCCCGTGGGTCATTTTCAGGGGGAGCTGGATCCTGTGGCAGAGAGTTCAGAGGAGGCCGAGGCAGCCGGCGGGAGTTCGGAGCCGGGCCCTGTGCCATCTCAGGAGAGCTTCAAGCCAAAGCTGCTGGGGCCAGAGGCAGAGGCCAGGGGGCAGGGCTTGGGGGGCAGGTAAGGCCCACTTGGTCTGTGCTCCCCACTCTAGCTCTGGTACAATTTCCCTACCCCTAGGTCCGCCCGTGTTCCTCCCTTGCTCACACACATGCCATAGCTTCCCATTGTCCCCGTCAGCCCAACTTTCGAGGCCCTGGATAATACAGCCCCCCGTGAGTTAGCCACCCCAGATGACCCCATTTCCAGAATCTTCCTTGTCTCACCTGACCACAGGCCCACCAAAGAGGCTGAAGAGAACTCTAACAGAGGACCGGCCCCATCTCTCAAGGGACCCCATGGGCCTGCAGAGGAAGGCCACCAGGCCACAGATGTAGCCCCACGGCCCGGGGAGCTGGTCCCCCCCAGGCCTGGAGCCTCTGATGTGTTTTCAGATTCTCCAGCATGCCCTGAGCTCGCTGGAGGCTGCTGCCGCGGCCTGGCACCGCCGGCCCCCAAGCTGTCCTGGGCCTGTGGAGGCAGAGGACAGAAGTGAGGCAGGACCAAAGCCCTGCTTGGAGGAGGAGGGGGCAGGGGCTTGCCAGAGGGAGGCAGCCCGCCTGGCAGAGAGGAATGCCTGGCTGCGATTGGCCCTGGGCAGCCGAGAAGAGGAGCTGATTCGCGTGCAGGCCTCCGTGCAGGCCATCCAGGCTGAAAAGGAGACGTTGCAGAGGGAGGTGAGTGGGGGAGCTCTGCCTCCCAGAGCTCTCTGTCTAAGGGGGGTGGGGGGTGCGCCTGGCATAGGCAACGTTCAATCATTAGCTCCTTAGAAAAACTTTTATGGAGGGGCTTCTGGGTGGTTCAGTCGGTTGAGTGACCAACTTCAGCTCAGATCATGATCTCACAGGTTCATGAGTTCGAGCCCCGCACTGGGTTCTCTGCTGTCGGCACAGAGCCTGCTTCGGATCCTCTCTCTCTCTCTCTCTCTCTCTCTCTCTCTCTCTGCACCTCCTCCACTCGTGCACACGCATGCTCCCTCTCAAAAATGAATACCCATTTAGGGGTGCCGGTGAGTTCGAGCCCCGCTTTTTTAAAATTAAGAATAAAAATCAAACGAAATAAACTTAAAAAAAGAAAAAAAGAAAAACTTTCGTAGAGCATGGACTGCTGGGCCCTGAGTAAATAAAACTCCCTTGTCTTCTTAGTTCAGGTGCTCAGAGATACCCCCTGAGCAGGTGACACTTGAATGAGGAGGTAAGGGAGGAGCCATGCAAGGATCTGGGGAAAGAGCATGCCAGGCAGAGCAGGAACCCTCTCCCTGGGGCAGGAGTGTGATTCAAGGAAATGAGAGGAGGGGCGCCTGGGTGGCTCAGTGGGTTGGGCGTCCGACTTCAGCTCAGGTCATGATCTCACCATAGGTGGGTTTGAGCCCCGCGTGGGGCCCTTGTGCTGACAGCTCAGAGCCTGGAGCCTGCTTGGGATTCTGGGTCTCCCTCTCTCTCGGCCCCTCCCTCGCTCATGCTCTGTCTCTCTCGGTCTCAAAAATAAATAAAACATTTAAAAAATTAAAAAAAAAAAAAGGAACTGTGAAGAGGCCAAGGGGAGGGCAGGCTGGTGATGGGGGCAGATTTACAGGGTCTTGGGGATGCTGGGAGTTGAGCTTTCGCTCTCTGAGCCCGCGGGGATCCCGGAGGATTTTTCTGAGCAAAAAGGAGCGGGACCTGATGGTGCGTTCACAGGCGCCTTCTGGTGGCCACGGGGGGAACAGCCTGTGGGAGGGGCGAGGGCGGACTCCTGGAGATCCAGGAGGCACTGGTCCAGACACCAGATGGTGGAAATTGTGGACGCGGCCCGAAGTGGGCAGATACTGGGTGGTGTGGAAGGTGTTGCTGGCAGGTTTGGGTCTGAAAGCTAGAGAAGGGTTGAGGACAAGTCCTGGTTTGGGAGCCCGCGGGGCTGGAGACGAGAAATGGGGATGCTGCAGGAGGGGCAGGTGTGGTGGGAGGGGGACCAGAAGCTGTTTGGGTCCTAACGAGCACCAGGCACCCATGAGCCACCCATGTGGGGCCATCAAAGAGACAGTTCTGTGTCTGAGTCCGGAGCTCAGGGAAGATGTCAGGGTAGGAGAAACACATTTGGGCCTCTTTAGCATGTGGATGCAATCTAAAGCCATGTGGCTGAAAGGGATCGTGGGAAACAGGTCCTCAACTCTGGCAGGACCCGGTGGCAAGATGTGGGACTGCCAGAGCCCAGCCTGAGGGGTGGGGCCCACTTCCTGGCTGGGAAAGAAAATCCCCCCTCCACATTCCTCTCCCCACCCCCACCACCTCTGGCAGCCACCCCTCTGATCTCTGGATCAGTGAGTTTGATGTTCCGTCTTCTTTTGTTTGCGATTTCACATAGAAGTGGGGTCATGAAGTATTTGCCTTTCTCTGTCTGACTTATTTCACTTAGCATAATGCCCTCAAGGTCCATCCATGTTGTTGCAAATAGCAAGATTTCCTTCTTCTTCTTCTTCTTCTTCTTCTTCTTTTTAAGATTTTATTTTTAGGGCCACCTGGGTGGCTCAGTCAGTTGAGCGTCCCATTCTTGATTTCAGCTCAGGTCATGATCCTGGGGTCTTGGGATCATGCTCAGCATGGAGCCTGCTTAAGACTTTCTCTCTCTCCCTCCCTCTGCCCCTCTTCCCTGTTTGTTTGCTCTCTTAAAAAAGGGGGGGGGCGCCTGGGTGGCTCAGTTGGTTAAGCGACTTTGGCTCAGGTCATGGTCTCTCGGTTCATGAGTTCGAGCCCTGCATCGGGCTCTGTGCTGACAGCTCGGAGCCTGGAGCCTGCCTCGGATTCTGTGTCTCCCTCTCTGCCCCTGCCATGCTCATGCTCTGTTTCTCTCTGTCTCAAAAATAAATAATTTTTTTTAAAAAAAGGAGGGGCACCTGGGTGGCTCAGTCGGTTAAGCATCTGACTTTGGCTCAGGTCATGGTCTCATAGTTCATGGGTTCGAGCCCTGCATCCCGCTCTGTGCTGACAGCTCAGAGCCTGGAGCCTGCTTCGGATTCTGTGTGTGTGTGTGTCTCTCTCTCTCCCTGCCCCTTCCCGACTCTCTCTCTCTCAAAAATCAACATTAAAAAATGTATATTTTTTTTAAAAAAGGGTTTTATTTTTACATAATATCTTGACCCAACGTGGAGCTCAAACTCACCACCCTGAGACCAAGAGTCACAGGCTCCACTGACTGAGTCAGCCAGACACCCCTCCTTTTTTAAGGCCAAATACTATTCCACTGTTTATACACCAGCTCTTTAGCCATTCATCTGCTAATGATCGCCTGGGCTGCAGTGAACATAGGGGCACAGATATCTTTTCCAATTACTTTTTTCATTTTCTTCACACAAATACCCAGAAGTGGAATAGCTAATCGTGTGATAGTTCTATCCTTAATTCTTTTCTTTTCTTTCTTTTTTTTTTTTTAATGTTTATTTATTTTTGAAAGAGAGTGCACGCACGGGGACATGTGAGCGAAGGAGGGGCAGAGAGAGAAGGAAACACAGAATCTGAAGCAGGCTCCAGGCTCTGTGCTGATGGCTCAGAGCCCAACATGGGGGTTGAACTCACCAGCTGTGAGATCGTGACCTGAGCTGAGGTTGGATGGTTAACTGACTGAGCCACCCAGGCACCTCTCCCAGGAACACTTCTTAAGGAGGACTGGGCCACAGGGGGTCAGTCCGCTAAGCGCCCAACTCTTGACTTTGGCTCAGGTCACAACCTCGTGGTTGGTGAGATTGAACCCCACGTTGGGCTCTGTGTTGGCAGTGCAGTGCCTGCTTGGAATTCTCTGTCTCTCTTCCTCTCTTTCTGACTCTCCCATGCACGAATGTGCTCTCTCTCTCTCTCTCTCAAAATAAATAAACTTAAAAAAAAAAGGGGGGGGGTGCTGTGGGTGGTTGGAGTCTCCGGCCTAACCTACTCCATCCTCCTTTCCCACCCACCCCCAGGTCCAGGAGCTCCAGGATTCCCTGATGAGGTTGGAGCCCTTTCCACTTCCCTCCCGTGGCCAAGCAGGTGGCTCGGGCAGTGGCTCCAGCAGTTCTGGGGTAGATGAAGAGCCCTGGGGGACTCAGGTGAGTGTGGGAAGCTCAAAACCACAATCTTGAGATCTGTGGGATTTGGAGCAGTGAGACTGAAATCCTGGTCATGCAATCCAGTAGCTTCTGGGCTTGCAAAAGGCCTAAATCCGTGATTCTGGGCTCTCAATGACAATCCGGGTGAATCAAGTAACCTCTTTCTGGCAGGACCCCTTCTCCCTGGCTCACCCCCTGCTCCGGCGCCTCCGGAGTGATTCCAGCACTCAGATGTTTGGGCCTCTCCGCACTCAACCCCTCGCCCCCGAGGTGCGCATCATGGAAAGCCAGATGGAACAGCTCCAGGGGTAAGGGCCACCCGTGCTGAGCTCGTAAGGGCACCGCTTCCTTCCCAGCTGGCCTATAAGCCCCAGTCTGGAGCTGGAATGGAGTGGGGAGGAGGATGGCAGTCAGTTGGGTCCTGGCTGCCCTGCGGGGCCTCTCACGTCCCCCCTTCCCTAACTTCGGAGGCAGGAGCATCGAGAAGCTCAAGTGTTTCAACCATCTGCTGTCAGCTGTGCTGCAGGGGTACAAGGGCCGGTGTGAAGCCCTCAGCATGCAGCTGGGCCAGCGGGAGGCTGAAGCCACAGCCCTGCGTCTGGCCTTGCAGTACAGGTCAGTGCATCCCACCCATGTTATCACTGGTGTGGAAGGGAATGGGCACACTCAGGAGGAACCCCCATCCCAGAGAGAGTCAGGGCCCTTGCAGGAAAGCACTTTCCCCCTTAGTCCCAGGGTGCTGAAGGAGTTTACATGCTCCCAGGGGTGGGGGCTGGGGGACGAAGTGAAGGAGCAAGTGGGGACGTCACCCACGCAAGATGGAGCCAGGTGTCCCAGAGCACTCAGAATCAGTGTCTCACAGTGAGCACTGTGAGGAGGCGTATGGAGTCCTGCTCACTCTCCGGGAGGCAGATTCAGGAGCAAGAGAGGAAGCCCCTATGAGGGACCTGGAGGTGGCTGAGAAGGAGGCGCAGAGGCTGCTGGCACACGAGGAGGCTGCCATGGATGGAGGGGCACCACGGAATCCACAGCCAAGGTACCCCTGGGAACCTTGAGAACTGGGAGGGCCAGTGAGTGGGGTTCTTATTAGAGAATGGGCCTCCCACAGCTGGCTTCGTGTTGGGGTTTGGCCTGGCCGTGCCCAGCAAAGTTGGTGTAGGGGCTCTCTGTGGTTGGTTGGCATGAGACCCGAGTAGAGCTGGCTGGTGGCTACTCAAGAAAGTTGGCATGGGTGGTTGACAGCCACTGGGGTTGGTATAGGACCCACCAGGATGGCTTGTTGATGGATGACGGTGCCTACTGATTAGAACTGGCATGATGGTGTTTAATGGGGTTGGCTTGATGCTGGTATGCGTGGGGGTTAGCATGATGTTGCCAAATAGAGTCGGCCAGCTGAGCAATGGTACCTATTGTGTTGGCGTGATGGCATCCATCATGTTGGCATAAGTGATAGGGCTTATTGAGTTGGTGTGGTGGCTTCCACTACGATGGCATGAGCAACAGTAATCATTGACACGATGGTGTTCACTACATTGTCTTGATGAATAATGGTGCCCATTGGGGTTTATATTGTGTGTCCGCCATGTTGGTATAACAGCACTCACCACAGACGGCATAGAATCCATCACGGTCCATAAGATGGAAGAAGGCAAAGCCCACCAGGGTTGGCATGAAGTTAACACAACTATGGCCACAAGTGTTGACATTAGACTCCTCTTCCGTTTCCTGTAGCCCTGAGGGCAGCAGTGTGGATCGGCCCACACCACAGGAGCTGGCTACCCAGCTCTGGGGCTATGTCCAGCGTCTCCAGGAGCGCCGTGCTCTGGTGAAGATTCCCCCAGAGCCTGGCCCAACCTTGGCACCCATGCCCGCTGTGCCCCATGCGGAGGCCATGGTGCAGGCCATTCTGGGGACCCAGCCTGGCCCAGTCCTACCCCGGTTGGAGAAGATGCAGATCCAGCGGGACCTGGCGGCCACACGGGTACACATGGGCAGCGGGCACCGTGTCGGTCTTTTCTGGTGGGACAAAGCCCTTTGCTGAGGCTTAGAGGGAGGATTGGGGGACCAAGTAGCAAAGGAGAGTTCTACCTGGCTGGGGGCAGACTTCCTGGAGGGAAGGGAATTGGAGCCTGGGATTTTGAGGGATGAATAGGACTTTGTCTTCTGGAATTCAGTGTCTCAGAAGATTCTGAATGTAGCTTTCCCAAATTGCCTTCCTATGGAAAGGAGATGGTGGCAGGGGGACATAGTCTGAGGTTTATACCCTGGCATGAAAGATCTGAGGTTCTAGAGTTGGAGAAACTCCAGACCCTTCCTGAGATGCCACTTGACCTCGTCTAAGATATTTGTGCTCTCTGAACGACGATTTCTATAGCTGTCGTTTTTAGGAGATGATAGTTCCCACCATACAAGATCATGGTGACGGTTTGAGTTCTTGCCTGACCAGTCCTCACTGGGTGCCTCCTGGGCCCTCAGTTTCCCCAGATCCCAGAGGCCCAAATTCTCTGCCCACTTCTTGTTCTCTCAGGAGACTCTGGCAGAACTGATGCTGCGGCTACAGTTGATGAGGCGGGAGAAGCGGGGTCTGGAGCTGAAGGAGGCTGCCCTCCGGGCCCAGGGCCCAGCCCATGTGCTCCTGCTAGAGCAGCTGCGGTGGGAACAGGCACAGCTCCGGACCGGTGGGGCCAACAGTAGTGGTGGGGACAGCAGTGGAGGCGGGAGCAGTGGAGACGAAGAGGAGTCGTCTCAGGTGAGTGGCCCTTCCTGGACCTGGTGGGGATAGCCATATACTGCTGGCTATGTGGCCCTGGTCAATCCCAGACTCCTCTGAGCCTCGGCTTGCATTTCTGCACAAAGAAATGTGTTGAACGGTTAGAGCGCATGTCAAAGTTTAGGGGAGCCTGGCTGGCTCAGTCGGTTAAGCGTCCAACTTCAGCTCAGGTCATGATCTCATGGCGCATGGGTTCAAGCCCCACATCAGGCTCTGTGCTGACAGCTCAGGACCCGGAGCCTGCTTCCGATTCTGTGTCTCCCCCTGTCTCTGCTGCTTCCCTCTTTGCTCCCGCTCCGTCTCTCTCTTAAAAATAAATAAACGTTAAAAAAAAATGCATGTCAAAGTTCATACCTGTACTTTGGGTTTTTGTTTTGTTTTGTTTTCTCTGAAGGTCTGGAGCCCAATAAGCCCCAAGGCGTTTAGCGTCTTCCACTCAAACCTGTACCTCCTGCTTCCCACCCCCAGGGTTGTTCATACTCTGGCGGCATCGCCACTCCAACAGCCCCAGCCCATGCTTCGTGTCTTCTTAAATTTTTGGCTCTAGCTTCCACCCTGAGGACTTCCCTTTTGCCCCTTCCTATCTAATCATATCTGTCCTCTGCTTAAAGCCTTCAGCAGCTTATAGAACCCTCCTTTGGATCGTCTCTGCTACCTCCAAGCCTTTGTAGGTGCTGTGCCCCCGCCAGGAACACTGGGCATCTCCCTCTTTGTCTAATTAAGCCCATGATCTCTTGCAGGTCTGTGCTCAGGTATCACCTGCCTCCAGATGAGACTCCCCGTTAGGGAGTCATTTTGTCCTAATTAGGGTTTCTCATCAGACTGGGGGCTTCGTGAGGGCAGGGGCTGTGGCTGCCACAGCCTGGGTGACTTCAACGTCCGGCCTGGGCTGAACACACGCTCCACCTGAGCCAATGTCACTTTCCTCCCTTCTGCCTCCCACAGGGCCCTCCAGCCGTTCTTGGTGGCAGCAGGGGCATTGATGGAGGCCAGGCGGGCAAAGCGCAGGGCCCAGAGATTCTAGCCCAGGAACTAGCAGCGTCACTTCACCGGTGTGTGTCTGGGTCCCGGGCTGGGACGGATGGGTTGGGCGGGTCTATGTGAGAATCCCCAGGGGCACTGTGTGCCGCAGAGGGCGGGGCATGCATCTGCATACAGGTGTGTTCACCTGGGAATACAGGTGGGTAGGTGGAGGGAAGGAAGACTGGATTGGCTCTGGCCATGAGCTCCTCTCTCCTCACCCCTGCACCAGGGCCCTGAGCCTGCGGGAGCAGCTGCAGTCTCTGCGGGAGGAACTGGAACAGGTGGCTCAGAAGGGGCGAGCCAGACGTGCTCAGAGTGCGGAGCTGAACAACGATTTATGCAAGGCTCACAGGTGGGTCTCCCTTCCCTGTACTCTCCCCCCCACTCCCCGCCCCGTGACCTCAGAAGTGTCCCTGGCTCTCTCTGGCCTGCAGCCTTCCCCTGTAAGGTAGGTGGCAGGTCCAATCCATCCCATGCCTCCCCCGATACCCAGTGTTTGCCAGCCCCTTTCTGAACGGGACCCCAGGAAAACTCAGGCTCAGAGAGCTCCCGTCTGGTGCTGGGAACACATAGCTCCTGATTTGGTGGGGGGGGGGGCTGTTTCCTGGCTCAGCCTACTCATCCCCTCCAGTGCCCTGGTCCTGGCCTTCCGAGGTGCCCACCGGAAGCAGGAAGAGCAGCGGAGGAAGCTGGAACAGCAGGTGGCACTAATGGAGGTTCGACAGGCAGAGGAATTGGAAGTGCTAGAAGCCACCGTAAGGGCGCTGGGGAGGCCCAGACCGTCTTGTCCACCTCCCCGGCTGGGAGAGACCTTTCTGTAGGCCCCATTCTGGCTGTGTCTGGGTGTACCAGACAATTAGGGCAGGCCACATCATAAACTGTCCTGGAGTGATACTATATCATGTGTGACCTTGAATGTCGGGACCTGTTGGGTGGGATGGGACACTTGGGCGTCTGGAACCTGATGGAGGGGTGGCTGGGCATTTGGGAAGGGCTCCAGGTCTTTGGCACCACGTGGCATGTGAATGTGATACGTCAGCGGGATCATGCCAGAGGTCATGACAGACCTAGGGCTGGCTCAAGGATTCAGGGGTCAGTGAGGCTACATTGCCAGAACTGAAATGCCAACACTCAGCTGCCTCCAGAAGCCCTGGGAGAGGTTCACGGGGAGATGCTGGGTTTGGCCTGGCAGATGCTCCCAAGAGGAAAAGGCCCACATCTCAGAAGGAAGACTGAGGGCCTATGGGTTCAGGGTGTAGAAAATTTGCTGGAAGAGTAATCGCTCCCAAAGGTGGAGGAGGAATCAGAGGGCTTTGGAACTTGTATTCAAAGAATACGGAGCTAAGTAAGATAAAGGGCTTTGGGGTTGGGGGCACAGCAAAAGCAAAAACCTGTAAGTGGTAACTCAGGGACAAGGACTAACTAAGAGAGGGCACACAAGGGTGGGCAGGGAGGCACATCTCGCCCTTCAGGGACTGGAAGGCCCCTGGCCTGGCTAAATGCCAGCTTTCACCTGCGGGCGTTGGGAGCTGTTAGTGTCAGGTTAATTGCAGGCAGCTAATTAGCATGTCGTTTGAATAGGCCACACCTCCTGGAGAGGGGGCTTAGGTGAGACCGGCCAGCCAGATTACTGGCCAGCTATTCCCCTCCTGGCTAAAGGCTGAAACCCAAGCCGCGGATTGGGAAGGTTTTCATCCCCAGCCTGGTGGTGGTGATTCCCAGCCCACACCTGTGCAGGCGTGTACGGTGACCGCCTTTCCCAAGGGAGGGCAAGGTGGGCCTGGGACCGACTTCAGGCCCGTCAGGGGCCTTGACTCAACCCGGTCTTCCTGACGCACAACTCCTCAGGGATCACTGGGGCTGGTGACCTTCGGACAGTGCAGTCTCTCTGGACGACACCCAGCTTTGAAGAAAGCAGGGAAACTGAGGAGGGCAAGGTCCTGAGGAGGGTCAGAGGAGCCGACCTTATCCCCTTTTGTCTGTGGCCAAGAGTGCAAGAGTGACTTCAAGCCCCCCAGTCCCACCAGTTTGCCCGCGGTAGGGGGAGGGCGCAAAGGGAGGCAAGGTCACCTGTTGAAGGGTGCGGAATGAGTTCGCGCTGTTGGAGGGGTCTGGGGCTGGTTCTCAGGCCGCCGGGAGCCGGGTCTGGCCGTTCCCACGGGTGCCCCCTCGGCAGATGGGCCCTGGCCTCTTTGTCCGCGGTCCGCAGCCGCCGCAAGGTCAAATGTCACCGCGGGGCCGCGGGCAGGGGTCAAGGGGGCGGGGCCGGACTTCGACCCACCCCCAGGAGGGCCCCAGGGGTTCAGGGGCCCTGGCGCTACTAGGGAGGGCCCAGGCGCCGGCCGCCAAGGGGTTGGACCAACGGGAGGTTCTAGGATCTGCAGCGGATATTTCCCTAGTCTCCAAAACGGCCACTTCTGAACCTCACCTCCTCTGGACTCTTGTCCCTCAAACCCCAGGTCCCTGCCCCCTGCCCTCTCCAGCCCCTCTTCTGAATCGCTTCCCGGGACCTTCTCTCCCTTCCGAGACGTGACCCCTCCAACCAAGAATCCTGGAAAGCCCAGAACAGGGACCTAGGACCCCTGCCCTCACCCCAAAAAAACCAGCCAGCACCTCCACGTTCCCAGGCAGCCCAGAAACAAATGGTCCTCTCTAACCATTCAGACCCTCTCCTCCGGCAGGGCTTACAAGGGCAGAGAATTCCACTCTAGTCGGTCCCATGGAAAGTCCTTGCTCACGTCTAACTCCAGTCCTTCTTGCTTCCTGTACTTGCTAAAACCTCCTCTAGCTCGCACCCAGCCAGATTCTCCCTGGGAGGTCCAGAGGCCCGGGGCTGGGTGTGTGGTGCCTGGCTTTTACAGAACCTTGGTATCCTCTTAAATGTTGCATGATCTCCAAGCTCTCCCCAACCCCCCCACCCAAGGTGTCCCCTCAGATGTAATCTGGAGAAGGGGATACCCTTTCCCATGGCCCTTTCCAGCGAGGGGAGGGGAGAGGGCAGAGGGCAGTTCTCCTGCCCCGCAGCCCTCAGAGTCCCAGCCACGTGCCCTGGTGTCCAGCTCTGGGCCCAGGGCCCAGGGCCCAGGGCAGGGCAGAAGATAAGGCCTACAACTGGACCTGCGGGACTCCAAGGTGAAAGGTCACCGTAGGAAGGGCTTTTCCAGCTGGTTAAATGTTAACAGGCCCAGAGCTAGAGGCTCAGGCTTCCCCAGCCCAGGGCTGCCTGGGCCGGAGTTGGGGTGGGGGCACGACAAAGAAAGGGTGCTTAATAAATGTTGGTCGGCCCAACGGGTTGGGGGGGGGGCAGTGGGGTGGGGAGAGGAAGCCAGGGATAGGTGGGGGGAGTCTGTAAGCCAGCCGCAACTGAGAGGCTCCAGGGAGCCTGGAAGAGACATCTGCAGTCCAGCCGGTGGCCTGGCCAAGCCCTTTATGTGAAGCACAGAAAAGGAAATTAAAGAGGAAAAGGGGCAGGCCGCAGTCGGGATGGTGGGCATTCCTGCTGCTTCCAGCCTCCCGCCTAGCTGGGCGGGTGGGTGCCCTGCCCCCAGAGGCCTAAAATTCTGGAGGGGGCCCCTGACCTCGCGTCCCCGCAGGCCGCAGACCACAACATCCCTTGGCCCTGGAGATTCCCAGCACCAGGTGTTAGCTCAAGCTGAGAAAGGGTGGGGTGGGGGTCGGACGCGGCGACTTTCTGGAAGAGGAAGCAAACACAATCCATCAAGCAACTGTGCAAAGAAATGCCCCAGGGTGTGTGTGTGTGTGTGTGTGTGTGTGTGTGTGTGTGTGTGTGCCGCGCAGGGGCGTGCCCCCCGGGTGCAATTGGCCCCCCATTATTGCTTCTGCGGGGAATGGAGGGGTAAGGTTCTGAGGGGCTCCTCGAGGGCGGTTGAGCGACGCATCGTCCAAGGCCGGAGGTGGAGGGGAGGGCTTTGGAGAGACATCTTGGCGAGGCTGCGGAAGGGCAGAGGGCAGCGGCGGCCCAGGCTCCTGCCGCGGCCCGGCAGGGGTTAAGGCTGGAGTCGGGCGAGGGCGGGGGTAGGGGGAGAAGGAGGGGGGGGGGAGGGTCAGGCCGAGCGGCCCCGTGCTCCGCCCTCGCCCCTCCCGCCTGCCCGGGCGCCGGGCGCCGAGCGAGGCCACCCATGCCCTTATAAGGGTGGCCGTCGCCGGGGCAACGAGCGCCCGCCCCCAGCCCGCGGCGCGCGCCCCTGCCCCCGCCCCCGCCCCCCGCCCGCCCCGCGAATGGAACGTTGTGTGTCAAACCGGCCGCAGCGCGAGGCCGGCGCGCGGGGTCGGCGGCGGCGGCGAGAGCGAGGCTCGGGCCCAGGCGCAGGCCCAGGCCGGGCAGGCGCGGCCGCAGAGGGGGCGGCAGCTCGGGAAGCGCCGGACCGCAGCCTTGCAGGCCCCGAGCGGCCGCCTGGGGACCCGGGGAGGCCAGGGGGCGCGGCGACCGGCCCCGGCGCGCGCCTGCCGCCCCTCCCCCGCGCAGCGGGCGGCCGCGTAACTTGCGGCCAAACTTTCCCCCCGGCCTCCCGCGCTCAGATGGCGGGCCGCTAAGTTGGCCGCAGCCCCCAGCCAAGCGGCGGCCAGGCCAGAGGGCGCCCCCTGCGCAGCCTGGGCCGGGCCATGGCCCGCGCGCCCCCGCCGGGGCCCCAGGGCGGCGGGGCGCGAGTCCCCGGGGCCCCCGGCTCGCGCCTCTAGTGCGCCCCCCCTCGGCCCCAGGCCCGGCCCCGCGCACGCGTGGGAAAGTTGGCCTGGAACCGGCCCGACCAGTTCTGCCTGGGCGCGCGGACCGGCCGCAGGAAGTTGGTGCAAAACTTTTTTGGGGGGTGCAGCCGGTGCCCCCCGCGCGCCGGGCCCGGATGCGTGCCGGGTAGGGTCCCCCCGGGCCGAGAGGGGTGCCCGGAGGGAGGAGCACGGAGGGGGCGCCCCGGCCCCGCTGCCCTGGGGCTATGGCCATGGTGACCGGCGGCTGGGGCGGCCCCGGCAGCGGCGGCGGCGACACGAACGGCGTGGATAAGGCGGGCGGCTACCCGCGCGCGGCCGAGGAAGACTCGGCCTCACCTCCCGGCGCCGCCAGCGACGCTGAGCCGGGCGACGAAGAGCGGCCAGGGCTGCAGGTGGACTGCGTGGTGTGCGGGGACAAGTCGAGCGGCAAGCACTACGGCGTCTTCACCTGCGAGGGCTGCAAGAGCTTCTTCAAGCGGAGCATCCGCCGCAACCTCAGCTACACCTGCCGGTGAGCCCCCTATCAGCGCACCGCCGCTGTGCACCCGGCCCCGGCTTGAGCCGGGCCTCTGACCTGCTCGGTCACCTTGGGCCTGGCGCTGACCTTCCCTGGGCCTCCACTCCCCCTCTGAGATAGGGGCACAGCCCCCTCTCCCCACCTCCATTCCATTCCTGGGATTGTGTATACAGTCGGCGCTGTATCGATGCAGGTCCCCCCCGTCAGGTGGTCCCTTGCGGCTTCCGCCTCAGTTCATTGCTCCTTCTCCCTCCCTCCCTTTTCTCCGGAGAGGGGTGATCTCCGCGCGGGGAGGGGTTGGGGGTGCTGTCAGGGGTGGGGCCCTAACCCCAGGGCATCCCTTCTCTTGGGGATCTCGGTGCGCAGGGGACCCCTCGGGAATCGAACGTGGAACTTGGACTGTGGAGCTCGCAGCGTCCAGGGGCCATTGTCTGCGGCCGCGCGGATCGATACGGCGCGCCCTTGGGGTCAAATATCACTTCCAAAGTCGCCCTGGCCACCGAGGCGGCGGCGGCGGCGGGAGCGAGGCCGGGGTGGCACAGGGCGGCCTCTTTCGCATGAGGAGCCCTGCTGTGGGGAGAGATGGGCTTGTCCATCCGGGGGGGACTCCCCCCACCCTGCGCTCACCCTGGGCCTTGGGTCACCGGAAACCGCCGCTGCAGGGCTGGGAGGGCGGCGGGATTTGACCACACCTCGGCTGCTCCAGCCCTCCCCCCACCAGGAGTGGGTGCAGACCTGGGGCTGCTGGAAAATCCCTGAAACTTCAGTCGTCTCTGACAGGGTGGGGGTGAATGTTTCCAAGAAGGAGCCCTGGGCTGTCCTGGGTTGGAGTCCCCGCTGACAGGGTGTGGCCTTGCTAGTTTCTTTGGTTGGCGCTGAGGTTGGGTGTCTAGCCCAGGGCCCTCTTCCTATCGCTCTTCCTTGAGTGCCCTTTTGCTCCATTGACAGGCTCCTTCCTACTCTGCTTCCCAGCATGAACATGCATAGGCTCTGCCGAGCCAGTATGGAGAGTCCCATTTTCCAGATGTGCAAAACTGAGGCCCACAGAGGTCCCGGCACTGCCCTGGCAGGGGAGTGCACTGGCAGGGGAGAGACCCTGCCCCATGTGGGGCTTAGCAAGGGGAACTGGGGTTGGGAAGAGGGTAGGAGCTGAGTCCTGGTCAGGGTGTCCCCGGGGAGAGGGCAGCCGATGGAGGGCTTGTTGGTGAGGCCGAAGGGCGGGGCCCCAGGTCGCAGAGGCTGGAGTTTGGCCCCAGGTCTGCGGTCAGGGCCTTGTCTGGGGTAGCTCTGTGTGTGTGTGTGTGTGTGTGTGTGTGTGTGTGAGCTGGCTTACTCCCTCCTCCAGTGCTAACTGGGCCACCAGACTTTGGCCTCATTCTTGTTGCCGGAATAACTGCCTGATCTCTGGCCAGGTCTTTGGGGAGGGCAAGGGAGGAGCTTGGGTGGTTTTAGGGTCCCAGGGGCTCTCTGAGGGTGGGAGCGGGGAGCACCAAGACAGGGGAGGGGGGAGTTGTTTGGGGCCTGCAGGTTCTTCAGAAGCTCTGCACTGTGTGGCCTGGTGAAGTCACTGCTCCTCTCTGAGCCTCAGATAGATTCAGCAAGGTTCCCTCAGGGCCTCGCCTGGGTGATTTGATGCCAGTCCCCCAAAGAGACCCCAGCTCCAGTCCCAGCTCTCTTCCAGCCTGGAGGAGACACAGTGAGACACAGACGCTCTCTGCCTATGGAGTCTGGGCTGGGCCAGAGGGAGGGGACGGGTCTGAAGTCCCAGGACGGAGCGAGGGGCTCTACCCGAGGTTCAGGGAGGGCTGCCTGGAGGTGGCCCGTGGAAGGTGAACCTTGAAGCAGGAGGGGCTTGGCAGGTAGAGGAGGTGAAGGGCACTCCCGCAGAGAGCATGGCCCAGACACACACTCAGTGGCAGGTTAGGGGAGCAGCATTGTAGGTGGAGACCACCCAGGCATGGGAGAAGTTAGAGCTGAGTGGATCTGAAGTGCTGGACTGAGGGTGACAGGGAACCAAGGAGGGTATGTGGGCAAGGGAGGGCAGTAATCAAATTGGACCAAAGGCCAGAAGCCCAGGGAGGAGGCTGAGCGGGGTCATGGGGTTGGGCAGAGCCTGTGCTCTTTAGGGGGGATAACAGGTGGAACTTACCGTCGCCCCGTCTGGAGGGACAGGAGGTCTGTCCCAACCCCACAGCTGGGGAAGTTGAGGCAGAAGCTTCAGGACCTCCCCTGAGGTCAGGGGCCCTGAGCTGGGCCCCTGCCTGCCTGCCCTAGGCCTAGCTGTTTCCACCCGGCTGCCCAGGACCCTCCCACTGCCTGCCTGCTGGGCTTTGTTCTGGTTCTGCCTGAGCTCCCTCCACCCTACCAGGGCCTCTTCCTGGGGGCTCAGGCCAGGCAGCAGACAGAGGCCCTGGCTTAGAAGCTGGTGCTTTGGGATCTGGGTCCTTGGAGACCCCCAGGGCCTCAGCTCTCCTGAGCCTGCCATTGAAGCGCCCCAGCATGAGCTTGGGTCCTGATGCCCTCCCCAAAGGCCCCCCAGATTCCCCCAGACACAGTGCATCCCACGTGGAGTGGGCATCGGGCCTCCCATTTCCAGATGAGGCAACTGAGGTTCGGCGGAGAAGTTGCCGCCCCATGGTTGGGGCTGCGTGTCTTTAGCTGAGATGTGTTTGCTTTTCAACTCGATTGAACGTTTGTTTCACTCTGTGACTGTCGCTGGGTATCCTCTTGGTGCCCAGATGGGACGCTAGGGGTGTCTGCCCCAGGTCTGGGCCTTGGAGAGCCCCGAGTCCGGGATAGAGAGACACAGAAGGAGCGCAGGGGCTGGGGGCCAAGGGGAGGAAGTGCTGGGGAAATTTGAAAAACAAGGGCCTGAACCTTCCTGCTTGGGACTGACCCTGGATGGGGAGCTCATGGTCTTGCAAGGCGGGGCCGCCTTCCCCTCCCTGGAACCGGCAGTTATCCCTGAGGGCCACCCAGAAGAAGCTTCTCAGGCTCAGCTGGGAGTTGGAAGGTCTTCCCAGAGGAGGTGTGGGGTCTTCAAGGGAAGAGAGGAGTTCATTCGTTCGTTCACTCATTCATTTATTCATTGATGGTGGTCTTGTGCTGGGTGATAATACTGGGGCCCTACCGTGCCCATACCAGGATTGGCCCTGGCCTGGCCTGGCCCCTAGTCTCTTAGTTAACTCACAAAGCCCGGCTCCCTGTCCGCGTACCTTTGCCGTTCTGACATTGCCTTTGGGACAAAGACCCCACGCCTTGGGCCAGCAGTGAGCAAGTAACTATGAAACTGGGCTTTGGTATTTTTACATTTCCAACCTTTTGCTCTTGTGCACTCTCTGCCTGGAGTCGCCTCTCCGTTCTGGGGAACTAACTTCTGGGCAGCCTTCACAACCCCGTGCCAACACACCCTCCCGAGCGGGCCATTCTCCTTTGCCACAGACTCCATTCGTCGCCACCTGCTCCCAGCTGCCCTTCTCCCCTTTGCAGGCTTAGCCCCTGTGCCCCTGTGGGGATACCTGCGCAGCCTGGGGTAGGGGGGCACTGGTATTTCTGGGGCGTAGCCCTCCACGGTGGCTTACGGGGTGGCTCAGGGAGCAGGATGTGGGTGTCACGGCGACCCTCCCGCCTGCCTGTAGGTCTAACCGTGACTGCCAGATTGACCAGCATCACCGGAACCAGTGCCAATACTGTCGCCTGAAGAAGTGCTTCCGGGTGGGCATGAGGAAGGAGGGTGAGTACCCGCCGGTGTGGGACAGGCAGAGGGTGAACCAGCAGCCCTCCCCTCTCTTCCCTCTCTCGGGGGCCTGGGAGCCGTGGAGGGTGGGGTCTGGCGCCTGTTAACCTTGTTACCACCGATCCCAAGATCCCGTGGGCCTCAGTCTGGCCCCGGGGCTGGAGGAATCCGATTATCCGTGGTCACCTGGCGGCCGTGGCGGAACTGGGGACGCGAGGGACACCCTGATTCAGGCCCATGTTAGGACTGTTCTGCTCCCCAGCTCCTCTTCTCCAGGCCTCCTGGCCTCGGAGTCACATTCCTTGGTCCTGACACCTTGGTGGCTCCTTTGCCCCCTAGATGGCCAACGCATTCCGAATAAGGATGTGTTGTTTGTTTTGTTTTGTGTTGTTTTGTTTTGTTTTGATTGCTTTCCTCCATCCTCCACTCCTGGCTTTGTGTTTGCCCAAGGCAGGAACTCGCCGATTAAGGCAAAGGGCAGCTTACCCTTCCGCCTGACCCCGGGCACTGGGAGCCAGAGGGAGGCTCAGCCCCTTGTTTCTGCCCTGGGGACTTGAGTGGACACGTGCTGGGCAGCTGGGTCCAGACCTGGACCAAGCACTCTTAGAATTCAGTTGGAATCCAGAGACTTCCACATGGGGCCTGGTGGGCTTGGGAGCTAAATCTGGCTCATTGGACCAGAATCCCATGCTGGGCTTCCTGTCTTGGCCCCAGACTGTCATGGGCCAGTTTGGCAATTCTCCCCTGCATCTTGAATCTCTCCTGCTCTAAAGTTGGTTTCTTCTCTGCTGGCCTCTGTGCAAGAAGCTGGCAATGGCTGCTCAGTCTTTCCCTTAAAACTGATTACTCTCTTTGGTCCTGCTAAATTTGGAGACGGTTTGCACCACCCCCACAACCTGGATTTTGCCTCCACTTGTTCATTTGACCTAAACTGCTGATACACCTCAGATCTCCAAAGTCTCAGGAGTGGGAAGTAATCATAATCCCAGCTCGTGCCCCAAGCACAGTCCCATCTCAGGGCCTTCTGCCTGGAGCACCCCAGATGCCTGCATGGCTTCCTTACTGCTTTTAAGATTTGCTTAAAGGACACCTCCTCAGAGAAGCCCTCCTGATTACTCTTCACCGGCCCCCTTTATTTTGCACTATCTGCCTTGCTCTGTAAGTTACTTGCTCTCCCACCAGAATACAAATCTACTCTTTGAGGGCAGGGACTTCTGTCTGTCTTCTTTTCTGACATATTCCCAGGGCCTAGAACACAGAGGGTACTTAATAAACGTTTTTGGGCTTGAATTACTACCCGTTTAGCCCTTACTATATGCCTAATGCTGTTCTAAGCAAGTTAGGTAGATTCTCATTAATTTAGTGATTGGTGTCATCACCGGTATTACCACCTGCATCGTACAGATGGGGAAACTGAGCACAGAGAGCAGAGAAGTGAGGCTGTTCGCCAGGGTCAGAGCAAGTAGAGTTGGGTGGAGACTCGAACCCATGCAGTGTGGGCTGAATGAAGAGGAAGGGCTGGGGAAGGGGTTCTCAGGAAGGAGGAACAGTAAGTGCAAAGGCTCTGAGGTAGGAACAAGGCTGGGTGATGGATGAATGTTGGAGGTAGGGTTCAGAACTGAGCAAGCAAAGAGGGAAGGAACAGGTCACTCCCTGGGGGCCAGGATGTTGAGCTGGGATTCACTCTCTGGCCTTATCCAGCTACACCCTTATGATAGTGGATCCTGAGCTTAGAAATCACATGGAGCCTCCAGCCTAAGCCCTCACTTCCCAGCTCAGCTCTACTAGCCCCTGGCTCCCACCCACATTCTGTTCCCCACTCATTCCATGGCTGGTTGACCAGGAGTTCATGGAGAGGAGACAGGGCATGCCAGCTCATTAAAAGATCATTACCTAGTTTCTGTCTGGCCCTCAGCTCAGTCTGCCCCTCCGTCCCACCCGTCCTGGCACAGGTCAGGTGAGCATGTGGCCGCCCTGCCTCCTCTTTGTGCCTCAGTTTCCTTCTTCCCATCTACCTGAATCTTGGGGACACTGACTGAAGCCAGCAGTGGGTTCTCCCCTCTTAATGGGCAAGATAGTAATTTAATGTTTATTGAGCACCTACTATGTAGGGTAGGACTCCACTCCTGGGGTCACTGCAGACCAAGGAGACCTGCCCTAGGGAGCCATGACCTGGGGGTGGGGGTGGGGTTGGGAGCTAGAGAAAAGATCCCATCTCCATAGGAGAGATCACTTGCTTAAGGATAGGCTGGTCAGGAGTCCTGAGTTGTGTGAAGGTGACCCCTCTCTGGCCCCATTATCAGTTCCAGACTCCCATGATTGACAGATGGGGACATGATGGATGGATCAAGCCTCCATGGCTGCTGAGTGGAGCTCACACCGTCCAGAGGGAGGGGGCCAGGCATGGATTAGTCTTTATCTAATGGTCCCATCCCACCCCCCGCCCCATGCTCCTCGGCAAGAAGTGGGGGTGGGAGCGGTGGCTGGACGGGGGCTTAGGCTAAGGGCACAGGACAGAGCAGGGTGGGGCCTGCAGGACCCAGGACGGGGGTCCCTGGTCTCCCAATAAACTGTGCACCCATGGGGTGGGGTTGGAGGTCCAGGGAGAGCCTGGGTGTGGGGAGCCTTTGAGGGGAGGGGTTGAGTGATCCTCTGATGACTTTATCTTCTTTATCTTTCCCCCTCTTTTCCTCCCCCCCCCCCCCCCCCCAATGACTCTGGATACCCACTTTCCCTCTTGTTCCTTCCCTCCCTCTCCTCCCTCTTCCTGCCACCTCCCTCTTCCCTCTCTGGCCTCTCAATGTCCCTCAATCCCTTTCCCGTACCCTTTGTCGCCATTCCACCTCCCGGATCCCCCTCCCCCCTCCCCACCCGGTTCCCTGCGGCGGCGGCGGCGTGGGGGCACCTATCTCTCCTCCCTCTGCTCCTGCCCCCTTCCCTTCCCTCCTTCCCATCTCCATTCAATCCCCGCAGCCGTGCAGCGCGGCCGCATCCCGCACTCCCTGCCCGGCGCCGTGGCCGCCTCCTCCGGCAGCCCCCCGGGCTCGGCGCTGGCGGCGGCGGCGGGCGGAGACCTTTTCCCCGGACAGCCGGTGTCGGAGCTGATCGCGCAGCTGCTGCGCGCCGAGCCCTACCCCGCGGCGGCCGGGCGCTTCGGCGCGGGCGCGGCGGGCGCGTTCGGCGCCGGGGGCGGCGCGGCGGGCGCCGTGCTGGGCATCGACAACGTGTGCGAGCTGGCGGCGCGGCTGCTCTTCAGCACCGTGGAGTGGGCGCGCCACGCGCCCTTCTTCCCCGAGCTGCCCGTGGCCGACCAGGTGGCGCTGCTGCGCCTCAGCTGGAGCGAGCTCTTCGTGCTGAACGCGGCGCAGGCTGCGCTGCCCCTGCACACGGCGCCGCTGCTGGCCGCCGCCGGTCTGCACGCCGCGCCCATGGCCGCCGAGCGCGCCGTGGCCTTCATGGACCAGGTGCGCGCCTTCCAGGAGCAGGTGGACAAGCTGGGCCGCCTGCAGGTCGACTCGGCCGAGTACGGCTGCCTCAAGGCCATCGCGCTCTTCACGCCCGGTGAGACGCGCTCCGATGCGCTCCGGCTCGAGCAGGCGGTCTCCGAGGCCGCGGGAGGGGGGGGGGGGGCGACCCGGACCCTGACCCCGGCCCCCATAGCCCTCCACTCCCTGACCCTCGGGTTGCCGGACCTGGCGCCCTGCACATGCCTGAGCTTTGATGGGGGACAGTGGAGGAGGTGATGCAGGCAGGGTGGCCCCCTGATGCCCCCATCCCCCTGATCCCAGGTCTCCCTAAGAACCCAGAGCTGGGCACAGCCTCTCTCCCTGATTCCCAGGCTCCCCGAGACTCCCACCTTCCACCCCCTCATCAAGGTGCTTTTCGTGCTGAGGGCAGAATGAGAGGTGGGGGGGGGGGGATGCAGGAGGCAGGTCCCCGACATCTGGTTCTGGCCCGAAGTCGCTGATCTTTGTCCCCCCCAACTCCTGACCCTCTTGTGCCCCAACTCCTGACCTTGTTCTTCCCTCTTACTGCGCAGCTGTGGAGGGCTGCCTGGCAGGGATACCCTGACAACTGGTTCTGGCCTCCCCTGAGCTTTCCACTCCTCGATTCCTGGGCCCCCAGACTTCTGACCCAGGGCTCCCAAACTGCCCCCGAGGCAGCCTCCTGGCAGCCGGGTCGTCTGGGATTGCCTTGGGATTAGGCAGGGGCTGGTTTTGGAGTCCCTCCCACTGTGGGCGGGGCTAGGGCGGGGCTGTTCCAATACCTTCCTAGTAAAGTCCTACCTTAGTCCAAAGACTGGTGGCATAGCTGGCTCTGCTCTCTGGAAGGTTCCGGATCCCACTAGGTGTCTTCATGGGGTCAGGAATGCAAGAACCAGACCCAGACCATTCTGAGAGGTGGCTTTCATTTGATAAATATGGCTTTGCCCCTCTTTCCCCCAGAATATTCTTTTTCTGCCCCATCCTTCACGGGTCTCCAATTTAGATGCTGTCACATTCACTGACACCCCAGGCCCCCCTGTCCGAATATTCTCTCTGGGCTTTGCCTTCTTTCCCAACTCCCCTCCCCAGCTTCTCTTCCCCTTGAGCCCGATTAGAACTTGTCACCCTGCCAAAGGCCTGTCTGAGCTTCTCTATCCTTTCTTGACACATCACTGCCCACCCTCCTGTGTTATTGTCCCCAGTTGAGGCCACCTCAGTCTCTCTTGAGGACTGACACTGCCTGAGATATCCTATTTGTGCCTCAGGCCTCCGTTTCCCACCTCCTGAGTGCCCCCCTCCCTCCACACCCAGAGCCCTGAGTGGTACCCCCCAGTCACCCCCTGGAGCCTTGCGTTTTCCTGCCACTTCCCACCCAACTGACCTTGCCCATGTCTCCCCAGATGCCTGCGGCCTCTCGGACCCAGCACACGTGGAAAGCCTGCAGGAGAAGGCGCAGGTGGCCCTCACCGAGTACGTGCGGGCCCAGTACCCGTCCCAGCCGCAGCGTTTTGGGCGTCTGCTGCTGCGGCTCCCCGCCCTGCGTGCTGTCCCCGCCTCCCTCATCTCCCAGTTGTTTTTCATGCGCCTGGTGGGCAAGACGCCCATCGAGACGCTGATCCGAGACATGCTGCTGTCAGGAAGTACCTTCAACTGGCCTTATGGCTCAGGCCAGTGACTTCACGGGGCCGGTGCGCTGTGGCTGGGTCTGCAGACCTCAAGGGATACGGATGCTTCGGCCTTGGGCGGGGCCCCCCAGCGGAGGACCCTGGCTTCTCTTCTCAGACTCCTATTTTTTAAAGACTGTGAAATGTTTGTCTTCTCTGTTTTTTAAATGATCATGAAACCAAAAAGAGAGTGCTTGTCCAGGCGCCAGCCCCGGCCTTCTCAGAACTCCTGGCCAAAATAAGATGGGGAGGGACTGACGGCTCCCCTCCTGGGACAGCCTGTAGCTCAGCGCCCCAAGCACGAACTTTTGGGACGGTGGGGGTTGGCTTCCCTGGTGTGATGGACAAAGGCCTGGTGGCTGGACTAGCTGGGCGGCCGCAGCCGGGCAGGGGTAGTATCTATCAGGCAGACCCTCTGGACACGTAATCCACGTTGGACACTACATGATGAATGAATCGAGGCCAATAATAAAGCTATTTCCTAACTGCACGGCCTCCATCATCTATCTTCCCCAGGGGAGGGGAGAATGGGGGGCGGCCTACCATGGCCACCTGCTCCCAGCCTCCTGGAACACCCACAGCCTAACGACAGCCCTACTTGATGTTTGTTTGTTTTGTACGGTTTTGTGGGAAACAAGCCAGGGGCGGGGAGGGGACCCCCGTGGTCAGCTAGTGAGTCCGTAGGAGCCGAGTACTAAATACTACAGATGGCTCGGGTTCAGATTCAGGCCCTGGCCTATGAAGGTAAGCCTCATAGATTCACACAGGCCCTGGACCAAACACCTTACTGTTAACCTTTGGTCAGCCTTTAATCATGGTGTCTGAGCCCTGGTGTCCTCTGGAGAAATATTCGGAGTGGCTCTGCCACCTGATCTCAGCCTAGACAGTGCCCACAGCAGTTGGTTCAGGGAGGGCACGGGGCCCAGAACTGGCCACTGAGACTTGATGGTGGGATTTGGAAGCTGTAACTGAAATCAGAGCCAAAAGAGGAAGACCCAACTTCCCAGGATGCCTTTGAAGCCCCTGGATCAAGCCATTCCTGAAACCTTTCGGTGCATCCGTTCCACGATCCGAGATTTACTCTTTGGGGCCTGAGTCAGTCTGAGTTTGGTTTCTTCTCACATGTAACTAAAAAACTGTTTCAGAGATGGGCATTTGGAAGGTGGGACAGCCAAGGACAAACTGAAACGTGGACTTAGGTCGATGTGGGGAGAGGCAAGGCACCATGGACCTTGCCATCCTGGTCTCAGAAGTTTGTGGCCCGGCCCTGGTGGCAAAGGCGCCTGTGGGGTTGACTGCCGGGACTGTGGCTCTAGGGGTGGGTAGTTAGGGCCTAGATGGCAGAGGCAGGAGGGTGGCACTCTTGGCCCTGCTGAGGTCTTGTCGGGAAGACAAAGATGCCCCTGTGAAAACGGGGAAGAACTCTGGTCTTGCCCCACAGGCTGGGCCTGTGCTCAGCCCTTAAAACCTCCTCCAAAAGGCTTCCCATTAGCACCCAGCCTCCTTCACGTCCATATTGTTGGAGGCCTGGGAAGCTGAATCCGTCTCCTGTGGAATAAAGGAGGGTCTCGTGGGTATGCTCTGCCCTCTGACGGGACTAAAGTAGGTACGGGATGGAGAGGATACTGGGCTCCCATCAGAGGGTGGGCTGTTTCGGCCCCGAGTCAGCATCTCCCATGATGTCCTGCAGGTAAGCGAATGTCCCTCCCGTTGGGCTGGACAGCGATGCTCTGTTAGATTCACAGGACATCTGAGAACTGAGCAGGACCATTCTGTCCGTCCTGCTCTCCAGTCCCTGGGCCAGAGACCTGGATGTCTGTCTCGGCCTGACTGCAGAACTCCTACTCCTCCTACAAAACCCCACCCATATGGCCCTTGAAGACGACATCTTGAGGCTCTGGTTAAGACTGTCATCCAGCCTTTTGTTATTCCTCTTACCACACTGGGCCCAGGCCCATGGTCCCTGAGCGTAGAAACTCCATGACTACTGGTTCTGGGACTGAGGACTCTGCGACTGAGTGGCTGACCCTGCCTTCCCTGCCTGTAGTATGCCTCCCTGATCGTCCCCATCACCCTTGCTCCCCTGGCACGCCAGCCCTCACCCACCCTACTCAGGGCCCCGCATGGGGTGGGCACCCTGCGACTCTCTCCCAGAGCCAGGCACAAGAGCTGTACTCACACAGTGCCTGGCATCAGTCACTGCCCGGCCTACAGTGCCCCAGTAGAAGCGGAGATTTTTAAGGGCTCATGTATCCGGGGTGGCCTCGGGGACTCCAGCAGGGCTCCTGGGCTGAGTCCGCCCCCTTCAGGAGGTCCCCAGTACTGCACCACATGAATTTTGTATCACGCCCACGGAGCAAGACTAGGGAAGGTCCTCCGCCAGTCCTGCCTCTGTTACTGGACCTGCCGAGACTTGTGGCTCCCGGAGCTCCCCTAGACCAGGCCTGGCTGAGCAGGTGATGCCGGATGTCAGCTCCTCAGCTTCCCACCAGAAGACCACATGCGGTTCTTGGAGGAGAGGGAGCTCTCCGGACAGACAAGGGTTCACAGCCTGCCTGGACAAGTCTCTTTTCCAGAACCTTGAGTTTTTAACTCTGGAAAATGGAATAACGATTGTTTTGGTGACAACTGAGTGAAATCAGGAATGTTAAACGGCTGTACACAGTAGGCATTTAATAAATGTTTATTACACTGGGATGGAAACGAGGAAAGACCTGCTTCCAGGGGATGGGCTGAGATCTGGGCTCAGGGCCTGGGGTCCCAGAGCAGGTTCTGGGAAGGCTTCCTGGAAGAGGGGGCCATCAGAGCTAGGTCTCAAGGGCTGAGGCATTTGCAAAAGCTACCCCAGGAAGGGGTAGCAGCAGGAGCTAAGGCCAGGAGGTAGGAGGCAAGGGCAGGGCGGGCCCCCCACCCCGATGTGTCCCTCTGCCTGTCTGCCGGGGCGCTCAGAAGTACACGGAACTCTTCTGGTCTCCTTGCTCATCAAATTTCTGGATCTGTGTCTTGAGGTGCCTTAGTTTGCCCTTCAGGTAGTGGCAGCGAGCCTGCTTGTCCAGGAAGCTGGGGTCCTGGGCAGGGCAAGAGCCAGGAAAGTCCTTGTAGCAGTCTGGCTTACGGCCCTCAGCTGCTCAACCCTCTGCCTTTTCCTCTCTGAGCCTCAGTTTTCTTTCCTTGAAACTGGGCACACTGAGCCTCATGGGAACGTCATGGGTGCAAAGCCCAGGCTGTGGGATTCAGGAGGCATGACTCACCGTCTGTTTCTTCTTAAATTCCCTCCAGACTCGGGTGGCAAGTTGGGCCTCCTTCTGCAAGTGGAAAGGGGAGGGGTGGGGTGGGGTGGGGTGGCTCACAGAATGCTGAAGCCAAGGAGGGATGGGGAAACTGAGGCTCAGATGGACAAAGTGACCCGTCTAGTGAGGACTTCAAGGGCTGACTTTGGCCCCTGTGCTGTGGTGCCCACCCAGCCTAGAGGAGAAAGAGGCCCAGGGACCTGGACCCAGGGGGTGTCGCAGAGGCCAGGGTCCATCACCAGGAAGGGCTGTGGGGCGGGGGTTTCTCCCGCCGCTGACCTGGCTTCGGGGCCTCGGCAGTGAGTTCAGCAAGGTCTCCAGCTGTTGGAGTTTTGCCCGGGCACAGCCCACCTCTTGCTGGAGCTCCAAGAACTCTGTGTACTGGTCCTGGAAGACTGCAACATAGCGGCTCCGTTCCCTCTCACTCCTCACTTGTGGGTACTTACTGCGGGGTTCAAGTGGGTCAGAGTATGAGTGTGAAGAACCCGTCCTGCTCCCCCAATCCGTTTGTTTTCCTTTGCCCATGTTGGGCTCCCTGCCCCCCCCACACACCCCTTTTCTTTTCTCTTCTTACTATCTGGTAAACTTTTATCCACTTGTCAAAGCCCCAGCCTCAGTGCACCTTCCCTGTTCCCCGGCATCAGGAACAACGTGGGGGACACTCACAGCTCATAGTCGGGCACTGGGTGGGGCCTTGGCCTACGCCCCCCAGGGATGGCTTCAATAGGCTTCTTGGTGCCCAAGAGGGCCCGGGAGGGCAGCTCATCCTCAAACACAATCTTCTTGGGTCTGGCCCTGTGGGCTCCTGGCTGAGGCTCGCACAGAGCGCGGGGAGGGCTGGTTTCCTGGACTGGAGGCACCAGTCGCTGCAGGTGCCGCAGGAATCATGGTTTGGAGTTAACCAGGGTATGGGGAAGCCGGAATCCCTCAAACGGCGGGGAAGGAATCTTTTGCCTAGGTTCGGCCTGGGAGCCCTCCTCCCGTCCAGACTCACCGGGGGCCCAGGGCCAGGCGGGCGGGTCTGCAGATCCCCCCGATAGCCGCGGGTCTTGGGGCTCTCCCGGGTAGGCATCCGCCTCGGGGAGGCGCCGCTCGGGCGTCCCTGGGGCGGCGGGCGGGTCTTGCGAGGGACGCCGCCGCCCGCGCGTGGCGGGGGTGGTCGGCGAGCTGCCTGTGGACGCGACAGAAGGACGCGCCTGGAGGCGGGCAAGGTCGGACGACGCACAGGGAGGTGAACCGGGAGCGGCCAACTCTCCGCGGACCCGCGAGCTCGCAGGCTCCGTTGCTATTTGCATACACGCGCTCGATTGGCTCTCAGAGCAGCCCGCCCCTGGCTGCGTAACCCGGAAAAGCATTACGCCCGTGACGTCACCGCGTACCCTGAGCCCGCCAGGCTCCAGTTAACCCCCGAGAGGCCGCAGCCTCGCCCACTACGGCGCGTGAAGCCCTCGGACACCGCCCCCGAGAAGCCCCCCCGGGACCTCCGCCCCAGCGGCAGTCCGCAGGGACCGCTCCCGTCCGGGGTCACCTGTCCCAGCGTCCGGGTCTCCGAGCCTGGGTCCGCTCCCGGAGAGGCGCCTGAGTCCCGGTTGTGCATTAACTTCTAAGGCTGGACACAACCGGAGGGGTCGCTTCACAGGGCGGGGCGGGTCCTAGCGGGATTGGGCGGGGTGGGGGCGGGGCCCGGCGATGAGGGAAGGGGATCCTCCTTTGAATCGCAGGTTCGAGTCCAAAGGAGCCGGTGACTCACCTCCGACTCTGTTTTTTGGCCTGAAACACCGGTGGTTTTGGCAAACTTGTACTTATCTACTTACTCAGAAATTATATTTTAAAACTATTTCTCTAATCACTAGATTATTATTCTCTGACCCGCTGTAAGAGAAATACTGGTTTTCCTACAACTTTTGTTAACTCCAGTGCTATTATGGTTTCCCACAAGTATGTTTTCAGAGTTTTAAATCTTGACTCATCTGGTGAGAGAAACAGCCCAGAAACGATTTGTCTGTTTTCTTGCAAATTTGTTGTTGTTGATTTTTGGGAGCTCTTTGTTTAGCAAGGATGGTGCTCAACCAAATAGTGGGTCTTTTCCTTTTACTATTATAAACGAGGTCTTTCAATAAGTTTACTTTTTTTTTTCCCACGAGGGAAACTAAGTATTCGTAAGTCCTTTTCTGTTTTATTTAATTCTCTTAACTGAAACAGCTTTTTTATTTGGGTTTTTCATGTAGACAGTCGTATCATCTGCAAATAACTCCTCCTTTTTTTCTCATTTCTTCTTTCTTGTCTAGTTGTATTGACCAGCACGTCCAGACAAATCTCTGGGGGAGTTGGGTGAACTGTGGGTCTTCCCCCATCTCCCCCTTCCTCACTTTGACGGCAGAATTGCCTGTATTTATTCATTAAATTCAATGCTGTCTTTGGCTTGAGATTTTTCAGTTAAATGAGGGGAATATCTATCTTTGCCTAATGTTTTTTGAGAGATGTTGAGTAATGGACACCGTACGGTCCGAAGTGCCATTGATTCACCCCACGATTTTGTTTCCTGATGTGTTAATGTGGCTATGTTGACCCATCTCTGCAACTTAGGTGTGAGCCTTCTTAAGATCTGTTTTTTTTCCCCCCAATTTTATTTTTAAGTAATCTCTATGCCCAGTGTGGGACTCGAACTCACAAACCTGACATCAAGAGTTGCGTGCTCTACTGAGCCAACCAGGTGCTCCTTAAGATCTATTTAAAAAAAATTTTTTTTTTTCTAACGTTTATTTATTTTTGAGAAGAGAGAGACAGAGCATGAGCGGGGGAGGAGAGAGGAAGAGGGAGACACAGAATCCGAAGCAGGCTCCAGGCTCCGAGCTGTCCGCACAGAGCCCGACACAGGGCTCGAACTCACGGACCGCGAGATCATGACCCGAGCTGAAGTCAGATGCTCAACCGACTGAGCCACCCTGGCGCCCCAATCATCTTCAGTTTCAAGGAAAGCCCAGCATGGACACTCCCTCCTCCAGGCTGACCTCCAGGCATAGCCCCATTTCTCCCCCACCCTCCCCTTGATCCCACAGGGCTGAAGGCACTGTTGGCCTTCGACTCTATCAGACCGGAGGCTCCTGGGGCTTCTTGGGACCTGGCCTTTTGCAGTGTGGGGTAGGTACCAGGGGGGAATCCGAGGGGATGGTCTTCTGAGTCCCTTCCCAGACTGACCTTCCTCTCCGGCTTGTGCATCCTCTGTGGCTCTCAGGAACCTCCAAAGACCCTCCCATATTGTTGCCTAGCCCAAAGGGCACCCCTGGACACGGGTGGAGGGCAGACGGATGCGGGGGGCCAGCACAGGTCTTTATTTGAGTTTGGGCATGATACGGATGAAGAGGACCATGCTGATGAAGATGAAGCAGACGATAACAAGCATGGCCCAGAGCAGCCAGTTGACCGACTTTTGCGTGTGTTGCTCCAGCCGCTCCGACTCTGTCTTCAGCTTCTCCAGGTTCTGGTCAGCCATCTTGAGTGAGTGCGACAGGGTCTGTGGGGCAGGTGGGGAGAGTGTCAGCAGGACTGCAGCCAAGCGTGGCCTCTCACCACCACCCTGGGGCAAGTCCCCTCCTCTTGGCCCTGGCTGGTACTGCGCCCTCTGCTGGGAAGTCCACTTTTGCCTTCTGTCAGACTCCTTGATCCAACAAAGCCCTGGCCCCCATGCCCCTCTGCTGGGAAGCCTTGTCTGGCGTCCCAGGGCAGAGGCTGAAAAGGCCCCACAGTCCTCACACCTGGTTGTCCTTCTTAATGACGCTCTGGGCGGCCAGTGTGTTGGTCTTGAGGCTCCGGGCCAGGCCTAGCATCTCCTCTGCCAGCTTCTCCTGGAGGTTCTGATGTCGCTGCAGGACGAGGTCTAGTTCGGCTGCTGACTGTTTCTCATCTCCTGGCCTGGGCCCTGCCACCCCACTGCCCTCACACGTGGGCGGACAGGTGGGCGTGGGATAGGAAGAGACCAACATGTTCCCAAGGAACCCAGAGGTTATGGCTTCGGCCACGGCCCTCCTTGGGCCTCAGTTTTCCCCTTCTTTACTTTGGCTTTTAGGAAGAACATCCCCACAAGTGGCTTCTGATCGATGGTTTAGATGCTTGTGGTGGCCCTCATGGTTTGGTGCCTCAGTGGCCCAAGGTTCATCCAGCCCCCCATACTGCCCCCCCCCCCCAGTGCTCCCCAAGGGCTGAAGACACTCACGTTCTCTTCCTCACATCCAGCTCGGGCTCTGTAAGTGAAAAAGGCCAAGCAGGAAGAAGGAGAGGATTGGTTTCCCATTTTCCAACTTCCTGATCATCGCTTGTGCTGTGTCTGCTACTCATAATGTTGTTTCCTTTTTTTTTTTTTATTTTTTTTTTTAAATTTTTTTCAACGTTTATTTATTTTTGGGACAGAGAGAGACAGAGCATGAACGGGGGAGGGGCAGAGAGAGAGGGAGACACAGAATCGGAAACAGGCTCCAGGCTCTGAGCCATCAGCCCAGAGCCCGACGCGGGGCTCGAACTCACGGACCGCGAGATCGTGACCTGGCTGAAGTCGGACGCTTAACCGACTGCGCCACCCAGGCGCCCCATAATGTTGTTTCCTATCTTGTCTGCTGCCCAGTGAGCTCCTGATCATGCTTCAAAGCTCTAGGTCAAATGCCCTCTCTTTTAAGAAGTTTTCCTCATCCTTATCTGGGCTCCCCCAGGCCCCAGGTCCCTCTGCTAGCCTAACCTGTGGGCTGGGTGTATCCGGCTTTATTTCCTCTGGGGCCCATCTCCTCTGTCCTGGCACCCCCATCAGGCTTAACTAGGTGATGCCCCTGGGGATGTGCTCCCTGGGCTGTGAAGACCGTGGAGGAGGCAGGTGAAAGAGGCAGCACATAGCTTGTCCCAGACAGTTAAGCCTCAAGTCCTGTTTTATTCAGGTTGACTCACCTCCAGCAGAGTCCTGTGGGAAAAAGAGAGAGGTATGAAGTCACCTACCTGGTAATGCCCCCAAACTGTCCTTTCTGCTCTCGGAAACTCCCCACTCTTAGTCAGGGCCCTGGGCAAGTCCTATGGCCTCTGTGCCTCAGTTTCTTCATATTGAGGGTTTACCTGACCCATGTAAAGTGTTCAAAAGGACACCTGTCATCCTATTTTACAGGTGAAAAAACTCGTCCACTTGTGGCAAGATGAGATAAACTCAGTCTGTCTGTGGCAAACTTGTCTATCTGTTGCTCTGGGCCAACTCTGGAGCTTAACGAGATAGGTGCCATTTTCGCCTTGTACCAAACTCCTAGATATCTAGCAAAGTCCTGTCTAGGCCCTTCTGTTGGGAAGCCTACTGTGGGCCCAGGGTGGAGGCTGTTGGGCCCCTTAGGGTCCCTGCACCTGCCAGGGTGGGGTTGTTCTGCTATGCACAGGCACTAATCTCCTGTCCCTGACCAAAGGGTTCCCAGGGATCAGGGAGAAAGCCCTACCGTGCCTAGAAGCTCACTCCGCATTTCGCTGGTGTATCGTGCCCGGGACTGCAGATGCACTGTCTTCGTGGCGGGTACCCGCTCCTTGGCTGTGGTTGGTACACGGCCAGGGGCCAGGAACTGGTTGGCTAGTGCTTTCTCTGAGGAGGAGGTCTGCAGAAGAGGGAAAAGGGGTCACCGGACGGGCAGGTCCTGGGCAGGTGAGCATGATGAGGGCCGAGGAAGTAGAGTACCCCTGCTCACCAGCTTCTCTGCCTGCAGCATCCCCTTCAGGAAATCTACCTTGCGGGAATATTCATTGATCACCTCGGAGGCCGGTTTGCTGGAAGGTGAGAAGAGGAAAAAGAAAACCTGCCCACTCCCTCCAGTTCTGGGAAGGGTGTCAGCAGGGGCTGGAGCCCAGGGATTCCCCAACAGGGGCTGGCCTTCAGGCCTCGACTCCCATCCCGATTTGAAGCCCCTGTAGCCGCCGGCACTCACCTTGCCTGGGTTTTCAGGGCCTGCAGCATGTCCTCGAGAGCTCCCACGTACTGGGGAGGGAAAGTGGGGTGTAAGCCCGGTTCCCCCCCCCCCCCCCATCCTCCCACTAATAACGCTCAAAGGTGGGGTGGTCAGAGCCATCAAGGGGCGGGACCAGGACGGGGGCAGGACTGAAAAGGGAGGAGCCACGTCCCAGGGGGGCGGGGCCAGCTGAGCTTCAGGGAAGGGGGCGGGAGCTGCAGGTGGACGTGGCGGAGCCGACCGGAAGAGGCGTGGCCAGAGCGGCTGTTGGGACTGGGGAGTCGGGCCCGATGGCCGTCAGCCCCGTAGGCCGCCTTCTGGGAGTCGAGTTGTACTCGGAAGTACAGGTTTCCCTCACCTTTTCCAGACGCCACTCGTCCGGGTCCCGCTTCTCCGCTGCCATCGTTTCGCAGCGGCAGAGCAGCCGCACCAGGTTCAGCTCCAGCCTCGACGCTGCCATCCCCTCTCGGCGGTACCCGGTCCCTTCCGCCGGCGCCATCTTGGAAAAGGTCGGAAGCGCCCTCGTTTTGGCCTCTTCCGGTCGCGTCCGCCGCTCGCTCGCTGTTCCATCTTTGTTTGGGGCGGAAGTAACGTCTTATTTCAAGGAGGGGCGCTGTGCGGTCCATGTTTATTCAGGACTGAATCGCCTTTTTTTTGTCCCCCCTCGCAGGCGTCTTAGCTCTTCCGGGAGGGTTGAAAGGACCGGATCCTTCGAGGTCAGGTCCATGTGCAATATACGTCCTCTGCTCATTCTTTTCTTTCTGATCGGAATTCCTTCCCCCACACCCACTCCTGTTTGGGTTCTTCTCATACTGAGCTCTTCCGTATCCAGGCAGCCTTCCCGGTTCTTCCTGGGGTACGGCCCTGGGACTAAGGAATCCAAGGCTTAGGGGCCCATCCAGTTTGTGATTATGTTCTTCCGGGTCTGACGCTGACTCCACTCCCCCCTCCCCCCCCCCCCCCCCCCCCGGGGCCTTGAGCGAGGTTTCTTAATTTTTCTGGACTCGGTTCCTCCTTTGGGTGGAACTTTGGGTGGTGTGACAGAGCCTGCCTCCAGGGGAACATTAGCTAACCCTGGGGTGAGAGGTGGGACGGGGTCGCCCCTAACCCACCAGGCCTCATGGAGAGAACCCCACCTGGGTCCCCAGCCCTCCAGCTGAAGCCCATTCTGTGAGCTCCTCCCACCCCAGGCTTGCAGACCGGGTGAGGAGGGGGGACTTTAGAGGGACTAGAGCCTGGCATGCAGCCCTCATCCATCTTCCCACTCCTCACGTCACTTGTGTCCTGTTCACACCTGTGGGCCTGGTGTTCTCGAGAAATACTATGGAGGAGAGGAAACCCAGGGTAGATGAAGGAATCCAGGGGGCAGATGAGGCAGGTTCTGAATCCCAGCCCTGTCCCATCCCAAATACGTGGCCTTGGACAAGTCTCTCAACTCTTCCTCATGTGCAGTCTGGACTAGGGTTCTTCACTGTCGCCCACCCCACCCCCATGGGCCCCACCTGCCAGCAGGTTCCCACAACTGCCCATCTGATTTGCAGCCTGGGAGCTGGTCTGAGAGGGGATGGTGGGGGTGTGTGGTTTCTAGCTCTGTTGGGCTCACCAGGAACCGATCCCTTCATAGGGCAGATGGCCCCTACAGCTGACATTTAAGCCCTACCTGGGGAGAGGCTGGGTGCTGAAACAGGGCACCAGGAGGCAGCTCCCAGGACAACAGGCTCTGCCAGCCCCTCACCCCCATTTCCAGATCAATTAACAAGCCCTTCCAGCAAGCCCACCACTCTAGCACCTGGAGTGCGTGTGAAATTCCAGCAGCAGCATTTGTGGGACAATCGAGGCAGGTCCTCCCAGACCGGGGGGCACATCCCCCTGCCCTGCACCCCTTTTGGCTGAGGTCACAGGGTGGACCCCTCCCCTGCCCCACCTGTCAACCCCTGCTCCTCCAACTCTGAACCAGCCCGAGCAGGAATTGCACGCAAACACTTTTCAGGCACTTTTTATTTCACACGGCTCGTGGGGCACCTGGGGCACCTCTCGTACCAGACCTGTGGCCGTGTGTCTGGGGAGCGACCCAGGCCTGAGAGAGGAAGCCCCGCTCTGGAGATTCCCCAGACTGTCACTGTTGACCAGTAGGAATGTACAACCCCAGGCCTTGCCCTCCCTGCCGGTGAGTGGTCCTGAGTCGCGGCTCCTGTTCGCCACACGGAACGGGCGGCGTGCCAAGGATGGCCTCCTCCAGCCTCCTGAGTCCAGGGCGTGGTGGACAGAAGAGTGACGGCCACATTCAAGTCTCCCTGGGATGTGAGGTCTGTGGTGCTGCGGGCGGAGGCTGCCTACCACCCTGTGTCCTGACTCCAACCACCAGCCTTGATCCCCAGAGAGGCTCCGGCGCTCCCTCAAGTGCATGCCAGCCAGGTGGCCGGTTGCCAGCTGGGCCAGAGGAGGAGTCTGAGACGGACTTGGGGCAGTCAGGTGCCCCAAGGGTCCAAATCCCCTGCGCACGGTCCTGGCCCTCAGACCACGGGCCCCGAGGCGTCCTCAGTGCGAGTCTGGGCCTCCTCCGTGTGGCGGCTGTTGCGGGCTTTGCTCCAAAGACTCATGTCCAGGTTACAAGGGCGATGCAGGGCGTTAATATAAAAGTTTGTACATACACGTATAAAAAACAATTTGGTCTCTTGTTAAGGCTGTTACAGTTTGAAGTTATGTAAACCACGCACAAAGAAACAGTTACCATAAAAACAAAAAGGGAGGTGGGAGATGCCAGGCTGCCCACCGTGATTTGGTGCTCCGGGTGGGCGTGTCTGTGTGATGTGGGGGCCCAGCCAGGGCGACGGGGCCTCGGCTGGCCTCTCCCCGCCTGGACTCTGCGCTCGGAGCTGACGCCCACCTCACATTGCTTTCGGAGCTTTTCATTCGGAATCCTTCTCGGCCAGATGCTGGCTCTGCAGCTCACGCCCAGCTCCGGCACTGGGTCGTCCTCAGACACGCGGCCTCTGGCACTGTGTGGGCCCTCAGCCATTGGCCTGGCCCGGGGTGGGGGGCAGGCAGTAGGTCGGGGGGTCCGAGTACCTCCGCTTGGCCCCGGGAGGCTGGGCGTCCTCGTCCGGGGGCTCCCGAGTGCCCCGCGCGGGCAGGTGCGTGCCGGGTGTGATATACACAGAGTGCACCTGGTCCGGGCGGCGGGCGGGCGGCTCTCGGCGCCTCACTAGGGCAGCACCCTCCTGGGCACCCGGTGCCCGGCCAGGGAGGTGGGAGGGTAGGCCGGGTGGGAGCTTGATGTTGGCTGTGGGCATGATGGGGGTCCGCCGGGGGGTCTTCACTCTGACCGTCACGAAGGACGACGGCCTTCGTCGTGGAGGGGCGGCTGCCACGGGGAGGGGGCTCAGGGCGGGCGCGCCGGGGCTGGGGACAGCAGGCGCGGGGGGCCCTTTTGAGAGACAGACGGCAGGGTTACTGCAGCTTCAGGGCCAGTAGATGGACCCTTGCCCCAGGGCCGGCCGGTGGTGGACACGGGAAGGAGAAAAGCAGACGCCGCCTTAATACTGACCTTCTGAGGCCCCCCGCCCGGCCCGCTCTTCCAACAGGCTCTCCGTGCTGGCCGACGTTTCCGAGTCCAGGTTTTCCTCGTCGGAGCCCCGAGGGTCCAGCTCCGGCAGCCGGTAGGTGATGTCCTCCCTGGGGATGAGGGGGTCACGGTGTCTAAGGCTGTTCCCAAGGTGAAAGACCACCCCTCCAGAGTGCCAGCCGCCGGGTAGGGGGCAGAACAGGCCTTCCTGGTCCTGGATGGGAACCCCTGCTCCCAGCACCCCCAACACCCGTCCCCAAATCACACCTGGCCCGGAGAAACTCATGGGAGGGATGTGTCAGGCTGCTGAGGGAAGGCCCTGTACTGAACTAGTGACCTGCTTCTGCCTCAGGGCCTTTGCATGTGTTGTTCCCTCTGCCTGGAGTGCCCTACCTTGTTCCTAAGACTAGGGTGGCCCGGGTCACACCTGTTCTCCTGGCATGTTAATGGTGCCCTATTCACACGTCTTGGCGGGACGACAGATTGGTTGGTCACTCCAGCTAAGACCAACTTCCAGGCGAAGTTTGGGCATTACCCCTCTGCTGCCCCTTCTTTCTTTGTGGGCCACCACGGTTCCCGGTGGCCAAGTGTGGGGTTTAAACAGAGCCCTAGGCTGCGTGTTAGGACAGCAGCACCCCACAAGGTGGGTACTGGATGGCGGGAACGAGCCTAGCCCGTCAGCCTCCTAACAGCCAGGTCCGCTATGGCAGAGGGGCCTGGGGGTGGGGGCCGGACGGCAGAGCCGAGGGCAGGAAGGGGGCAGAGACACTTGCTTCTCCTCCTTGATGGACTGGATCCGCTCAATGAGGATCTCCTTCTCGCGGTCCTCGTCACCGCTGGGCACTTCCTCTTCTGGCAGCACCCCGAGGTCCTCCAGGCCGCCCACACTGCTTCCCCGGGTCTTGGGGCTCTTGTTCTGCAACAGACAAACGGCAGGTCTGGCTGGCCCCTCTGGACAGTGGGCTCAGTGCTCACGGGAGGGAGAGGGTGGTGTGAACGGCTCTGGGAGAGATTAGTTCTGACGTGGAAGGGTGGGCTTAGTGAGGCTGCTCCGGGGATCAGGTGGGGACCGAGTGGCCGGTGCTCAGCTGATTAGTCATCCTCAGCGCAGGTGGGCAGCAGGCGACAGGCCTCCCCCAGCATGCACTTCCAGAAGGTTAGGACACGCTCAGTCTATCCTAGGAGACCACGGGCATGAGGTGAACCCAGCATGCACCACGCCCGGAGACATGCAGGGTGGGCCCGCGGAACATGTACATACCAGGACCCCCTCATAGGGAGACGAAAACCCCAGTTTGAGAGGCCATGGCTGGGAAAGAGATGAACAGAGGGTGACCACACAGGGCCACGATCACCACACGGGTGTAAGTCACGGGCACCGGAGCCACATCTGGCTGCGGGGACAAGGATGGGGTCCTCCCCCGGGAGCCCCAGACCTGCCTCCCCCTCGGCCCCCACCCCCACTGTAGGGCCACTTCTGCTGTGGGAAGTCTTCCCCATAGGCGGGGCTGGTGGATGACCTGAACCATCACCAAGTGGGTGCCAGGTCCCCTGCTGCCCTTTGAGGGGCAGTCGGCATGAGGCTGGGGGAGGGAGGCGGTCGTTTAGCCGATGTGGGGGACCTGGCTCCCAACCTTGCTCCCATGAGGCCCCTGGCCAGGCAGCTTGTGGCCGAGGGTGGGCAGGGAGCGCAAGGAGTGATGGCGTGAGGCCCCGCCCCACGCCCAAGCCCCGCCCACCGGCCCCGCCCACCCCTCCACTCACAGTGTTCTGTCGCAGGAGGGAGAGTCTGCGGAAGGCGATGCTCTCCGCGGCTTCCAGCTGGCTAATCTCCTCCATCTTCACCTTGTACTTCCTCATCTGTTCCTTGATCAGCATTTCCACGCACCTGCGGAGAAGGTGACTCAGTCACTGCCCCAGGACGGCCAGCGTCAGGGCCTGGCGTCTAGAGAGGCACTGGGCGGAGACTGGGGCACGGCGGCCAGGCAGAGATCCAGAGACCAGGCAGGGCCACAGACACAGCCGTGGGCTGTGTCATCTTGGTGCCAGCTCACCGTGTGACCTCGTGCGGCTCACTCCACCTCTCTGAGCCTGAGCCTCGGACTCAACCAGCCTGGTTTGAAGGAGGAAGTACAGTACGCGGATCAGAGTGAACCGATCCCTCATAGTCACCCTGCAGGGTGGGGGTTCTCCCACCTCCCGTGGAAGCATGAGGAACGGGGAGGCTGGGTGATTTGTCACAAGGGCCGCGGGCAAGCAACCCCAAGGGCTCCAGAAGGTGCACTGTGAGTGGTTAAGTGTGTGGGGGGCTCAGCCTGTAGTGGTCGGTGGGGGGAGGGCGGGCAGCCCGGAGAAAGAATCACAGCTCAGGTCTCCCGACACCTCGACCACATGAGGAAAAAAGGAGCAAAGAGTGTGGCGGAAGAGGCCGGAAGGAACTCTGTCAACACCACGCAGCTACTGGGGTAGCGTCAGGGCCACCCAAGAAACCGCCTAGGGTGACACGTTCTTATTTTTACAATTCGAAGCCTAAACAATGAATGTCCTCTCAGTCGCTGATGTCTAACGACTTTCTTCTGAGTTCTTTTGAAGAACTTTGAAAACTTTTGAAGATGGTGCGGTGGGGAGAAGGGGAAGAAACCCCCAGGCCATTGCTTCTTTTCCTGACGGCTCTCGTTGCTAACCAGAGGCCGAGAACGCGGGGCTTTGCCGTCTGCCCCTCGCCCTGCAACTGGAGACGAGGGCTTTCTCCTCCTTTTTGTGTTCTCCAGCCTCAAAAGCATTCGGAAGTGATGCCCCAGCTGCCGGAGGAGACAGCGCGGGGGCCCTGGCGCCTGGCACTCACGTGGTGACCTTGAGGACATCCTTCATGCTGGTCAGTGGGTCTGAGTTGTCAGGGCAGCGCAGGAGGCAGGGTGCGAAGATGATAGCGAGAGCACTGGGCGACATGCGGTTCACGTCCTCGAGCAGGGCCACCCTGCGTGGTGAGCGGCAGTTAGGGGTGGCCAGGGAGCCCCGAGACTGGAGGCCAGGACCCTGGGGCTGCTGCCAGGAAAAGTGCCTCCAGACCCTGGAGGTGGAGGCTAGCACCTCGCTTCCATGGGGCAGAGAGCCACCGCAGGAGAGCGTGGGGGGCCCCTCTCCGACCCCCGCCCCCAACCCGGCCCCGGGGCCTGGGGTGCAACCACCAGAGAACGCTGGCCCAGGGAACACTGTGGCGGGGCTCCTGACGGGGACCCCCACCCCCACGAGAGCAGGGGGCAGGCACTTGCTTGACGAGGTGGAAGATGAGCCGCTCCAGTGAGTTGTGGTTGGCCTCAGGCAGGTGCTCCAGGACGGTGTAGATGGCGGCCAGCTGCTCCTGCTTTCCCGGCAGCTCTGGAAGGGCCCAGGGCGTCAGCTCCCCATAGCACTGGCCCCCCTACGTTCCCGGGGCGCAGGGGAGCCCCCCCCGCCATGTGGGGCCAGATGCAGGGCCACAGAGGGGTCCTGGCCCTGCCCTAGGCTGGGGACCCGCACCGGGCCAGCTGCTTTGAGCCTTGGCTTCTCAGCTGTGCCTCCCCGATTAGCCTCAGTGAGCGCGCGTGGTTCCAACCCTGGCCGTGGCCACCTGCCCTGCCCTCGCTGCTGCCGTGGGACTCACCTACAGCTCGGAGGAAGTCGCCGTACTGGGCAAAAGTCATGAGGGGCTCAGGCAGCTCCCGAAGCCACTGCTTGAGCACGCCGGTGATGGCATGGATGGGGAAGTTCTCCAGCTTGACGGCCGTGGGGTCTGCGGGGAGGCGGGGGGCGGGGCTGGTGAGCGCAGGCAGGGGGGCTGTGCCCCAGCCCCCTCGTGCCCACTCCTCCCGGACACCCACCTGTCTGCAGTGCCTGTCGGAGCTCCCGCGTGCGGTTGGCAGCGCCCGACTTGCGGTAGAGGCCCTCGGTGTACAGGCCGTGCATCTCCACATGTTCCAGAAGCTTCTCCAGCACAACAGGCACTGAGGCCTTGTCACTGGTCAGGCTGTCCACGCACACGCCGAAGTGGCCCGGCTCGGCGCCTGGCTCGCTCTGCAGTACCAGAGGTCGGGGGGGGGGGGGGGGGTCAGGTCTCCTGTGTGGGCTCTACCCTCCCTGCCCCTCACGCCCCCCACAGGCTGCTGGGGGCGCCCGGCTGGGGAGGTGAGCTTGCTGGCCGCTGGGCAGGGGCTCCCCCTGCGGAGCGGCCCCAGCTGCCTCAGGGTTGTTGGTCCTGCTTCCGCTGCAGCTCCAGTGCTTGGGACCCTGCCTCCCTCACGCAGAGTTGGGGACGCCCTCCTGGGTCTCGGGCGGGGCAGGGCTGGGGGTCTGAGACGCACGTATAAGCCCAGTCCTGTCTCAGGGGACTCCGAGGGGCTCTGACAGAACAGGGGCTGCAAACCAGCCCCTCGTCTGACACCCTACGCTGGCCTGGCACCAAGCACACCCTCTCCTCCGCATCGCTCGGGAGGGCCTCCCCTAGGTGTTCCGGAAAGTTCCCGGCCCGCTCACCTTTCTCCTGCATGCGTAGGCGCAGTAGGTCTGAATCTTGGGCACACACTTCTTGTGGCAGGTCATCTTGCACACTAGGAGGTAAGGGGGGGGTGGTCACAGATGATGCATCGAAGACCCCGGTTTCCCGAGGCCGCCTGCCCTGTCGGCCAGGGACCCGCTGACCAGCTTCTAAATTGGGAGTCCTACGAATCCCTGCCCTGATGCCCAGGCGAGGAAGCCACGTGGGCAGATGTTCACAGCTGGTGACTGTCTGCAGCCTCAGAGCCCGGCCGGCAGGACAGGAGCAAGGGCTCGGGAGGGGGGAGGTGGGGGGCAGGGGCATACTTGAGAGAGGAAATGGGCTGAGACCAAAAAGGAGAGGGCAGCTAGTGTCCTTGTCTCAGGACGGTGACAACTGCCTGGATATTTTTTTTTTTTAACATTTTTTTTTATTTTTGAGAGACAGAGCGTGAGTGGGGGAGGGGCAGAGAGAAAGGGAGACACAGAATCAGTAGCACTGCTTGGGTATTTGTGATGGACATGAGGGGACAGATCGCTCTTTACACAGGGACTGAGGAGACAGGAGACCCCGGGCAGAAGAGAGAGAGGCCCAGGGAGAGAAAGCTGATCCCTGCAGGAAAATACAACTGCCAGAGACCGACTGACCCGGCCCCGGGCTCCTGCCAGCTGGGTCATCCTGGGCTGTATGTTTCTTGGGGTTCCTGTGGGACTGACTGACCTCGCCTGGCACATGAGGGAGGGACTCGGGGGGCCGAGAGAGGCGCTGGAGTTCAGGCAGCAGGGGCAGTGTGTTGACGGGCTTGGAGGAAGGACGTGGGGTAACCTGCCGAGGTGGAGGGCAGGCTGCAGAGGTGGCTGGGGGCCTCAGGGCTGGCTGAGAATCGGGATCTGCCCCAGGGTGACAGTGGGAGGTCTGAGTGCGTGAGGTGTGGCGAGGGCAGTGTTCCAGAAAGATCCACCCTGTGGCTCGAGTGAAGGCCCTGGTGCACAGTGAGGGGTTGGGGACATGGTGGGGGATCAGGGGGCTTGGTAGGAGGGTCCCAGGGCAAGGTGAGGGTCAGGGGGTGCAGCAGGTGAGCCAAAGATGTTGTGGAGGGTTCTTGGGCATGGGGAAGGGTCAGGGGCTGCAGTGGGAGGGTCCGGAGGTGTGGTGGAGGGCGGGGGGGAGACAAAGTGAAGGGTCAGGGGGACTGGTGACAGCGTTAGGGGATGCGGGGGGGTTGGGGCACTCACCGCTGCAGAGCAGGGCCTTGTCCATGAGCCAGATGTAGGAGAGACACTGCTCACACGACTGAGGGATGCTCACCTGGTAGCTGGCGAATACGTGCCCATTGTGTTGCTGGACCTGGGGGCGGTGGAGGAGGGCGCTGAGCGGCGAGGGCAGACCCTCCACGGTCTCACCACGGGGCTGCCCAGTGTGCACGCGGCCCGTGGCATATTGGGGCCGAGGTTCCCATTCATGGCCGGGTTCCCTAGGGCTGGGCGGGAAAACACGCTCACACACACACTCTCTCGCACGCGTGCAAATACTCACAGCGCGGTCCTGCTTCCGCTTCTTCTTCTGGGCTTTGCTCGGCTGTGAGGGGGCACAGAGGCGAAGTCTGTGTGGGCCCCGGGAGCGCCCCCGCCTGCCCCCGTCCCCGAAGCCGCGCCACCAACCTTGGGCGGCTCGAAGTCATTCTTGGTGTGTCCGCGGGTGAACTCGTCGAGCAGCGACTGGAAAAGGTTGAGGACCAAGTTGGTGTCCTTCTCCCCCCGCTCGGCCGCCAGGTTGTTCACGACAATCTGGTAGTTCTCCATCAGGTCCTTGTAGCCGACGTGGATCTTGCCATTCTGCAGGGATGCAGGCGTGACCCGGGGGGGAAGGACAGAAGGGGGAGGCGCCCGGGAGAGGCCATGGGGATCCCCACAGGGGCCCTCGCCAGGGCTGGGGGCTGCACGTACGGGGACAGAGTACATGGTTTTGAGGTTGCTCCTGAACTTCTCGGTGGCTTCGATGAATAAACTCTCAATGGGGGTCTTCTGGGAGCGCAGGTCGTTTATCTGCAGGAAGAAAGAGGTGCGCTGACCCTGAGTGACCTCAGGTTTTGCATCTGATTGGTGGCTGTTCCGCTCTGTCCCAAGTCCTTCCCTGGCTCCTCTGGGAAAAAAATCTAGGCCCTCTGGCTAATCCCGGTCCTTCCAGTCCCCTTAGTTCGGGTTTACAGCACCCAACATTTGGGGCTGGATCACACTGGGGGCTGTTGACCAGCACCCCTGGCCCCCACGCCCCAGATGCCAGTAGCACTCCCCAGTCAGGACAGTCAAAAATGTCTGCAGATGTCCCAGAGTGTCCCCTGGGGCAGGACCATCTCTGGTTGAAAACCACTGGTCTAGCTGGGGCCCTTCCTGCCAGCCCTCACAGGCACTTAACACCGAGCCACGCCCCGGATCCATGCCGTGGTTACTAATTCAGCTCCACTGTATACACTAAGCACTCAATCAGCACCTGCCCTGAGACCCAACGTGTTTCGTTAAAAGTGTATTTTTTTTTCCTTTTAAATTTCTAATGTTTATTTTTGGGAGAGACACAGGGCATAAGCGGGGGAGGGTTGGAGAGAGAGGGAGACACGGAATCCGAAGCGGGCTCCGGGCTCTGAGCGGTCAACACAGAGCCTGGTGCGGGCCTCGAACTTACAAACTGTGAGATCATGACCTGAGCCGAAGTTGGGTGCCCAACCGACTGAGCCACCCAGGTGCCCCGGGTTCTACATTTTCCGTGCAGTCCCTGTATTAAGACCCGCTGACCTTTTTTTTTTTTTTAAAGTAAGCTCCATGCCCAATGTGGGGCTTGAACCCACGACCCTGAGATCAAGAGTCACATGCTCTACCGCCTGAGCCAGCACCTCAAGACCCACTGAGTTTTTACACGAGATGTAAACATCTGTGGTGAGCAACAGGAACACCGGCTGCAGGTGTTCTCACGTGAGCCCAGGGAGGGGTTCTCACCTGGTTTCCGGAACTCTCTGTGCCGGAACTGTGCACCTGGATTTTCTGTTCCCGGCGCACGAAGGGCTGTGGTGTGGCGGCTCAGAAAACGGCCGGGTGGTGAAAACCCTTCTGGGGAGGCCCAGCTCTGACACTGTGTGTCCCCCCCCCCCACCCCGACGCTGTACGTGCCCCTGGGTGACCCACCTTGTTGAGCAGGAACTCATCCAGGTACTTGAGCTCGTTGGCGTTGGTGATCTGGCGGAACACCGACTCCCGCCACTTCTCTGACACCGTGATTCTGCCGATCTTGAGGTTTCGGTTCTTCTTCCCTTTGCCTCCTGGCTCCTTGGCGTGCTTCTCCCCGGCCGCGTGGCGGTGCTGGTGGCTGGAGGAGGCTGGAGGGAGAAGGAGCAGCTGGTGAGGTGGGTGCTGGGGGAGGCAGGGTCACACACACAGAGAACCAGGACCCTGCCCTGCCGCGAACCGGGGTCTGCAGCCAGAAAGTGCCCTGGTGGGGCTGGGACCAGCCCTGAAGCCCTGTGCCCAAGGCCCCACCTGGAGGTAGCACACGTCCCCAGGGACCCTGACGGCTCCACCATCCATCCCTGAGGCTGCCAGCAACCAACCTTCTAGATTCTTCTTGGTGGCAGCAGCTTCCAGCACCGTGTGCCCTGGCACTGTGTTCTCAGTTTCCTCCACACCCTCCAGGCTGGCTTTTTTATCCTTGTTCTTGTGCAAGAAAAGTCTTTTAAAAGTGGATCTGTAGGGGAAAGTAAGGGGTTTCATTTAAGCTTCTGGAAATGACCACGGAAGCAAGGCTGAAGGAAAGGTCCTCTTACTTATAAAGAGAAAAAATAACGCTTTTCTTGGTTGTCAACGCAATGAGATGCTACTAAAAATGAGATTGGTTTGTGTGAACTGACAAGGGGGGGTCAGGTGAAAAAGCAAGATGCAGGGAAGCCACCACAGCATGACCCCATTCTCATTAAAAAAAAAAAAAAGGGGGCGCCTGGGTGGCGCAGTCGGTTAAGCGTCCGACTTCAGCCAGGTCACGATCTCGCGGTCCGGGAGTTCGAGCCCCACGTCAGGCTCTGGGCTGATGGCTCAGAGCCTGGAGACTGTTTCAGATTCTGTGTCTCCCTCTGACCCTCCCCCGTTCATGCTCTGTCTCTCTCTGTCCCAAAAATAAATAAACGTTGAAAAAAAAAAAAAAAAAGAACTTCCCCTCTGCCCCCTTAATGTGTTTTTACGGGCCCAAGTTTCAGGGGGAAAAAAATCAAACACATGCCAAATCATACACTGAATGGTGTGCCCCCCAAAAGATGTGTCCATGTGCTAAATAACGCTCAGGACCTGGGCGTGTGACTTTATTTGGGAAAAGGGTCTTTGCAGGGGCGCCGGTGGCTCAGTCGGTTAAGTGTCTCACTCTTGGTTTTGGCTCAGGTCATGACCTCGTGGTTTCTTTCTTTCTTTTTTTTATTTTTATTTTTATGTTTATTCATTTTTGAAAGAGAGAGACAGAGCACAAGCAGGGGAGGGGCAGAGAGAAGGGGAGACACAGAATCCGAAGCAGACTCCAGGCTCTGAACTGTCAGCACAGAGCCCAACGCGGGGCTCGAACTCACAGACGGCGAGATCATGACCTGAGCCGGAGTCGGCTGCTCAACCTACTGAGCCACCCAGGCGCCCCAAAGACCTCGTGGTTTCTTGAATGTGAGCCCCGCGTCAGGCTCCACGCTGGCAGCAAGGGGCCCGCTTGGGATTTTCTCCCCCCCCCCTCCACGTGTACTGTCTCTGTAGATCTCAAAAAAAAAAAAAGTCTCTGCAGATGTGACTAAGTTCTATGTGCCACGATCTGAATGTCTTTGTCGCCCCAAATTCGTATGCTGAAGTCTAATCCCCAGTGTGATGGTATTAGGGGGCTGATTAGATCACGGGGGTAGAGTCCCTATAAATGGGACTAACACCCTTACAAAAAGGGGCCCAGGGAGTTCCCTTGCCCTTCCTGCCACAAGAGGCCCCAGTGAGAAGATGCCATCTGTGAACCAGGAAGTGGCCCCCACCACATACTGCATCTCCTGGTACCTTGGTCTTGAACTCCTAGCCCCCAGAACCGTAAGAAACACATGTAGTTCAAGCCACTTAGTCTGTGGCAGTTTTGTTAGAGCAGACGGTAAATGAAGCACTTGGAGCTGAGACCATCCGGAATACCCAGTTGGGCCTTAAATCCAGTGACAAATATCCTCATAAGAGACAGAGAAAGAGAAAACACAGAGGAAAGAAGAATGTCAGAGAGAGAAGACGGGGGCGGAGATGGGCTGATGCAGCCACAAGCCAAGGACACCCGGAGCCCCCAGGAACCGGAAGAGGCGAGGAAGGGCCCTTCCCCAGGGCCGTCTGAGGGAGCCGCCCTGCGGACACCCTGATCTCGGACTCGTGGCCGCCAGGACTGTGAGAAGTGAATTCCAGTTGTTGGAAGCCCCCCTGGTTTGTGGGGCTTTGTTCTGCCTGCCTCTCCAAGCCTGTGCCGGCCCTTCCTCCACCTCCTGTCTCTGCGTTAGGATCAAAGCCCCCCCCCCCCCCCCCCCCCCCATCCCATGGCCCATCCTCTCTGATCTGTGATGGAACCATCTGGAGCACTTCTGTGGACAGAGCCTTGGCCCAGTTTCTTCCATCCCAGGACCCAGGAGGGGTTTCTAAGGTAGAGGGGGCTGGATTTGGATACCATAACAAGTCAAACGGAAACCATCTCTCTGTGGACCCAGAGGAGGGGACCCAGAGTGGCCCCAGACTTTAGTGGGAGTCATCAGGCTGGCGAGTGGCCACGCTGGCACATGAGGAGGGCGTGACCTGGGCTCTGTGAGGGATCTCTCATCCCAGGCTGAGTGAACACCCGCCCCACCGTGCATCCTAACTGCCGTCAGTTCAGGAGACCAGACTGCTCTGAGATGGGAGGCCGTGGCAGGGACCCTGGGCATCCCCTGGTGACTTGAGCCACCTCCAGACCCCACACTTACTTAGAGTCTGCCTGGGAGCCTGGGGACAGCCCGGAATCTGTGCCGGCAGAAGCGTCGCCCGACTTCTTCTTCTGGACGGCCAGCTTCTTGGTGCCGGCCTCCCCGTCCACCGTTTCTGTAGAAGGCTGCCAGAGAACAGGGCTGGGTGAGCAAAGGCAGGCAGGACCTGCTGGAGGGAAAGCGGGGGTGCTCCGCTCCCCGTGCACTCCATCCACCGACTTCCCTTCTCTTTTACGTTGCCCTTCGGGCAGAGCCAGGGCGCCCCGGGCAGAAGCGGGTTTGGCCCCTGAGAGGTGGCAGCCGCAGCCTGAAGCTTTACCTGAGTCTTGGTGTGGGACGGGGACAGGAGGAGCTTGGAGACGTCGCTCGTGGATAAGGAAATGCGCCTCTCCCTATGAGATCACAGAAATGTGGTTTTTATTTACAAGAGCGAGTTGGACAGTTTTGGTGGTCCCGACTTGGGTGGGAGGGGACCAGGGATGCCGCTGGGTGCTCCCCAGTGTGCCGGACGGCCCAGCCCAGACAAGGAGCCCGACACAGGTGTCAGTGTGCGAGGCCCAGAAAGCCCGACCTAACAGCCCACATCCTCCTCCGGCCCTTTTGCCCTCTGGCCAAGCAGGTCTCTGGGAGGTCGGGCTGGCGACTCGGGAGTCATCCGTATGCAGCTGACTAAGGGTCAAGAGTTGGGCCCCTCTTCAATTCCTGGGTGAGTGCGATCACCCCTAATCTCTGCCGAGGAAACAGAAACCCAGGCAGGCCGGGGAGTGGGATGTTGCCCCGGGACGCTGCTTCCCACGAAGCCAGGGGATTTCTGTGTGAACACAGCTCGCTGTGGCAGGGGCCTCAGGGTCCCAGCTGGCCCCAGGCTCAGCGGCTCCTGCCAGATGCCTCCCCTCCACCTTCCTCTGCCCCTTCTCCCTCCATCCTCAGGGCTCCCACACTCAGAGCCACTCACATGTTTTTGGGACGTGCGGCACTGCCCTGGTCCTGCGGCCAGGAATCTTGTGTGTCCCTCCACCTTGCCCGCCCAACCCAGCCTGGCACCCCGGGTGTTCAGACAAAGGAGGGCCTGGGGCTTACTTACTCTGTGGGTGTGAGAGTGGCCTCCATAGCCCGGTACCGCTCGCTGAGGTCCAGGGACTGGCTCAGCATGGTGCTGGAACTGGCAGCCATCAGCTTCTTGCCCCGCCAGAGCTCCACGGCGCTGGCCAGCCGCTCAGAGTCCGGGTCCCGGTACCGCTGGATCTGGGTGGAGCCTCCGGGGCTCTCGGGCCTGTCCTGTGCCCTCAGGTCACCACCGAGCTTGCTCTTGTCCTTGGGAGTCTCAGGGGTGGTGCTGGGCGTGGGCTCGCTGACCCTATTGTCCAAGGCTAGGCTGGTTGGCCGTTCCACGTGGCCAGGCGTTGGGTCCCCACCCTGGGGCACCTTCGGGGTTTCTCCGGGCAGCTGGCCGGCTGGCACAGCCTGCAGTGGCTCCTCCGGCTGCTGCTTAAAAGCATTCTCTGCCTCCGTCCCCAAGTCTGAAAGGGTTTCGTCTTCTCTGCTCTCCTTTCTGTCTTCTGGGAGGCTCTCTTCTTGCTCGAGGATGGCCCTTCCAGAAGGCTCTCTGAGAGCAATCTCTTCCTTGCAGGACTGGATGTGTTTGTTCTGGAGCTTCACGTGCTCCAGCCCTCTCTGCCGCCGTGACTCGCGCTTCTCTCGGCTGCTGGGCACCTTCTCGTGACTTTCAGCCGTGTTTTTCTGGGGTGCGGGAGGTTTCTCCAGGCTGGGGACCTCCTCCGGTGGGGAGCTCTCTGCCAGGGGCTCATCACTTGGCCACACCTCGGGCTCCACTGCCGCAGGCTCCCTGTCCTCCGATGGTTCCGGGCCCTGCCTGGGCACCTGCTCCTGCTCGGCCACCTGGCCTGGCCCTCCCTCTGCTGTTTCTTCCCTCAGGGCTTGCTGGGCCTCCCTCTCCTTCTCTTCAGCCTTCTGCTTCTCTGCGACCATCTGCCTGAAGCTGGTGTGAGGCGTTAAGGGGGAAATTTCAGGAACAAACATGCATGCCACCTCCAGAACCCACGCAGGGCATCAGGGGCCCCTGTGCCACCCGTGGGCTAGGGGCCAGGCTCTGCCTCTGTTAAATGGGGTAACCCTGGCCCTCGGAGAGGCTTCTGGAAATGTGTAAGCTCCTCAGCTACTAAAGGGGGATACAGGAGGTGGCCCCTTATTGTCATGGCCACCTCTGCCCTGGGTCTCCCTACCGTGGGGAAATCCCTGAGTTCCTTTGGGGTCCCTGGCTGGGTGGACGCCTGAGATTCACCTAGAAGAATGGGGCAAGGGGAACCGGCTATGGGCTGGTCCTAACAACCTGAACCCTCCACCTCTGAAGCCAAGTGTTTCATTAAGGGGCCCAGGGCGGGCAGGTGCAGCGAAGAGGGGTGGGGTTGGTCTCCGGTGGAGAGCCAGCCTGGCCAACAGTGACCTCTGTCTTCATCTACAGGTGCTGCCCACCAGCCCTGGAGCATCTCTCTCTCTGGGGCCGCGCGTGCCCAGAGGGCTAGACTCCTGCCAGCCCCTCCTGGCTTCCCTGCGCCTAGAATCACGTCCTGATGGCTCCGCTGGCCAGAAGCCATCTCAGGCAGCTCTCGGGCGGGTGGAACGTTCGGGGCTGGGGGGGGGGGGGCTGGGGGGGCGAAGGGGGGCCTGGCTCTGCTCACCTCTTGCGCTGCAGGTGACCCCGGCAGAGGCTCTGCAGGCGGACGATACTCTGTCTCTGGTGCCGGTAGGCCACCCGTTGCCGGTAGCCCCTCCACGCAGCCTGGAGGTACACAGCGGCCTGCGTCCTCTCCAGCGTCCGGCGGACACGGTAGGACCGCCAGCAGGCCTGGGGGCGGAGCGGGCATTCAGGGACCCGGCACGTGGGACCCCCCCCCCGGCTGCCCCCACCCCCAGCCCTGCAGGGGGCCGCCCGGTACCTGGATGGCGACGGCCGCCTGCCTCATCTGCAGGAAGTGGCGGCGTTCCAGCACCATCCGGAACCAGCTCTGGAGGAGCAGGATCTTCCGCACGACCTCCCGGTGCAGCGTCTCCTGCAGGGCTTGCCGCTCGGTCTCCTTCAGGAAAACCTGGCGGGCGGGGGCGGGGGTGGGGGTGGACACAGGAGGGGTCAGCACAGCCCCCAGAATCCCCGTGCCCGGGAGGTCTCTGCACAGCCCACCCCGGAAGGGCGTGAGACCAAGCTGGCGTGCTGACCGACCCGACCAAGGGGAGCTTTTTAATACGGTGAGAGAATTCACGTAACGTGAAACTAACCATTTCAGTGCAAACACTTCAATGGCATTTGGTACGTTCGTGACAATGGTGCAAACATCGTTACTGTCTGGCTCCAGAACATTTCCACCACCCCCAGGAGAGGCCCATACCCATTAGCGGTCATCCCCCTGGCCCTCTCCCCCAGCCCCTGGCCACCACTAATCTGCTTTCTCTGGATTTGCCTGTTCTGGATGTTTCATATACGTGGGATCACACACTACAGGCTTTTGTGTCTGGCTTCTTCTCTCGCTCACAATGTTGTCAAGGCTCCATCCATATCATAACCTGGATCAGAGCCGTACCACATTGCATTGTATGGATGGCCCGCGTGTTTTGAATCCGTTCATCAGCTGATGAACGGATGGCTTCTTTCTACCTTCCGGCTATTGTGACTCGTGCCCCTGTGAACAGGCGTGTATGAGGATTTGTTGGGACGCTTTGTTTCCAGGTCTTTTGGGTCCATACGTGCGGACGGAATTGCTGGGTCACGTGGTAACTCTAGGATTGCCTTGCTGGGGAACTGTGCGGGGACTTTTCACATCAGATGAAGCCCTAACGGGAGCTGACCTTACCGCTGTTGGACGGGGACAGTGGCTGGTGCCACAACATTAAGAAGCAACCAGCACGCACCTAGAGGTGGGAGACGGCGTCTGGAAGGAGCACAAGGGAATGAGACCTTCTGCCAGACATTAAGAGGCACCAACTGGCCCCTGAGCCGCCTGCAGTAACCCTAGGCTATGTGTGAGGTAGCAGGAAAACGGGAGTGATGTCTGGGCCCCGCCCCTTAGAGGCACCCTTTGCCTTCTGGGAAGAAATAGGCGCCGGGCCCCCAAAAAGACACTTCCGCAGCAGAGTCCCTTGTCTTTCAGGCCGTGGGAGGACCCTGTGGACGCTGGAAGCCCCCCGAGGGGCCGGAGTCCTGACCTTGGTCTTCCCGATCTGGTAGCTCCTCTTGTCTATGTCCATCTTTTCCAGCAGGGCAGAGATGACCTCCCTGCAGGGCTGGGCGTTCTTGGGCAGCAGCACCTGGAACTGCTCTGTGAAATCCTGGGGGGTTGGGGCCAAGAAAAGAGAATCTCTGCTGAGTGCTCCCGCCACCAGCAAGGATATGATGCTCCAGCGACTCCCAAATTTCCGAAGCCGGGACCTGGTTTGACCGGAATGGCACTGACCGAGCTAAAATCTCGGACTCTCTGCAGCAGCCTAAAGCTTAGGAAAGACTGCCACACACACAGAGCACCAGGGTCTTTCAGCCACTTGCTGAGTGGCTCTCCAGGGCCTACTGGGGGCTGGCATAGTTGGGGGGCGTGGCTAGGAGACAGGGCTGCCTTTGGGGGGGCGCTCACGGTCTCTGGCTCGTTGGAGGGCTGAGTCATAGCTGGAGATACAGAGCTTTTAAGTAAACAATTAGGTCAAATTTTAGGAACCAAGCATTAGTGAAACACACTAGCATTTTCTCCCGCTTCTGGGATTTTCCTTTCTCTATTTATACAGGGTCAGAGAGATGCTATTTCCATTCTGCGGATGAGAAAAAGGAGGCAGGCCATGATGGAGCCATGTCCCCGAGGCCATATGGGGACAGCTGGATCGGGGACCAGGTGCCACTGGCTTCAGGCCCGGGGCTCACGTCAGTGCTCATACAGGTGGTGCCAGTTCAGGGCACGAGCCAGGGGTTCTCAACCTAGGCCAGCTTATCACCGGGGACATGTGGCGATGTCGGGAGACATCCAGGGTTCTCCCAACTCGGGAGCGGTGGGTGTTACTGACATTGAGTGGGTGGAGACTCAGGGATGCTGCTCAACATCCCATAATGCACAGGGCAGCCCCCGCAGCGAATGACCTGGTGGTCCTCAGTGTCAATGGTACTGCAGGTGAGAAACTGCTTTAGCAATTTGGTCTTTGCCAACTTGAGGTTAGTAATGATCCTTTGTGGGTTTTTTTCTCCTTGTTCTTTCTTCTTTTTTTTAAGTTTATTTATCTTGAGAGAGAGAGAGAGAGAGAGAGAGACAGAGAGCGCGTGCACATGCATAAACACACGTGGCGAAGTGGCAGAGAGGGAGAGAATCCCAAGCAGGCTCTGCACCATTAGCGTGGAGCCTGATGTGGGGCTCGAACTCAAACCATGAGATCGTGACCAGAGCCGAAGTCGGATGTCTAACCGACTGAGCCACCCAGGCACCTCTGATCCTTTTGTGTTTCTTTTGTTTTGTTTTTTTTTTTGAGAGAGAGCAGGCAAGGGGCAGAGAAAGAGGAGGAGAGAGAATACCAAGCAGGCTCCATACTGTGAGCACACAACCTGATGTGGGGCTTGAACTCATGAACCATGAGATCATGAGCAGAGGTGAAGTCAGATGTCTAACCGACTGAGCCACCCAGGCGCCTCTGATCCTTTTGTGTTTCTAAAAAGCCCAGGGAGTCATCTATGAAGTCATCACCTCCTGGGGCTCAGTTTCCACACTGGCAAAACAGAAGCCAGGACCGCCTGCTGTTGGTTTGGCAGAATAAAAGAGATGGGTATAAAAGCGTCTGTCGCCGAAGATGCTCAACAGAGGGCAGAGCTGTGCAGGGATCTGCTCCTGTCATTCCCTCTTCCCGGCTTGGCTTTACAACTCTGTATCCTTCCAGGCTTGGCCTGGGCCCAGCCACCTCTTCCAAGAAAACTTGCTCCCTCTCCCCACCCCGACCTCTGAAATGACTGGTATAAATGCCAACGGGGCCGGAGCGGAGAAGCCCTGGCACAGAGTAACCCCCTGGGCTCATGTTCCAGAGAAGCGCTCTCTCTCAAAGAGGGAGGTGGCCAGCCCTCTGCCCTGTCACGACGGCCACGAGTGTGTGGCTCACCTGGAACGTGTACTTGGCACTGTAGCCTGACCTCCGGATCCGCACCGTCTCCAGCATGCCCGTGTAGCGTAGCTGCTGCAGCACCAGCTCGTCGTCGAAACACAGCTCTTTCTGAAACGGGATATGAGCCATCAGGACAGGTGCCAGCTGTGGGACAATCAAGCGTCGGCAGCCGGGGATGGGGATCTGTAGGCACGAGATCCTGTAGGATTCTGGACATGAGCATGGTCCGGGAGCCCACACGGGCCCCCCCCGGCTGGTCAGAATGTCCCCAGCACGGCAGCCGCGGGCACCTGGAGGACCCTTCTTTCCTTGTTCCAGACATTCTTTTTGGAATCAAGAGCTGGGGCTGCTCAGCACTGGTGCTTAAGGTATTCATCTCTTCTAGAAAATCTGGCGTCTGAGCTGCTCTATTCCCTGGTGTCTGGGAGACAGATGCCATTTCTCACTGCTCAATTTAGGATAATTTGCTGCGAAGAGTTATTTCTTAAGGACTCCAATCAAAACCTGTGTTGAGCTCGTACTCTGTGCCACGCCCTGGGGTGAACACTAAGGATTTGGCCAAGAGGGGAATAAGGTCTGGAGGTGGGAGCCAGGCGCATATGTGAATGGGGCAGACACTGCCTGGGCCCCCCTGGGAAGTGTCCAACAGGAGAGGGGACCCTGGGCCAGGTCCTGAGGAGGGAATAGGCAGGAGGAGGAGGGCGGGGAGCAGCCAGGTAAAGGCCCAGAAGAGGACGGTCCCAGGAGCAGGGGAGAGCCAGGGAAATGGGAAGAGTAGAGACAAAGGGGGTAGGTCCAGATCCTGAAGAGCCCCCAGCCAAGCTCCCAAGGGGGCAGAATGGCCAGTGGACCCCTGGGGCAAAGGAAGCCTGGGAGTGAGGGCTGAGCCCACTACTAGGGCCCCCAATGGTGCTCCACTGAGTCTTTCCAGAAGCTTTCAGATCAAATGAACAGCAGCCTCTATGCTTCTGCCGTGTGATCTCACCCTCTCCCTTCTGCTACATTTTCTGCACTGGCTGATCCGGGGATGTACTGACACGCTTGACCTGTCCCTTCTTGAGCAAACCTCTGGGGCCCCTCCATGTTCCAGACGATGTCGCTGCTTTTGGTTGGCCACCTGGCTGCCCTCGGCAGACTATTTACCGTTCCTGGAACCTGGCTGAACACTTGGTTCCTTGAGGCTTTTCATGGTCCCCAAGAGGCCACGGCAACACAGGAATACCCCCCGCTGAGCCACCAGACCTTGGCCTTCACTTCCCCAAGACACTGGAGCTACTCACCTTCTCGGCATTAGAGCGGATGCAGCGGATAAAGAAGGGCTCCGCCTTCCCCAGTGTCTCCAGGAGTTTGTTAAGGGACGTCTGGGGAAAGAGGGAGAAGGTCTTGAGCTGGGACCGCCCACCCCCCGCCCCCAAGAGGCACGCTGCTCAGTGGGAGGGGACCCAGGTCACTTGCTGGCATCAGTAGTGATGCAGGACACGGGAGGTTGTAGGTGGACATTCTCACTAGAGGCTGAACTACCTCTGGGAGCCCCAAGAGAGCTGTAGGGTCCCCAGAGCTGACAGCTGTCATCTTCCCAGGGTCTCCTAGCTCTTTGTCTCAGCAGGAGTGTTAGGGGGAGTGGGACCAAACTTCTGGGCATTTAAAATGCTAGACAGCTTCAGAAAGAAACACAGATACAGTGACTTTGGTCTTTGGCCTGCTATTTACAAAAAGGATTTTCAGGAGCTTCCAGGTGAGGTAATTTGCCAAAAAGGCCAAGGTGAGCACAAAAGACTCAAGATTGAAAAAGAGGAAAGGGACAAAAAAAGCTAATGGTGAGGGTTAGCGGCAGCCATTGAGCCCCCTTAAAAAAAAAAAAATGCCTCTGAGCTTCCTGGCAGCCACGGAGAAAAGGGAAACATGATGTAACATCATAACACGTTAATCCGTTATTTTAACTCAATGGTTCAAAACAGGGGTGATTCTGCCTCACCTCCAGAGCACATGGCCATGACTGGGAACATTTTTGGTTGCCACAACTGGAAGATGCTACTGTGCATCCCAGAATGCACAGGATGACCCCCACCGTGGAGAATGATCCAGCCCCAAATGTCAAACAATGCTGAGGCCAGGAAGCCCTAGGGTAAAAATTTGTTGGGTCTGTTGTGGCCAAGTCACGAGTGCATCGGGTTGAGTCTAGCGTCACCTCTGGCCTCTCTAGGCTGCCCACCTGGAACTGGGCGCTGATGCTCGGCGGTTTCTTTTTCTTGTGTAGGTGCAGCAGGGACTTGGTGGTGCGATCGTGCAGCGTCATGCTGATGATGAGCTTCAGCGACTTGGAGTCCAGCAGGTTCTAGGACAGACACATGGGGGTCTGGCCTGCCCTCCTGGGGTCCCAGTGGGCACTGGGAGGCATCGTAGATGCCCCAGAGCCAGGACTGTGTTCCGGTGGGGGGGCAGTTCTTGGGATCAGTCTCGGGACAGGGCTGCTAGAGGGTAGGGGATGGTGGGCCTGGCAGGAGGCGGGGACCGCCCTGGGGCCGAACCTGGGCTGTACCCTGTACATGGTGCCGGCTCTGGAAGGACTGATTACAGCCTCTTTGGCAGCCCGAGTGCCCAGAAGCCAAGGGCTCCAGCGTGCCACCTCCCTCCTGTCGAGCTCCAGGACCGCCAAGTCTCCTGCACTTTTGCATGAGCTTATCCGGCTGGTCTGGTCCCCCCACATTTAGTAGCAGCTGACAAGAGGAATAGCACCGTCCCATCCGCTGGATGCACTGAGGGGTTTTTCTCACTTTTGCAGACTTCCTGATCCGTCCGCACACCGTGTGTGGAGACTAGACAGAGGCTGGGTGCACTTCGGCCAAGGCCGGCTACTGGGGTCTTGGCTGCTGGCAACGCACGGTTGCCCCCTTCCTGGTGGGGCTTCCCTGGCTGAAGGGCATCCTCTCCCAGACAGGCCGGGAAGGTGTTGCACCCTGTCCCGCCCTCCGGAGGTGGCTGGTAGCTAAGACAGAAGGGTCCCATCGCCCTTCTGTTCACACCCCGAGGCTCTGGTGGGATGAGGCCGAGCCCACCTCCTCGTTCAGTTCCCCCGCCCCAGCCTGCTTCTCCCCTCCACACGCTTCTGTAAATATCCTACCCCCATCACGCGCCCTGCTTCCGGGAAACCCAAAGACAGCTCCAAATCATTTCCACGCGAGCACTTATTTTTGGAGGGGAGCGGGGGGGGGGGTCAGGGGGTGATGGTGGGAAGAGGAAGGGACTACAAAGCTGGAGAAGTTAAAAGTGCCTCCTCCCCCTCTCCCCCTCCCATTTTCCTCCCATTTTCCAGAAGGCAGGTTGAGCCAGGCGCTCGCAAGACAGGCAAAAGCAAGGAGGTGGCCTCGGACGGTGTCGCGAACGTTTACCTTTGGAATGAGCTGCTTTTGTTTGATACCTTTACTTTTCCTGTCAAAATATTAAAAATGGTTTTGTGAACAGAGGGAACACGGTGTCCATAGGTTTGGGTTAGTTCAGCAAGCCACGCCTTGCGGGTTAGAGGGAGCGGAGTGAGAGCAGAGAAAGCACAGTCGGGAGGCACAAGTGCAACGAGGCGCCCCCCCCCCCCCCCCCGCCACCGAAGCCCCGGCGGGCCCTCCCTGCGCACGTGTGGGGTGCTTCTGTAGCTGGACGTGAACTTTACCGGGCCAGCGGCGGCCCCCGAAGTGGCAGGGGCACCTAGCCTGGGGCCACTCGGATGTCCGGGGGGCGAGAGGGGCCGCTGGTGATCGGTAGGGCAGAACGTGCATCTGTTACAGGGCCAGCTACAGATCTCAAAAAGTGCCCCAAACGGAGCTTTGGGGGACCCCGCGCGGTTCTGACGCTGGCCGGGCGTCCTGGCTTTATTCGCTACACATTGGGAAATGCCAAGTAGGCCCACAGAGCCTCTTTGGGACCCCCTGGCAAGTGGAGCGGGGGGTGTCTGCCCTGCAAAGAACTGCAATGGGGTTTGGGTAGGAGTGCTTTTCAGACTCACGATGGTGGGAAGGAAAAAAACAAAAGCCAATCTTTGGGGGCAAGGGAAGGGGCACGGTAGGCCTCTCATTCTCAGACACTTTACGGAAACCTTGCAGGCGAAAGAAAAGTTTTTTGTAACTTGCAGGGCGGCTCGCTTTGGAAAGCAGCCGAGGAGAGGGTGCCCCACAGATCAGCAAGACGCTTGGCTGTGGGCTTCGCTGTGCGTCAGGTGCCACCTCGATCCCCAGGAATGAAAACGGATTTGAAAACCGGTGCCCTTGCGGGCACAAGCTCTGCTCTCCGCCGGCTCGGGCCCGGAGCGGCCACGGGCGTCCCACCAACCGAGGCGGCCGCCCGCCAGGTGCTCTGAGAGTCGTGACCCTTGCTTTGGACACAGAGGCCGAGAGCTCAGAGCACTCAGGCCACATGGCGGGTTAGCCAGAGCGAGACCGCGTCCAAACCTAGTTTGTGTGGCTTCTGGGCCCTTCCTACCACGTCGCACTGCTGTCCACACAGAGCAGGGCCACGGAGGCTCCGCTTCTGACAGCTTTTTTACGAGCGCACGGTGGCAGGAGGTAGGGAAAGACGAGGCCTGCTCTCTGCACGCCTGAGGGCAGAACAAGAGATGCTTTGTGGGAGGGGCGTTCCTGCAAAGCTGCGCGGGGAGCTGGCAAGGGCTAGGGGCACAGGGCAGACGCTGGGGCAGGCGTGTTACGAGCGCCATTGAGCAAAGGCTGGTGTACAAACGGAGCCACGAGACGTCACATTGGCAGCGGCCGACTCAGCATTACGGGCAGCCCGCAGGCCGGGGGTCCTGGGAGCGAGGGGGGGCGGCCGTTGCACTTGTTGCGGGGTCAGGGGGACAGGGAGGGAGGCGCCGCAGCCTTGGGGGGGACTCACAGGATGAAGGTGCGGGGTTTCTGGAGCCGACTGAGGGACTGGAGAAGCCTACGGGGGTCCTCACCCTGCCAGGGCAATCCTTTGATGGTCTTGATGATTTGGTCATGCAAATCGCTGAGAGTGGGGAGGGGGAGGGGCGCAGTGACAGGGAGAAGACCGAGTTAGAGCAGCAGGCCCGCCACCTTGGGGTCCCCAGCGCGGTCGGGACCCTCCCCAGGCCACTGGAGCCGAAACATGCAGCTGGCGGGCGTGTGCGCCACTGTCTCTCCATCCTGCACTGGGGAGGGGGGGGCGGGGTTCGGCCAAGAGTGGCTCCCCCTTCTCTGGGAGGGCCAGGGTCGCTCCAGGCAGAATGGGTTTTGCAACCTGGCGGCTCAGATCACTGAAAAAGGCCTCACGTAGAACAGGCTTCTGGAATCTGTGACAAGGCATCAGGGGCTACTGAAAAGAAAGGACCAGAGGGTGCCGGTGGGAGGTAGCCCCTCGGTTTTTCTTGATGATTCTGTGGCCACATGTCATCCTCCGTGTTGGCTTCGAGAAAGGCCTCAGGAGGAGCGGACCAGGATTCGCACGGTGGTTCTCCACCAGCGGCTTGAGATGCTACCCTCCGGGCAAGGCATTTATGTTTTGGAGACATAAATGGTTGACATTTATGGAGACATTTATGGTTGTCATGACTTGGGGCGGAGGGGGGGGGGGTGGGCGGTGCTCCTGGCATCTGGCCAGGATGCTGCTCGACCCCCTCCAGTACAAGGGACGGGCCCACCACAGAGAGTGGCCCGGCCCAGTGGTGAGGGTGGGAAACCCTAGTTGAAGGAGATCTTTGCCCCAAAGAAGTCAATCTCATTCACTTCCTTTTGTTCAATTCCTGGGGGTTCAGGGCGGAGTGTACGTTCCGGGCCCACACTTCGGCACCGACGCGTGAGAACAAGAATGGATCAGAGATGAAAATCAGATGCTCTGAAAGTGAGGATTCATGAAGGATGTCTAGATGACAAATGTCCTCATGGGGTTTCTGGGAACGAGGTGCCGGTGACTGCGGGAGGAGTCGGGAGGTTCTGGTTTTGTTTTGTTTCTTTCTAAAAATTCCTCATTCCAGTTATTTCAAATACATGTTTAAGCTCTGGGCAGTTGGCCTGGAAAGACCCCGATCGGCAGTCCCCTGTCTGTGTTCCATGCACCATGCCTAGGGCCTGGACAGCCACACTTACCTCTGCTCCCTCGCCCTCCAGGGAGGCACAGAGCAAAGACAACAGAGGGGTCACATTTCACCTCCACCCCCTGAGCGGTCAGCGCAGCGCCCAGAGCTCTGGACAAGGCCTATGGCTTCAACCCGCGCTCCCCTCCCTGCTTCCCGACCCCGCTAAATCTGGCTAGAGCGCCCCCAGCAGGCCCCGGCACCCCATAGCCTGCGGATTCCCACTCGTGGCCCTGGACGCCACGCTGAGCGCCTGGGGACGGCGGCTCCTCTGTGTGCCTTCCTGGTCTCGGGTTCGAAGGCCCTTGCTTCTCCTTACTTCTTGCTTTCATAGAAAGCAATGATGTCCTCAAAAGCGTTAATATCGAATCTGTGTAAACTAAACGCGTTCCTGGAGTGGGGACCCGCAGCCTAAGGGCCAGGCCCTGGGGAGACTGGCGTCACTTCAGCGAATGTGGGTCAGGGGCCACGTTCGGTCTTTGTGGTGGGGGGAAAACACACAAGCATATAAAGAGAGGTGTTCGTTTTTCTCTTGCCCCCCTTTGGGTGAAAAAGCGGATTTAAAAATGTACCTCGTAAAATCAGGAAAAGGACACGCGGTGCTTTCAGACAAATGACTTAGGGTCACTTGCCTCGGTAGCTAGTTCCACCTCCAACGCGTACGTTGTTATGAATCTCTTGAAGAGGTTTTTGTTGTGAAGGGCTCAAACATAAAATGATCTTTTCAAGTTTCAATATTTACTGGCCTGCTCCTTGGGTATTTGTGAGTGTTGAGAAAGAGGTTGGGAACTTGGCTGCCGCAGGACCTTTGCGTGTGCCGCCCGCACCTGCCAGCACACCCTGCCTGCCTCGTCTGGCTCAACTGGTTCCTTCTCAGTACAGCCTGCCTGGCTCTCTCAAGACACCAGAAGTGTCCCTCCCCTGGCTTTGTCATTGCCTTGGATGTCTGTCCAGTATGGCCTATTTTTTTTTTTTTTTTGGTAACCCCACTTTCCTGAGAGTACTCGCTGCTCACTTCTACATTCAGTACAAACTGGGGTATGTGGGAGGCCCGTGGCCACAAAATACCCTCATCCTCTTGCGTGCAATGACGCATACTGTGTTTCTGATGGCACATGAAGTAACTCGGCATATCTCTTTCAGGACACCCCGGCCAGCCTAGGGCAGGATGTGCTCTTCAATCAAGCCTGTTGCTCGGTGCAACCAGCAGCTTCTCGGCCCCACCCGCCAACGGCCATGACCGGCCGTGAAAAGAATCCTTTGTAAAGTGAGCCGTGCAACATCTCCCGAAGGCAGCTGATGCATGGAGGCCTGTCTTTCTGTGTGCAGAAAAGCGGCAACCAGATGCCATTTGTTTCTGGGTCCTTTTTGATTCACGTGGCAGTTGAGTTCCTTATCCAGGTCAACCCCAACCTGGGTTCAGGGTGTAGGGTTTCTGGCATTGTTTGAAACAATTACTGCCACGGCATACTAGCTTCGGTTTGGACAAATCAAGGTCTCGCTCACCGGTACAGTTTTTCCGACGGGGTGCCGGGTCCTCTCTGCTGCTCTCCCAGGTGACTGTGGGTGCCGGGGCTGCCCAGACCTGCTGGGGACACAGAGCAGAGGGAGGTGGAGGCGGGGGTTGCCTGGGGACTTGAAGGCCTTTGTCTTTTTCACAAAGGCTTTGATCCCAACTTAACTCATTAAAAACAAACAAACAAAGAAAAAAACCCCCAAAACACGGGTGCCGGGCTGACTCAGTCAGTCGGGTGTGCAACTCTTGATTGTGGGGTTGTGAGTTTGAGCCCCACGCTGGGTGTAGTGATTACTTAAAAATAAAATCTTAAACCCCAAAACAAAAATAGTCCCTCAAATTTGGGCAGAGCAAGGAACTATGAAGTGTTTGATTCCCCCCCCCCCCCCAAACAGCACTATTTAGTCCCTTTCTAAAAAAAATGGTTTTTTACTTATTTTTGAGAGGGTGCAAGCCAGAGAGGGGGAGGGAGGGAGGGGAATAGACAGCAACGAGCCCGACGCGGGGCTCGAACTCACGGACTGCGAGATCGTGGCCTGAGCCGAAGTCGGACGCTCCAGCCACTGAGCCACCCAGGGGCCCCTATTCCTACTTCTCATAAAGGCTCGATCCTCTTGATCCTCCTTCTAATCAAGGCCCTTTGTCAAATGGAACCCCGTGGCTGGGATCTGGGGCCGAGCTCCCTGGGGGGGGGGGGCCACTCAGCTGTTCTGGGCCTTGGGTCGTCCCTACAGAAGAACAGGAACGTGACTTCCTGCCTTGAGAGGATGGGGAGAATGAATTACACACCCCGGTGCGGAATTTCTGTTTGGGACGATCCGAGCTCTGGAGCAACACGGAGGTGGGGATGGCCACACGACACGGTGAATGTGCCAAGACACAGAACTGTACATTTTAAAATGGACTGAGGGTCCCCCTCTCGACGGCGACATGTGGGCCCCTCCTACCTGCGGCCTTCTCCGCCCTCTCGGCCCGCAGGCGCCCGGCCTCCCGGAGCACAGCCATGGCCCGGATGGCGGCCCGGAGCACAGCCCAGCGGAACACGGCCACGGGGTCCATGCCGATGAGCTCCCGCACGTAGGAGCTGTCGCTGCCCCGCAGGAGGGCCACGATGTCCGGCCGCATGTAGTCCATGTTCTTTTCCCGGAAGTCCTGGTGGGGGAAGGAGGTGGGTGGTCACTCGCCTGTGACCGCCAAGGCCCTGGGGGCCTGGTGGGGCGGGGCCCATCTCCACAACACACAGGCGGGTCCTGTCCCCAGGGCCTTTGATGGTAAGAGCCAGGGATTTGGGGCTGCATCTCAGGGTCCTGGACCCTCGCTCCGCACAATCTGATCAAGGGGATGGACCGAGCAGACGCCAGGAGGTAAGGGGCCTCCAGGGCATCCCCCTGTCCCTGTCCTGCCTCCCCGGCAGAGAAGGACCGGAGTGGTCACGGCAACGGACAGATGCGTACCTTGATCTGGTATTTCACTTTCCCCGCAAAGTGCTGAATGATGAACGCCGGCTCCATGACGGGGGTGCCAAGGAAGTACCTGTTGTCTTCATGCTGCTGTTTGAACTTGGCCAGCAGCGTCTGGCTCGTGGCATGGGGAAAGCTGGGAGGAGGATTGGGAGCTTTTAGCTGCAGGAATAGCGGCGATCGCCAGCTCTGCATCTCTCACGGGCCCTCTGTGGGTGAGGCCAGGGCCCTGGTGGCCCACGGGAACATTCGGCGCAGGCAAGACTGGGACCCGGGCCTCACCGCGGGCGGCTCCCAGGCATAATCCCAGGATGGGACTTCTGGTCTCAGATCTGTCTGTACCTGGATGCTGTGTTGTGGAGGGGGTCTGGCCTGCACTCCCGTGTCATAGGGAGGGGCTGGGAGATGAGGGTGCCGCAGGGAGGGGGCAGGGAGGGCAGAATGAGGGACCTGTTGTAGCTGGCTACTTCTGCCCCCCAGGGAGGAAATGCTGCAGCTGGCTTTGACCCACCCTGCCGCTGCCCAGCCGCATCGCAAACGCAGGCTAAGCAACGTGGCTGACTCCCAGTGCTGAACTCCACGACTTAATGGGGGTGGGGTGGCGGAGGGGGAGGGTCTGCGGCTAGGAAGCACACGGTTTCCAGGGCCGGTGAAAGGGTATGGAGTGAGGAACCTGCTCACCCAGGTGAAAAAACAAAAATACCGGTTTTGGGGCACCTGGGTGGCTCAGTTGGCTAAGTGTCTGACTTCAGCTCAGGTCATGGTCTCGCGCTCCGTGAGTTCGAGCCCCGCGTTGGGCTCTGCGCTGATGGCTGGGAGCCTGGGGCCTGCTTGGGATTCTGTGTCTCCCTCTCTCTCTGCCCCTCCCCTGCTCACACTCTGTCTCTCTCAGAAATAAACATTAAAAATTAAAAAAAAATACTGGTTTCCCGTGCTATTTTAGAAAATCCCAATCAATGCAAAAAAAAAAAAAAACCAAAAAAACAAAAACCTGACGGTGAATAAAAACAGCAAGATTTTAAACAAAGACAGATTGGGGGCGCCTGGGTGGCGCAGTCGGTTAAGCGTCCGACTTCAGCCAGGTCACGATCTCGCGGTCCGTGAGTTCGAGCCCCGCGTCAGGCTCTGGGCTGATGGCTCAGAGCCTGGAGCCTGTTTCCGATTCTGTGTCTCCCTCTCTCTCTGCCCCTCCTCCATTCATGCTCTGTCTCTCTCTGTCCCAAAAATAAATAAATGTTGAAAAAAAAAAATAATTAAACAAAGACAGATTGGACCCTGCTCAGCCCAGCCCTGCCTCACATCCAGATCCAGCTCTGGGTTTCCCGGGAGTGACGATTTAGCCCTTCTTAGCACCCTGCCTCTTCTTTCATCTAAACATTCTCTCCCTGGACCCCAGTTATGAACGGAGGTGTCTGCCCCCTGTCCCAGATGGGGACTTGATCTGAGGGAGGAGGTGAGCCTGATTCAACCCAGCCCCACAGGGGCTTCAGAAGCAGACAAGTGGTTGATAAGAAGTTGGTGACAGAAAGATGTGTCCACATCCTGACCCTTGGAGCCTGGGAAAGTGACTTTATTCAGAAACAGGGTCTTTATGAATATAATTAGTAATTCAGATGAGGTCTTTAGGGTGGTGGATTGGAATATCTATTTATTTAAAAGTTTATTTATGGGGCATCTGGGTGGCTCAGTCGGTTAAGCCGGTGGCTCGGGTCACCATCTGGCTGTTCGTGAGTTCAAGCCCCGTGTCAGGCTCTGTGCTGACAGCTTGGAGCCTGGAGCCTGCTTCGGGTTCTGTGTCTCTGTCCCTCTCTCTCTCTGCCCCTCATCTGCTTACAATCTGTCTCTCTCTCAAAAATAAACATTAAAAAAATAGTTTATTTATTTATTTTGGGAGAGAAAGAGTAAAAGTGGGGGAGGAGCGAAAAGAGAGGGAGAGAGAATCCCAAGCCGGTCCTGTGCTGTCGAGTGCAGAGTAAGAGAGTCGGGGCTCAAACTCACAACCCAAAACCAAGAGTCAGATGCTCCACCGAGCCCCTGGAATCTTTCTAAGAAGAGGAGACGAGACAAAGACAGAAGAGAGGGTGTCGTGACCGCAGAGGCAGAGATCGGGGTGATGCGGCCACGAGCCAAGGAATGCCTGGGGCCCCCGGAAGCTGGGAGAGGTGAGGAAGGATCCTCCCCTAGGTCTGGAAGGAGCACAGCCCTGCCGCCACCTTGATTTCGGCCCACTGATGCTGATTTTGCACTTCTGGCCTCCGGGACTGGGAGAGAGTATGTTTCTGCTGTTTCAAGCTGCCTGTGCTTTGTGGTCATTACAGGAGCTGCAGGAAGCGAATTCAGTGAGTGAATTTTGGGGACTCCAGCTAGGTGACCAAGCGGAGGCACTTTACAAACAAAGTTTCCAGCATTCACTGTGTCCCGTGGACGAGGGGGCGCCAGGCTTATCGGTAAATCCGGCATCTGGGCCCCGGATTCCATGCACTGCCCTTTGCTACGATGCATCACCCCGGAGCCCAGTTCTAGACTCGGGCCCCAGGTCCCTTTCTTAAGAACTCCCAGGTGCAGGTGTGTTTCAGAGTTCAGTCACTGCACGTGTTAACATTTCTGTGATGATTGCTACGTGCATGGATAGGTCAGGATTTGTGGTTGAGTGAGTCGGACGAACTCAGAAGTTCTCGGGGACGGTGTGGATTCAGGGTGAGGCTCCAGGGGCTTGGGAACCAGCTCTGTGCAGGCACCGGGCCGTGGACACTTACTTGCTCTCTTCGTCCAGCAGATAGAAGAGCCCAGTGGGTTTCTTGCTGATCAGATGGATGCAGCCGACGTTATCCGTATAGTCAATGTTGTGCCATGAGATCCCTTCGCTCTGGTATTCCTCCTGCGGGGTTCGGCGGTTAGCTGAGAATGTCACTATCTCATGGCTACGTGCGTGTTTACATAGTACACGTTGTATATACACATATTTACGTATGCATGTACCTATTTACACATACACGTGTAAATAACACAATACACGTTAAGATAGCAATGGAGATCTATTAGTTATTGCGAAAGCACTAGTAACAGGAAACAAGAATGCACGTGTTTAAACATCCATCACATAAGATGCTTAAGATTGCACTTAAAACGTCCCAGGGGGTCAGTGAACTTTCTCTGTAAGGGGCCGTGGTAACGTGTTAAGCTTTATGAGCTAGACGGGGTCGGTCACGATTCTGCTGTTACAATGTCAAAGAGGCCACACGTGATAGGTAGCCAAGTGGGTGTGGCCATGTGCCAATAAAGGTTTATTTACCACAATTGGCCGTGGGGCCGAATTCGACCTGTGAGTTACCATTTGCTGGCCTCTGCTGTGGAACTGCCATGTCCAATAATGCGAGTGACCTACGTTAACTTCAAATTTTCTTATCACAGTTAAAAACGTAAGGGGCACCTGGGTGGCTCAGTCGGTTAAGTGTCCGACTTCAGCTCAGGTCATGATCTCACAGTTTGTGGGTTTGAGCCCCGTGTTGGGCTCTGGGCTGACAGTTCAGAGCCTGGAGGGCCTGCTTCAGATTCTGTGTCTCCCGCTCTCTGCCCCTCCCTTGCTCTCTCTCTCTCTCTCTCTCAAAAATAAATAAACATTAAAAAAAAAACGTAAAAACAAACTGGTGAAGTTAACTTTAATAATACACTTCATTTAGACCCAATATATCCAAACTACGGTCCTGTCAACGTGTAAGCAATGTAAAAGATATTGATGAGGCGTTTTGTGTTTATAATCTTTTTCTTCCGCACTACGTGTTTGCAATTGGCAGTGTTTCACTCTTGCCACACGCCTCAATTTGGACCAGCTGCATTTTGAGTGCTCAACAGCCAGAAAGAAAGTGTAATAGTAAAATCTGCTAGATATTTATGTAAACCCATCATTTTTTACCCCCCTGCCAGAATCATCAGTGTAAAGGATAATATGTGGGTAAAGACGGCTGAGTGTTTGGTAGGGAAGAGACAGGTAAGCCAGACTGACAATATTCTTGACCAAAGCAGATCCTTCCAGGGCCACTGCACTGTTCTCCCATTGAATGGATTTTCGCATCTGAGCCGAGGGATGGTGCAAAATTGCCCAATGGACAAAAATATCCCCAAGGTCTGCCTCATCCAAGGCTGGGCAGGATTTTCCCACACTTTCTCTTTTGCAGAGAAAAATCCCAGGGCTGGTTCATCCACAAACTGGGCCCCGAGGGAAATCCCGGCTCTGGCTCCTTCTGTCCCCGCCTTGGGCTGCACAGGCAACAAGACGGCCTTTCCTTACCTGTTCCAGTTTGAAAATGTGCTGGTTGAAATAATACTGAAGCTGCTCGTTGGCATAGTTGATGCAGAACTGTTCAAAGCTGTTCCTCTCGAAGTCTTCAAATCCGAATATGTCGAGGACCCCAATGGACAAGCACTGGGAAGATAGAGAAAATGGTTATTGCTGGTGCATCCTCCCGTGAAGCGCCCTGTTTGGCTGCGAGGGTTCTGTGCTCAGCCGGACACTCTGCTGTCGCTGCCCTGGAATCTGTAACATGCGCACAAGGGGCCCCGTGTGTTCGTGGTGCACTGGGCCCTCTGGACTGCACCCCATCGGGTTCCTTGGGCCTGCCCCTCGGAGAAACCCGCCTCTCACCCGATACCACCCAGAGCCGCCTCGGTTCCCGACATCACAGGCCATCTGCCGAGGATGTGCGACACTGAGCACGCGGCCTTCCCCGGCCCTGCCTGGTGGAGCAGGCAGGGGTGGGGGCTCTCACCGAGACACATTCTTCCATGTCTTTCTTGTTGAGGAGGGCGTGGTTGATCCGCAGCACGATCCAGTCGAACAGGGCGCTGTACAGGGACTTGGCCATGGAGTCGCGGGCAGTGATGGCCTGTGGGCACGAAGCAGAGTGTCATACCTTGATGAGGTGGGCCCCGGGCCGCACCACGCCGAAGTCTGCACTCGCTGGAAAATCCAGGATGTGACAATAAACGCCCAACTCATCAGACACGCCTCCTCTCACTTTACACACCTCAGTCAGCGTGGACTCCCCGAGGCGAGGTGTGAACTATGAAGCCGGCAGCCTAAGGTTTAGCAAAGGCTGTCTCTCCAGCAGCCTGGGGACTAAGGATGTGACACAGGCTCAGGGAGGGCGCCCGGCCTGCCCGTGGGGACAACCAGCCAAGAGGCCGAACTGGGCTTAAAGCCAGGTCCCCTGCGGTTCTGGGAGCATCATGGGGATGCCATCGTGTGCATAAAAGCAGTAATGCCTTTGAAATTAAAAAAAACAAAAGGGGTGTCTGGGTGGCTCTGTCGGTTGAGCGTCGGACTTCGGCCCAGGTCATGATCTCACAGTTTGTGAGTTCGAGCCCCGCGTCGGGCTCTGTGCTGACAGCTCGGAGCCTGGAGCCTGCTTCGGATTCTGTGTCTCCCTCTCTCTCTGCCCCATCCCTGCTCATGCTCTGTCTCTCTCTGTCTTAAAAATAAGTAAAACATTAAAAAAAAAAAAAAAGGTTTATTGAGGTCTAATTTGCATATGAGAAATAAGAAATTCCTTCTCTGTATGTACTCAGATCTAAGTTGCGACAGATGTACCTGGCTGCAATTAAGATCTACAACACATGGCTTTCCTGGGTGGTTGTGGAAATGGGGCCACGAGGCCCACGCCTGGCACCTTGCCCTTGGCGTTGAGCCCCTAAGGGCTGGAGGCGCCTCTGGGGTCTCGGGTGTCCTGTAGCAACTTTCACATAACATCGCAGGGTACCTTTGCCCTTGGGGGCTCAGAATGTCCACGGTGCCTGTTTAAGATGCCCACGCGGCCTCCACCACCAACTAAAAATCCCCCCAGTGGCTAGGTACTTTCCTGCGGCCATCCAAGCGGCAGGTCCCATCGCTCTTGACGTGTAAAAATGCAAGAAAACCACATTGCTGGGAAGATATCTTGGCTGGGGCAAAGGCCAGAGAGAGAGGTGCCTTATCAAGATTTAGGGACCCACGTAATGGTTGTAGAAGTCATGCTCTAGCCTGGGGGGGGGGGGGGTCAACTATCTTAAATGCTGGCTACAAGGTCAGTAGTTTCCGACAGGAGGGCCAGACGGTCTGTGTTGTGATGGCCCAGCTCTGCCCGTGCAGTAGGAAAGCAGCACCAAAACAAATGGGTGTGGCTGTGTGCCCCTGAAACTTTATTTACAAAAGCGGGCAGTGGGCTGGATTTGGCCTGCGGGCTGCAGGTGGCCGTCCTCTGCTAGTGAAAACCAGCATGGGAACACCAAGACAAACACGTCCTTCAGATGGTGTGTCTCCCTCTCTCTCTGTCCCCCCTGTGGTCATGCTCTCTCTCACTCTCTTTCAAAAATAAATAAAAACTTGGGGCGCCTGGGTGGCGCAGTCGGTTAAGCGTCCGACTTCAGCCAGGTCACGATCTCGCGGTCCGTGAGTTCGAGCCCCGCGTCGGGCTCTGGGCCGATGGCTCAGAGCCTGGAGCCTGTTTCCCATTCTGTGTCTCCCTCTCTCTCTGCCCCTCCCCCGTTCATGCTCTGTCTCTCTCTGTCCCAAAAATAAATAAACGTTGAAAAAAAAAATTTCAAAAATAAATAAAAACATTCGAAAAAATTTTAGAGAGAGAGAAAGAAGGAGAGCATGTGTGCAAGCAGGGGGGAGGGGCAGAGGAGAGAGAGAGAGAGAGAGAGAGAGAGAGAGAATCTTAAGCAGGCTCCGTCGTCAGCGCGAAGGCTGATGCGGGGCTCGATCCCAAGACCCCAGGACCATAACTTGAGCTGAAGTCGACAGGCAGATGCTCAACCAACGGAGCCACCCAGGCGCCTCCTCCTCTGTCACTTTAAACATCAGAAAAAGACTATCCAGGCTGGCTGTTTCCAAAGCCCCCACCCTAAGTCATGGTTTGGGGCCTGGTGCCCCGTGACAGCCCAGGGTGGCGCTCACCTCGCTGAGACTGTAGGGAAGGATGAGTTTGTCATTGGCCGTCACGGTTTTTCTTTTGGTCAGAACCTCCACCAGGATTTCTCGCTTCACCTGTTTCGAAGTCCAGGAGGGAGAGAAAGGGACGGGGGATAGAGGGCTTGTTGGGCAGGTCCTCCTGTCACCGAGGAAGGTAGAGAAGGACCCCCAGCAGCTGTACCGAAAGCGTGCCTCCACCCACCCTGTGCTGTGTGCTATGCTCGCTGGGTTCAGAACCGTTACTCCCACAGGCTCGATGGCCCTGGGAGTATGGTCACACGGGCCCAGGTGTCACTGCGGGCCCGTGTGCAGCCCGCCAACCTGCATTTATAGATGTTGCTGAAGGCGTGGGCTCCTGGCCTGTTCCCTCCTGACCACCAAGCCCCCTCCACAAGCTAGAGGCGGGGGGTTGAGTGCCGGTGGATAAGGGACTGGCAGGTCCAATGAGAAAATGACCTTGCTGATCAAAGTATGGCTTTAAAGGGCCTTTCACAAGAGGGGCTGATGTGGGAGGCAGCCATGCCCAGGAGGCAGTCCTTTAAAAATAAAGAAGGGATGCCCTTGAGGGCATTACGCTGAGTGAAATAAATCACACAGAGCAAAACGAGCACCGTGTGATCTCACTCGTATGTGGAATCTAAAAAAAACCAAAAACACACACCAAAAAAACCCCCCAAACTGGAATGATGTGTGGTGACAGATGTTAACGAGACTTATTGTGGTAATCATTTTGCAATACATACAAATAGCGGATCATTATGTTGCAACCTGAAACTGACGCGATGTTGGAGGGCAATTATACTTCACTTAAAGAGAGAGAGAGAGAGACAAACAGAAACGAGGAAGAGGCTTTGTACAGATGGCGGGGAGGAAGCAGGCGGACAAGCCCTGGCTCACAGAAGCGCAGCCACCGCGGCCGAGCCCAGCAAGCAGTACCTTCAGGAGCTGTGACAGCGTGTCCAGCACCTCGGGGGGCCCGACCTCCAGACCTTCGTCTCGGCCCGTGGCTCTCTTCTTGTACGTGACATTGCCCAGGTACAGGATGGCAGAGAGGACGGAAAAAATCCTGGGGGAGCAAAGGAGCCTGGGTTGGGGACGTTTCCAGAGTCGTAAGACGACAGAAGCTTCCAGCCAATTGGGCTGAATTCGTAAAACCAGCCAGGTCCGGTCAGAACATACGAAGTTTAAAAAAAAAACCAAAAAACGTCCAATCTCATGGTCAGGGACCCTTTGTGGAATGTACGTGACTTCGGAGGCAGATGGCACACCTCCCCCCTCTCCCCCCAGTGGGGGGGGGGGTTGGTTACAAACTTTTTGTATGGAGGCCTAACATGCATGAAAAAAAAAATTCCAAAAACTACGTCACCATGCATAAAGAACAGGCAAAGAAAGCAAACAACTCTCAAGCGCAGAGCTTGATGAACCGTCGCAAAATATACGCAGCCCTGTAACTAGCACTCAGAGCAAGAGACAGAACATTCCAGGCACTGGAACCCACCCCAGGCCCTGCAGAGGAACTGCTGTCCTCGTAGCGAACGCTGTCCGTGAACTGGATGTCACGGACATGACATGAACGGAACGGAAGTTCCGTCCGTGAACGGATATGTACTTGTATCCGGCCTGTCACTGGAACACTGTGGTGCGTGGGGTAGGGGGGCGGGCTACGCATGTTACCGCGTATAGACCTGGCTTGGGCATTCTTGGCATCTCGGCCTTGGCACTGCTGATGTGTGCGACCAAATCATTCTTTGCTGCGGAGGCTGTCCCCTGCACCGCGGGGTGCCTCTGCCTACGAGATGCTGGTATAGCATTGTCCCTCCTCCCCCACCCCTACACAGTGTGATAACCAAAAATGTCTCCAGATACGGCGCCCCGGGAGAAGACCAGTGCTGTGTGTGGAGTCCAGAGGTCCGCAATCTACGGTCCGTTATCGTCCGGCCTCTGAGCTGAGAATGGTTAAGTTTTTAAGAGTATGGTTAAGAAACTAAACACAACACAGAGAAGAACGTGTAACAGGGACCGTCTGGCCCTCAAAATGGAAAATTTTACTATCTGACCCTTTACGGAAAGTTTGCCAACCTCTGCACCATATATAACTGTTTATTGATTTAATCTCCTGCTGGTGGGCATATTTGTGTGTGTGTGTGTGTGTGTGTGTGTGTGTGTGTGTGGCGGGGGGGGCGCGGAATTCAATCTTTTTGGCTGTTAATAACGAGGCTGTCGTGTGCGTGTCTTTGAGCACACGTGTGCATTTAGTTGTGCACACACAGCTCTGGTAGAGCCTGCAAACACTTTTCCAAAGTGGCTGGCCTGACGTGTGCCCTTCCAGAAGCGGGCAAGCGCTCCCGCTGGGTGTACTGGCCATCGGGCAGGTGTGGAGAAGGCCCCCGTGTGGCTTCCAAAAACAATCAAAAAAAAAAATTTTTAATTGTGGCAAAAATACACGGCAGGGAACATTTGGGACCTTAGCCACGTTTAAGTGTTAAGCACATGTGCGTTGTTGGGAGAAAGCCCCGTGGTCTTGTGTCTCCCAACGACTAATGACGAGCGAGCCCCTCCTCCTGTGCCCATCATCACCAGGCAGCCCTCCTTAGTGCCTTAGTTCCTGCTGGGCCATCAGTCAGCTCTCAGGAAGTGCCCGGTAAGGTGCGGGGGGGGGGGGGGGTGTCCACGCAGGAGAAGGTGGGCCGGCCGGCCCGCCCACTTACTGCTTCTTGGTGGCAGGGAGGAAGCCCACCATCTCCATGGCCTGCTTGAGTCTTTCAAAGTCATGCTTCAGGTCTTCTCCATCTTCGATCTTCAAGTTATGCTGGAAGACAGTCAGGGGCACGCTGGGTATTTCTGGGCCGGTGAGGGTGGCGTGCAAGAGGATTTTGGCTGGAACCGAGGGGGCAGGGCTCGGGACACGGGGGATGAATGGGCCCCTTTATGCTGCCTCCCTCTGGGCCGCCTCGGAGTCTGTTCGGAGGCCCAGCGAGGGCCCGGGCAGACAGCCTCTGACCGCCCGGTGGCGCGTAAACAGCCCGTGGGGAACAGAGGCAGCGTTTGTGGCCGGGGCTCGGGGCTGTTTACCTGGTTGAGGTAGAAATAATCTTCAGGCTGCTTGAGCTGAAATTCTTGACGCTCTTCCTCGCTGACCCCAAGTAACAAGTAATAAAACACGTGATAGTTCCTGTGGGTCCGAACGGGGAGGAAAAAATGCGTTTTGGGGGGCCAAGCAGCAGTTATGCTTCAAGCCGCTACTAATACCGTTTATGGGAAGGAGGGCGCCTTGAATACGTACAAATTTGAGACAATACGTCGATTCCCGTTACGTCTTGAGAAGAAAATGAAGCTGTGAGCTTTGCCAGTGACTACGTTTCTGGGGCTGGTGGGGGGGGGGCGCTTACTCCGGGGAAAAGCCCGGGGGAGGCACAAAAATAAGGGCGAAAGGTGGCTTTCAGGAGGTAGGAGTGCAAAGCTCACGGCCACAGAGCAGCTCACTCCGGGGAGACGGGCCGCTGCCTCCCGTGGGGCCAAGCCACCTGCTTCTCTCCTTCGTGCAGGAAGAAGGCGGATACGGCGGGTCACTGAGGAAATTCCCTCTTACCTCTCGTCCTTCTCTTGAGAGACCAGGCGAGACTTTTCCAGCAGGTATTTTTCCACCACAGCCCTGTCATTAAAAGGGGAAAAAAAAAAAAAAATGAAGGGAGAAAATGTTACCTTTTGATACGCTTTTCTGGAAGGGACGGGTGTCGTCTGTTACACCATCAGGATGTCAGCTGTGGACTAACTTCCTTTGACCCAAGGTAAACCACGGGCGCCTAAAGCACCTCTAGAAATACGATCAGCCTACGGGCGCCCGGATGGCTCAGGTGTCTGACTCTTGTCAGGTCGTGATCCCAGGGTGGTGGGGTTGAGCCCGTCATTGGGCTCTGCACTGAGCACGGAGCCTGCTTGGGATTCTCTCTCTCTCCGCCCCTCTCTTCCTTGTGTGTGCACACATGCGTGTGCTCTCTCTTAAACATTAAAAAAAGAGAGATTCTCTCTCCGCCCCTCCCACCCCCCAAAAAAATCTAACTATAAGATGATAACAGGCTCGTTTTCTACTTTTTCTACAGCTTTATTACCGATACAGACCGCGCATGCTTCAACCGGGTGATTTTTGACTGGATCCTTCCATAATCTACACATTTTCTTTCGAGAGCTTTACCAGCGGTCCCTGATGTATGACAAGCAAAAAGCGTGTGAACTGGTGACTGGTGGTGACACCTGTGTGCCCGCCACCATGACCAAGCTTCCTGGGCCTTGGTCATCCCTTCCTGCCTCCCACCCCACCCCGAAACAGCCACCGATCGGCTCTGCTCTAGATTAGTTTGCATTTTCTAGAATTTGAAAGAAATACGAGCATTCGGTATATATACTGTGTCTGCCTTGTCACCTCGCCCAATGATCCTCGGATTCAGCCACATGGGGGCATGTACCAGAACTCCATTCCTTCTTACGGCTGGATCCACCACATTGCGTCGGCCTGTTCATCAGCCCAGGGACGTTTGAATGTTTGCTGTGTGGCCCTAGGGCAGGGGCCAGGGACCTCTGCTGCCATACTCTGAATGCTGACAGCAGTAATGGCGAATTTTCCTTCAGCATCCTTCTTTTCTGTTAGTTTATTTACTTATTTTGAGGAGACAGAGAAAGCGCAGGCGTGGGGGGGGGGGGGGAGAGGCAGAGAGAGGGAGGAGAGAGAGAATTCCAAGCAGGCTCTGAGCTGTCAGCAAAAAGCCTGATGGGGGGCTCGAACTCATGAACCGTGAGATCATGACCTGAGCCGAAGTCGGACGCTCAACTGACCGAGCCACCCACAAACCCCAGCATCTACTACTTTCTAAGCACTGGTTTGCAAGGATTAGGTGCCCTGAATCCTTCCGCCCGGGGGGCGGGCACTGTGGCTTCCACTGATACATGAGGTACTAAAAACTGAAGAGGCCACATGTTGCCTGGGACTCCACAGGAGGGAAGTGGCCTGGCGGGGACCCAAGCCTGCATTGGCCCTGCTCCCTGCACACTCTCTGGGGCCAGAGGAGCTGGTCTTTCACGGGTTCCACCATCACCACGGGTGGGAGCTGGAGGGCTCTGCAGGCAACCCTTGTTTGAGCCTCTTGTGTTTTTAATTTTCTTTTTTTTTTAATGTTTTATTTATTTATTAAAAAAAAATTTTTTTTAAACGTTTTATTTATTTTTGAGACAGGGAGAGACAGCATGAACAGGGGAGAGTCAGACAGAGAGAGACACAGAATCTGAAACAGGCTCCAGGCTCTGAGCTGTCAGCACAGAGCCCGACGCGGGGCTCGAACTCATGGACCGAGAGATCATGACCTGAGCCGAAGTCGGCCGCTTAACCGACTGAGCCACCCAGGCGCCCCTTTATTTATTTATTTTTAATTAATTTTTTTTTTTTCAACGTTTATTTATTTTTGGGACAGAGAGAGACAGAGCATGAACGGGGGAGGGGCAGAGAGAGAGGGAGACACAGAATCGGAAACAGGCTCCAGGCTCCGAGCCATCAGCCCAGAGCCTGACGCGGGGCTCGAACTCACGGACCGCGAGATCGTGACCTGGCTGAAGTCGGACGCTTAACCAACTGCGCCACCCAGGCGCCCCTATTTATTTTTTTTTAAAAGACAAACAGAGATAGAGCATGAGCAGGGGAAGGGCGGAGAGAGAGAGGGAGACACAGAATCGGAAGCAGGCTCCAGGGTCCGAGCTGTCGGCACAGAGCCTGACACGGGGCTCGAACTCACGAACTGTGAGATCATGACTGGAGCTGAAGTCCGATGCTCAACCGACTGAGCCACCTAGGAGCCCCGGAGCCCACTGTGTTTTACAGGAGAGGCAGCTGGTGGCCGAGGGGTGGCAGGGTGGGGGGGTGGGGGCAGCACCGGGCCTCTGATCCAGGGCTTTCTGGAGGCCACCTGCCTCTCTCTTCAGGACAACAGTCTTCTGTCTGCAGCCTTGCCTGGGACACATGCACACAAAACATGCACGGGTGGGGCTCCACGGGCTCAGCCTGTGTCCTCTCTTCTTTCAAGCCCATGTTTTTCCTATTTCTTGCCCCAGCTAGTAACTATTTTAGTTATCGGCGGTTTGTTCTCCTGGGGAGGGAGGCTGCATCTGGTTCTAGAATCAGACTCCTGTTTGAATCTACCCCTGTGGCCAATTCCTTGTGCTGTGTCAGCGTAAGGGGAGGACAGTGACCCCTCACTGGCACTGAGTTGTCATTTGACGATGACAGCCTCTTCCCTTTCCTGATCATTTCTCAGGCCCCCCAGGCCCCTATTGGCGGGTTTGTAGGGGGCCAGCGATCCCCCGACACGGAGCCACTGAACCCACAGGAAGACAAGGCCTTGCAGATTGGGGAACTGGAAGAAGCCTTGGACTGTCCCTGACCCTTAGCCTCCATAGGAAATGGCACTGAGAAGTGTCACCTCCCCAAAAGCAGAACCAGGTCTGGGCCTGCTCTTCTCCAGCTGGCCATGGCCACTCCCCGGACAGGAAGTGCACCTCCTCCTTGGAGCGTGGGCAGGCCACGGTCATGGGCCGAGGTGGGACTTCCTCTCCTGAATCTGAGACCACACATACGACTTTCAGAAGTTGGTCTCTAAGATCCTGCCACCGAGGCCTCTGGCCCTGAGCTTGACGGGAGGCTGTGGCAGGAAGAACAGGCTGTACCAGTTAGCGGAGGGCCAGCCCTTGCTGGCGTACTGGGTCGCGAACAGTGGCCCCCAGAAGCAATGTCCACTTGGACCCTGTGAATGTCACCTTATTTGGAAAAAGGGTCTTTGGAGATGCGATTAAGGGAAGGATCTGGAGATACGATCATCCTCCATGATCAGGGTGAACCCTGAATCCAAGGACAAATGTCCTGAAAGGTAGGAGAGAATCATCGAGAGACACAGAGGAGAAGACCACATGATGCCACGTGGAAGCAGAGATTGGGGTGATGTGGCCACAAGCCAAGACAGGCCTGGGGTCACCAGAAGCTGCAAGAGGGGCATGAAGAACCCTCTCCTGTGGCCTCCGGAGGGAGCGCTGTCCTGCCTACGTCTTGATTTCTGTATCTTCAGGGCTGGGAGACAACAGACTCCTGTTGTTCTGAGCCCCTGGTTCGTGGCACTTTGTTAAGGCAGCCCCAGGACACCAAACACAGGCCACACAGAGGAGTGAGCTGGGAGCAAGGGCTCTAGTGTCTGGCCCACGGCTGCAGAGCCAGTCTGGGACCCAGGAAAACATGAGACAGCCTTCTGGCGTCTCTGGTCCCCTGACGGAGCCCCCAGGACTGTAGACAAGGTATAATTCTGGGCATCTCTGGCTGGTCAGTTGCCCTGCAACGTGGGTGGGTGGCGGTGCCCATGGAGGGGCCCAGCAGTGCTGGGTGGGGGGACCACTGGATGGTCTCTGATGGGGGGCTGAGGAGCCACAAGAGAAGTGTCATTACTGGGGGGTCCCTCACGCATACCACCGCCCCCTGGAGCCAGTGGGAAAAAGCCAGTGGGAAAAAGCCAGAGGCTGAAGGACTCGGGAAAACAACATTCCTGCTTGTGTCTTGAATACGAACTGGCATTTGAAACGATCATCAGTCAGGTTAGAGGGACAGAAGAACCTATATAATTTGGACCCTATCCCCGGGCCCTGCCACTTGAGGACTTCTCCATTCCCGAAATGCCGGAGCCTTCTCTAGGCCTCTAGTCCTGCTGCTTAGCTCTCCCCACATCGAACATTTGGGGCTTCTCACCCCGCTGCTCAGAGCATCACCTGGAACGGGTGTAAATCTGCCGCCACTGCAGACCCTCACATCCGTATGTGGAAGCAGAGGGGCGCCTGGGGGGCTCAGTCGGTTGAGCATCCGACTTTGGCTCAGGGCATGATCTTGAGGTTGACGAGTTTGAGCCCCGCGTCAGGCTCCGTGCTGACGGCTCAGAGCCTGGAGCCTGCTTCGGATTCTGTGTCTCCCTCTCTCTCTGCCCCTCCCCCGCTCATGCTCTGTCTCTGTCTCAAAAATAAACATTAAAAAAAACTTAAAAAAAAGAATGTGGAAGCAGGGAGGATCCCTTTGAATAACCTTGGATTATGCCAAGATGCCTTTTTTTTTTTTTTTTTTTTTTTTTTTTTTTTACTTTGAGAGAGTTTTATTGGCTAGGGCACCTGTGTGGCTCAGTGGGTTAAGCATCCAACTTCGGCTCAGGTCATGATCTCATGGTTCGTGAGTTCAAGTCCCACATTGGGCTCTCTGTCAGTGCAGAGCTCACTTCGGATCCTCTGTCCGTCCCCCTCTCTCTGCCCTGCCCTTGCTTGCTCTCTCTCTTTCTCTCTCAAAAATAAAATTAAAAAAAAAAAAGAGTTTTATTGGCCCATAAGACCTTTGCATAGTAAAAAATACCCAAAACACTGTGTAGTATTCAATCACAATTATGTTTTAACCAACTGCAACTACCCAGAATGCTTTTTTTTTCAGAATATATACTTAAAAAAAATTTTTTTTTAACATTTATTCATTTTTGAGACACAGAGAGACAGAGTGTGAGCAGGGGTGGGGCAGAGAGAGAGAGGGAGACACAGAATCTGAAGCAGGCTCCAGGCTCCGAGCTATCAGCACAGAACCGGACGCAGGGCGCAAACCCATGAACTCTGAGATTGTGACATGAGCTCCCCAGGCGCCCCCAGAATATATACTTTTTAAACAAGAAATCCTTCAGAATAGAATTCTTAAATGACATGGCTTAAATACTATGACAAAACAGATAATTCCTTATCACGTTAATTTGCTGCACACAACTGCCAGATATTTTCATAAGCATAACTGCTACACAGAGTGTAAATGAGCACGATTTCAACGTTACACATATAGCTGAGGTAACCATGCCTCCAGAACTCACATTTTCGGCACAAAATGCTGGTCTGTTTTAACTTCCACCAGGCAATCAACTTCACAGCCCAGTTACCACCCACCCACTCACCCATCTACCTGATCCATCCATCCATCCATGAATCCATCAACCTATGAACTCAGCCACCTATGAATTTATCCATCTAGCAATGAGCCTATCCACCTCCCCACCTCCCCAATCCATGAATCTATCCATCCAAGCATCCATTCATCCATCCATCCATCCATCCATCCATCCATCCATCTATCCATCCAAGCATCCATCCATCCATCCATCCATCCATCCATCCATCCATCCATCCAAGCATCCATCCATCCATCCATCGATCCATCCATCCAAGCATCCATCCAAGCATCCATCCAAGCATCCATCCATCCATCCATCCATCCAAGCATCCATCCATCCATCCATCCATCCATCCATCCATCCATCCATCCAAGCATCCATCCATCCATCCATCCAAGCATCCATCCATCCATCCATCCATCCATCCATCCATCCATCACCCATCCAATGAATCCATCCACCCACCCATGAATCTATGCATCTATCCATTCACCCACATACCCAAGAATCTATCCATCTATCCATCTACCCACACACCCATGGATCAATCCATGAATCTATCTCCCCTTCCTCCCTCCCTCCCGTCTAGCCATCTACCCACCCTTGAGTACTTCCCTGGACAACCGCTTCAACTCGCTACCCAGCATTACGTCTTTTACGTCTTCTCCTGGCTAAAGGGGCACACCTTTGGCAAACTCCACGGTCCGCATCAGCTTTGCCTGTGGTATCTCCAGAGCCACCAAATTCAAAACCTCATCAAGACCAAGACATAGCTTGGCGTGTCCTTGCCAGTTCTTGGCAGACTAGCACCTTCAGGTCATCGTACTTGCTTCTTGGGCACCGGGGCCCATGCTCCATGACCGGGGGACAGAGGTCCCGCCCCTCCTGCACCTACACCTCCCACTTTGACCCACAGTTCAGATCTTCACATCAATGACTTCGGAAAAAAAAAAAATCACATTTGCGTCTCCGTACGATCCACACGTGATGTGTCTGCACGGCCGTAATGTCAACACTGAGCTCCCAGGCTGGCTCTTCCTTACAGGGATGCCCCAGGACCCCAGACCAAGGCTGGTGGTACACAGCTAGATGCCTACCAACTCACCCTCTCACGATGCCACTCTCCAGGTAGTTGACTTGGATGAATTTCCCAAATCGACTGGAATTGTTGTTGTGGGCTGTTTTGGCATTCCCAAAAGCCTGTGAGGAAAACGGAAGCAGGTTTTCAGATCACAAGGATGACATGTCTACACGCGCCTCAGCCTGGAGCCTCGGAGGTCCCCCTGGGCGCCATGGACGCTCATCTGGCTGAAGTCACCCGGCGGCCCGAGAACTGGAGACCCCGAAGGTGTGAGGCCCAGGTGGGCTGCACCATACTTAATGCTTTATCTCTGGGTTTGGGTTGGTGAGGGGGGTCCAAGTGTTAAGTCTCGGACGTGAAAAAGGCCAATCAGCAGCATCCTTTTTCAGTTACAATTGTTCATACGGTGAACTCTGGCCCGTGGGCTAAATCCAGTTTGCTGCTTATTTTTGTACTGCCTGTGAGCCAAGAGTGGTTTTTACATTCGTAAATCATTAAAAAAAAAAAAAAAAACCCAAGAAGAATATTATTTCCTGACACATGAAAATCCTATTCACGTTTTCGTGTCTGTAAATGAAGTTTTATTGGTGGATAGCCAGGCCCGCTCATTTATGGATCTTTCACGGCTGCTTCTATACCGTTAACAGCAGAGTAGCCATGAGAGAGACCTGCGGGCCTGCAGAGCTGAAAATATTTACTATTTGGCCCTTTCTGAAAGGAGGTTGCTGGGCCCTGGGCTGAGATGGGCACTGGGCTCCAGAAGAATATGAGGCTGGGTAGGAGGAAGCAGATGTGGAGACTCGTCCCGTCCTGGAGGGGGTTCTGTAATTCGGTGGGATGGCAAGCCAGTTCACGGCAAATTTTTTCAAAGTTTATTTCTTTTGAGAGAGAGAGAGGGAGCAGGCAGGCACACTGGAGGGGGAGGGGGAGAGAGACGCAACCCCGAGCAGGCTCCGCACTGTCAGCGCAGAGACCGACTTGGGGCTCGAACTCATGAACCGTCAGCCAAAATCGAGAGTCGGTCACTTAACCGACTAAGCCACCCATGCGCCCTGGCGAGCTTTTTGACTGGAGTAAAACTGGCATAACACAAACTTAACCGTTTTAAAACAAACAATTCAGTGGCATTTAGGACGTTCCCAGTGTTGTGTAACTGTCACCTCTGTCTCATTCCAGAATATTTCCATCACCCCAAAAGAAGACCCCATCCCGATTAGAACTCACTTCCCACCCCCGCCCCCCCTCCTGCCTCCTCCAGCCCCCGGCAGCCATCAATCTGCTTTCTGCCTCTATGGAATTGCCTGTTCGGGACGTTTCACCTAGGTGGGGGCATACATACATTATGTGGCTTTTTTGTCTGGTGTCCCTCACTCCGCATGATGCTTTTGGGGTTCATTCTCATTGTGGCACAAATCAGGGCTTTATTTCCAATACATAGAGGAAAGTATGAATAGGGCATGGAGTCTGTGACTCAGTGGGGTCCCCCTGGAGCCTCCTAAGGGTCCACCACCCAGATTAAGACAAAGCACACACCCTGCCCAGGTTTTTGGGGTGCTCCCCTTTCCATGAGGTATCCAACAGCCCTAAGGGGTGAACAGGCAGGGGGAACATATGATAAAACCTTGGGGGAACACAGGGCAGGGAAGAAGAAGGTGCTGGGGGGGGATGTTCCCTGTTTTCAGGGAGAAAGACACTGGCAGAGGTGGGGGCCACGGGGCTGGGCAGATGAGGAGAGAAAGGCAGAACTGGTCATGGAGACTGGCGCTCAGCTGTCCAAGCCCTTGTGTCTCCAGGCGCCAAAGAAGGGGTGACATGGGGTGGGGTGATGCCCCACTCACACACAGAAAGGGAAGCCTGGTGGCCACAAGGAGGGTGTCAGGTCAAAACAATGTTCCAGTTTGAGAAGGCTGAGCTGTATGGAAGGCTGGGAAGGCGTGAGGGCAGCGGGAAGGAAGTGGCAAGGCCACTGTCAAGGTCTGCAGGGGTTTGGGGGCTGAGTGTAGGTGTGTGAGGGTCTGGTGGGCCAGGGGGATGAAGGCAGGGCAGGGAGAGATGGAGAGGCTTGCAGGGGACTCAGGGACCGGGAGACGTGCCCACACGGAGAGCAAGCAGGATTTTCTTAAAGGCTTCATTCTGCAGAGAAATGGATGTAGCAGATCCCCGATCAGAGCTTCTGGTGTCGCGATGTGAAGGCCCCACGAAGAAGCGTCTGCCGGGACACTTCCTTTGAGAATGGCTCCAATCAGCAGAGCCCAGAACCAGGACAGCGGCACCGGGCTGTCAGGTGCCTGGCAGATGGGGATCACAGGACAAGCAACTTCCTGCCCCACTGCCCCAGGGGCTCCAGACCCCAAGAATGGGCCCTGCTGAAAGACCTGAGGCCAAGTCACCCAGCAGGAGAGGAACGATGAAGGAGGTGCCCCAGGGAGGCAACCTGGCCCAGTGATGGAAATGGGGGCTCTGCTCGGCGCAGGGGTGGCGGCTGGGCACTTTTGGGGTTGGGGGGGGCCCCCCACAGCCTCATGGAGGCAGAACCCAGTCTGAGGAGGCACTTTCCCAAGTCAGCGGCCACAGGGGCCCCTTCTCGTCTTCACAAATGCTTCCTTAGGACGTGTCCATTGGCCGGGTTTTGAAAGCCTTCGAAGAGCTGAGTTAAACACACGGGCTCTTCAGCCAGTGGGAACGACCAGGTCCTGACGTGTGACTGAGCTGCCGGCCCAGTGGCTGGGTGACAATAGCCTGGGGCCAGGTCTGGGACTGCCTGCTCTCCCAAGTGTCTGTGGAACCCAGCGCAGGGTCCCCAGCCTCGGCACTGCTGATCCTCGGGGCTGGATCCTTCTCAGCGGTGGGACCGTCCGTGTGCTGTTGGGTCCTGAGCAGCGTCCTTGGCCTCCACCTGCCAGAGGCCAGCAGCTTCGGCGACAACCAAAAATGTCCCCAGAGCTGGCTGAACTGTCAGGTAGCCCTGCTATATACAGAGGGAGGTACGACGGGTCTGCAAGGCTGGGTGGTCGAGGGCTCTGCGGGCCCTTCATCCCGTCCTGAGGGTCCCCACGTGCACTGCAGGCCTGTGGAGTCCTGTGAGGAAGCAAACTGTCTTTCTAGGTTGAATCCCTTGCTCCCCCTGAGTTCGGCCTTGGGATCGTGTTTTGTTTGTTTGTTTGTTTGTTTGTTTGGAATAAAGCCCGTAGACTCCGCAAGTTCTGCTCTGGGAATCAGCGGGCAGTGGGTCCGCTGCCTCCCTTCATCCCTTAGGAGACCCTGCGGGGTGGCATCGGAGCAGAGGACGGGCCAGGGCCCTCCCCCTGCGCCAAACGAAAATAAACTCGGTGAGCAAGCCCTCCTGCCTAACTACGAGCAGATGGGGAAGCGATGCCCGAGCCCGTGTGGGCTCCTTCCCCCGGGGACCAGGCCTCTTTCTGTGCTGCGGCCCCTGTAGTCGGGGCCCCGCTACAGAAGCTCACCAACAACGTGCACGCACAGCCCAAGAGCCCACAGCCGTCCCCCTTTTGAACTCGGGACAAGTCTCTGTGGGATTTCTAAGGAAACAGGGCTGGCGTCCTGGGGACCGCAAGAGGGAAAGTCTTCGGGATGTGAGGGCCCACCAGCCCCGTGCAGCCCAGGCTTTGGTGTGGGGGTGGGGGGGGGGTGGGCAGTGACCTCATGTGTCTGGTATGCGGTCTCAGAACACTGCGACTTTTCAAAGCCAGTCTAAAAATATCCGGTTGCCGCTATTATACGTCCGAGGAGGAGGAAATGCCGGCCTGGCGCGCGCGGCCAGGGGAACTATTATGTAGCTGCTCTGGGGGCCGGACCGGTGCACGCACGGGCTTAGAGCGCAAGACGGCACAAGGGAGGACGGTGTGCATGGTGGTCATGTGGGGCCCGGGGTGGATGGGGGGTGGGGAGGAAGCTGGATCAGGGTGCCAGCAATGATGCGATGTGATCTGGCATGGGGGCTGCGGAGGCCACATACTAATGCTGCCTTCCCACCAGGCCAGAAAACCCACAGCGCTGGCAAAATGCTATGGGAGAACAGGCCTCTCCTTTCCTGGACACATTTTCCACCCCCCTCCTTATATAACATAAAAGTACACATCTCTAATACAAGTTGCACACTTTGGGAAGAAAAAAAAAAATGGAAGGAATCCTGATAGAAGAAGAAACCCATTAAGAGACGACTCTGTAATTTAAAATTCTCCAGGCACGGTTTTTAGGTCACACTAACAAAGGAGCAGCACCCCCGCCCTCCCTCTAATGGGGCAGATGACACCTGGGCCTGGGGGGGGGGGCACGGTGTGCCCACCAGGACACCGATCCCCCCCCCCCCCCCCCCCCCCCCCCCCCCCCCGCCAAGGATGCCAAGAGCTGGAGGCCATCTGATTGTCTTCCAACTGTCCTGATCTTTGAGGTTCCTCTTTTGGGAAATTCAAAAAGGTTTCTTAATTTGGAGATATCGAGGCAGAGCCTCTCACTTAGGCAGAAATTTTAGAAGATGCCTTTCCTATTGAAACAGGATGCCTCTGCTCCTGGCTGAGACGCGTGGTAAACATTTTAGGAAGGATGGTGATAGGATCACAGAACGACCCGTGGGGAGTCCAGTCCCACACCAGGCGCGATTGGAGCTTCTGGCTCTTTCTTCTGCTCTAAGAGACACCTGTGCCAACCCCCATTTCAGAAGAGGAAACCGAGGCACAGAGAGGCCTGCCGACCTCCCCGAAGTCTGAGAGCAGGCAGGCGGTGGACGTGACCCTGGGTTGGAACCCAGTGTCCTTGTTCCCAGGCCATGCCCCATGCGTTGGCCCCCTCGGTCCCCATAGCCTGGGCTCCCTCTTCAGACCTATTGTTGGTGCCTGCCTGTTCCAGCTGAGGCCGCTCCCCCTGGGCCTGGTGAGCAGGCAGGTGGATTCCCGAGCCCCTTCTGAGCTTACAACCCTGGTCTCTTGTGCATCCCGCACAAAAACCAAACAAGTCTCGATGGACCGTATCAGGCAAACACCGTTTTACTTTCAGATTTCAAAACCTGAAAGCCCCATGCGATGAGCTCACGAAGGCAAACGCACTTGCCCACCTCCCGTATGGACAGGTGAGCCCCAAGGAGGGATTTCCCCTGTTGAGAAGTCCCCCAGGATCCCTGCCCGGGGTGGCTGTCCTTCCAGCCAGGCTGAGGTGGCCCAACCCAAGATAACTCTGCTGCTCCCAGATTTACTTGTGGCCATTCTTTCTCAGCGGAAAGTTCTAGCTTACTCTGATGGCTTTGTCTTAGTTGCGGGGTTGGCCTTCTCTGTTCTCCTGATCTTCTAGCCACAGGGACCTCACTTCCCAAGTGTTTGTGAGGCTTTGGCACATAAGCTCTCATTCACTCATTCGTTCACCCATCCATCCACTTGACAATTTGTTGACTGGCTGCTGTGTGCCTGGAACTGTTCTAGCTTCAGAGAGCACCCTCCGTGATGGGGGTCTGAAGGGGATGCCTGCACGTCTGTGGATCGGGGGTCACCATTTCTAGGAGCCCCCCGATCCGCCCAAGCAGGGTGGGCTGCCCACCGCCTTTTGTGGCCTTCCTGCTGCCCCTCCCTCTGCAATGCCACCTCCGGGTGAAGCCTCCGTCCCTGCCTCAGACCACGAGCCACACAGGGCTTCCGGATCTCTCGTGTCCAAGCCAAGACTGGGCGTGGGGACGGAGGAGTGGCTGGGGTTGCAGGCAGAGGCTGAAGTTGGTAAAAGAACATCAGCGTATCTTAGGCAACAATGAAACCCAAAGATGGGGTTGAAAGAGACTGTCCCTCGCTTGCTGGCCTGCGGGAGCCGTCTTGATCGAGTCGTTGGTGGGGGCGGAGAACGCGACACCGAGATCAACTGGAAGCTGGTGCTGGCATGGTGGGACCAGACTTCTTTTGCTAGATGTTTCAGGCATACTTTCTATGTGAAACAGCGCTTGGCCTGCACCTGCTGACGGGTTGTGCCCGTCTGGGGACACAGACAACAGTCATACATGGCACGAGGCACCTGGAGGTGTCCCGTGGGCTCGACGGAGCACAGAAGCGCCACAGGTAGTGTCTCTGCCCAGGTGGTCCATGGACGGAGGACCCTGGTGGGGGACTGCTCTGCCAGGTCTGCTGAGCAAATGGCCCGGTGGCGTCCACTTGAACCTGGGGCTTTCCGGTGTGGAAATGCTCAGAAAATAACCCTGCGTGGGGTGGAGGGCTATTGCTGGCAGAAAGCCCAGGAAAACAGCTCTGTCTGCAGGGGATTCCAGTGGGTCCTGGTGGCTTTGGGGGAGGGCTGCAGGCCCAAGGCTATCATTAGCAGGTGCCAACCGGGGGGGAGGGGCAAATTAGTTCAAAGCTCTTGGGTTTCAGATTCCTCTCCAATAAAATGAGGGAGAGAACCTCTGGCTTCCCAGCGTGTTTAAAGATGAAGTGAGACTGTGCAAACCACGGGCAGGCAAACTTGTTCTGTGAGGGGCCACGTACTAAAGATTGGGGCTTTGTCAAAGCGACTCAATTCTGCCACTGCAGGCCGAGGCAGTGACAGAGGCTCTGTACACGACTGGAACGTGGCTGTGCAGAGGACCCCCTCCTGATGCCCGGCAGGGTAGGGCGGCCGTGGGCACGGACCTCTCCTCAAGTTGGCAACTTATAGCCTGTTTCTGTACAGTCTGCGTGCTAAGAATGGTTTTCATGATTTTAAACACTTGTTAAAAAGGGCGCCTGGGTGGCTCAGTCGGTTAAGCGTCGGACTTCGGCTCAGGTCACGATCTCGCGGTCCGTGAGTTCGAGCCCCGCGTCGGGCTCTGGGCTGATGGCTCAGAGCCTGGAGCCTGCTTCCGGTTCTGTGTCTCCCTCTCTCTCTGCCCCTCCCCCGTTCATGCTCTGTCTCTCTCTGTCTCAAAAATAAATAAACATTAAAAAAAAAATAAACACTTGTTAAAAAAAATAAAAAAGAACATTTAAGAACATGTGAAAACGATACGAAATTCACCTTCCGGTGTCCATGAATAAAGTTCTGTCTAGCGCACAGCCATGTCCCGTGTCTGTTAACATACGGTCTGTGCCCGTTCTCGGACTACGGCGGCAGAGCTGAAAGTGACCCGGGGGTCCTTCATGAGACAAGCGTGCCGGCCACTGTTCTGGGGGCCCTCAGGTACATGGATGCTCAGACACAGGGTGGGTGAGCATCGTCTGGATGGACTGGTCTCCCCGGGCACAGCAAGGACACAGAGAAACAGGACCTTAAAGCACGGAGGGCCGGACAGGCCCGCAAGGTCCCAGGAAGTACAGAAGTAAGAAGTACAACTAAAGCGATTCCCACAGAACTGCCATGTGGGGAGCAGTGGAGGGGGTGGCCAGTTCTCGGGAGGGAAGATGCCAGGGGAGGACAAGGATGACGATGGGGGGAGGGTGGTAATGCTGGTGGGAGGAGGGGGCTGTGGGGTGGGAGACAGGAGCCTCCTCGTCACTGCCAGCCTGCCCAGGAGGCACAGCTGACTCACGGGGCCTGCAGGTATGGGGCAGGAAGTGGAGGCTTTCCAGGGCCCTGCTGAAACCCTGCCTCTGCCTGGATTCTGTTCCCTTCCTGTTGCCCATGGGGCTTGGGGCAACCAACAGCTCTCATCAACAGCCAGCTGCTGGATGGATGGACAAATGGACAGCAGGCATTTGCAGAGACCCGAGGGATGACGGGATGTGACTCTCACCCTACCTCCGTGTCCCCAGTTTCTCACAGGCTCTGTCACTCTTATCTGGGCTGGCACCAACGATCAGCCACAGACCTGGCCAGAAACACTGAAAACCAGCAAGGGCTCCTAGGGGGACCAAACCAAGGTCCTGGGGGACCGGAACAAGGAGGAGGAAGAACAGGACGAGGGGGAGGAGAAAACCAAGTATGAAACAAGTTATCGTATCTCATATTTCACTACATTTTTGTTTAGGTTATAATGAAACCACGTGCTAGATCACAGAAAGACTAAAGAACAGATCAAGCTTTGATAGGGAGAGGACTTGCTTGGTTCCTATTGCACCAAAAATATTTGAGGAATTCATCAAGATCCCCACAGGCTCATCTTATCTGTTGTGACAGCCAAATCATTCTCTTGGGGGTTTACTTGGTCCTTTTTCTCAGGTTTTAGAGCTGGGAAATTAAGTCACTTTCATTTGTTCATATTTATGAATGTAAAGTGCTTATGGCTATGAATTGTCCTCTTGGTACTGCTTTAAAGGGTCTTGTGGATTCTGATAATACATAGTTTTGGTCATTGATTTTTAGAAAATCTGTAATTTTGATTTATAGATCCCCCTTCATCTAGGAGTTAACAGAGACTTATGATTTATTTTTCAAAAATATCTCCATGTGGAAGGGCCTTTAAAAAATTAATTTCTGGGGGTGCTTGTGTAGCTCAGTCGGTTAAGTGTCCAACTTGGGCTCAGGTCATGATCTCACAGTTTGTGGGTTTGAGCCCCACATCCAACTCTGTGCTGACAGCTCAGGGCCTGGAGCCTGCTGTGTCTCCCTCTCTCTCTGTCCCTGCCCCACTCGCGCTCTGTCTCTCAAAAATAAACATTAAAAAATTTTTTTAATTAATTTCTAGTTTTATTCCATTGTTAAAGGTACTGCTTGTAGTGTTCCTACTTTTGGAAGTTCTAGATGCTTTCTCCGTGGCCTGATATAGGAATGAGTTTTGTGAATGCTCCATAAGTACTTAAGATTTATTCTCATATCACAGTCAAGGATTTGTGATATGGCCACAGATCTGTCTCAATACATGGTTTGGGCATATTACATGCCTGTGATTTGCTGTCCACTCAACCGGCCTCTTGCTATGTGTTCATATCTGTTTCTCCTGGTATCTTCTATAATTTCCACTTTGTAATGACAGCATCTGTATTGTCTGGTGCAGACATTGGCAACTATTATACCTTAAGTGTAAACTGAGGCTTTTGGCATTATGATGAATGTCGTCACATGTAACCTTCAGAGCCCCGAGCTCTGCCTTCTCCGTGTCCATGGACCGCAGCTCTCTTCGCTCCGGTTTCTATCTGCCTGCTACATCTGGGCCTGTTTTTTTCATTCATAGCACCCTGAACCACTTTGATTTAGGCGTGTCTTCTTCACAAACCACACAGTCGAACTCGGCTTGGTGAGCCAAGCTGAAAATCCTCTCCCTTTAGTAGGCAGATTGCACCCGGTCACATTTAACAGCACGACAGACTCGTTTCCTCCTGAAGCTCAGACTGCCATCATTAGCTCCCTTCCCCACCTGCTGCTCATGGAGGTGACCGAAGTCACTCATGAGTGACTGAAGTCGGAGCAAAATCCGGATCACGTGAGGACGTCCTGGAATCCTGAACCTTTTCAACCTCACCTTGCAACTGATTTGCATGGCGTTTGTGTAGCGGGACGTACCCAGGAGAGAGCACGCTGACAGGAGAGCGTGAGTAGAGGACTTGTTCTGTAAGTGGGCAGTTCATTATGGAAGGTTTCATCTTGGGAGGAATACGACTTCCCTACCCAATTCCCAAACAGCATGCACTCGGGTGGCAATCGTGAGAACAGTGAGGGCTTTTGGTACTTTTTATGCAGCAAAACCAAGCATTTGCACGCGTGAGGGAAGGTGAGCTCCCACGGGTGGGCTGGGGGGTCTCCGGAGCATCCCTCCACCCTTGTGGAGGCACTACGGACTCTCTCCACATCCCTGGAGAAGGGGCTGCCTTTGACTCCATCCCCCATCCCTGGGGTGGGTGAACCTGTTATCTTGGGGCTCCCCTGCTTATAGGAGGGGGGAGTTAGAATTGCCAATGAGTCACCACTACTGTGCCACTCTGGTGGGTTGGGGAGACGGAAAGAAAGAAAAAGTTGAGACCCCAAGTATGAGCTGTGGGAGCTTGGTAGAGATAAGAGTCTTGGGCCCCATCCCAAACCTGCAGAATTTCTGGAAAGGCCAAGGAATCTAAATTCTTAAGCCAGAGCCTGAGAGGGTTCTTCTGATTCACGGTAGGATAAGAACTATGGCTTTAGGATTTATTATGAAAATGACGTATCTCGGGGGAGAAATAAAGCAAGAGAATGTCTACTTACACTCCCCTCTTTCCTGGACGTCTGGAGTAGAGGTCTCAAGAGTCAAGGGCAGAATGGAGCAAAATACTTGGGTGTTCAATGCACTTGGTTTAATCAGACTGCTTTCCTGACGTTTAGCCCTGAGAGAAGGGCAGCTTTCATACTACAGGGCTTTGCCAGGATTGGCCACTCCCCACCTGCACCCCGACCCCAGGCAGGTCCAGCCCCTGTCCCACTCGACAACCTTGTTCTGCCAGGCACGGTAAGGTGGAGGGGTGAGGGACGCCCTTGTGATGATGCCCGAACAGGCACAGGAGGAAGAATCCTTGTTGAGAACCGCCTCCTGGCTTTGGACCCTCACAGCTCTGAGAAGCGAGGGCTCGTCTGGGAAACACCCCTGGCAGGGGGCTGTGCTGTGTGCCCAGACAGGCCTGGACCAGAAGCCGCTGCTCGGGACGTCGCCCTGGTTGTCCGACACTGTCACCTGCACACAGCAGCGGGGCTACTGTGGCCAGGGTCCCGGCCGTAGCAGAAAATATCTCAGAGGAAGAGACAAGGATATGGAGGCAGCGAGCATATGGGTGATGGAGGAAAGGACCCAAGAAGACCACTGGTGATGGCTCTGCCCGACAGAAACGGGGAAGCGGGAGAGGGTGGAGGTGCGTGCGGTCCAAATTCTCTGTGCCAGGATCTTACCTATCTGAGGTTTACTTTGAACATTTCATTGAGGTGGTGGGAACTTATCTAAGCCCAGGGTCTGCAAACTATGTCCCACAGGCCAAATCTGGCTGAATGAATTTTTTTTTTTAATTTAAAGTTTATTTTGACAGAGACAGAGAGAGCATGCGCAGGGTAGGGGCAGAGAGAGGGAGAGAGAGAGAGAGAATCCCAGGCAGGTGCTGTACCGTCAGCACAGAGCCCGATGCGGGGCTCGAACTCATGAAACCACGAGATCATGACCTGAGCGGAAATCAAGAGTCGGATGTTTAACCGACCGAGCCACCCAGGCGCCCCTGGCTGAATGACTTCTTACCAAAATATGAACTTTTAATTGTAGAATAGTTTCGGATTTATGAAAAGCAATATAGAAGGATATTCCAGCAAAATTCCCGAGTAACTCACAGCTTCCCTGTTAACCCTGCATTTGTCACAATTAACAAACCAATATTGATTAAGTTATTAGTGATTAAGTTCATGCTCTATTCAGATGTCCTCAGTTTTTCCCTTATGTCCCTTTTCTGTTCCAGGATTCCCTATCACATTCAGTCATCCTGTCTCCTTGATGTCTCCGTACAAAGTTTCTCAGACCTTCCTTGTTTTTGAGATCTGACCAGTTTCGAGGAGGACTGGTTGGGTATTTTGCAGGCGACCCCTCAGTGTGAGTCTGTCTGATGCTTCTCTCCAGATGCACCACCTGTTTTTTATAAATAGCTCTATGGGCACGTGGCCCCACCCATTCATGTATGTATTATCTGTGTCTGCTTTTGCTCTTTGAGGGCAATGTTCCATAACTGATAGAGACTGCATGGTCCTAAAATCTGGAAATGTTGACTACGGGGCCTTTGACGGAATCAGCTTGCAGAATTGTGGTCCAAGCCTCTCTACAAGGGCAGCAGCTTCATCCAGGATATGTACCCTGGAGTGACCACTGCTGACCCACTCTGGCCAATTTTACCATCACTCGGCCCCTGGAGTTTCAGCAATTGGCATAATGGGTGTTCAAAGTGGGCTTCCATGGATGGAAAAGTGGGCTGGACAACACATTTTTGAGACATTTGCCTCCCTTGAGAAATTCCTTCTAAGCGTCCTGTGGCCTCTTCTTGAGGGATGGGGCTCAGGGACATGGAGACACTCCGGCGTGCCCGAAGCCACCAAAGAGGTCAGAGCCAGTAGAACGACCTCTAGGATGTCTGGGCTCCTGTCTGCTAAGAAACGGTGTCTGTAAATTTCATCTGGGACTTGTACTCATTATCACCCTCCCTGGTCTGGCTACTGATGGCAGCAAGGTGCAAGATCTATGGGAGGGAATCAGGGAGGGGACGTGGCAGGTCCCCATGGGGAGTTCCAGATGTGTAGAGCCCCACTCTGCATTTCTGTTTCAATTGTGAAGTCCCTATGACATAAAAGTCACCATTTTAACGATTTTTAATGTGTAATTCAGGGGCATGTGGTATGTTCACCATGTTGTGCAACTGTCACCTCTAGCTAGTTCCAGAACATTTCATCACCCCAAAAGAAGGACCCCCCACCCCCACGAGCAGTCACTCCCTGCCCCCCTCCCCAGATTAGCCGATCACTACTTTCTGTCCCTATGGACTTGTCTGTTCTGGACACATATAGATGGGATCACAGAATATGTGGCCTTTTGTAACGTGGCTTCTTTCATTCACCTTTGTTGCTCTCGTGACCCTCTCCAAGGAGTCTCCCCACGAGGCATCCTCCTCACCTTGGTGTTACGGTGACCTCATCTCAGCACACACTTAATCCCTGCTCTTTCAGAGCTGGGGCCATCAAACTGGACTAGCTTGCTATTAGAAACAAACAGCCCTTGGGGCGCCTGGCTGGCTCAGTTGGTTCAGCGTCCGACTTCGGCTCAGGTTATGATCTCGTGGCCTGTGAGTTCGAGCCCCGCGTCGTGCTCTGCCCTGACAGCTCAGAGCCTGGAACCTGCTTCCGACTCTGTGTCTCCCTCTCTTTCTGCCCTTCCGCCGCTCATGCTCTCTCTCAAAAATTAAATATTTAAAAAAATATATTTTCTAAACAACAACAATAATAATAATAATAATAATAATTAAAAAAGAAACAAACAGCCCTGGAACACCAAATGGCCTCAGGATGTGGGGTGGCGGGAGCTCTGCTGGCATGACTCTGCTGATCATGTGACTTTCTGGACCTCTGGCTTTCCCAGAAGGCCTTGGGGTGGGACTCAGCTAGATTACTGGGGGCAAGAGCCTTCTAGACTGAGGATGTAGTGCATGCAAAGGCCCTGGGGTCAGAGATCAGCAGGCAGAGCAGAGATGCACACTTGCCGCAGGTCACACAGCACGTGGCAGCTCCCGTCTTCCTGGCCTCCTGGCAGGGGCTGGCTCTGGGCCCTGAAGTCCTACGGGTGGTAAATTATGGTGGAACGGGGTGCGGTCACAGGCTGAAGGGCAGGAACTGGTCCGGGCACTTCGGTAGAACGAAAGGTGTTCCCTCAGGGGCCGCATGTCCTTGTCATCTTCTCTCTCTCACAATCTCCCCCACATTCATACCTCCAATGAGTACCTTTGTCCAGGTGGTAGCTCCAGAGCCCCAGGCTGGATTTTTAACTGCATATCCTAGAGGCCCCTCAACTACAGCAGATTCCTCGGCCTTGGCACTGCATTTGGGGCCAGATCATTTGTGTGTGTGTGTGTGTGTGTGTGGTGGGGGCTGTCGGGGGCTGTCCTGCACGCTGTAGGACCTTGAACAGCAGCATCCCTGGCTTCGACCCTCTAGATGCCGGTTTGCAGTGTTACCACACACGCCCTTGGGGCAGGATCGCGCCAGATGAGGACCAAGCCTTAAACTCCATTAAAAAATCAGCTACCCTGGGGATCCCCGGGTCCCAGAGATCCATTTAGCCAGGAAAGGCTACAGGCCTGTGTCTGTTGCTGCCACGTGGTGTGCTATTCTCCCCTCCACCTAAAAGGAACTGGCCAGCAACCCCATGCTGGGGTCACAGGGCTGGTCAGTAGCTGGGCAGGTGACCGCGAGCCTCAGGCTCAAGGGGCCTCAGGTAAGTGGAGCCTTGCAGGGCTTGGCCTTGGAAGTTGGCTGTGGCCAGCGGGTGGCTGACCGACACGGGGGGAATTTCAGAGGGCAGCTTCCCAGAGATGCTGGGGATGGGACACTGGAGTCCCTCCATCCTGGGTAATCGCGAGGAAACAAATTGGCTGCCAGGCCATGTGGCTGCATTGCCCAGCTGTGCTCCCGCCCCAGACAGCAAGGCAGATGTAGCTGATAGATGGCCCGACACTCCCCCGCCCCGTCCAGTCCTGGTACAGCCAAGTATTCAGAACCTTCCGAAAGGGCGGTGGCTGTGGCAGGGGTGTCCCGGGCCCCAGCGACGCTTTGCCTTTTAATCAACTTTTTCCGTAAATCCCAAAGAGGCCTTTCTGGGTGCTTAAAATACAACCCATAATTTTCACTTTTCTCTTAGATGCGGCGTTCCCAAAAATATATAAGTTCCCCTTTTGTCTAAAATACCCTTAGATGGTTGCAAAGGGTCAGGGATCTGCACTTTTTCTATGCAGAGACCAGAAAGGCAGCCTCGTGGGTCTGCAGGGCCCACGGAGGACAGAGAGCAACAGCGAGCCCCGGCATCTGGATGGCCACCCCTTCCGCAGCGTTTCCCCCCCCAAAACCCACTGCCATAGGACACCCGGTCCTCTGCTGACATCCTCTTATCACTCTGCAGCTGGGCTGAGTCCCACCTCCCCCCCGCCGGGCCACGAGAGTCTAGTCCTCATGCTCCTCTCTCTGGCTGAGTCACCCCCACCCCTCACCCCTGCTCCAGCTGTGAGCTCCAGTGTGTCTGTGTGGGCACACATCTGACATCTCGGATGCTAGCTTCCTCCAGGGATGCCTCAGCTGGGTACACACTTCCAACCTGGCCTTGTCAAGCTCTAGCACCTTCCTCGAAACCGGGGGATCCAGGGGTTATGGGGGAGGGTCCAGGTGACACTGGGGTCTCACTCAGCATCCTCCTCCCACTATGACCCTGGCAGGTGGTGTGGCCTTGCAGGCAGGGTGCAGGAGGTCTCAGGGCCTGGGGTGTGGCTGGAGACCCTCCAAGGGCCCTCCGTGAGGGTACAAGGCTGGGAGGAGGACCCACACAGCCCCCGGCACCCTCAGCCAGAGCTCAGATGCGCTGGCTGTAAAAACACACCCAGTGGCCCGTGGGACCCAGAGCAGGTGAGGAGGACAGCAAGAAGCCTGAGCAGAGCGCTAGGGTGGAGCCGGCCCTGCTGGGCTTTACGGGACATCTGCATCCCAGCCTTCCTTTCCCGGCCCCCCCAAACCGCTCTGAGACTCTACAGTTCTGCCTCCAACTCCGACGTGTGCGTCGTCTCCCCCGCCCCACGCCAACCTAGCCTCCAACGCCTGCTGGGCCTCCTACAATTCAACTCAATTCTGATGCCGCTGACCCTGAGATAGCGTCACATCTCACGGGTTAAGGGCTCAGTCCCATAAAGGCTGCATCCTGCCCCCCTTCGGATGCCAACTGAAAGCCAGGTTGTTATCCATGCTTCTAACCAACTGGTTATCAGTCAGAAGTTCCTACGAATCCCTCTTTGGGTCTAATTAGTTTGCAAGAGTGATTCACGGAACTTGGGAAACCAGTTTACTCACTCCATTTCCAGTTTCTTGTAAAACGATGTAACTCAGGAATGGCCAGATGGAGGAGACGTACAGGGCAGGGTGTGTGCGAAGGGGCGCGGAGCTCCCATGCCCTCTGGGTGTGCCACCCCCCAACCCCCAGCACATCCATGTGTTCACCAATCCAGAAGCTCTCTGAACTCCCTCCTTTTGGGTTTTTATGGGGGCTTCTGATTAAATCACTGGCCGTTGGTGACTGTTCTTTTTTTTTTTTTTAATGTTTATTTTGAGAGGGACAGAAAGAGAGTGTGTCTGCGCAGGAGGGGAAGGGGCAGAGAGGGAAAGAGAGAATCCCAAGCAGGCTCTGGTGCTGTCAGAGCAGAGCCCAACGTGGGGCTTGATCCCATGAACCACAAGATCATGACCCGAGCCCCAAATCAAGAGTTGGACACTTAACCAACTGAGTCACCCAAGCCGGTTTTGATTTCAACTTCCAGCTCCTCTCCCCTCCCCAAAGGTCAGGGGCACAGGGCTGAAGTTCCAACCCTTTAATCACACAGCTGGCTCTGTTGGTAACCAGCCCCCATCCTTAGATGCCTTCCAAAAGCCACCTCATTAACATAACACAACCGTATTATCCTTATCACTTAGGAAATTCTTAAGGTTCTAGCAGTTCTGTGCCAGGAACAGGAGGAAAACCAAATATATATTTCTTACTATAAATCACAGTATCACAGACCCCCCCCCCCCCACGGGTAGATGTTTATGAACACGTGCTTATACCTGGCATGGATACAAATGCAGAAAGATTTGAGCTGGTGATGCCAGTTCACCAACGAGGGTAAGAATCTGGTTTCCTATACTTGGGTATGGGGAGCTGAGCAGAAGGTGAGAAGAGGGCATGAAGAAAGTTGTGGAAAGTTCCGGAATGTTCCATGTGAACGTAGAGGTATGAGGGGTCAGCAAACCTCTCCTATAAAGGGCCAGGTGATAAACAGTGTTGGTTTTGTGGGCTATACGGTGTCTCTGTTGCAAAGGCTCTGCTCTGCCTTTGTGAAAGGCAGCGTGAAAGCTACCACAGACTATAGGTAAATGAGGGAGCGTGGCTATGTGCCAATAAAACTTTATTTATAGAAACCGGCTCTGGCGGATTTAACTCGTGGGCTGGAGTTTGCCAATCCCCGGTATATACAAAAAGAAATTATACTTCAAATAAGGAAAATGATACTAATAAAAAAAAAAATGAAGCATTAGACGAAAAGAGCAAAGACAAGCACCTACGGAGTAGAACCAAAAGCAATAATAAAATGCGTCACAGTTTTGCCAAAACGGGGCAGATAACCACGCATGCTCCCCAGCAGCAAAAACCACCATGGTGGCCCTGGCTGGTTTCCTGTCGGGGAGACGCTTAAAAGAGACATAAACCAAACCACAGCCAACACCTGCCATTATGTTCAGGAAGCCGCACCAGGAGGACAGGGGTGGAGGGGTGATAAAATTCCAGAGCTCTGGAAGCAGTACTAACTGCCTCGGGAAACTGCTCATGTGCTTTCAAGAAGTTCCTCTGCAGGAACACATAGGGAGCGGGTGACTTCTCAGCTCTGGGGGGGGGGGGGGGGGGGGGGGGCCTCAGACTGGGCAGCTCCATTCTTCGGTATCGACAAGCAGCTCTTAAAATATCATTTTAAAATGTCACTCAGAGTCTGCCTGGAAGGCCAAACCCAAGTGCTCGAGCGGCGACAAAGCCACGAGATTTCTGGGCGTAGGGCAGGGGCGGGGGGGGGGGGGTTGGGGGCAGTGACCCATTTGCTTGGCTCTGGCTGATCTCAGGGCAAGAAACAGCACCAGCCTCCTCTTGCCGGGGACGACTGAGAAAGCCAGCAGGAGACTGCTTCCCTGCCTGCCAGCCGCCCTCGGTGTTGGTGCTGAATATAGGTGGGTTGATGTGGAAGTACAACGACATAATGTTACCAAAATAATATCTGCAGCCATTTGGGCATGAAATGTCATAGGCATGAAACGTCTGTGACACCGACAGTGTTCTTCGCATGCAATCAACCTAACACTTATTCTCCACGGGGGCAATTCTGCCCTGTCAGGGGGACACTTCGTGAGGCCTGGACGCATTTTGGGTTACCCTGACTGCCTTAGGGACTCCTACCAGCACGCGACGGGCTGAGACCCGGGCCGCTGCTCGACATCCTGCAGTGCGTAGGATGGCCCTTCCAACAGAGGGTGATCTGGCCCCAGGTCGGTGGCGTGGAGGCACAGCCTTTGTCTCTGCGTGTTTCTGTCTGCGAGGTCTGAAGCCGACCCCCCACGTGCCTTATTTGTCCTCTTGTCCCCTGTGTGATCCGCCCTGCCTTGCCTCCCTCCTGCTCTGGGTTCTGACTTCAGCTCCTACCTTACCTTCAGGCCACTCTACTGACCTGGGCCCCCGCCACCCCAACCACTTCCCGAAACATCCCGAGGGAGGCCACACTGGGGACAGAAGCAGCCAGAGATTTGGTTCCTCGCTCTGTGGAGTTGCCCAGGGCGGGCCCACCTCCCCCACGGGCTCCCAGTAGCTTGGCCTCCAGACCACACCACACCTTCCCTCACTCTTGCACCCCTGGATCTCCCTACGATGCCCATTTTCCCAAGATCCCACCCCTGGCTCTCCCTTTCTCCCCCCTGTTGATGGGTGACTCTGATGTTCGCATCTAGCCACCCGGGCTTGAAGGTGGCTCAGGATAGCTCGAGCCTTCACTGCTGGCTGGGGTGTAGGGGATGACTTCTGGGAGATCTTGGTCTGCCCCCCTCCCCCCTGGCCAAGCTGCACGCCCATTCCAGCTCACCCCCAGCTCAGGCGCGTCTGGTGACTCCAGCCCAAGGCCCAAGGTGGCCTGTGTACCCAGATTTGGCCTGGACTTATCTGATCAGCATACTTCCCTCCAGAGTGTTCTATGCTGCTGCCCGAGACCCTCTCTCACCCAAGCCCCACCCCCTACCAGCTGCCAACCTTCCCCTCAACACACCAAAAGAACAAGTGGTCTTAGGACTGTCTGAAACACCTGCGTTCAAGGAATGCAGACACAACTAGGCTTTTGGGCCCTGAGATCTGGGAACTGGATGGGCATCGGATAAAGACTCCTGGCCCAAACACTTCTCTTGCTGCAAATGCTCTGGCTCTCCTTTGTGGGTGGGCAACGCCAGCGACCTTCCTCCTTCCTCCCTAACCTGCTCCTTCCTGCTGAGGCCCATGCCCTGAAGTGGGTCCCTGGAGGCCTGGCCTTGGCCACCTGCTCCTTTCTCAAACCCTCATTCGTCCTGGCAAGCCCAGCTCCCCCCGTGGCTAACACACAAAGGGTAGGGATGAGTGCCTGGCCAGGAGGCACCCCAGCTGGTCATCTGCTCTTGGCCTCTCTCCCTGTGCTGCGTGCTGGGTCATGCAACCGGACAAACCCTAAGGCCCGGCAAGCCCTGGGGTCAAGAGGTCTTTGTGCTGCTTGTGCTCAGGTCTGCCCTGGATGAAATACCCTGGATGGCAGTCCACACCAGCACCCAGCTCCAGGCAGCCCTGTGCGGCCGCTTCTGACCCTGTCCCATCCTGACACCTTGGCTCCGGAAGCCCAACAGCATGCATAAATGCTCTTGTCTGCTTCCGGAGGCCTTGGGCAGCTTGCCCTATGTGTTCACTGCCCCTGTTCCTGAGCGCCAGCCTCTCTCTGACTGCCAGCCTCTTAGCAGGTGCAGCAGGCACATAGAGATGACAAACACAGACAGGCCGACCTAGGCGTGTCTACCTGTCCTACCCTGCCCTCCCAGGGGAGCCTGCATTTCCAGAGTAGGCTGCTGGCCAGGCTTTGCTTGCCTCCCGTTGGCATGGCTCGGTCAACCCTGAGAGTCTCCAGTGCGATCGCCTTCACGTGCGCCCCTCCCCTCTACCCTCCTGTCACTGATGGGGTAACGCTGGCCTGGCTGGGGAGGAAACCCAACTGCAGACTCAGCCGGCACAAAGGAACGGAGCCCCGAGGTAGCTGGTGAGGGAGAAACACAGTGCAGCCTCATCCGCAGGATGGAAGTGCTGCTCGGCCACAGAAAGGAACGAAGCACTGACTCACGCCACAAGGTGGGTGAACCTCAGAAACACCGTGCCGAGTCAAAGAAGCCAGACACAAAAGGCCACACGGTGTATGATTCCATTTATAGGAAACGTCCAGAGCAGGCAGATCCATAGAGACAGAAAGCAGACTGGTGGTTGCCAGGGGCCGGGGCAGGGGATGGGGAATGGCTGCTCATGGTGTATCTTTTTGGGGGGATGGAAATGTTCTGGAACTAGATAGAGGTGGTGGCTGTTCAACACGGTGAATGTACTGAATAGTACCGAATTGCACACTTGAAATGGGTGAATTATGTCTCAATAAAGAGCTTAAATAGAAACCCTAACTGCAGGGGTGCCTGGGTGGCTCAGTCAGTTAAGCGTCTGACTCTTGATTTTGGCTCAGGTCACGATCTCACGGTTTGTGAGTTTGAGCCCCACATCCGGCTCTGCGCTGACAGAGGGGAGCCTGCTTGGGATTCTCTTGCTCTCTCTCTGTTCCTCCCTGCTCACTCGCTCTCTCTCGAAATAAATAAACTTAAAAAAAAAAAAAAAAAAGAAACCCTAACTGCAGAGGCATACACCTGTTTCTGGAACCTTCTATCGGGGTCACCCTGGCTGAGTGGCTTCACCTGTGTGCCCTCACCACTGGGCTGGCCCATCCGTGCAATTGTGGGAATGAAGGATATAGTCTGGGCAGGTGTCCCTGAGAGCAAAGGGTAGGGAGGACGATGGCATGCAGTCCTGGGTGGACTGAACTGGTGCTAATGGATGGTAGTAGGAACAGACCCAGTAGTCCGGTGGGTGGAGGGGGGCTGGGAGCTGTCGAGTCACAGGAGACTGGATTTGTGGGCCCCAAAGGGGGCTGGGGCTCAGGACCGAAGTGGGCATAGATGCCAGTCCCAGGACTGGCTCCTTCAGCGCCCCCGGAAGTGGGGGAGGGGCAGCAGTGAGCTCCAGGACCCCCTTGGTCCCACATCACGCCAAACCAGGTCACCGGCCTCCCACAGGTGTGCCAGATGGTTCAGGGTGTCACCATCTCTCAGCCAGGATCCTGTGTCTGCATGGGCCAGGCCGCGGTAGCTGCATGAAGGTCCCGAACCCCAGCAAGCAGCGGCCTTTGACTGCTTGGGAAAATGGCCTGGCCAGCAAGCATCCTTGTTTCATTTCTGCTTTCAAAATTAAAACTCTGTGTGCATCAGCAAATGCTGGTGGCAACTGTCACAGTTCAGGACAGATGAAGAGAGCCGCCTCAGCCCTGATGCTGAGGTCTGTGGGCCCAGGGAGAGGAGCGTGCCTGGGCGTGCTTTGTGGCCAGCCCAGTGGCCGACGCCTCAGTTGCCCGTGTCTAGAGTCGGCAGGTTCTCCGAGGGCACCCAGGGTGGGCAATGGACCCCGGCACACAGGAAGGAGGACCCCGGTCACTCGCTGCCCTAGTGAGCCTGCCTTCTGCAACTTCGGTGTTTCTTTCTTTTTTCCTACCTTCAGTACATCTGAGCCGAAACAACAGTCCTGCACAAACGTCACGCTTCTAGAGGCAGTTTGGGGGCCGGGCTGCAGGGGGGCAGAGCACGGCCGAGTGACATCGTGTGAAATGGTGACAATAAGTGACAGTAACAGTTAACTGCAGGGGCGGGCGGATCAGCTGATTGGAACCGGCTTTCCACAGTGCCCCCTTCCTGTTTTCTGGTCAGAATTGCATAGCGAGGCTGCAACCCACAAGTGGGGGGAGCGGCCTGGCGACACCCAAACCTCAAAACAACTCAACTTCTCCTTTCAGGGAGCTGAGAAAAAGTCCCAAAGGCCACAGGACGTGTCGATCTTTGGCCTTCTACAGCCCCTGGGGCTGAGGAAATCTCTCGTGAAGACAGAGACGTACCATGAACTCAGGCTCAGACTCAGGCCAGGTTCCAACCACGGTCCAGCCATGGCTGCCTGCGGTGTGGCCTGGGGAACCCAGACCGTAGCGGGTTGCCTTGTGCCCCCTCGAAAGGTATGCCTGAGTCCTGATCCCTGGAGCCTGTGAAGGAGACCTTATTTGGAAATAGGGTTTCTGCAGATGTAATTACAACAAGGATCTTGAGGTGAGATCATCCTGGGTTTGGGGTGGGTCCTAAATCCAGTGACAAGCATCCTTATACGAGGAAGTAAATTAGAGACACAGCGACACAGAGGGAAGAAGGCCATGTGAAGGCAGAGGCAGAGAACGGAGAGGTGCTACCACAAGCCAAGGAACACCAAAGGACTGTCGGTGGCCACCAGAGCCAGGAGAGGGCCAGGGACAGATTCTCCTTCAGAGCCTGCAGGAGGAACCCACCAAGCCCACAACCTGATTATGGACTTCTGACCTCCGGGACTGTGACAGAATTAATTCCTGCTTGTTTTAAGCGCACCCCCACCCCCCACCCCGTCCCCACACCCCTGTTGGTGGCGCTTTGTGACGGCAGCCCCAGGACACTTGCACACCAGCATGCCCCTCCGGGACCCTGTTTCCTCATCTTTAAAATGGGCAGAAGTGTTGTCAAGGACCCCAACAGATGGAAAGTGTACCCGAAGGCACAACAATTATTCCTGTTATTAGAAAGTGACTCTTGGCGTTTTGCTCAGACTGGCTGGAACTTGTGAACAATTTCTCAACGGTCGGGGCTGGAAATAAACAGCTTGGTCTCGTGGGATCCGGAGCTGTGACTCTGAGACAGTTGTTCTCATCTGGGGGATAATCTGCCCCCATGGGACACTTAGTAATGTCTGGGGACATTTTCGGTTGTCACATCTGGGGGGAGACGGTGCCAGTGGCATCTGGGGGGCGGAGGCCAGGAGCACCGCTCGACAGCCCGCAGCGCACAGGATGACCCCACCGGGCAGTGACCTGGCCCTGGGCGCCGGTGGTGCTTTGGCCGAGAAAGCCCAGCTCTACACTACAACAATCTTCTCCCTTTCCAAACGGTCGCCCCAGGAAGCACGTTTATGGTCGTGACGTGGACTTGGCTCAAGCCTGTTTTGGAAGCCAGCGTGGGCACCGCCCTCCAGGAGCTCCTAACCGCTGGGGAAACTTGGCCTTGCTGGCTCACGCCGCCGAGGCTGGAGGGAGGCAGCAGGGCGGGGTCGGAGGCATCTGACTCATGAGGTGCAGACACCAGGCAAGGAGGGTGACTAACGGCCCTCGAAGAATGTGCCAGAATCCCTTGGGGCAACTGCAGGGGAAGAGCTCCCAGGACAACTGCTGCACAAGGGCGGCCCTCAGAGAAGAAGGCAGCGAGGCTGACAGCTCTATGTCCAACAGGGGGTTGCTGTGGGTGGGCCTGTCTCCTAACCCGTCCGTGTGCTGAGCCCTGTGGACGTAGCCTTCTTTGGAAACGGGGTCTTTGCTGACGTAATTAGTTAGGGTGAGGTCATCCTGGAGTCGGGTGGGCCCCAAATCCAACGACTGGTGTCTATCAGAAGGGAAGGGCCACGTGACAACAGAGGCAGAGATTAGGGTGACGCGGCCACAAGCCAAGGAACGCCGGAGCCTCAGGCTCAGGAAGCTGGAAGAGGTGACGAAGGACCCTCTCCCAGAGCCTTGAGAGGGGCCGGGCCCTGCTGGACACCTTGCACTCAGACTTCCGTGAGAAAAAGGCTTCCGTTGTTTTAAGCCATCCGGGTTTGCGGTAACTTGTTACGGCAGCCGCGGGACCTCACCCCGGTGCCGGGGATGGTCCTCAGCTAGAAAAGGAAATGGCACCGTGACGTCACTCCTGCCTCTTCACTGTGTTGCGCTGAGACCTCGGGGCTTGGCGTCCACACCGAGCACGGGCAGATCTACCTGCCTGCCCGGTTCAGTGAGGGGTAAATGCTTGATTTGGCCAATGCTGCATCTGCCCTCTTGTTTACGTACTTAACTTCTAACACCGCCAGCGGCCTGCTCCATTCTACCTGGGACCGCAGAGCCAGGCACTGCTGCTTTGGCCTGGGGTGCCTGTCGTGGCCACGGACTATCGCCACGAGGCCGCGGGATCACCGGGAGCTTCGCTGACGCTAAGTTCCAGAGCTGGGATGGAGCCAGACCGACCGATGGGACGCCCTTCGTAGCTCCCACGTCACACGAACCCTCCCTGCAGCACACAGCGTCCCAAAAGATCTGCTCGTCACTTCCCTATCACCTCCCTGTCCTCACTGCCTCTTGCCCTGGCCCTTTCTTGTGCCCTCCAGGCCCCAACACGCCAGGCTCAGTCTAGCCTCCGAGGCTTTGTGCTGGCCGTGCCCTCCGTCTAGATGCTGTGTGGCTCACCTGACCTCCTTCTGGGCCCAGCTCAGCACCACCTCTCACCTCCTGTCCCCTTAACCCTTCTTCCTTGGGCATGCCTGCCGTCCTGGCTGGCACTCAGCTCGCACACGAGGCCTGCTGTTTGTTTCGCTGCCTGCCGCCTCATTGCTGGGATGACCGCTCTGCGAGGGTAGGCTCTGTGTCAATTTGGGCACAGCCAAGTGCCTAGAACGGTGGCTGGCATGTGGCAGATGTGCGCGCAGAGTATTTGCAGAAAGAACAGATGATCCGAACAGAGGAGGCGACAACACGCGCAGGGTACACAGCTTTAAAAGGAAACACACACGCTGTGGCTGATCCCTCAGTAGTTTTTAAAACGCTTGCACAAAAACCGATGGCTGATCTCTACGTTACGTGTACAGGAGAAGAAACAGGCCGGCTATACGTGCTGGCACAGGGCCAGACTGTACAACCCCAATTAACTTCTTGCTGGTGATCTCGGACGTCGTCAAGGGGGGAAGAGGAACCGAAATGTGTTTGGCAGGCGTAGGCTAGATGCGCTTTCAGTGAATTTGCATGGCAGCAAAGTGGCTGTGTCAGGCCTTAGGCTTGGCGGGGAGGGAGGATCAGCCAGAGGCTGGTGGTCAAGACTTCAGGGTGGGTAGGCCCCCACCCCCCTACCCTGCGAAAGGAGGGTCTGGGGTCCTGTGGATGGACAGACTACAACACACCCAGATGGTGCGGTATTAGTCCGCAAGATGAAGAAACGAGCTCTTAAGCCACGAAGGAACCTCAAATGTGTGTTACTAAGTGAAAGAAGCTGGTCTGGAAAGGCTACGGCCAGTACGAATCCAACTCTATGGCATCTAGGAAAAGGCAAAGCTATGGAGCCAGTAAAGGGATCAGGGGCTGCCAGGGCTGGGGGGAGGGATGAGTAGGCCGGAGGACTTGAGGGCAGTGGAGTTACTCTGTATGACGGGGTATTGGCGCATAGTTGGTGACGCTGTGCCTTTCTCCAAACCCACAGAATACGCAACACCAAGAGTGAACCCCAGTGTAAATAATGGACTTGAGTTAATAACCGTATGTCAACACTGGCTCATCTACTACAACAAACGTAACATGCTAACGTAAGACGTTAATAACGGGGAAAGTGGGGGTGCCCGGGTGGACGGTTAAGCGTCTGACTTCGGCTCAGGTCATGATCTCCCGGTTCAGGGGGCTGGGCCCCACGTCGGGCTCTGTGCCGACAGCTCAGGGCCCGGAGCCTGCTTCGGATTCTGTGTCTCCTTCCCTCTGCCCCTCCCCTGCTCATGCTCTGTTGCTCTCTGTCTCTCAAAATAAATTAAAAAAAAAAAAAAAAAATTTTTTTTTTCCAATTATAAGAAAAACATAATGGGGAAAGTGTGGAGAGTGAGGGGATAAGTGGGCATTCTCTGTACTGTCTGGCTCAATATTTCTATAAACCCAAACGCTCTAAGAAATAGAACTTCCATCGTTATATTTAATAAAACTTAATCATTTAGAAACACTTAATTCTGACACAATCTACTTAGAGGAAAAAAGAGCAGAGCCCTGAACTCCAAACCCACAGGCACAGACCCCCGGGCCCATGCGTTGTCCCAGCCCTCACCGGGTGACGAAAGTTACACCGTGATCTGAGACACGGATGCATCTGGCACCAAGACCCCAAGAGTGAGGGGTGCCGGGTGGTCCTTGCCACTGCCCCTGCATCCAGAGGGCTCAGTCACAATGATGCACCAACGGCTTCTGTGGGGTCTGGCCAATGGAGACGTCGGATGGAGGGTGGAGGGGGCTTCCTCACCCACCGCCTTTATGGTGATGCCAGGAGGCCCCCTCTCTTGGCCTCACTGTCCCCTAGCCCCCCAGGCCCGCACCCTGCCTTGCCGGTTTCCTTCCGAACACAGGCTCCATTGCCGAAAACACCCTGTCATGAACTGTTCAGTTTGGACACGCCGTCCTTTTCTTTCTGGAACTGGAGTATAGATCACGGCCCGCCCGGTAGAGATTAACAGTGTATTAATCAGGCCCTTTATTGCCTACAAGCTGATGCTTTGATATCAGGAGGCCTGGCCGGCCCTGAAGGCACTGCCCCTCCCCTAGGCTAGCTAATTCTTGAGAGCAAAGGACTCACCCGTGAGCGTGCCTCGCCTAGGCAAGCCAACCATGCCAGGGCCCATGCCGCCACCACTTCTGTTACCAGGGCCACCTTCCCCCGCCCTGATCACCCCGGGGGGGCCGAGTACCAGGCAAGCAGCGCAGCCCCTACCTCCCGGAGCCCCCGGAATTCTCCAGCCTGGCTAATTCTAAGCCTGCCCATCCCGGCTCCCTCGTTGCTTCCCGTGAAAACCACAACAGAGACGGTGCCCATGGTTTCTCCTCGCTCCAGCCCCGGTGCTTCCCGGCGTGGCCCCGCGTGGCCGGCCGAGCCCCGCCCCCCCCCCCCCCCCCCGCCCCATTTCCAGGACACCCGGAGTATAAGAAACGGTCTTCTCCACGGCAGTGGTCCCGGCGCAGCTGGACGGGAGTTACACCCACGCGTTAGCAAGAGCGACACCTCACCTCCAGCACGGGGCCGGCGCCCAGGATGGTCCTCTCGACGCCGCTGGCGTAGCCCTTCTGGCTGAGCGCGGTGAGGCAGTGGATCAGGAAGTTGGTGCTCTGCGTCTTGCCCGAGCCGCTCTCGCCCGAGATCACGATGCACTGATTGACGTGCTTCCGGAGCATGGCGTAGTAGGCCACGTCGGCCAGCGCGAACACGTGCGGCTCCAGCTTGCCCAGCTGCTGGTTCTCGTACATCTTCACGTACTTGGGGTTGTAGATGGGGAGGAACTTGAAGGGATTGACGGCCACCAGGATGCTCCCCGCGTACGTGTAGATCTTCTGCTGTAGGAAGCGGTGCCTGAGGTTCTTCAGGAGGTTCTCCTCGGTCAGCTCGGGGAGGTTGCACAGGTCGTCAAAGTCCGCCTGCGGCCGGGGCAGGAGGCCGCGCTCCACCAGGCGCCGCGTGGCCGTGGCCTGGGACACCAGCTGCATGTGCACGTACTGGATGGTGCCGTCCGCGTTGCGCTCCTGCAGCAGGAAGTAGTAGCCGTCCTCCTGCGGGTGCTCGTCCTGGGCCCGCCGCGGCCACAGCAGCACGCGGTGCACGGGCGAGTCGTTGGCATCCAGCACCCACTCCTCCCCACCGGTCTCCTTCACCTCCACCAGCACGTAGCACTTGGTGCCATCCAGCTGGAGGCTGGCGATGGCATCCTGGATGACGTCGGACGTGGTGCTGTCCTTGGTGGCGGTCACGCGGCACGAGGCCTGGCTCTCGCTGGTGGCCAGCTGCGGGTAGATGTGCAGGTGGTAGGCCGCCTGCCCCCCGCGGCCGGAGCTGCCTGCCTCGTTCACACTCATCCTGCCGCTGGCCTGGCCTCAGCATGCCTCCCGGGCTCGGGGCGCGCGTCCTGGAGCTGGAAGGGAGAGGGTGGCACGGTCAGAGTGGTTGTGGTGGTGGAGGGGGGGGGGGGGACACGGTCACCCAACCCTCGGCCGACAGTCTCAGACCCGCGGCCAGGATGGACTTTCCTGCCCCTAACAGGGCTCTCTCGAAAAGCAAGAAGGGGGCGCCTGGGTGGCTCAGCCGGTTGGAACGTCCGTCCGACTCTGACTCAGGTCACGATCTCATGGGTTCGGGAGTTCCAGCCCCGCGTCCGGCTCGCTGAAGCTGTCAGCGCTGAGCCCGCTTTGGATCCTCTGTCCCCCTCTCTCTCTGCCCCTCCCTCCCCTGCTCGCAGTCTCTCCAAAAAAAAAGAAAAAAAAAAAAAAGGCAAGAAGGGTAGAAGAGCCTCTGTCTGTCCTTAAATGTGACCCCTGATCCAAGGTTTGTGACTCTTGCAGAGTGACATCACCAGATTCCTGCCCCCCCCCCCGTCCCCCAAGGTCAAACTCTTCCCCTGGAGTTTGCTTCATCCCGGCCCCTGTTCCTGCCCCCCACCCCAAGTCAGCATCTTAGACCCTCAAATCCAATGGCCATAACCATCTCTCAGTTAAGCCCTTCTCGACCCACATCCTTCCTGGCCTCTCCTCTCTGATAGAACCTCCCCCAGAAGATCCCCAAGTTCCCCTGCAGGCCTTGGTTATGTCCCCAAAACACACGAGGGGCAGCAAGAGGCACGTTGGGTTGAGCAAGACCGAACCTGCCCCCAAACCTAGAGATTCCGAAACCCCACAGAGGAGGACTAAGGTGGCAAGAGCCCCCCAAAACTCATTTGAGAGAACTGCTCAGACTGCATTTGCTTCTAGAACCCACAACCTCACTCTAATCATGACAGTACCATCAGACACACCTAGGCAGATCAGGGGCATCCTACAGGCCACCTGGCCAGCCTTCCCCAAGACCGCCGAGGTCTTTTTTTTTTTTCAACTTTTTTTAAAATTTATTTTTGGGACAGAGAGAGACAGAGCATGAATGGGGGAGGGGCAGAGAGAGAGGGAGACACAGAATCGGAAACAGGCTCCAGGCTCTGAGCCATCAGCCCAGAGCCTGATGCGGGGCTCGAACTCACGGACCGCGAGATCGTGACCTGGCTGAAGTCGGACGCTTAACCGACTGCGCCACCCAGGCGCCCCAAGACCGCCGAGGTCTTAAGTGACACAGGAAGACGGAGGAACCATCCAGACAGGAGGAGACTGGGGACATGTGGCAACCACGTGCAGTGGGTTCTCTGGACGGGGTCCTCAACCAGACAGAGGACATGAATGGAAGGACTGGTGACATCCACATAACATCAGGAGGTTGGTTAAAAGCCGTGTACCAACCGCTTCTCGGCCTTTTGGCTAAGATCAAGTGTAAAAGCCGTGTACCAACGTCCATTTCTTAGTTGTATAAACACGCCCCGATAATGTAAGATATTTACATTTGGGGAAGCTGGGGGAGGGGCATAGGGGGCTCTTGTACTGTCTCTGCAACTTTTCCGTAGATCTAAAATAACTCCAATAGAAAAAGTTTATTTTTGAAAAACAAAACGAAACCTCACTTGCTTCTTCAGACATCGCAGGAAAAAGAGACCATGCAGCCAACGCTGGCAACAGTTCATTTTGTGTCTTGGAGCGAGAGGCACGCACGCAGCATGGGTCATGTGTGGGCTCGGTGTGTGCCACGTAAGCATAGCTGAGGATACAAAGATGAACCAGACCTTGGTTCAAAGCCCAGCGGGAGCAGCTGGTAGGCAAACAAATGTGAGTGCATCAGCCACGCCAGCAAGAAGTTACTATCCTCGAGAGCCAGAGAAGGCTTTAGCGGAGTGGCAACATCTAAGAGGGGTTCTGAAGGATGAAGAGGAGTTCGTTCGACAGGAAGGCAAAAAGAGGGAGAGGGGTATGGAAGGCCCGCCCCTTGTTTTTGGAAATAAAGTTTCATTGGAATGTAGTGCATTCGTTTACACATCATCTACAGTCGCTTTTGTTGTAACAATCGAACTGAATAGTTGTGAAAGCCTGTAACCTTGAGGCCCGGAAAGCCAAACATACTTATTTTCCAGTCCTTTACAGAAAAAGGTAACTGAAAACAACAACAACAACAACAACAACAACAACAAATAGAAAAGAAAAAGTTTGCTGACCTGTACCCTAGAAGGAAGCGTGACTCAGCACCCTGAGCTTCAGGGCCCGCTGGAGGCTGAGATGATTCGGACTCTGGGAAACCAAGTCCTGCAGCATGTGGGCAGGGCAGGGGAAGGAGAGGCTAAACAAAACTATACATTACGAAGCTATTACAATAGTTCACGTGGCCAGCTGTAGCTAGTGGCAACAGGTAGCAAGGTCCGGGGTGGGGGGAGGCGGGAATATTTATTTTTTCAAACTTTCTCCAAAATTAAGTAATTTTGGTGAAATTTTCTCCCAGTTTAACAAACGTCACATGTATGCTAACAAAACCTGGATTGTTCTTTATGCGGTATGTAGGTACCTGTGAACGTTTCTCCGTGTCATAAAATACACCTTGAAACATGATTTTTTTTTTTTTCATTTGAGAGAGAGCGAGCGAGCAGGGGAAGGACAGAGAGAGAGAGAGAGAGAGAGAGAGAACCTTAAGCAGGCCCTACGCTCACCGCAGAGCCTGCCACAGGGTTTGATCCCACAACCCTGGGAACCTCACCTGAGCCAAAATGAAGAGTCGGATGCTCAACCAACTGAGCCACCCAGGCGCCTGCAACATGATTTTTAATGATGTCGCTGTACATAGAGAAATTGTGAAGCGTGTGATTCTTCTGTTACCAACGGGCAGCTGGTTTCTGATTTCTTGGACACACATCTTTATGCGTAACTCTGAGCATCTCCCTGGGATTGATGCATTTATGCAGGGTTAGCAGATAAATAGATACCAACATCGCTCAGGGTTAACAGCCACAGTATACTGCAGAGACTGTATTAGATTACGTGGCCCATCTAGTTTGGACCTCACTTGGCAATTTCTTTAGAAGTTAGTTATACAACTACCATGTGACCCAGCAGTTCCCTTCCTAGCAGTCACTCAAGAGAAATGAAGCAGATTCCCCTAGAGGGATTGGACACGAATGTGCTTTGTGGCATCTTTTCTAAGAGCTCCAAACTGGAAACAACCCGAAAGTTTATCGACCAGCGAATGGACGAACAAACCGGCCGCACAACGAAACGCGACTCGGCCACGAGGCGGGACCAACCTCTAATCCCAGCATGGAACGACACGGAACAATCTCAGGATCTGTGTGCTGAGAGAAAGAAAGAAGACAACCAAAAAAAAAATACGCACAGACCTAACAGTTCCACTCCTAGGTACAGACCTGAAAGAACTGAAAAGTAGGTGTTCAAAGAAATGCTCGTACACGCATGTTCACAGCAGCACGATTCACAAGAGCCGAGAGGTGGAAACGACCCAAGGGTCCAACAGCTGATGAGTGAACAGAATGTGGTCCATCCACACAGTGGAATACTACTCAGCCATAAAAAGGAACGAAGCCCTGATACATGCCACGATATGGATGAGCCTTGAAAACACTGTTGAAAGAAGCCAGACACGAAAGGCCGCACAGTGTGTATGATCCCATTTATTATTTTTATTTTTATTTTATTTTTTTTGTATGAGCCCATTTAAGTGAAACATCCAGAGCAGCAAATCCATCGAGGCAGGAAGCAGATCGGTGGTTGCCAGAGGCCGGAGGCAGACAGGTGGAGGGAAGAGGAAGTGACCGCTAAAGGGGAGGGGGTTTCCTTTTAGGGAATGAAATTGTTCGGCAGCCAGAGAGAGGTGAAAGTTGCACAACACTGACGATATATTAACCACCACTGAATTGTACGCTTCAAAATGGTGAATTCTACGTTATGTGAATTTCACCTCTGTAAAGGTTTTTTTTTTTTTTTTTAAGGTTATTTATCTTTAATCTCTACAGCCAACGTGGGGCTCAAACTCACAACCCCGAGATCAAGAGTCGTACGTTCTTCTGACTGAGCCAGTCAGGCGCCTGCAAATTCAATACAGTTGTAAAAAGAGTGTATACAGTATGATTCCACATATATATAATTCTAGAAAACGCAGACTATAGAGACAGAAAGTGGATCAGTGGCTGCTTGGGGGGGGAGGGTGCAGGTTGGGACGACAAAGGAGCCCAGGGAGACTTTTGGGGTGATGAATGTGTTTACTATCTTGGTTGTGGTGGTGGGCTCATGAGTGTTTACATGTGCCACAACTCCCCAAATTGCATGCTTTAAAGAAGTGTAGTTTACAGTATATCGGCTGCAGTTAATAAAGCTCTTTTTAAAATACATATATTGTTGCGGCCCCTGGCTGGCTCAGTCGGTTAGGTGTCCGACTTCGGCCCAGGTCATGATCTCACAGTCCGTGGGTTCGAGCTCCACGTCGGGCTCTGTGCTGACAGCTCAGAGCCTGCAGCCTGCTTCAGATTCTGTCTCTCTCTTCCTCTCTGCCCCACCCTAGCTCATGCTCTGTCTCTCTCTCTCAAAAATAAACATTAAAAAATACATATATTATTATTTAAGTTTATTTATTTGGACAGAGAGTGGGGGAGGGGCAGAGGGAGAGAGAATCCCAAGCAGGCTCCACAGTGTCAGGTTGGAGCCCGACTCGGGGCTTGAACTCACAAACTGTGAGATCATGGCCTGAGCCAAGACTGAGTTGGGTGCTTAACCGAGAGCCACCCAGGGGCTCCAATAACGCTCTAAAAATTACGTGCATTACAAAGGAACCCAGTCCCACAGGAAAGCATCTTTTCAAAACTTCTTGCTTTCTTTCCAAAATGTCCAACCCGTGAGCCCCGTCACGGAGTTCCTCGGATGCCACAGTGGACAAGGGGTAGGGAACCTGTGTCAGGTGTTCAGAGTGCCAGCTGCCCTCCTGGCTGTCCCCCGACTGCAGGACATTTACAGGCAGCACCGCGCCCGCTGCGGGAGGTGGAGAGTGTACGAGCTTCCAGGTCGCGGATGTGCACCTTAATTGCAGCCACGCGAACGCACACACATGCTCATGAGCACACAACACGCGCAGACACGGACACACGTGGGCAGGCACACTCTTCCATACGGACACACCCACACACGTGCACACACACACCAAAGCACATGCACGGACACACGCGCGTGCAGTTTCATACGAACACTCCTACACACACACACACACACACACACACACACACACACACACGGCACCTTAATGCAAACACGTGCACACACACACACACACTCACAGAGCCAGGGCTTCAGACACAGCTGGCCCCTTCTGGCACTTGTGCAGACACAGCTGATGTGCGCCACAACTTTGGGGGGGGTCCGGCTCACGGACTCGGGGCTCTGGACTGTCTCACGTCCAAGTGCAGGGATGTGGGTGGTGGGAAGGTCACACGGATGCACCTGCTTTCTCCTCCCAGCAGACACTGACCTAGGTGAGGAGGCATCAGAGCCTGCCGACGTCACCTCGCTCTTGCTCGCGAGGCCTCCCTGCCCTGCCCTGGAGAGGGTCTGGTCAAAGCCAGAAGGGGCTAAGGGCCGCATGGCCGGCTGCCCTCAGTGCCACCCCCTGTCCTCCAGAGCCAGTCAATCACCAGGTGCCGTCACAGCCCCACAGGGGATGTTTGTAGCCCTGGGCCCCTTGGTGTGGGGAGCAGAAGACAACCGCATGCTCAGAGACTGGGGGCCATGCGGGCAGTCACAGGACCAGCTGATGTGTGCTCCACCCCTCCAGGCCAGGAGGAAGGAGATAAGACTCGCTCAGGGTAGCTGCTGACCACCAGGGCTACAAGGAGGGGAGGGGTAACCAAAGAGTAGGGGAGCGCGGAACAGATAGCATCTGGGGCCCCTTGCAGGAGTCCCCACAGGGCCCACCTGCCCCACGCAGGCCCACCACATCCACGTCCTGGGAAACTCCTCTGCCTTGGACCTGTCTTGGGGCCCTCCCTGTCCAGCCTGGCCTCACCTGGCCCTTTTCCCCAAGGAGCCCGCACTCTCCTCCCCCCTCCCCCCCGTCCCTTCCCCGGTCATCTGGGGCAGGACCCTCCCATTGAAATGGCTCATGTGCCTGAAAACCAAAGACACTAATAAACCCTTTTCCAGCTTAGGGAAAAGCCTGGTTGCCTCCTCACTTCCACGTGACTTGGAGCTAGCCCTTCCTACTCCCACCTGTCCCTCAAGCCACCATCCCCCCCCTTGCCCCCCACTGTAAAAATCGCGGTGCCTCTCCCCAAAGATGCCACCGAGCTCCCACCGGTCACATCGGCTGGCCACTGGCTTCTCCTGGTTCTGCTCGCTTGCTCTGCAGCCCCCGGGGATGGAGGCATCATCTGCACCTGCTCTTGTGCAGGGGACCCCCCTGGGGCCCGTCCACTCTGCTGCATGCTCCTAGGGGCCACACTCCACCCCCAGCCCACCACAGCCACCTCTCCTGGGCCCCAAACACCCAGAAGGCTTGTTCCCTACCCCCCCCCACCACCCTCACATCCTCCCTGACCACATCCTGACTGCTGTCACCGTGTCCCCAGAACTGTCCTCTTCTCACCAGCCAATCAGGAGGGGCCCCCTGGCAGCACTGGTCTAGGTGTGCGTGTCCCAGCACAGAGTCCCTCGAAGGCACCCCACGGCCAGCCCTCAGAGCCCCTGGTCATCGGGCCTGATTCAACATGGCCACCTGTTGGTTTCTGGAAACACTCCAGCCACTGCCCACCCAACCAGAACCTTGCAGGGCTTCTCCAGGCCAATCAGGGACACGCTGCCCAAAGCCCCTGACCCCCAGCAGAAAGCCTAGTTCTCCTGGCCTGGGCTGTCTTCCTGCGAGACACCAGCCCCGCCTTCACCACAGGCCTGGAGGGCCAGCCATCCACCCGCTCCCAGGCACCCTGCCCCCTCTTTCCTTCATCTGTACCTCAGATGAGGGGCTCGCCCCACCCCGGGGGGCTGTCCTTGTCCCCTCAGGTCAGAAGGCTCCTTGAGCCCCTCCACCGGCTCTAGGACGGCTCTGCTCTCAGGGCAAAATCTCAGGGTGCACTGTGTCCCCAACAACAGAAGCACAGACCAAGAGTTCCCTTGTTCCTCCGTGTGCTGTATCATTTGCCCTACAACACCGCGCTGGTCGGATTCGCTCTGCGTTCTCGCTTCGACGGCCCCCGATCCGATCCATTCCGCCCCAGCGACTTCCCGAGAGCCTCACCCAGGCGAGAGTATGGGTATGGGGTAATACGAGGGTGCTTGCCTCAGAGCTTCCTCGCTGGCACCAAGTGTTAATATTTTTCTCAACCCACAGGCATCAGTGGGCACAAAAGAGCATCTTGTCATTGACATTCCTTTGGCTGTCAGGCGGGGCTTCAAAAAAAATTTTGTGTCGTGAGCAACTATTTTTCTGTTTCTGTTAAGTTGCTCACGTCCTTTGTCCATTTTGCTTGTTTTGTTTTTTTTTTTTTTTTTCCTCCTGCTCATTGCTTTGGAACAGCTCTTTGTATAGGAAGGGTATTGATGGTTTGTCAGGGTCAAGGGCACTTGGCTTCCACTTCCGGTGTTTTGGGGATACAAATGTTGTATTTTCCAGGCAGTGGATCTGTGGGTCATTTCTTTCATGTCTGTTGCCTCGTCCTCTCCCAGGTCTGATTAACATGGAATCGTACTTTTTGTCTGTACCCCTCTCCTTCCCTGGACTTATTCTTTACGTTGAAACTCTCATCCATCTGGAAATTCTTTGGGTGGTGTGGGAGTTTTCCTAGGGCCGCTGTGATAAAGTACTACAGACGAGATGGTTTAAAACAACAGAAATTCATTGTCTCACGTTTCTGGATGAGTCCAAAATCAAGGTGTTGGCAGGCAGGGCTGGCTCCTTCTGGAAGCTCTGAGGGAGAATCCTTCCCATACTTCCCCCCCAGCTTCTGGCAGCTTCTGCCAACTCTTAGCGTTCCTTGGCTTGTATGTGCATCACTCTGATCTCCTCATCCATCATCACGTGGTCCTTTCCTGTCTCTGCGTCCTCTCCTCTTCTTCTAGAGATGCCGGTTACTGGATTCAAGATGAGTTCATCCTGAAACCTTTAACTTATTATATCTGCCAAGACCTTATTTCCCATCGAGGTCACGTTCTGAGAGGTCCCAGGTGGATATGAATTTGTGGGGGACACCGGTCAACCCAGAATAGTGTGGGAGATGAAATGGGGATCCAGATGATCTTTTTCCTTAAAGAATCCTCTCCCTTGACCAGGGAGTCTCTTTAGTTTGTTAAATACAGTATATGAATTGTTTGACATGCGTGGGTCTGCTTCCGGGCTGTCAATGCCTGTGAGGTGCCATGTTGTTTTGATGAACACAGCTCCAAGGGACGTTCTTAAATGATGACATCTCTCTTGGAGGGGGTAGGCCATTTTCTCTGGCTTCTGATCGCACCTTCCTCACTGAGTCTTAATGGAGCCTGAGATCTGGAAGTTGGTCACGCTGTGGCTTGAAGGTCCTGGTCACAAGTGGATATGAAACCTGTGCCCCAAGAATCTCCAGCCTGTGCCCAGAACGAAAGGAAGTACGTCTGGGGCTGAGGGAGGGGGGACGGCTCAGCCAACCGGCGACCGCAGGCTGCAGCTATGCTGGGGGCAGCAGGTCCCGAAAACTTGCGTGTTCACCCTTACTCTGAACCGTAACGCCGTTCTACCCTCCAGGTGACGCTCACTGAAGCACTCACAAGTGTGAGAAGGGGGACGTGAGACCCATCTCTCTGCACTGATTCGATCTGTCTACCCGGGCCTTCACGGGAGAGATGTGCCCTCATCACCGGATGGAAATCGAGCTGCCAGGTGAGAAAACCGGCCCCTGGAAGAGCCAAATGGTGGAAGCAAAATGCCCGTCGAAGCACGAGTGGAGAAATAAAATGTGGTCTATTCAGCCGGTGGAATATTACTCAGCCATGAACAGGAACAAGCACTGGCGTGCACTACAACGTGGGTGGGCCTTACGAACGTCGTGCTCAGTGAAAGAAGCCAGACACAAAAGGCCACACGTTGTGAGATTCCATCTACGTGAAATGTCCAGAACAGGCAAACCCATAGAGACAGCAGAAGGCAGAGCGGCAGGTGCCAGGGGCCAAGGGAGGGATGCTTCCTTCCGGGGGAGACGGAAATGGTCCACAACTAGACAGAGGTGGGGGTTGCACAACATGTCCACTCGATGCAGCTAACGCGAATCCTCATGTTATGTGCACTTTACCACAGTTAAGAGAGATTCCTGCTGAAAAACCCGAGCCGTGGAAAATTAAAGGGCTTTGCAAACACCACACGGGGTATACTTTCTGCACTGTGAAAAGACGTGGACCTCAATTCAGGGCCTTTCTCTTATGTTCTTGGAGGAAGGAGGTGCAGGCAAAGTGGCGGGGGGGTGGGCACACAACCAAAACTCAGGCCCTGATTGGGGGCCGGGGGAGTGGGACAAATGTGAATGAGCTGCTCTGAAGGCCCGGCCAAGGCCCCGTGCTCAAAAATGCAAGGTTCTGCCTATCAGCTTGGCGAATAATTCGGAATTTACTGGAAAATAAGGCGGACAGGGCCTCCAGAAAGTGTAGTGTAGCTGCTTCGTTTATATAAGGCCATAATTTGCAGCCACATGTTTATCAGATGAAATCACTCTCCAGCTAAAAGGAGAAGGCCAGCATTACAGCAGGATCATTTAGGAAACGCCACTTAACAACTCTGGGCGCCTCCATTTTCCAATGCTCGCTTCCTGGAGCCTGTGGAGGCTTTTTAAGAAGAGATGATCACGTGAAATTATCTTCAAGATGGACACGCTGAGAAACAGGCACAAACTGAGCATATTTCTCAGGTGTGGCGGCTCGGAGCTGGAGGATGGCTTAAGGTTTACGTAGGCGTGATGTGGCCACAAGCCGAGGAACGCCAGGAAGCTCCCAGAAGCTGGAAGAGGCAGGGAAGGATCCCCCTGTCCCCCTGGCCTCTGGATCCTTTGGAGGAAGCAGGTCCCCACTGATGTCTGGATTCTGGACTTCTGGACTCCAGAACTTCTAGAGAATAAATTCCTCAATTTTTTTTAATGTTTATTTATTTTTGAGAGAGAGACAGAGACTAAGCAAGGGAAGAACAGAGAGAGAGTGACTCAGAATCTGAAGCAGGCTGCAGGCTCTGAGCTGTCAGCACAGAGCCCAACGCAGGGCTCGAACCCACAAATGTGAGATCATGACCTAAGCCAAAGTAGGACGCTTAACTGACTGGGCCACCCACGCACCCCATTAATTTTTTTTTAATGTTTATTCATTTTTGAGAGACGGAGCACAAGTGGGGGAGAGGCAGAGAGAGAGGGAGACACAGAAGCTGAAGCAGGCTCCAGGCTCTGAGCTGTCAGCACAGAGCTCAACACGGGGCTCGAACCCTCGAACTGTGAGATCATGACCTGAGCCGAAGTCAGACGTTTAACTGACTGAGCCACCCAGGCAGCCCAAGAGAATACATTTCTATTCTTTAAGCCACTGGGTTTGTGGTACCTCAGACCACAGTTTACGGCAGCCCCAGAACACGAATCCAGGTGCCCAGGGCAGAAGATACCAGACGCTCCGAGCAGGGCCCTGATCCAGAAGGACCACTGCCTTTCTTCCGTCTGCTCTGAATACCCCCTCCCCGGCCCCCCCCAGAAGCCCATCCCAAATGCTCTCTCACAACTGTCCCTTTCTTCCCTAAGTCCTGCGCTCCAACCTTCCAGTCTGGACCAACCGGTCTGAGCCCTGGAGAGAGCCCCTCCCTCAGGCATATGCTGGGGCAGCATGTTCTATTCTATTGGTTCAGCTGCCCTCGGGGCTGACACAGGCTGTTTGGTCTCCCTGGGGTCTGTGACTACCTCTCCCACCCCCTCTGAAAAAGAACAGGCTGTCTTTTTCCAATGTCCCCGCTCATCAACAAGTGTTTCTCCAGACGTGGATATGCAGAGGTGAAGGAGGCCAAAGGGCTCTGGCCTTTAGGGAGGCTGATGACAAACCAACCTATGAGCAAAGAGGCATTTCCAACAGGGACAGCTCTCGGGAAAGGAAAAATCCCGCGTGGTATTACACCAGTGGTTCTCACCCAAGGGCAATGCTGCGCTGCCCCAGTGGACCTCCCCTCCGATTGGAGGCTGGAGACGTTTTGGTCGCCACCGCTGGGGGAGGGGGGAGGTACCAGGGCATGTGGTGGATGGAGGCCAGGGATGCCGCTCAACATCCTACCGTGTACAGGATGGCCCCCACCGTGAAGAATGATCCGGCCCCCGGATGTCAGCAGTGCGGCCACGGGGACAGAAACTGACCAGGGCAGGGTGGTCATCCTGGATGAACCAGGAGGCAGAGAAGCACTCATCGGAGATGGTTGCTGATGCCTGTGCAGTGGGAGGGGGCACACAGACTGAGCTCCTGGGGAGGGCCGCCTAGGCGAGGGCGGTGAGCGCCAAGGGCAGGGGCAGCTGGGGCTGGTCTCAGAACAAGGAGACCAGTGTGGCCAGCAGGGCTGAGGCTGGAGGGGGAAGGGCCAAGGTCAGGAAGGTCAGATCCCGCAGGGCCTTGCGAACGTGGGACGGGACGGATGGAGTTTCAATTTTCATGCAAGTCTGATGGGGAGCCTGGCTGGTTGGAAGCAGTGAGAACCAGGACAAGAGTGACATCTGGAAGGGGTCAGCTAGGCTGTATGTGGCAGGTGGACTGTGGGATGGGGGCGGCGGCGGGGGGGTTGTTGTTGGTCCACAGCTCCAGCAGGTGTCTGGGGCTAGGAGGGAGGGGATTGCTGGTGGCTGTGATCGGGCCACAGCCTGACACAGGACAGTTCCGGTTACAGGGGGAAGTAAGACAGGCTTTCAAGGTCCTGTGGGGACCCGCGCTTCAGATCCTTCCCTGGTGACCAGTGGGCTCCCTAAATGGAGACTCGGAAGGCTCCCAGGGAAGAAGGTTGAGATGGGCCGAAGAGACCCCTTTGGGGGTCCCTCTCCAAATCACACAGTCCCCCTGCCGCCATGCCCAGGCAGAAACACACAAAAGCCCTGCTTGAGACCTTGGCTGAGAGGCCCCTGGAAAAGGAGGGGTCGCACCCTGCCCCACTCTGCTCTTAAAGACAGTCTGGATCCTCACGGACCTCAGGCGGGGCTCGAAGGGCTTCTGTGCCAGCCCCTCACAAGGGACAGAGCGGGCCCACTCCTCGGCCTAAGTGCCCCGTACGGGTCAGCCACCTGGGCCCGTGGGAATCCCCTGCCTCGGGGCCAAGTCCCTGTGGAGCCCCCTGTCGCAGTGGGGACACTCTGCCTGGGGAGCAAGTCCTGCCCCACTGGTGGCCCACAGAGCCATTAGCCTCCGGGAACCTGGAACAAAGCAGCTCCTCACTTAACCTCTCCAAAGACTCAGACGAGCTGTGGTTGTCCCCTCAAAATCCACATCGCCTGCCACCAGGAGCCCCGCGTGGCTGTGGTTTCTTCAACGACACACCCCCTTCGACTCGATCCTTCCGGCGGCCCACTGGTTTTCGCTTCAAAATGGCATTTTGTTCTGATAAAACTCTTCCTTTGAACACGACTTACTGGCGTAGAATCCACAGATCACGCGGCTCATGCCTTGGGAGCGCCTGGGACAGCAGTCTGTACTATGGTCAGACGCCTGCCATCACCACCCCATCCGCTTCAGAACATTCCCACCCGAGAGAGAGACCACGGATCCTCTGTCCTGCCAACAAGACCCTGGAGCCCCATCCTTGTTTTCTGTTCCCATGCAACTGGCTTCGTTACTGATCACCAACCGCACTGGCCCCTCCCTGTGTGTGGCCGCAGGGCGGGCAGCCTCCAGAGTCGCCTCCTCTCCTCCACCTGTGACCCAGGGCCTCGTGGCCTTCATCTGGGCAAGGGCTCCTCCTGGCCACAAAGTCCATCCCCTGGCCCAGTTTCTGCCGTGATGATCCTGGTTACACTTCTGGACCCAGTGAGACGTCCCAGGCAGCCCACAGCCCAGGGTTTTGCCTTGTCAGCATCTTTGGCGACAGCCCCCACCTGGCTCCCCTCCCAGCCTATCTACGCATCACCACAGGGCAGGGGCAAAGGTGTCCCTGTGGGCCAGTCACAGGTTTGACACACAGTGTCTTAGCCACCTCTTCTTGCCCTGGAGCTCAGCATTCTTTATGACCCTCCTCTCTCCCAGGCCAACGGTGGCCCCGGGGGACATCTGGCAATGACAGGAGACATACCTTTGTGATTGTTCCCACCCGAGGAAGGGGGAACTGGCATCCAGGGGGGTAGAGACCAGGGATGCTGCCCGGTACCCTACAAGGCACAGAACAGTCCCCACCACCGAGAGTGACCCGGCCCTACATGTCAGCAGTGCTGAGGTCAAGAAACACTGTGTTCATGGGGCGCCTGGGTGGCGCAGTCGGTTAAGCGTCCGACTTCAGCCAGGTCACGATCTCGCGGTCCCTGAGTTCGAGCCCCGCGTCGGGCTCTGGGCTGATGGCTCAGAGCCTGGAGCCTGGTTCCGATTCTGTGTCTCCCTCTCTCTCTGCCCCTCCCCCGTTCATGCTCTGTCTCTCTCTGTCCCAAAAATAAATAAACGTTGAAAAAAAAAAATTAAAAAAAAAAAAAAAAAGAAACACTGTGTTCATCAGTTGGAAAAAAATACTGATTTACGTCCCTAACTCATAGACACACCAGAATAAATTCCTGGGGACTTAGATGGTACAAGCCAGGGTGATCCCTCCTAAGGATCGCTTTTTGCTGAATGATTTTCAGATCTTCCAGAAACTTTTTTTTGTCCAATTATCTATGGCAACGGGCTGGTCCCAAAGTCATTTTGGTTCAGCAACAGAGTCGTTTTTAGATCCCCCTCCCGTGACCATGGCAACAACGGGGCCAGATTCCCTCCTGGCGTCTGTGAGATACCTCCTCTCTCCCTCCCCACTTGGTGCATTTACATGAACGCAGCATCCTAGGACCTCTATTAATTAACTGAAGTTAATTAATGTGTTAATTTTTTTTTTTTTTTTTGAGAGAGAGAGAGAGATGGAGAGTGAGCCAGGGAGGGGCAAAGAGAGAGGGAGACAAATCCCAAGATGTGGGCCTCAAACTCGCGAACCGTGAGATCACGACCTGAGACGAAATCAAGAGTAGATGCTTAACCGACTGAGCCACCCAGGCGCCCCTAGTAACATAATGACAGGACGCGAAGTCTCCTAGACTCCACAGAACCCCTCAACCAATGGTTCTCATTCTGGGGTTGACTTTTCTCTGAGGGGACACCTGGCAATATGTGGAAACATTTTAGCTTATCACGACTCGGGGGGTGGGAGGGTTGCTCCACATCCAGTGGGTGGACAGACCAGGGATGCTGTTCAACACGCACGGGACAGTCCCCACCACAGAGAAGGACCCAGCTCAGGTGTCCCCAATACCGAGGCTGAGAAAATGTGCTTTAAATAAGAGCAAAGTTCACACGCTTTGGGGTGTCCCCAGGGCCTCCCAGGCACAGCAGACATCAGCGAGATTCCAAGCCCAAGTTCACCTACTGCACAATATTCAGAATGAGGGAGCGAGAGCGAGCCGGCCTTGTCGGGGGACCACGCCAGCTGCGGGGCCTATGGACACCTGCCCCAGCCCGTTCAGGCTCCTTTCTCTACCTGACTCCCCATCCCTTAGCTTCCGTGCCTTCATCTTGGCTCCCTGCTAAGCCAGCAGGCAGACTCCTCCTCGGGGACCACCTAGGGGAGACACGGGCTTCCCAAGGGCCTACGGGCTGGGCTCACCTCTTGTACTTTTTTTGTGCCACCTGTTCTCCCACTAGCTCCTGATAAATAGCATCTCCACACATAGGCGAGGATCCCAGGGATCTTCCCAAGCAGTGGCCGGAGACCCTGCGCACCAGGAAATGAAAGCCCCGGGAGCATCCCAGAAACCTGAGAAGCGACATCTCAAATGTCACCCCTCCACTCCCTCTGTCCCACCCATCCTAGGACGGGATGGAGATGCTCAGAGAGACGAGCAGGAGGACCGGGGCAAAGCCCCGGCGGGCCTGCCGCTGACACACTGCTCTGACTACACTTGCAAGGATGCGGTGGCATCGGCCTCCGAGGGAGACGACCTTTGCCAGGGCTTGCTGGGGGAAGCTCTCGTGTGTCCCTCTTCCTCCGCCAACAAGCCCTGACCGACCGGGTCACAAGCTCGCCGGGTGCTGGGCGCCTCTCCGCGGGCATGACTCCTGACATCTGCACTCGGGGGAAAGAGGCGAGGGCGGTTCTGCTCTCACGGTAACCCTGAAAGCCAGCTCTGCACCTGCCTCGTTAACCCTTTATGCTGAATGATTTTCAGACCTTCTGGAAACTTTTGTCAAATCAGCTATGGCAGCGGCTGGTCCCAAAGTCATTTTGGTTCATTAACAGAGCCGCTCTTAGATCCCCCTCCTGTGACCGTAGCCAACACTGAGGCCAGAGACCTCCGTGCGCCCCCGATCACAAATCTTCGCCAGCCCCCAGGTGGGCACGCAGTCTCCCAGGCCTGGTTCTAAATACACCCCTGGTAAAGTCCCACGAGATCCGCTCTTCCCGAGCCGGGTCCTTGTCTGTCTACTGTCACCCCAAACGTAAGGACGTGTGCGAGATCTGGAAGATTCCTAATGGGATGCTTCCAAACTTGATGAGGCCAACTTGGCCACCTCCCTTAAAACGTTTCTTTAAATGAGTGAGACGCAACAAGATGAACTCTACCGGTGTGATTGTTCGTCCAAAATTGCTTCACTAAATAAAGACGAAATTTGTCCCTTACCCAGTGTTACGGGCTGAAGTGGGTCCCACCCACCTCCGCACCCCAATTCCTCATGTTGAAGCCCTACTCCCCCGCGCTCCAGAATGCGACTGGAGTCGGAGATAGAGTCTTTAAAGAGATGGTTAAGTTAAAATGAAGTTATTAGGGTGGGCCTGATCCAACAGGACTCCTGTCCTGACAAGAGGAGATTAGGACACAGACACAGAAGGAAGAAACCAACCGTGCCAACACCTTGATCTTGGGCTTCTGGCTTCCAGATCTGCGAGACAATGCATTTCTGTTGCTCGAGCAGCCTGGTCTGTGGTTCTTTGTCACAGTGGCCCTGGGAGATTCGTACACCCAGCAGAGACAGAAATGAAATGCCTGTAGCTGGGTCCCCTCTCGCACAGGCAACCCTGCTGAAGCAGGGCAGAGCTAGGGTATAAACGAATGAGTCAGACCTGGACGGCTTATTCATTGCTCCGACTAACCCGCAGGCCGAACCCTTGAATCACTACTTTATTTATCATCAGCCACGGGCTCAGAAAGTCTCGACGAGGAAATGAGTAGAACCCAAACTCATCGGCTGTGTCTCTGAGACGGGCCTAATCGCCGAGGCCCCTTCTGGGCCAAACTGCAAAGAGGTAGAGTGACAGGGCCCGTCGGGGACCCGGCGGTGCTCAGACAGAGCCCTTTGTTCTGCTATGCTGTCCGTCCGGAGGAGGGCAGAGAGAAGGGCCTGTCTTGCTCTGCGGGGAGGCCGAGCAGGGGCTGCCTGGCACAGTTGGTCAGGGATGCTGGGCACACAAAGGGCTGGTGGATGGGGACTGGTGGGGGAGGGCAATGTTCAGAAGGGGTCGGGCGGCCCCAGAACGTGCTGTTTCCTCCCGTGGAGTTAAAGCAGCTATGGCATGGCTGGGGAACAGGCAGAGAAGGACGCACAAAGAGCAAAAGCTAGAGAGTCTGTGCTTGAGGACGTTCCGGCGTCTGGGGCCAAGAGCCACGCTGATCTGGGGCCACCTCCAAGTCGCTCTCGAGAAGAGAATCTAATACCTCTAATCTCGGAAGAAAACCAGTAGTTCGTTCTGAGATGAGGGACGGTTCCTGCAGAAATCCAGGTCAGTTGTAAGACAAAGAGAAAGACAACGGCATCTGCTGTCCCAGTGAGCGAAGATGGCCCTGGCTCGCCTCTTGGTCCTCCTCCGCTGTCCATTCTTGGGGCACGATGCCTAACTCCCCCTCAGTCCTTTCCCAACCGTGTCTCCTTTTTATCAGGACTCTAGATTAAGAACTGACCAGATGGCAGAATTCAGTTGCTGGCCGCTCTACCCCACGCCTGCCCTTGGCTGCCGTTCCCTGGGAGCAGATCAAACACCAAAGAGTCACTGAGGCAAAGGTAGGCCTGGGGCAATAACCAGATTTCACCCCAGAGCGGTGGTTCTTGAGCCCCAAGAAACCCACAGCCACATCTGGTGGGCACAACTTGAGGGGTATTATTGACCTCTAGTGGGCGGAGACCAAGGATGCTGCTTGCTATCCCTGTAATGCGTGGGGTGGCTTCCACAGCAAAAAATAACCCAGCCCCAAATGTCAATGGTGCTGCAGTTGAGAAACATGCTCTAGCAATTTGGTCTTTGCCAGTTGGAGGTTTCTAATGACCCTTCATGTTTCTGGAAAGCCCAGGGGACCATCTCTGAGGTCGCCACTTGCCTGAGCTTCAGTTTCCACACTGAGAAAAGAGGAACCCAGACCGCTTACGGCTGGTTGGCAGAATAAAAGAGATGGGTATAAAAGCTTCCGACACAGAAGATGCTCAATAAAGAGCAGAGCTGTGCAGGGATCTGCTCATGCAATTCCCTCTTCCTGGCTTGATTGAACACCTCCATATCCTTCGAGGCCTGGCTTGGACCCTGCCACTTCTTCCAAGGAAACCTGCCAGAACTCCTCCAAGCCCCAAAGCTTGCATTGCTTATCCCTGATTCTGTCTTCACAACTTCCTGCGCCACCTCTGTTGCTGCACTGACTACGCACTCTGAATTTCATCATTCCTCGGGGAGGGAGAACACTAGAATGTCCCTCCTCCAGGGCATGAGGGCTCATCTCTGTCCCTGGGGCCTAGCCCCCAGTGCTGGAAGGATCAGCCCTGGCTTAACTGAACTCTAAGCTCACCCAAGACACAACTTTGGGGGGGGGGGGGCAGACAAGGAAAGGGAAGTGGCAAGTTAACAAGCCCCTGTTGGGGACAGAAAACAGACCCCACAGCCAAACAGAAAGGGGACATTCCCAAGTCTCCACCCTCTTCTCCAAGCCAGAGGCCTGGAACCGAGAGAGGGTCTCAGGGACGACTTCCAACCAGAAAGATGCAGCTGAAGCTCGGGGAACAGGTGTAACGTGCAAAAGCAAAGGTGGAATTTGTGGAATTTTCCATGTGGAAGATAAAGGAGCAGTAAAAAGATCGTCTTTTGGATACAAACCATACAATGGAAAGTTGAACAAAACTGGGATCACTGAAGTCAGGGGCTGCATAAAATACGAGGGGGCTGTATGCCAGAGACACGAAGGTTATCGAAAAGGGCTTGGGTTTTAAGGTTGAGAAATGCTGATTGAGGCCAATCCATTCATTTTGCAGGTGAAGACACAGACAAAGAGACTTGACCAAGGTCAGGACCCCAGACACAGGACCCTCCGTGAAAGCCTGCCTGGCTGTGCTCCAGGGAGACAACGACCAGGGCCATGCAACCAGAAGATTCCAGTCCTGTTCATTGGGGAGGGGGGGGGGGGCATCCTGGCCAGGGCAAGCCCACACTGAATGTCTGTAGAAGGCATGACTTTGGGCTCTGACAATGTGTCCTGGGGCAAGCAAGGCCAAAAGCTACCTTCCATAAGGGCCAGAACATTCTGGAAGTAAAGGGAGCAGATATCTCTCTGTAGCCCTCTTTACATTCCATCTACCCAGATTCATCTCCTGAATGAGCTATAAACCCAGACTCCCCAGCCCGTCTGGCAGATGCCGGACAAGGATCCCCCACAGTTGGGAAAGAAGAGAAATTAATGCTGATTAAAACCGCCCAGTGCAAGGCCCTTGCCAGAGCCGGCCCATCGGACGATGAAACAACTTCCCAGCTCAGATGCCCAAGGGGCCCCCCCACTGCTCCTGGATGCCTTAAGAGACTGGAGCCTCCAAGGCCAGAATACACCTCAGAAAGGTAGGAGCTGGGACCCTCCACCTGCAAGACACAATGTCCCCACCAGCTCCCACCTCAGACAAAGAGGTGTGAGTGAGAGAGGCTTTCCCTTAAAGTCCCCTAGCCTACAGGGCGCCCGGGAGAGAAGGGAGAGGAGGGAGCGCATGTGGGCTGGCTGCTGCTGGCTGCCGCCGTGGCTGCCCTGCCTCTCCCCGGCTGTGAGCTCAGCCGCCGCCGGGGGACAGATTTCCTGTATGTCGTTTTACCCATTTAAGTCCAAGGATGCAACTCCGAGGAGGTGGTGACAGCTTAGCACACGCGTTCCCTCCCCCCTAAACCCAGTTCCGGGCCCCCAACGAGGTCCGGAGTCTCCTTCTCTGCTCCCTGGGACCCCAGGGCTCCAGCCAGCCCTGTCTTAGGAGAGTGGTGTGGTTTTCCAAATACCAGAACACCAGCCTAGAGGGCACTGGGACTCGCTCTGGTTACCCAGTGGTTGGGGATGAAGTCGGGAAATAGGAGAATCCAGAAAGGGGACCCCCCAAATGATATGGGCTGCACCCCAATGTCTGTACAGGGCCACTCTTGTCCTTTCCTCTCCTATCCCCCCCACCCCAACTGGCTCTCAGTTCTTGCCACAGTTTTTTCCCCCTCTCCCATCCCCCATTTCCCCCCTCCCCATTCCGCCGGCCTCCACACCAGGGAGTTCAGACCTCCAGGATTTGAGCACCCACTGAATCCCAGGCGCCTCCTTCCCCCAGGAACCATTCCCTACCCCGTCCACCGAAGGCAGACGGTCCCAGGCCGTCCTACACCGTTTCCCTCAATCGCATCTCAGCTGTCCCCCCACCGGCCTTGCCCCACGTCCCCAGCCTGGGCCTCTCAACCCCGCCTCCTTGCCTCCCCGCTCCTAGCCCCGTTTCCTGCGACCCCCCAACTACCACTAAAGCCACGTCCTCCAGAGAAGCTGCTCAAAGCCACAAGACCTGCTCCCTCCCCATCCGTAAACTCCCTCACCAGGCCCTTCCCATCAACTTTCTCCTCAACCATCCCGCTCCCACCCCATCGCCAGCAACCCCTTCACGACCCCCAAGCTCGTTCCCGCTCCCTCGACTCCTGCCTTCGCGCCTCCTCCCGTTAATCCCCAGCTCCGTATCCTCCAAGGAAGCCCGCCAATGCGAGCCTGGAGATCGAGCCCCCAACCCGCGGCCGCCGCCACTCACCTTGGCCTCGGCCGCCGCGCGCCGCCGGTCCCGGGCCGGGTCCCCGCCCGGCCGCCCGCCCGACCGACCGCCCACCACTGGTCGGGCCGCTCCGCCCCGCCGCGCCCGCCGCTCCCCCGCGCGCTCCCGCTTCCGGGTTTCGGAGGGGCGGGGCTGGGGCGTGACGCCAGAGCGCCGCAGGGCGGAGCGTCCCGAAGACCCGCCTCCTCCCTACGGGCTCCGGCCACCGCCTCCTGCCTCTGGTGGATGAAACCAAGTGTGAGGGGAACACAGCGAGGCGCGCGAGCCGGGTTCGCCCGCTCCACCCGCAGGCACGCTCCCCGAGGTCCGTGGCCACCCCTCCTATGGCGCCGCAATATGGCCCGGTCCGGAGCGAGGGGGCGGGCACACGGACTTGAAGAGCCGGCCTTTGAGTTAAAGGCGGGAAATGGCGGATTCGTCGGGGCGCAGTGCTGGGTGAGTTGAGGCGCCGCGGGCCTGGATTTTGTCGGTGCCGGCGAGAAGGCCATGGCCGGGAACTGGTGGGGGAGGGCCAGCAGCGTTGGGGGTTGGGGATTTGATCCCTTCTGGACCCACCGAGGGTGCACAGGCTCGGGGAGGCGGGGTGCGGCCTCTGCGCATGCTCGGGAGCGTGGGCGCGGAACTAGACCTTGAGTCCCGAGTCAGTTATGTGGGTGCGGGGCGAGCCTTGGCTAGTGGCTTAACCTTTCTGTGCTTCCGCCTTCCTCCCCTGCGAAATCGGCGGAATGACGCCGCGGCTCAGTCTTGTAGGCCTTGTGTGAAACTGAAAAGCTCTTACAACAGTGCGTGGCTCCTGAATGTGATCTGGGGTTATTACAGTTAACGTTTTGTAGTGGACAGTGCTGGGCCACTAAACTATCTCCTTTAATCTTTCCAGTCTCTTTTTTTCTACTCATCCCATTTACAGGTGACATAATAGAGGCTCAGGGAGGGAAGGTCATTTGTCACAGCAGGAACAAGAGAGACAGACTTTGAACACTTGGCGGTGCCAGGTGTGATGCTTGGGCTGGGTTTGTTTTATTTGTGCTTTCGACCCATGTTTATTGTTCCAGTGCAAATTGAAGTTAAATAGGCCGGCTGAAATCGGTTGGGTTTTCACCACCCTGCGTTATCCTGAGATTCCCATTAGTCTCTCTGACGTTTTGGGGGGGGGGGTGGTACCAGAGGCTGGCACAGGTGCAATGAACTCCCCTCCCCACATTCAGTTTGACTCCAGAGCCCTAGCTCTGACCCCATAGGGAATCTTTGCTCTGTCCCTTGCCAGCTCTGAGACTTGCCAGGGGTGACCTGTTCAAACCCTCAGGTCCTCGTCTGGAAAACAAGGATAAAGCAGGCCAACAGTGAGGTAGTTGTAGGATTGGGAGGATTTTGCGAAGGAGCAGAGCTTCCGGCACCTAGTGAGCATTTGTGAGGTTGCCTCTCCCCACTGTGGCCCAGCACCGACTTGGGGTCCTCAGAACATGCCATACAGGAGGTGGCTGCCGTGAGCTGAACAGGTCACTTTGTGACCAGTGGGGCTTGTGTCCTGATGTCAGCAGGGGTTACAGCACCAGGCCCCTGCCCTGCCCCGCCCCTCAATGTGCACCTTCTGAGTTGCTGGTCTCTGTTCGTGGCATTCCCCCTTGCCCAGACGGGACACCTGGGAGGCATCGCTGACTCTCCTGATTCAAGGTTCCCTCTCCCCCATGACATCAGGCTTCATTCTTTCTTTCCTTAAATAGAGATGAAAGGTACATAACATCAAATTAACCATTTTATTTAAAAAAAAAATTTTTTTTTCAACATTTATTTATTTTTGGGACAGAGAGAGACAGAGCATGAACGGGGGAGGGGCAGAGAGAGAGGGAGACACAGAATCGGAAACAGGCTCCAGGCTCCGAGCCATCAGCCCAGAGCCCGACGCGGGGCTCGAACTCACGGACCGCGAGATCGTGACCTGGCTGAAGTCGGACGCTTAACTGCGCCACCCAGGCGCCCCAAATTAACCATTTTAAAGCAAGCGATTTAATGGCCTTCACAAGGTGCAGCCACCAACTCTGTCTAGTTCTAGAACATTTTCACCAGCCCAGAAGGAAACTTTGTATGTATTTGCAGTCACTCCCGGTTCTTCCCGCAGCCTGCTGCCCCTGACAACCACCAATCAGCTTTCTGTCTCACTCGGCCTGTTCTGGACTTTTCACAGGAAATCATACAATGTTGCCTTATGTGCCTGGCTTCTTTTACCTAGGATAATATATATACTTTTAAAAGGTTTATTTATTGAAGTAATCTCTACCCCCATTGTGGGGCTCGAACTCACGAGTCGCATGCCCCATCAACTGAGCCCAGCCAGGTGCCCCCAGGATAATATTTTTGAGATTCATCCATTTTAGCATGTATCAGTACGTCTTTTTAGGGCTGAATAACATTCAGGGTTCCTTGTTTTCTGGCAGGAACCTATGGCCCATGAAGCAGAAGATATTTACTGTCTGGCCCTTTACAGAGAAAGGTTACCAGTTAGGAGCCTATAGAAATAGATCTGAGCCTTTAAGCTGGGAAGTCAGGACTCTGCCAGCCCAGCCCAGCCCAGCCCAGCTTTCTCTCCTCCTGATCCCGTATCCCTGCCTGGGTTCCCTGCAAAGCCATAGGGCTGATCAGTTGCCATTTCGACATCATTCTTCTCTGCCCTGTGCCCTTGGCCTTGTTGACCCCTGTCTCTGGACGTCCTTCGCCACGAACCTGAGCAAACAGGGCTTTGTCTCTCGCCTATCCCCCACCTCTTTGCCTGTCCGGGGCACTCTTCACATTGCCTGACGGGAAAACGCTGTTTTTGCCTCTCAGGAAGGAGCTCCGTCTCCCTTTACCAGGTGGCATCAGGCGCATACAGTTGGCACTTAAACGCCTGCTGAATTAATGAACCCCTGACCGAAGTTGAGATCTTTGAGGCTTGGCAAACATGCCCATTCTTCTCACTCTTACCCCTCTGGGCCCTCCTCAGCTTCGGCCGGGCAGGAGCTCTGTGTCTGTGTTCCAGTGAAGGCGGCCCGGACTCACGGACATCAGGGTGCCGGGACTGGGTTGTCCCGAGGAAGCCCAGGCTCCTCGCTGCCTTCCCTGAGCCTAGCCGACTATGTTAACAAGACCCCCATCTCCCTCTTCTAGGAAGCCTTCCTCGGGGGGCCCCGGTACTCCTAGTGGCGCTAAGATGAAAGGAAGCAGAACACAAGGTGAGCAAAATTGCAAGCTACCTCACGATCCAGTTTCAGAAAGTGCTTTTGGGGAAGAAAAGCCCGGGCCGGAGCAGGGAAGCTAGGACTTTATTTCACACACTCCTTCGTGTGATGCCGAATCTGGTCACCCAGCCCTGCAGCCAGGGGTGCGGCAGATCCCGGCGGACGTCATCCAGGGCAGCGGGCCCTTCCAGCCGTGGGGGGGGGCGTGTCACGGGCTGTGCGCAGGACTCGCCACTAGGAAGTGTGGGTGAGGAGAACATGAGCCGAACTTGTTATTGACCCCTGGAGTCTCCGTTTCTTCTCTGTAAGCGCCTCGGGGGCGTGCCCACATCTGGGGTCCCCGTGTGGGTCTGCAGTCACTGCTCACAGCCTCCCTTGACTCTTGGCAGTCAGCGCCACTTGGGGCAGTAGACTGGAGGATCCCCCTCGTCGGAGCTCAAGCCTCTGACACAGTGAACTGTTTTCCTCCAAGTGTGCTGTGGGCCAGTGCAGAGTTAGAGCAGAATTCCAGTTCCAAGGGACTGGAGGTTCCTACGCTCCAGTGCTGCTCGATGATCTCGTCTCTGACGTTTATTATGTTTGCACGTGGTCTGGTTCTTGAACGCAAATTATATCCTTCGTCACAATACTGCTTCTGTGGAGAATCCACCCCTGTTTAAAACAAACACGTACATTTTAGTTTCTGGAAACTTGAAACTGCTTGTCAGAGATGTTCAAGGAACCCCAGGCCTCCGATCCTTCCAGAGGAGCAAAACCCTTTGCTGATGGTGTTGGACTGAAAGCAGGATGGTTTCCTGTGCTTAGAAAGGGGGGGGGGGGGAGTGGGGTGTTCTTTGCCCTGATCCTCACTTGACGTCCAGCGGCAGACCCTTGGTGTATCTTGATTTTTCTCTCCCGGCCCCTGCCTGTTCTTGGCCTTGACCCTTAATGCCTCCTGCCCGATCGTCTGAGCCCGCTCACCCCGCAGGCGTGGCTCTTCCATATCCAGGGCTCACTCGGGCCAACCACTAGCTCCTCGTCCAGCTCCATGCTCCCCATGAACTCTGGATGTACCTCCTTTCCACTCAGGGCTGTGGCCGCATCTCCAGCCCCAGTGAAAGATGAAATCCTGGCATGAAGATCCTGTTGGGATCACGTGTCACTTAACCAAGTTGTCAAACTGTGTGATGTTAATCGTGTCACTCTTTCTGGGTCTCTTCAGTAAAAAGGGGACATCTCTGAGCTCTGGGTGTGCCTAGAAAAAGCGTAGAATCGTGCACTGGATGCCTGGCTGAGCACCTACTCCCTACTGGGCAGTGGCATTTAGCCTTGAGCAAACCAGACTGGCTACGCATCAGATGGAGAAGTAAGGAGACATGGGGTGTGTTGGACCTTGTGGATAGAACAGGATGTGGGTGGCTTCCTGGTCCAAGGGAGGTGCTGGGCTGAGCGGAGCTGGGAAGGAGGGCAGGTGCAGGCACGTGCCTGCTGGTTGGAGGGACAGCAAAAGTGGTCACGGTGTCAGGAACAGGAGTGAGGGCAGCGAGGTGGGAATATGAGATGCGCGAGGTGCGTGGAGGCACTCAGGCTTTACCAGCTAATGGATCTGCAAGGCAGCCCATTCTCAGCCACCAAGGGGGCAGCCGGCCAGGAGGACACAGGGTGTTTTAGGGAGGAGGGTGCCAGCAAGTGCTGTGCTCAGAGTGAGGACTAAGAATTGGTTGGTGGGCTTTGGGGCGGGGAGATCTCAGCGGTCTTGCCGAAAGGGGTTTCTTTGGTGCAGTGGTGATCGGGAAAGCCAGACTGGACCAGAGTGATTCAGGAGAGAGGAGAGGAAGAGGAGCTGGCATCGTAAAGGGGAGTGGAGAAGTGGGGGCAGAGGGTCTAGGTGGAGGGAGAAATAATGGCAGGAAGACCACTGGAGAGGGGGACTGGGATTGGGGAGCGGGGGTGAGGGTGAGGGCCGGGCTCTGGCACCTAGAGTGGAGGGTTTGCTTTACCCCAAAGCACAGAGGTCCCTCCACGTGGTGGGGCCGGGATATGGCCCTGAACTTGGGAGGCTGCTGGATGCTGAGGTGGGAGGGTCTCCTGGGGCTGCTTCTGTCTTGCCAGTGAAGTGGAATCTGGTCCCTAGCTAACTGGAGGGATGGGCCCCCTGTGGGAAGTGGGAGGAGAAAGTGCAAGGGAGGGTCCAGGAGAAAGGGGGGGGGGAGACAGAGCAGAGGACTGTGCGTGGTCACTGGGGCTGTTGAGAGACACCCCCTTGCTGCCACAGAGCAGCAGGAAGGGTGCCTGGGGCTGCGCTGTCACCAAGATGTATGGCTTGGTGCTGAGCATGGCTCCCGAGCAGTCCTAAGCTAGGTAATGGGGGTAAAGAGGCGTGAAAGTCCTGTACCATGAGTGGGTCATACACAGACCTGGGTGAAGGAAGGGGTGGTTGGGGTCTTGACCGCAGGGAGTGAGCTGGGAAAGACAGGAGGAGGCAAATACGTGCCCCTCTGTGGAAAGTCTTGCTTCCTGTCCCTTCCCTGCCCCTGAATCCACTTTCTGCTTTGAGCTTATTCCCTCATATTCCTCCATCATAGCTCCTGCAGCTCTCTGGGGCTCTGTCCCTAGCCCAGCGACTTGGATGCCGCAAGTATCCCATCCATGTTGTTGTATACTGTTGGTGTCCCATACATGCTCGAGGATGCCAAAGGACAGGATCTGAGAGGAGCAAGGAGGAACAGTTCTGCTGTCCCTGCTGTTGATGGGGGGCGGGGGGGGGGTTGGTGAGGGGGCATAGTACCGGGCTCTCCATGGCAGGGGCGGGGGGGTGGGCCAGTTCTCACACTCCACTGTCGTAGTTTTGTTATAAACCAACAACGTGTCCCCCACAGGTGGAAGAGTGGTTGAGTCCCGATACCTGCAGTACGAGAAGAAAACCACCAAAAAGGTAACGACTGTTTTTTGACCGTTCTGAATAGAGTTCCGTCAGAACTTGGAATTCTGACACAAGTCACGTGAGCCAGGCACAGCATGGTCCCCGAACAAGCCTTTCGGGGATTTTACCCAGCAGCCTCTGTGATTGTCTCGTCCTTCGTTCCCAGTCTTGAGTCTCTTTTGTGAGCGGCGGTCTCTCTGAGGATCCCCTTTGCAAAGACATGACCTCGATTGAAACCTGAAATTGTTCCTGCCTTTCAGCTTGATAATTCCTTTCTGGATTCTGTCCGGAAACAGTTCTGTCGGGTGCCCAGCACACAGTCTTTGGCCTTGGCGGGTATTTATAGAATTTTAAGTTTATTTATTTTGAGAACTAAGGTGAGAGCAGGGGAGGGGCAGAGAGGGAGGGAGAGAGAGAAAATCCCAAGCAAGCTTCGCACTGTCAGTGCAGAGCCTGATGCAGGGCTCAAACTCACAAACTGCAAGATCACGACCTGAGCTAAAATCAGGAAGAGTCAGACGCTCAACCAACTGAGCCACCTAGGTGCCCCCTTGACTGGGGTTTGAAAAACACCTACCGGGTCTTCGAGAAGGACTACATACATAAACAAACTTAAGTAATAGTGTGACTTAAGATCCAACTTGAGGAAAAAGGAAACCTTTTCACAAACTGATGTCACTCCTTGGGCGTGGTTTGTTGTTTTCAACAGACTTAGTTGTTTTTTTTGTGTTTTTTTTTTTAGAGGAGTTTTAGGTTCACAGCAAAATTGAGCAGAAATCCAGAGATTTCCCGTAGAATCCCTGCCCCACACCCTCACAGCCTCCCTGGTCAACACCCACCCCCCCCCCCCCCCCACCAGAGAGATGCACATTTGTAACTGATGAACCTACACGGACACGTCATCAGCCAGAGTGATTTTGTTGAAGTGATTTTCAACAAAAGATCACAGTCCGTGCCTCATAATTTTAATGTCGCCTTGCAGACTTGTTTACAGCGCCCTATGTGTCTCCCTGCTGAGGTAGTTTCCATCTCTAAGAGCTTGTCCATTTTCTTTCTTCTTTTTTTTTTTTTTCCATCTCTTAACATACAGTTTACGTAGAGTGAGGCGTCACTCTCCAGCCTACAGTTCTGCGAGTTTGGGCAAAAACTCACCCAGTCACAGACACACCACAGTCAAGATACCGAACAGTCTGTCACTCCCAAGGTCCCTCGGTGCTCCAATGAAGCCAGCCCCACTGCATCCCAGGCGGTTACCTGTTTCCGTTTCTGTAGCCTTGCCTTTTCCGGAAGGTCATTTAAAAGGTGTCACACGGGATGCAGCCTCTTGGCGTCTGGCCTCTTTCACGTAAAGGAGAGGAGGTCTCTCCCTGTGGTTGCCTGTCACAGTGAGTGTTGGTTCCTTCTGATGGCTGAAGAATGTTCCATGCTGTGTTTAGCGTTTGCGAGGGAAGGACATTTGGTTTGATTCCCATTTTGAGCAATTGTGAACAAAGCCACCTCAAACATTCCTGTTGTGGGATTCCGTGTAGATGCGTTCTCGGGTCTCCCAGGAGAGGAATTGTAGGGTAGGTGTATTTTTGGCTTCGTAGGAAACTGCTCACCTGTTACCCAAAGTGGCTCCAGGTCAAAGTGGCTCCGCTGTGGAGAGCTCCAGTCGGTACTTGTGAGATGGAAACCATTCTGGTGGGTGTGATGTGGTATCTTGTTGTGGTTTTAATTTACATTTTCCTTAACAACCGCTGATCTTGAGTATTTTTTTTTTTAATTTTTTTTTTTTTTAACGTTTATTTATATTTGAGACAGAGAGAGACAGAGCATGAACGGGGGGAGGGTCAGAGAGAGGGAAACACAGAATCCGAAGCAGGCTCCAGGTTCTGAGCTGTCAGCACAGAGCCCGACGCGGGGCTCGAACTCACGGACCACGAGATCACGACCGGAGCCAAAGTCAGACGCTTAACCGACTGAGCCACCCAGGCGCCCCTGATCTTGAGTATTTTTTCATGTGCTTACTGGCCATTCCTGTATCTTTGTTGGTGTGTTCTTTCAGATCTTTTGCCCGTTTTTAAATTGGGTTGTTTTCTCCTTGTTGAGTTTGGAGAACTCTTTCTCTCCCCTGGGCCCCAACCCTTTATGGTGATTTTCAGATATTTTCTCCTAGAGTGTAGCTTGTCTTGTCCTTCTCTGTAGGGTCTTTTGAGGAGAATTGAATCCTCAATTTTGATGAAGTCTATCTTAATGGATTTCTGCTTTTATGGGCCATGCTGTTGGTATCTCACCTAAGAAATCTTCGCCTAATGCAAGATCACAAAGGTTTTCTCCCATGTTTTCTTCTATGACTTCTATAGTTTTAGATTTCACATTTGGGTCTGTGATCCAGTTTGAATTAATTTTGGTATCTGGTGTGATAATGGAATTGAAGTTCATTTTTAAGTGTATGGATGTCCTCTTGTTCCAGCACCATTGGTTGAAAGGACCTTCCTTCTCCCATTGTATTGTCACCACCTCTGCTGACAAGCACTTGACCTTTTTTGTGCGCATCACTTCTGGATTCCATTTTTTCCCATTGATCTACGTGTCCTTAAGCCAGTTCCAGATGCCAAGCTCACTGTAGTCTCTAAATCAGTTAGTGTGAATTCTCCCACTCTATTCGCCAAACACTGGCTCTCCTAGTCCCTTTGCTTTTCTATGTAAGTTTTAGACTTCGCTTGCCGTTTTCTGCCAAAATTTCTGCTGGGATCTTGAATGTATTGAATCTGTGCATCCGTTTAGGGAGGATAGCATCCTAAAAACACCAAGCCTTTCAATGTATGGATGTGGTACACCTATCCATTTATTTGGTCATGTTGGCCTTCCTTTCCTTATAGGCCTTCCCTATATTTTGTTAGTTTTATACCCAAGTATCTGGTGGTTTTTAGTGCTGCTATACGTGATACTGTGTTTTCTTTTTCTTTTTTTTTTTTTAATTTTTATTTATTTTTGAGAAAGAGACAAGGCAAGTGGGGGAGGGGCAGAGAGAGAGGGAGACACAGAATCTGAAGCAGGCTCCAGGCTCTGAGCTGTCAGCACAGAGCCCCACGCGGGGCTCGAACCCACAAACTGTGAGATCATGATGTGAGCCGAGGTCAGACGCTTAACCAACTGAGCCACCCAGGCACCCCTTTCTTTTTTTATAAATGAAGAAATTGGTTTTTAATTTGAGGTACGATTGACATAAGTTATATTAGTTTCAGGTATACAACATAATGATTCAGCATTTGTATATGTTGCAAAATGGTTGCCCCAGTAAATCTAGTCAATACCTATCACTATACATAGCTTTGTTTTTTCCTTACTGAGAACTTTTATATAGTACTGTCTTTGAATTTCACTTTCCAGATTTGTTCATTGCTAGAAATGAGCTATTTTTATGTTGACCCTGTATCCTGCAATCTTGCTAAATAAACTTTATTAGTTTGAGTAGCGTTTGGGATTTTCTTTGTAAATCATGTCATATCTGTAAGAAGAGAGTTTTACTTCTTGCTTTTTGATCTGTTTACCTTTTATTTTTTATTCTGGGACCTCCAGTAGGGGGTTGAATAGGAGTGGTGTCTACGCATGGAAATATTCTTGCTCTTTACGAGATTTTCTTTTTGCTTGTATGTTATTGTAATGGTTTGCCAACTCTGCATGCCTTTTTTTTTTTAATGTTTTGAAGATTAATACCTGTACAAAACTTTTATTTTTCCTGATGACTGAAGTAATATGTTGTTTGTCTAAAACTGGCAAATGCAGGGCAGGGGGGAGGCATCTGGCTGGTTCAGTTGGTAGAGCACGTGTGACTCTGGATATCAGGGTCATGAGTTCGATCCCCATGATGGGCACGGAGCCTACTTAAATAAAATAAAATAAAATAAAAATCTTGTAAATACTATAAAGCATGTAGAATATCAGTCAACTGGAACCTGCCGTGCCAGAGATAATCCTTGGTACACTTTTTGGTGTTTTCCTATATTCTGTGCATGTGAGGGTATCCTTTTTGACAAAATTAGTTCATCCCGTGTATATGGTAATTACAGGTCAGAACTCTCTTTGTCAACGCCTTGCTTCCAAGTAATAGCAGGTGCAAATTGCACAGACCATGAAGGGGCCCCTTCTCGTGCAGGGGAGGTGTCTTTTGCCCTAAGTGTCATGTGTTCCTCTAACAGGCTTCTGCAGCAGATGCATTAAAGACCAGTGGGAAGATGCCTGAAGGTACAAGGAGAGTCCACCTGCTCCAGAAGAGCAAAGGTGTGTAAAGATGGAGGAGGGTGGGAGACAGCTCTGAAGTCCATTCAGTAAGGGATGAACACGATGGTGAATTTCGTTTTCAAGTACGCTAAAGTCAACCTCCCTCTTTCTGAGAAGTGTCAGAAGCAGCAGCTAGTTAAAGTGTTTCCGTGTGAGGACAAATTTGCAGCATGCGGGGAGCTGTAGGGAAATGGCAGGGGGAAAGGGGAGGTTACGTCCTGTATGGCCCCGGAGAAGAGCCACCTTTCCAACATGGCGCTTCCTTGGTCACGTGACTATTTCTTGGGTGGGACTTCCGGAGGCAAGACTCAGAAGGGGCGTGAGGCCTCATCTTCCTGTCTCTCGCCACCTTGGGTTAGGTCTTCTTCGTAATGGTGTCCCCTGACCCGTTCTAGAAGCTGTCCCCAAAGTGATACAAAAACCTTGCAGTTTTCCTGATTGTAGACATAGGTGTTCCTTGTAAAAAAGAATGGAAAGTGGACAAGGAGGGTGGAAACTCCCTCATGATCCCCCACTCAGATCGTCACTGTGTATTAGGTGTTCCGTTGTAATCCGTGTGCCCATCCCGGACTCTGGGAAGGCCTCTCCCCAGGCGCTTCCTCCAGCTCGTCACGTGCCCACTTCTCCAGCGATCACCGGCAGCTCTTTGGCACGAAAGCAGCTCACAAAAAGCAAAACCGTTTCTTGGCCCACGACTCCTTGTTCAAAACGGCAGCAGCTTTGAGTCTCATCGTTAAAAATGAAGTACAGTTGACCTTTGAACAACACGAGTTTGAACCGCCTGGGTGTACTTATGTGCGGGTTTGTCATAGTGCAGTGGCGTGAGCGTATTTTATCTCGTGACTTCCTTAACGTTTCCTTTTCTCTAGCTTACTTTGTCGTAAGGATGCGGTACGTATAAGAACGTACATAGAAGAGCGATACAGCGTGTGTAAGGATGCCGTGTATAATACATACAACATAGAAAATACACCCTGATTGACTTTATTTTGTCAGTAGGGCCTCCGGTCAACAGCAGTAGTTACATTTTGGGGGCTTGAAAATTTGCTGGTCCTGGTCTAGATGTTTGTCAGCATTTGTGCTGTTCTTGACCCGGGGGCATGACTGAGAAACAGCACTGGGGCCGGCTGTCTGGTCTCTCCTCATGCAGTTGGGTTGAGGGCTGTGGGTCAAGCCGGGAAGGCTGGAGTACAACCCAGAGGGGTCAGAAATGGGGCTGGCCACATCCGGGGGCGCCTGGGTGGCTCAGTCCGTTGAGCGTCCAACTTCGGCTCAGGTCATGATCTCACGGTTTATGAGTTCGAGCCCCGCGCCGGGCCGTCTGCTGTCAGCATGGAGCCCCCTTTGGATCCTGTGTCTCCGTCCACCCCACCTCCCCCACCTCTGCCCTTCCCCCGCGCACGCTCTCTCTCAAAAATAAATAAACACTGTGCTCGCTTCGGCAGCACATATACTAAAAAATAAATACACATTAAGGAAAAAAGCATAACCATGATAATTAAGAGAGACTGCTTATTCGAGCTCCACCGTCTAGCTCCCTAGGAGGTTACTTTTCTCAGTGGAAATGCTGTCTGTACACGTGGATGACAAAACCTATAACCAGTGCAAAAACAATAGCAATAAAGTCTCATCTCCCTCCTCACCCACGAGGTAGATCGATTTTTGTTTCTCTAGAACTTTTCAAAAATCCTAACAAAGGGCAGCATACCCCACAGATCGTCATTTCGCTCTATTTATCTCCACATACTCATTTCCTCAACTTCACGGCTGCTCATTAAAAATTTTTTTTTTTAACATTTATTTATTTTTGAGAGAGAGAGGGGGAGAGAGAGGCAGACAGACAGAGCATGAGTAGGGGAGGGGCAGAGAGAGAGGGAGACACAGAGTCCGAAGCAGGCTCCAGGCTCTGAGCTGTCAGCACAGAGCCGGACGCGGGGCTCGAACTCACGGACCGCGAGATCATGACCTGAGCCGAAGTCGGACGCTTAACCGACTGAGCCACCCAGGCGCCCCTCACGGCTGCTCATTAAATCACTTTCTGTTTAGTTCCTAACACGACAGAGAATTCCATATACTGTCTGTTCGTTTTGCAGCCCGCCGGAGCCCTTGCCTAGTTGAAGCCCACAGTACCCCAGGGCCCATTTTAGACGGTGTAAGGCATAATTTCCCAGTTTTAAATAGAGGTAAAGATGAAGGGAACTCCCAGGGAAGATGAACAGTCCAGAAGCCGCTGGAGAAAGAAGGGAAAAACACAGGGAAGGACAAGTACGTGGCGCGTACCAGACTTCCTACCCAGAACACAGCATTTTTTTATTAAGCTACGCAGAAAGGCTTATAAAGCCTGTGTCTCATTTCTAGTTCTACTTAGAAATCCATTCAACCCGCTGGCTGGGGAGTTGCAAAGCTTTCTCAGCCTTCGGTGCTGCTCACCTCCCAAGAAGCTGAGTTTTTGGAAGCAGGTGGTAGCATCCAGAGAGGTTGCCGGCTTCCCGACGGAGGTGTGCAGTACCTTGCAGACCGTGCTGACCTCTGGGGGTTCTCCCTGGGCCCACAGACAGCAGTGGCATTGGGAAAGGAGACCTGCAGTCCACGTTGCTGGAAGGGCACGGCACCGCCCCGCCTGACCTGGACCTCTCGGCCATCAACGGTAAGCCGTCCGCCCTGCCCCTGCTTTCCCTAGCGGGGGGTTGTCCCAGTCGGCTTCCGAAGGAAGCTCCTCTCACCTTCAAAATGCTCTCCTTGGCCTTAGACAAAAGCATGGTTAGAAAGACTCCGCAGTTAGAAAAAACGATGTCAAAGAAAACCGAGTCGACGTCCTTTTCGGCTTCACAGAAGAAGAGCCCAGTAAGTGTCCGAAATGAAAGGGAAGCTACTCAGTCAGAGAAAGCTGATACCAGCTCCTGCCCCATTCAGGTGCCACTCGAGGCCCTGAGGCTTTGTGACTGAACAAGCCAGCCGTGCGTTTTAGGACAAACCGGAGACCACGCGTGTTCTCAGAATGTTCCTAGAGCTTACGTTTCCCCAAGTACACATACAGGAGTAGTTACGAACACGAGATCGCGTGAAAAATGAGATTTGGGGCCTTATTTGCCGGTGCCGTGCTCGGGGAGGCCGGGGGCCGGGCTGTGTCCCCAGGGGAGGACAGCTGGGCTGCGGTCTCACGGGGGTGGGAGGCCCGAGACCTGGTTCTGGTGCGGCGGTGACCGATAGGTGCCCGCTGGCTGGCCCTTCACCAGCCAGCCACGGGAGGGGGCCAGACCTTCCTCTGCCTTCTCCCAGAGTGCCCAAAAAGACTAAACTGGAAAGTAGACATAGTGGGTTGACCTACAGGAGAGAATCCTCAAACTCCTGAACTGAGTAAAGTTTGTAAAGGTTAGGTTTCTGCCCCTCTGGGGGAGAGAGCTAGATTTATACCAATTCGTCGGCAACCAAAAATGTCTTCTTCTCACCCTCGAGGGCCCGTCTGAGTCGATGGAAATGATGGAATCCCAAACGTTGCTCCTGACTCTACTGGCCGTAAAGGTGAGAACGGAGCCTCGTTCCCGCGTGATGTGGGTGGAAGGCGGCCTTTGTCAGCCGCAGAGAGGAGTTTCCTCCGGCCTGAGCTCTTGTTGCACACTCAACAGATGGAGAACAACCTGGTTCCATTCGAAGAAAAGGCAGAAAGAAACTTATTACTAATGTGCAAAGAGAGGGAGAAGCTGCAGAAAAAGGCCCACGAGCTGAAGCGCAAACTTCTCCTCTGTCAGAGGAAGCGGGAGCTGGCAGACATCCTAGACGCTCAGGTCAGCGGTGACTGGTCTCCGAGCCACGTGTCCCGGAGGGGTGGTCCCGGCGGGGAAGTTGGAGGGACTGTTGACGGTACGTGTCACTGCCGCCGGGCTCTCACTCTGCGGCCAGCTTTTGACACCGCTGGGTGTCAGTCTGTGACAGCTTCTAAGAGGACGGGGCTGTGACGTCAAGTACCAACCAGCCGCAGGGACCTGTCCCTTCATCACACACGTGCACGTATTCTTTAGGCACCTGTCGCTTGTGCTCAGTGACACGAAGATTGCACCCTGCAGGGCCAGGGTGCTGGTGGGAGACGAGGTCTTGGTGCCGTGTGGTCAGCACTGGGACAGAGCCCTGGGAATGAGAAAACTCGAGTTGGGGAGAGGCAGACAGGGAGAAAGAGAGAGAGAGAGAGAGAAAGAGAGAAAATCCAAGCAGGCTCTGCACCATCAGCACAGAGCTTGACGCGTGTCTCGAACTCTGATCAGGGCCCACTTACCCTAATGACTTCATCTTAACTCCCGTTACTTCTATGAAGACCCTGTCTCCAAATCAGGTCGTGTTCTGAGGTGCTGGGGGTTGGGACATCAACAGAGGAATTTGGGGGAACGTGATCAATCCATAATACCGTGTGTGTGTGTGTGTGTGTGTGTGTGTGTGTGGGGGGAACAGAGAGAGAGAGAGAGAGAACACCCTGTGGCCAGGCCCTGAGCTAAGATCGAGGTCTCAGTTCTCATGGAACTCACAGTGTTAGGAAAAGGAAAGACAAGTAAGCAAATGTGTCCTTACAACCCCCCATGAGGACCCTGACAGCATGTATGAAGGAGAAGGGGGTTGCTGGGGTAGTCTTACAAGGGAGCAGACATTTCAGCTCAATTCTCTGAAGCAGGAGGGCCCAAGCTCCCTAGGGTGAGGGCCTGGTCCTGGAATGTTCTGGAAACCATGTTCATAGGCGGCCTGGGCCACTTTGCTGTCGGCTGAGCCTTTGGAGAGCTGCCACACCCACGTAAGCTTCCTGGAGGATTCCTTAGGAGATTCTGAAAGAACAGCCTGTCTTCACCTCACACGGACCGTTGGACTCCCCAAGTGCGCGACTGAGTCTTGTCTGACAAAGCTCGTTCCCTCCTGCCTGCAGATTGAGATGCTCAGCCCCTACGAGGCTGTGGCCGAGCGCTTTAAGGAGCAGTACAAGACGTTCGCGACGGCCCTGGACACCACGAGGCATGAGCTTCCGGTGAAATCAATCCACCTGGACGGGGATGGGCAGCAGTTCTTAGGTAGGAAACAGGGCGGCTCCTGGACAGGGAGCGGGTCCAGCGAGTGGCCCGTGCGTGTCGGCGCTCCTTGTGTGCCAGCCACCTTTATCCGCTTGTGTCGCGTCACGCGGATGGCGCATCCCTCATCAGATGGCAGAGGACACAGGGGCCGGCAGAGCTGGGGTTTGTCGAGACTTGTGCCCCAAGTAAGGACCGTGCTGGGATTTGAACCCAGGTCGGTGGAACGGGCCAGTAATTCCAAGCCCTGCTGAAAGGCACTCCTGGGGAGCAGCTGTAATCCCCTGAGACTGGGGGCGGGTCTCTTCAGACCTGCTGATCCCCGGGCCCGTCCTGCCTTCTCAGCAGCTCCGTGGGATCCCTCGCTTGCCTAGGCTTCCCGCCTAACCCTTTGAAGAAATCAGCAGGTGTGCAGAGTGCCGTGCTCGGTCTTAAAATTCTCTTTAGAGCAAGTATCCTCCCCAAACAAGTTTTCAGCCGTCCTGGAATCCGGTCATTTCCAGGCAGGGCCCTTGCCAGCCATCTAAGTATGTTTTGTCTGAGGCTGATGTAGTAGGACATCTCCAGCTAAAATCAGATGGACTTTCCTTCCAGAACTTTCCATAGACACAGTTCAAGGTCACAGAGGGTGTTGCTGAACTGGTAATCTCGGACAGAGATGGTTTTTAATCCAGCTTTTCCCAGTATGAAATAGGAAGCCAGTGGCGTGGAGTCTTAAGGAAGGAGCCTCGTGGAGCAGTTCTCTGTGTGCAGGCGTCCAGTTTTAGGATTACCGCAGTGGCCGCGCACTCCTGTGGCTCCTGGACTCCGCCTCTCATAAGTGCCATGGGTGGTTGCCAGGAGTTGGGGTCGGGGAGTGTACGAGTGTCCTGTGGCTCCTGGAATCAGTGACAAACTGGGCAGCTTAAAACAATAGAAACGTATTCCCATCAGTTCAGAGTCCCGAAGTCTGAAATCAAGGCCTCAGCCGAGCTGAACCTTTCTAGAGGCTCTGAGGGAAGAGGCGTTCCATGCCTGTCTCCTGGCTTCTGGTGTTGCCCCCGGTTCTTGGCTTTCCTTGGCTGGTGACAGCTTCACTGCGGTCCACCTGTGTCTTCATACAGCCTTGCCCTTGAGCATTCCACTTCTGAATTCCCCTCTTCTTAGAAGGATGCCAGGTACCAATCAGACCGTGCCCTGTGACCTCATTCTAACTCAGTTATGTCTACCAAGACTCCATTTCCAGGGAGGTCACATTCACAGGCACTCGAGATTAGGTCCCGAACGTGTCTTTTGGGGAGGATGCGATTCAGACCCCCATTAGAAGTATTAAGAGGTCGGGTGTTTGGAAAAACCCTTCTCGAGGTCTCAAGCTGTTACTGTGTGCAGTTGTGACGTGTGTACAGGTGTGTGTGCCAGAAGCGGACAGGTGCTGGTCTCCTTAGAGCAGGTGGGACACAGTGTGGATACAGGCTGCTGTCTCGGGGGTGGGGGCACAGAGATCCTGGGAACGGAGAGAGGGAACCACGGTCTTGGGTTTAAGTCACTCGTAGCACAGACTTCCTTGGCCTTTTGCGTAGGTTTCTGTTGAGGACATCGAAGTGGCTTTCCAGGTCTGTTCCAGTGACTGCCTGCATGGCGGACAAACCTGACCCACGATCTCAGGCCGCCATGATCTCCGGCAAAGGGGCACAGAGGCGGTACCAGCACGTGAATGTCGCCCTCCACCCGATCCTCTCTGCCTTTGAGCTTCACGATGCGATGCGAGCGAGCGTAGCCTACGAGCATTCCAGTGAACGCGAAAAATCTAGTCAGCTGCCCAACCTTCGCATCCATTGCTTGGGGCGCCTTGAAACCCTTGGCTGACCCTCTCTTCTCCCCTCCAGACAGTTTGCAGCGTGAATTGACGACCACATGCCACCTGCTGGGAGAACTTGGGATCGGCAGTTTAGAAGAAAATTTGAAAGCTCTGAACCTGCTGAGCGAACTCAAGGAAATGACCCAAAAGAAGGATCTAGAGCTCCGAAGGTATTTCAGAAAAGATTTTAAGTTGGGAGCAGCTTGCCACACTCAGGAGAGCAGGCAGCTGTGGTTTTGCAGAGGCCAAGGGTGCCAGGGTCCACTGAGGCGGGGGAGGGGGGTGGGTAAAGCACCTCCCAAGTCAGTGCAAACCCCTGTGTGCGTTCTCCAGCACACATGGGAGAAAGGGGGCACTAACAGTCCCAGCCCTTTACTTCCTCAGAGTGACAGCACTCCAGGTGCCCTTGGATCGGCTGTTCACGCTTTAAGTGTCTCCTGGGGTGATCTTAGAACTTGTTACTGGAGTGTAAATGCATGGAGAACAGGCACAGACCTTGACAGTATAGCCCGATGGGTTTCACATGCGTGTGCCCCAGGTCCCAGTGCTCCCCACAGCCAGCTCCCCCACCGGCATCTTGCCCGCAGGGGATTTTCTTCACTCTGGGGCTTTCCTTCTCTTCTTCGGTATAAGAATCTTGTGGTGTTCTCCTTTGTGATGTTCAATTTACTTCCTGAAATGCCTAGAACACTGGAAAGGTACTCTTGAAGAACAGCCGGGTGCATACTGGGGCATTTGCTGCCCCTGTACGTGCCCTGAGATTGAAGGGGGACCCATCAGAGGGCTCCAGATGATAAGGGTCTCAGGTTCGGCTGGCCAGATACGCTCCTTTAGTGTGGATTTCCCCGCCATCGTGTATGCTGCGTGAGGACCACCCGGTTCCTTTGTGGCGTGGTCCCTGACATGGCGTCAGTGTTCCCGAGATCATCTTTTATGCCTGACCAGTCCTGTTCTTACAGGCGTCTCTGGGTTCTGTTCAGACGGAGCTTCCCGCGTTTTCCCACGAACACACAGGAAGTAACCCCTTTCCCCACACCGCAGCCGTGAAGGCTGAGGTGCCCCGGCTGTCTGGCTCTTGGGCACAGAGAGCGAAAAGGCCTCACCTGCCCTGTTGTTTCTGCAGGAGCTTTGCCCAGGTGCTGGAACTCTCTGCCGAGGCAAGTAAAGAGGCGGCCTTGATCAACCAGGAGGCCTGGGAAGAGACCCAGGGCCTCACGGCCTCCAGCCAGTGGTATTTCAATCAAGAAGGCGCCTGCGGGGAAACTCCGGGACACGTCAGGCCTCCGCTCTTGCTGGCCACTAGTGAGCCGCGCACGGTGTGAATCTGTGTGCAGGCCGTGTCCCCTGACACAGCTGGGGACCTCTGCAAACTGTAGGGAAGAAAGCCCGTCCCCTGCCACTGGCTCAGGGCACACGTGTGCTGTGGTGGCACATGTGCGATGCTCTGGGAGCTCAAGCACTTTAGACGCTAATTCAGCAGAATAGCTGTTTTGTATGAGCATTTCGCCTGATATTTAAAAAATAAAACTTTTGCAATCGCGCCTTAGTTTCTACTTAAGCGGCCAGTGGAAGGCACGCGGTATCTTAAGCTCTAAACAGCTGGTTCTGAGCCTCGGGACGACGTCTGGGACGTTAGGAGTGTTTCACTTGCAGGGTGATTTCACGTCCTTCAGTGATTGGGCTGCTTCTGTCTACTGTCCGACAGCAAGTTGGAAGTTGGACGTTCTCCACCCAGTCCAGAATCCCGGCACTGTTTGTTGCTGGACGCGCAGACGGGCTTTTGCCATAAGCTGCGGTCCACGCCCCACACCCAGGAAGGCGCAGAGACTCGGCCCAGCCAGCCCACCAGCCCCTGTCTACACTGCGTGGGCTCTGGCCGTCTTGGTGCTCCCCAGGTAGCGAGCCTCCATTGGTGTTTGTTGGTTCCCGTTTACACGCCGGTGCCACAGCTCTGGGTACCGGCACGTTCCCCAGAGAGACCCAGTATCCGTCCCCATCACGCGTTCGAGTAAGAGAGACAAAGCCACTGTCCCTCACGCCGTTCAAACGGGGCCACTCTTGTTCGGCTTTCACCTTTGTCCCACCGACCCGAGCAGCCCTATCCGGGGCCTCCCCAGCAGGTTTGGATTTACAGCTGCGGGCAGACCTGGGGAGACGTCCTAGCCGTTCTGTCAAACAGCCAGTGACTGAGACCAGCTCTTCCCATCAAGCCTGTTGAAACGTTCCAGTTTCTGTCCACACATCCCCCATCATTCTCAGCCTGCACATTCCCAGTCCCTGCGTCCATTCAAAGCCCCCTCTGGGGCTTCCCGTGGAGTTTCTGTATCCAGGAAGTTCTGTATTCCAGGAACTTCTCTCCCAGCCCCTGACTGCCTCCCACCCCCCTCCCCCATTTGTGTGCAGAAAGTGTTGGGTCCATAGAAGGGGACACCCAGGAACCCGGGTCCCTTTCTCGGTCGTTACCTGCAGTTACCAACCCGCTTATTGCCCTGCAGGCCCTGTCTCCCCAGTTTTTAACAACCAGTGTTTCCAGTCTGCTGTCAAACTGTTACTCTGTGGAGGACCTCTCTCTCCCTGTTGCTGGATATTATGGGATATAAGCGTGTTCCCGGTCTGATGGAACGTGACTCGGGTCCAAACTCACAAGTTCCGTTCCGGTTCCCCTATAGCACTCTAGGCACCCACGTGTACCACTGGGTAAGCAAAGCCCCTTCAGAATTGGTGTCTCTTCCCATCAGGACCCATTTTTTTTTTTAATTTTTTTTTTTTAATGTTTTTTATTGAGAAAGGGAGACAGAGTATAAGCGAGGGGTGGGGCAGAGAGACAGGGAGACACAGAATCCAAAGCAGGCTCCGGGCTCAGAGCTGTCAGCACAGAGCCCGACGCGGGGCTCGAACTCACGAGCCGCGAGATCATGACCTGAGCTGAAGCCAGATGCTTAACCGATTGAGCCACCCAGGCGCCCCAGGTATGTCCTATTCTAATGCACCCCTCAGATTCCCATAGTGACTTCCACAGGGCTGCGCCCCGTATGGGCGTCCCTTCTGTAGGCCGGCTTTCCCCTGCCATTTGCCGGATTCTATGGCCAGTGGCCACGACCCCCGAGTCTAAGACCCCAGAGAGAGGGACTCTTGGTACTGCTTAAGTCTCCCATGGCCGCTGAGAAAAGAGTGCGGTTCAGCCCCCCCCCACCCCCACCCCGGACTGATTTGTACCTTCTCTGGTGAGAGTGCTGGCCTTCCAGACAGGCCAATAGCTTGGCCATTGTTGTCCATAAGCCGCGCAGCTCCTCGTCAGTTGAGAGCTGCTTATAGGGCACGCTTTTAGTGACAATAGAATCTGGCAGCTGTTCACACGGCTTCACAGCCCGTCCCAGGGGAAAAGAGGCTCCCTGCCCACTCATATCTCGGGTATCTACTCCTCTCATTTCCTCAGTAGCACGGTTGTGCGTGGAATTAGTAAAGTGTGGGCATTGCTGTCACCGATAGAGTGTTTCTCCGACACCATCAAAAACACGATGGGAATGGCAGGTTTCGAGAATATTTCATATCCTGGGCGCCTGGGTGGCTCAGTCGGGTCAGCATCTGGGCTTCAGCTCAGGTCGTGATCTTACGGTTCGTGAGTGCGAGCCCCGCATCGGGTTCTTCCCCGATCAGGATCCCCAATTCGGATCCTGTGTCCGCACCCCCCACCCCCCGCCCCCAGTGCCTCCCCCTTGCGTGCACATGCACTCTCTCTGTCAAAAATAAACATTAAAAAAAAATATTTCATATCCTTTAGTTACAGAAGGAGGCTTCATTAACCAGAAGTCTGGGAAGAGAACAAGGAAGTCCATTAGTATTTCAAGGGAGAGAGCACCACTGGGAAATCTCGGGGAGAGCTCGAGAGCATGCTCCCCTCAGGTGACAACGTGCTTCGTGCCTCCTGAACCCACACCCAGGCCACGTTCACTAACCCGAGTGAAGACCTCCCTGCAAACAGCTGGGAAAAGCACATTCCTACGACGCTTGTTCAGAGAGGGCTTTTCAGTGATTGGTATGTGATACTCAGTGAACTTGACCACTTTATGCACTTGTTATAGCTATCTGTATGGTCACTGGTTTTTTTTTTTTTTTGATATTTTAAAAATGAACCCCTTTTGCTATTCAAGTCTCTGTTTTCTGTGTATAGGGGGCTGCTGAAAGTTATGATACTTTTTTTTTTTTTTTTTTATGATACCTTTTTAAGTTTACTTACTTTGAGAGAGAGCAGGCGCATGTGAGTGCCCGAGCAGGGGAGGGGCAGAAAGAGAAGGAGCGAGAGGATCCCAAGCAGACTCTGTGCTGTCCGCACGGAGCCCAGCTCGGGGCTGGATCCCACGAACCGTGAGATCATGACCTGAGCCCAAATCGAGAGTTGGACACCTAACCGACTGAGCCACCCAGGTGCCCCACGATATTGTGACTGATAGTAAGAAATAAAATGTTTGGTCTTCACCTGGATTTTGGGCAGAGCTCCGACCACCCTTGCAAACCACTAAGTGATGAGAAGGAAAAAGGTGTATTTTGCTGTTAACCAGGCGACTTTTGGAAAGCCCCTAGGTAACGTAAGGATGGGGAGAACCAACTGTGGTGGTTAGAGGGTTGGAACTTTGAGCCCCACCCGACCCCCAACATCCCCGTCTTCTGGGAGAGGTGAGGGGCTGGTGATTGAGTTCAGTTGCCAAGGGTCAGTGTTTGAATCAGCCATGCTCGTGGGATGAAGCCTCCATAAAACCCCAAAAGGATAGGATTCAGAGAATGTCTGGTCTGCTCGGTGAGCTTAAGGAGGTGCTGGGAGGGTGCACGTGCAGGGAGGCCATGGAAGCTACATGCCCTTTCCCCCCTACCTTGCCGGACGCATCTATTCTATCAGGCTGTCCCTGAGTCATATCCTTTTATAGTAAATTGGTGATATACTGAATGAGTAAGCAGTTTTTCTTAGTTCTGTGACTCACTCTAGCACATTAATGGAACTCGAGGGAAGAGGTCGTGGGAACCTCTGATTTTATAGCCCGTCAATCAGAAGCGCGGAGAACAACCTGGACTGGTGATGGGCAGCTGAAGTGGAAGACAGCCTTTTAGGACTGAACCCGGAGGCAGTGGGCCTCACACTGTCTCCGTGTAGGTCGTGCCCGAGTTGAGTTAAATTGTAGGACACCCAGCTGGGCGTCCTAGAATTGCTTGGTGTCGTGGAGGGAAAACTCACACATTGTAATTGGTATCAGAGTAAGACTTGTGTTGTCTGACACTCTTTGAACAGCCCGTCCTGAGCCTTGGGTATGGGGCTCACTGTGCGGCCTCTGTGTATGATGGGAAGGTTGTGCTCAGAAAATGTTTATATTGGAGGAGGCTTAAAGGGTAGACATTGTTTTCGTGAATGTACCCATCTAACGCATCCTTTCTGCTTTCCCTCTTCAAACACTGTTAGGGCTGAGGATAAAGAAAAAAAGAGGTGTATTCAAACAAGATGGTGGAAAATAAAGCACGATTATATCGATCAATGCAGAAAAGGCACTTTGCAAGATGCAACACCCTTTCATAATAAAAGCGCTCAACAAAGCGACTTAGGGAAGCTACCTCAACATAATAAAGGCCATATATGAAGAACCCACAGATCACATCACACGTCATACTCAACATACTCAACAGTGAAAGACTGAAAGCTTTTCCTCTAAAATTAGAAGCAAGGATCTCCACTTTCACCGTTTTTATTAAACATAGTACTATGGAAGTCTCAGCCAGGGCAATGAGGTAAGAGGAATAAAAGCCATCCCGGTAGGAATTGAGGAATTAAAATCATATCTGTTTGCAAATGACATGATAGTATACGAAGAATCCTAAAATTCCACACACACACACACACACACACACACACACACACAACTGTGAGAACTAATAAATGAATTCAGCAAAGTTGCAGGATACAAAATCAACACTCAGAATTCAGTTGTGTTTCTATACACTAACAATGAACAATCCAAAAGGGAAATCAAGAAAATAATCCACTTGCAAGAGGACCACAAAGAATAAAACGCTTAGGAATAAACTTAACCAAGAAAGCAAAAGACGTGTAAACTGAAAACTAGAAAACTTTAGTGAAAGAAAGAAGACACAAATAAATGGAAAGACATCCCATGTTCATAGACTGGAAATCGTAGTGTTGTTAAGATGTCACTATTACCCTAAGTGATCTATAGATGTAATGAGTCCCTGTCAAAAGGCCAACAGCATTTTTTAAGAGAACGAATAAAATCCTTCCCAAAAATGCATATGGCACCTCAAGGGTAACAAAGTTGGGAGGTCTCAATTTGTGATTTCAAAACTTACTCCAAAGCTACAATAACATAGTATGGTGCTGGCATAAAGACAAACATGTAGAACAATGGAATAGAATAGAGGGCCCAGAAGTAAAACCTCACATATATAGTCAAATTCTTTTCAATGAGGGTGCCAAGACCATTCAGTGAGGCAAGAGGAGTCTCTGCAACAAAGGGTGCTGGAAAAACTGGATATCCACATGCAAAAGAATGAAATTGAGGGGCGCCTGGGTGGCTCAGTCGGTTGAGCGTCCAGCTTCAGCTCAGGTCATGATCTCGTGGTCTGTGGGTTTGAGCCCCGCGTCGGGCTCTGTTGCTGACAGCTCAGAGCCTGGAGCCTGCTTCGGATTCTGTGTCCCCCCTCTTTCTCTGCCCCTCCCCCACTCATGCTCTGTCTCTCCCTGTCTCAGAAATAAACATTAAAAAAATTAAAAAAAGAATGAAGTTGACCCCTTACTTAGCACCATACACAAATGGTAACTTAAAATGATCAAAGACCTAAACATTAGACCTAAAATGATAAAACTTAGAAGAAAACAGAGGAGGGGGGGCGCCTGGCTGGTTCAGTCAGTAGAATGTGCAACTCTTGATCTCAGGGTTGGGAGTTCGAGCCCCACGTTTGGTGTAGAGATTACTTAAAAAAGAAAAAAAAAAAAAACTAAACAGGGAAAAGCTTCACGACATTGGATTTGGCAAGGATTTCCCGGCTGTGACACCAAAAGCACAGGAAACAAAAGTACAAACAGACAAAGTGGACTGTATCAAAATTTTAAAATTCTGTGCATCAAAGGACATGATGAACAGAGTGCAAAGGCAACCTGTGAAATGGTAAACAATATTCACTGAACATATATATGGGAAGGGACTAATATCCAGAGTACATAAAGAACTCCTGTAACTCAACAACAACCAAAAAACCCCCAAATAATCGAAGGAAGAGACGAAGGACTCGAACCGACCATTCTCCAAATGTGGTACACAAATGGCCAACAAACCTATAAAGAAGCTCAACATCATAGTCATAAGGGGAGATGCGGTTCAAAACCATAATGAGATACCACCTCACACCCATCCGATGGCTACAATCAAAATAGCAAGTGTTGGCGAAGATGGGAGACGTTGGAACCCTTGTGCGCTATGGGTGGGAATGTAAAAGTGATGTGGCCACTGTGGAAAGCGGTATGATGGTTCCTCAGAAAATTAAGAATATAACCGCCATAGATTCAGCAATTCTACTTTTGGGTATATATCCAAAGGAAATGAAAGCAGGACCTTGAGATTTTTGCACACCCGTGTTCACAGCCACACTCAGAACAGCCAAGATGTGGAGGCAACCCATGTGGCCGTAGGCAGACGGATGGATTAACAAAATGTGACCTACCTACACAGAGGAATATTATTCAACCTTAAAAGAGGAAGGAACTTCTGGCACATGCCACAGCGTGGAGGGACCTTGAGGACATTATGCTAAGTGCAATGAACCAGCCACAAGGATAAATACTGTGTGATTCCACTTAATACGAGGCCCCTAGAGTAGTGACGTTCAACGAGATTGAAGGTAGACGGGGGGGGGGGGTGCCAGGGACGGGGGTGGGGGAGGGTTGGGGAGTCAGTGCTTCGTGGGGACACAGTTTCAGTTTTGCGAAATGACTGGTTGCGTAACAACGTGAATATACTCAACACCACTGAACTGTCTGCTTGGAAGTGGTTAAGATGGTAAATTTCATGCATTTCCCACCACAATAAAAAAATGTAAACGATACGGGGAGGGTCATTCTTCACACTCCAGGAGGAAGGTAGAGAAAATAGTGGCAGAAGAAACTGCCAAGATGTGGGTGTGGTGAAGAATTAACCTGGCCTAAGAGAGGTCGGGCCTTTGCTCTTGGCTCTTGGGAGGTGACCTCCAGTCCTCTGGAATGTTCTGCCTGACAAGAATGTGTGTTTGTCTGCGGGTTATGGCCCACAGCATTTCAGTACTGCCTCTGGAGGAGATTGGAGACTGAATGTCAGCCATGTGGGCCATAGATGACCAAGCCCCAACAAAACTGGGCATCAAGGCTCAGGCAAGATCCCTTGGTCGGCAAGATTGGTGCGCATTGTCGTGCAGTGTGGTTGGGGGGGAAGAACTGCCATCTGTGACACCCCGGGGAGAGGGTAACTGGGGGCTCCGCATTTGGACCCCCTCTGCGCCCTGCCCCGAGCATCTCTTTCCAGCTTCCAGTGAGTTCTGTGAGCCCCTCTAGTGAATTACCAAACCTGACAATGGTTTAGGTGTCAGATATGAGGACAGTGGTGCTGCCTCTGTGGAAAGCAGTATGGCGGCTCCTCAAAAACTTGGACATAGAATTACCATGTGACTCAGTCCTTCCAGCCCTAGGTATGGACCTCAAAGAACTGAACACAGGGAACTCAGAGATCCTTGAGCACATCGTTCATAGCAGGACTATCCACCATAGCCAAAAGGTGGAAACAACCCAAATGCCCATCAGTGGGTGAGTGAATGACCAGAATGGGGTGCATCCAAACAATGGAATATTGGTCCTAAAAAGGAATAAATCAGGGATATATGCTGCTATGTGGATGAACCCGAAAGAAGCCAGACATAGAAGGTCACAGAGCGTGTATTCCATTTGAACATTTCTATGAAATGTCCGGAATAGGTAAATTCATGGAGACAGAAAGCAGGTTAGTGGTCAGGGGCTCGGGGAGGGGGGTGGGGAGGAGTGACTGCTCACGGGGATGGGATTTCCTTTGGGGTGATGAAAGATTCTGGGACTAGATAGAGGTGATGGTTGCACAAGTCTGTAAATATAGTAGAAACCACTTGTAGGGGGTCACATTGTGCCCCCCCCTCCCGCCAAGATACATTCATCTGGACTCACACTGAGACCCTAATTTGGAAAGAAGGCTCTTTGCAGATGTGATTCACATAAGGATCTCAAGGTGAGATCATCTTGGATTGGCAGTGGGTCCTAAATCCAGTAACAGGTGACTGTATACGAAAAGCATAAGGGGAAACAGACACAAGGCACAGAAGAGAAGGCCGGGAGATGAACGAGGCAGAGGTGGGGATAACGTAGCCAAGGGCTCACGGCAGCCGCCAGAAACCGGGAGCATGGGACGGATTCTCCCTCGGAGCCTCCAGAAAGAATCAACCCCACCCTCACTCTGGTTTTAGGTTTTTTTTTTTTTTTTTTTTTTTTGTTTGTTTGGGTTTTTTTTTTTTTTTTTTTTTTTTTGGCCTCCAGAAGAGTAAATTTCAGTTGTTTTAAGTCTCTCGTTTGTGTGAATTTGTTACGACAGCCTTCGGAAACAATAACACCACCCAATGATACAATTCACAGTGGGCGGCACGCACACATAAGCACACACGTGTGCTTGCACGCACAGACACACACACACACATAAACTCTGCTCCTCCTGCGGCCGTCCACATGGTCCAAACTCCTAGCCCTGAGGGCTGCTGCTGCTGCTCTGTCTGCAGGATGCAAGAGTGCGATCTTCTGCCATATGCACCTTCTTCCCTCTGCTCTTTTTCTTTTCTCTGGCAGGTTTTGGACTATTCATCTTCCCGGTACTTCCCTCCATCCTTTAGCCTCCAATGACGATTGTGAAATTGTGCCTCCCACCGTGTAAAATGGGGGCCGTGGTACATCCTGCCTGCTTCAGTCAAGCAAGGGCTCCAGAGCATCTGCGAAAGGAACAGATGGTGCGTACGATACCCTCTGTTGTGCCGGGAACTAAACTTAAAAGGATTTAAGGCACTACCGTGCATTGTGAACATGAATCACGTGGGAAGATCGCCATGATTTCTTACAGGAAAACAGAAGGGGTCAAAATAGTGTGTAGGATACGGAGCAGTTTGTGTGGAGGCTTCTAAAAAAAAAAAAACCTGGAAAGAGAAACAAAAACGTGTGGAGAGACGCGGCCTCCAGGGTCGGGGGTTGGGGACTCTGGGGGAGGAGGGACGCCTGCTTGTTATCCTTTTTGTTGCCTTTTCCACTGCCTTCACATTTCCGTCAAACATTTTCCCATCCGCACTATCGCATTTCCACGAGAAATGCGAGCGAGCAACCGAAGGAAAGCCAGCAGGCTTGTTAATTACCGCCGTTCTAGTGGGTGTCTGGTGGTATCCTTGTGGGTTTGATGTGCATTTCCTTAACGACTGGTGACTGTGGGGCGTCTTTTCAAGTATGTGTCGATCGCTTGTGTATCTTCTTTGGAGAACTGCTGTCTTAGTTTGGGGTGCTCTAACAAACAGGCCAGACACGGGGGGCTTAAACCACATTTATTTCTCAGGCTTCTGGAAAGCTGGGGAGTCTGAGATCGTGTTTGGATTCTTGCTGAGGGCCCTCTTCCTGATTTATAGACAGTCATCTTCTAGGAGCCTGGCAGAAGAGGAGAGAGGTCGTCTCTCTGACGTCTTTTCTTACAAAAAGGCACTAATCACACTCATGAGGCTCCACCCTCGTGACCCAATCACTTCCCAGAGGCCCTGCCTCTTAATACCATCACACGGGGGGATTTAAATTTCAACCCCTGAATTTTTTGGGGGGGGGGGACACAAATATGCACTCCTCTCTCTTTTTTTTTAATGTGTATTTATTTTTGAGAGAGAGAGAGACACACACACACACACAGAGTGCAAGTGGGAGAGGGGCAGAGAGAGAGGAAGACACAGAATCTGAAACAGGCTCTGAGCTGTCAGCACAGAGCCTGACGCGGGGCTCATGAACCGTGAGATCATGTCCTGAGCCAAAGTTGGAAGCTTAACCGACTGAGCCACCCAGGCGCCCGAAAGTATCTCCCCCCCTTTTTTTCTTTTAAGTTTATTTATCTATTTTGAGAGAGAGGCAAATATCTCTTCAGATCTTTGTCCATATTTTTTGAAGAGTCCATATGTAAGTGAGATCATACAGTATTTGTCTTTCTCTGACCTATTTCACTTAGCATAATGCCCTCAAGATCCATCCATGTGGTCACAAATGGCAGGGCTTCCTTCTTTTTTTATCGCTGAATAATATTCCAATATATATGCATTATATGTGTGTGTATATATGTCACAATCATACGTGTGTGTATATACACTGCATTTTCTTTATCCATTCATCTATCAGTGAGCCCTTAGGTTGTTTCCATGTCGTGGCTATTATAAATAATGCTGCAATGAACTTGAAGGTGCAGATGTCTTTTTGAGTCAGTGATTTTGTTTCCTTTGGATAAATACCGGAAGCAGGGTGGCTGGATCATACGGGTGTCCGATTTTGAATATTGTGAGGAACCTCCTTACTGTTTGCCACAGTGTGGCTGCCTCCGTTTACACTGTCTCTCTCAAAGGTTCAAAATAGCCAAAGTGAAAGCAGTGAATCACTCACGTACTGTTGAGTAGAAATTGCACACACACCAAAAACATGGTTTGCAAGCCGGGAGCGCTCAAACTAAAACACGGGATGAGGCTCAGGGGTACATTGCTATAAAGCAGCTTTTACAGGAAGAAAGCAATGACTATTTATGCCTCAAGGTGATTGATTACAATGTTACAATCTTCAGCGGGGCTACAGTCATATCAACCTTGGGAAACAGTCCAAGTTTAACTTACCATTTCCAGAGGCACAAGCAAAGTGATCCAGGTCAAGTTAGCCTTGCAAACTAAGCTGAATTTTAAGCTTTGCCTGCAGGCCTCAACTGGCTCTGTCTCAGGGAACTTTCAAGGCCGGTCTCTGTCCTTGATTTTAACACTGGTGCACAGAGACTCCCTTTTCTCCGCACCCTCGCCAACACTTGTTATTTCTTACCTTTTCGATAATAGCCGTTCTGACGAGGCGTGAGGTGGTATCTCGTGGTTGTGATTGGCATTTCCCTGGTGATGAGTGACATTGAGCATCTTTGCGTGGATCTCTGTCCACTTTTAAACTGTGTTTTTTTTAATTGAGTTGTGAGGGTTCTTTATATATTCTAGATAGAAATCCTTTGTCAGACATATGATTTGCAAATATTTTCTGCCTGTTGTGGGTTGTCTTTTGACCTTCTTGCTGGTGTCCTTTTGAAGCACAAAGTTTTGGGGGCACCCAGGTGTCTCAGTTAAGCGTTAACACTCACTCGGTTAAGTGTCCAGCTCTTGGTTTTAGCTCCGGTCATGATCTCGCGGTTCGTGAGTTCGAGCCCCGCGTCGGGTTCTGTGCTGACAGCTCGGAGCCTGGAGCTGCTTCGGATTCTGTGTCTCCCGTTCTCTCTCTGCCCCTCCCCCCACTTGCACTCTGTCTCTCTCTCAAAAATAAGTACACATTTAAGAAAATAAAAAATAAATGAAGCACAAAGTTTTTAAATTTAAGGAAATCTTGTTTCCTATAACCTATGTGTCCCAAAGGCTGCCTCCCATGCAGGATGCTGGTGGTGTTTCTGGGGGGTAGTGTGCCCCGCTTTGTACACAGCCCCTGTCCATTTCAGGCTGTGATTCTCACCCGGGACAGTTCTCCTCCCCGACCTCCAGGGGGCTTTGGGGGATGTGCGGGATATTTTGGGCTGCCACAACTCTTGGGTGGGGGAGGCTACTGGCCCCTAGTGGGTCGGCCCAGGGATGCCGCCTAACATCCTACGATGCACAGGGCAGCCCCCGCCCCCCACCAGCAAAGAATGATCCCGGCCCCAGATGTCCGTAGTACCCAGCTTGGGAACTGCCTGTTTAGGGTAATTTCACGAGTGAAGCCCAGTGATTGGTGAGTATCAGGCGGCAAGATGAAGGCTGTAATTGGGCCCCCTGGTCAGCAAGAGGGGGGCTGAAGCAGGCGGAGGAGAGGAGACCCAAAGGAAGAAGTCACAGAGAGGCAGCCTTGAGGTCACTTGGGCCTCAAATCGTCCCGGGCGCCCGGGCTGGGAGGTGAGATAGAGCCTCGGTGCTCTGCAAAGTCCTTCTCAGCTGACAGGCGAACAGGGGTCCAGGGGGAGGGGAGCACGGCACCCTCCAGGGGCCACTGTCCGGCCGAGCGTTCACGGAGGAGATGAAATCGGGGCAGTGGACAGAGGGCTCTTCCAGCCTTGCCGTCCGGCTTCAAGGAACTTTCGTCCCGTCTTCTGCTGGAGACTCTCCTGGCGGACTCTAGGGGGCAGCAAGGCCCCGGCTCGCCAGTATCCGCGTTTATCAGCCCTCTGGCCAGTTCTGTCAATTCAGATGAAATTGCTTGTGTCTTTGCACGCTCTAAAAAAAAAAAAAAAAATCAACGTTCACAGATGATATTCGTATTTTACTATTTCTTCTATCTTAGTGGACTTCTGCTGACAGGCTTATTGTAGAAAATTGAGATAATCAAGGGGAGAGTTATCAACCATCCAGAATTGTCACCAGTAAGACCGGCACGATTCACATTTTGGAGCACAGAATTCCAATCGAATTTCAGACAATACAGAGTGGAAACGTACGTTCGTAACCTGCCTCTCTTTCGTCTGTAATATCATGGACATCTTTTTGCGTCAAGTACCCTTGAATGCCTTCACTCTTTTTTTTTTTTTTTATGTTTATTTTTGGAAGAGAGAGAGGGAGAGAGAGACACTGAGCGTGAGCAGGGGAGGGGGTAGAGAGAGAGACACACACACACACAAAATCTGAAGCAGACTCCAGGCTTTGAGCTGTCAGCACAGAGCCCAACGACCGTGGGGCTTGAACTCACTTGAACTCACAACCCGCAAGATAGGGACCTGTGGGGAAGTCTCCCCCTCCAATGCCATCACTCTTAAAGGCCTAGTGTGCTTTGTTTCACGTTTCAGTGGTGCACCGGGGCATTGTGCCTCTCCTGGAACCCCTCAGCTGAGCACTCTGGATGGTTGCCTGTCCTTGTCCAGCCTGTCCAGCTCTGTAATGTGGAACATTCTAGCACTGGTGGAGGTTTCAATGCTGGGGTTGTCGATCTTCATAGAGAACGCCACATCATGAGAAGATTAGGTCTGTTTGGAGCACTTCCAAGAAGGGAGATTTAATTTTTTTTTTTTTTTTTTTTTTTGCCAAAGAACTTATAAGGCTCAGGCAGACACCTGGTCTTCAGGAAGGATGTGCTTGGGGGCCCCAGTGGGGTGAATGGCAGCCCCCCAGAAGTTACATCCGTACCCCGACACCCGGAACCTGGGACTGCCTCCTGGTTTGGAAAAGGGTCTTTGCGGATATAATTAGGTGAGTCTCTTGAGATGAGATCATCCTGGGTCATCCATGTGGGCCCTAAATCTGATGCCGAGGGTCCTTAAAGGAGAGGCAGAGAGAGATTGAGACAGAGAGGAGGAGAAGGCCGTGTGGAGGCCGAGGCAGAGACTGGGGTGACACGGCCCCCAGCCGGGGACACCAGGAGCCCCCCCCCCGAGCTGGAAGAGGCCAGGGAGGACCCTCCCTCCCCCAGAGCCTTCAGGGGGAGCATAGCCCTGCTGGCACTTTGCTTTCAGACTTTTTGGCATCCAGAACTGCGAGAAGGTAAATTTCTGTTGTTTTAAGGGGCCCATCTGTGGTTCTTTGCTGCAACAGCCCCAGGAAGCTAATACCGGATCCAGTCAGAGAAACGAAGGGACTTCTGTGTGGAAAAGAGGGTGCCGTGACTTTGGCCATGCCGGTTGGTCAGCTCCTAGGGACTCTGCTGCCCCCTGGGCTGACCCCTTTACTGGGGGGATCCTCTGGCCTGAGATTGTCTAGTGAGTTTGGACAGGAAGCGGTTTTCTTTCTTTCTTCTTAAAGACTTTATTTTATTTTTTTGGAGTTTATTTATTTATTTTGAGAGAGAGAGAGAGAGAGAGAGAGAGAGAGAGAGAGAGAGAATCCCAGGCAGGCTTCGCGCTGTCAGTACAGAGCTCGATGTGGGGCCTGATCTCATGAACCATGAGATCGTGACCTGTGCCGAAGTTGTCAGTCGGACTCAACCGACTGAGCCACCCAGGCTCCCCTGGGAAGTGGTTTTCAGACTCCTCCCCAGGCTGCCTCGAATCTAGGACAAGAACTGTGGCCGCCAGGCTCTGAGATGAACCGGGAGATGCAGGAAGAAACAGCCTGAACCTTCGAGAATGTGACCGGTTAGAGCTGGATGCAGGCCGTCACCTGAGCACTTGCCTTGGCCAGGGGCCTGGGACTATGCCCAGGGGGTCGTGGCCCGGGGAGTGCGAGGCTGTGCTTGGATGCTTGCCCACCGTGCTTGGGTGACCGTGGGCTAAATGCCTCCATCCCCTTGGACCGCACACACATGTCCCCTACAAACGGGGACGGCGACAGCTACTTCCAAGGAAGCCAGCTTCTATACGCAGGCATCCGGCTGGATTTTTGTTTTATTTTCCTTCGATGAAGGCAGTGTGACAGACTCTCCACGTAGTATTTATCATTTCTAGGGTCTGAAAGTGTACAACCGGCTGGCCTCTGTACCCCCCAATTTTTCATCAACCCCCGCTCATCAAACCGTCACTCTCCACCAGCCCCTGCCCCAGCCCCTGGTAGCCTCCGTCCTACTTTGGACTCTATAGGTTTGCCTATTCTAGGGACCTTGCATAAGTGGAACCGTGCAATATTTGTCCTTCTCTGGCTTACTGAACCATAGCTTTTGAACGAGCAAATTAACTATGAAGGGTGGTGTGGCTAAGTCACCTGGCAGGCCCCCACCGACCGCGGGCCCTGGGTTCCCTCCCTTCCTTCCTGTGCCTCATCTCCTGTGGAGAAGCCCTTCTACCCCCGCTGCTCTGTCTCCAGCCCGCATTCCTGCCTTTTAGGCTAATTGGAACTGATTGGGTTCCAGAGAGTTCCGGAAGCCCCCCTCGGCGATCAGAGAGACCCCCGATGTCCCAAGGATTTGCTCAGTGAACTGCCAACCCCGAACAATTAAGAGCATTTGCTGGGATTGTGACCAGACGCTGTGGACCCAGAACTCGGGCCAGGCGCCCTCTCTGCGGACCCAGATTGCATTTGGCTTGTGAACGAACCCAGCATCCAGCTGTCCCCCCACCCCCATAAGGGACCCAGGCCGATGTTCATCTTTTGTCTTTCTTTGTGTTTTTTTCCTCCTCCCTGTGCTGAATCACCGGGTTCTGGTTCACGGCTGTCTGAAAGATCCGCTTAATTTTCCTTCTGGGGTGCCTGGGTGGCTCAGTCGGTTAAGCAGCCAACTCTTGATTTCGGCTCAGGTCATGATCTCACGGTTTGTGAGTTCAAGCCCCGTGTTGGGCTCTGCACTGATGGTGTGGAGCCTGCTTGGGAGTCTGTCTCTCTTTCTCTCGGCCCCTCCCCTGCTTGTGCTCTCTCTCTCTCTCTCTCTCTCTTTCTCTCTCTCTCAGAATAAAAATAAATAAACATTATTTTTTTTCTTACAATTGAACATTTTAGCAAAATCAGACTTTTGGGGAGTGCTGTGTTCTCCCACCCCGTGGGTGTCCCCGTGGCCATGAGGTGTCCCCTGCTGATAAGCGTGTGGCCGGCACAGTTCTCCCGGAAACACTTGGTTCGCAGCTGAAGCCTGTTCTCTCTCCTGAATCCAGCAAGGCAGCCGGGAGGTCCAGAAGGGGCATCGGCCGCTGCAGAACACGCCGTCCTCAGTCCCCAAACGCAGGCAGATGTGTTTCCTCTCTTGCTGCCCTTTGAGGAGGACACAGCCTCTGTCGTGGGCCGAATTGTGTCCCTCACCAATGCTACTACTGACCCCCGGAATTGCACGGCGCGACCTGATTTGGAAAGAGGGTCTTTTTGGATTTAACCAGGTTAAAATGAAGTCATTAGGCTGGGCCTTGATCCAGTGCGACTAGTGTCCTTAAAAAAAAAAAAAAAGGCGAAATTTGGATACAGAGAGAAGAGACATGCACAGAAGGAAGACGGGGAGAAGAGGTGGAGGCAGGAGGAGGTAGAGGCAGAGATTGGGGTCACGCGGCACCAGCCAGGGAACGCCAGAGTCCCCAGGGGCCGCAAAAGGCCTGGAAGGATCCGCCCCTAGAGCCTTCAGAGGGAGCATGGCCTTGCTGATACCTTGATTCTGGACTTCTGGCCTCCAGAACTCTGGGGTAATAAATTCATATTGTTTTTTGTTTTTTTTTCAATTTTTTTAAACGTTTATTTATTGTTGAGAGACAGAGCGTGAACAGGGGAGGGGCCGAGAGACAGGGAGACACAGAATCTGAAGCAGGCTCCAGGCTCTGAGCTGTCAGCCCGGAGCCCGACGCGGGGCTCGAACTCATGAGCCATGAGATCATGACCTGAGCTAAAGTCGGACACTCAACTGGCGGAGCCACCCAGGCGCCCCAAAATTCCTATTGTTTTATGCCCCCCAGTTTACGGTGCTTTATTCAGTAGTCCAGGACACTCACATCGCAGTAGAAGCCGAGGGCTCCTGAAGCGGCTGACCTTGCAGGTGCCGCTTCCCATCCGAGGTGCGACCCAGACCTCAGATGGCACCCTCCAGCCCAGGGCCTGCCCCAGACAAGGGGTCCCCACACACAGAAACACTCATTCCGACCCCCACCCCCGCCCCACTTCCCCTGCTGAGGTTGGCCAGTTTGCTCAGTCAGGACATTTTTTAAAAATATATTTATTTATTTAAGTCATCTCTACACCCAACATGGGGCTTGAACTCACAACGCCGAGATCAAGAGCTGCGTGCTTTTCTGACTGAGCCAGTCAGGCGCCCCCAGGGCATTTTAACACATGGCTTCCTCATCACGTGACTTCCAACACCAAAAGCAGATTTCGAAGAGGTCCCAGCTATTTTGCCCATTTTTCACGTTCCCAGAAATCCTGTTCTTTTTTTTCTAACTGAAATGCACCTCCCAAACAACTATTTCTCCCCTATAAAGATTTTCTGTTGGTTCTGGGCCCTTAGAAAATATTTTGTGCCTTTGAGAAACATCCCTGTGTTTTAATTTGTATTAGAACAGCGGATATGCTTGTTGCAAAAAGTACGTGAGATCAAGAGGGTCTCTCTAGTTTTCTCTGAGGGTTTGGTGTGGATCCTTTCCGATACGTGTATGTATCTATTTTTATTTTTTTAGAGAGCGGGAGAGTGTGTGCAGGGGAGAGTGACAGAGGGGGAGAGAGAGAGCGTGTGTTTTAAGTAGGCGGGCTCAATTCCACGACCCAGGGGTCATGACACGAGCCAAAATCGAGAGTCAGACGCTCAACCGACTGAGCCACCCCGGAGCCCCCTGCGTATGTATCTTTCCACGGGTACACGCTTGTTATTCAACCGAAAGGTATTCATGTGCAAAGAAAGATCGCCCAAAGATCCCTGCCTCGTGGGGCTTACCCTGTAGTGAAGGGAGCTAGACAACACACGGTAAACACGGTAAATAAGTTATCTGTTACATCAGATGGTAGTTCTGTGAACAAGGAACAGAGCTGAGAAAGCTGTGAAGGTGAGGACACCGGGGTGTGAGAGCAGCAACCGTACATCTTACCAAGAAGAGGGTGAGGAGGTTTGCCACGAAGGCATCCAGCTGACGTGTGTTCCAGGCAGCGAGAGCAGCCAGTGCAAAGGCCCTGAGGCAAGAGCGCCTGGGTGGGAGGAGGAGCCTTCGGGAGTTTTGGAGCAGAGGAGTGGGTATTCTGCCATCTGTTTGCCAGGACGGGGACTGGGAGACCTGTGGGGGCTGCGTCATCTAGGCAGGTGATGATGGGGCTCACCCGGGGCAGGACAGCAGAGGTGAGGAGAAATGGTCACATTCTGGAAACTCTTTAAAGATAGAGGCAGCATGACTGCCTCAGAGGCAGCAGGGAGCTGCTGCCCACAGTTTTTGTCCCGTTCTTCAGTTTCCGTACAAAAATGGAATTATTATCCTCAAATTATTATCCTCAAATTATTATCCTCAAATTATTATCCTCAAATTGTGCGGGATGGCCAGGAATTGGCAAACTAGAGCCCCCAGGCCAAAGCGGACCTGCAGCCTGGTTTTGTAAATAAAGTTTCATTGGCACACAGCTACTCTAATTCATTTACACACTGCTTATGGACGCTTTCCTTCTCCGACGGGGTTGAGCCGTGAACTTCCTGTACGGGCTATCCCTCACTTTACTGCGCCTCGCTTATGCCGCTGTGCAGATGACATGTTTTTCACAAACTCAAGGTTTGTGGCAACGGCAACCTTGCATTAAGCAAGTCTATCAGCACCGTTTTTCTAACAGTGTTTGCTCATTTTGTATCTGTCTGTCATATTTTGGTAGTTCTCGTGATATTTCGAACCTGTTCGTTATCGTTGTGTTTGTTACGGTGATCTGTGATCAGTGATTACAACTCACTGAAAGCTTAGCACTTTTTAGCATTTATAAAGTATTTAAAATTTTTTTTTAAGTTTATTTTTGAGAGAGAGAGAGAGAGAGAATCCCAAGCAGGCTCCGTGTTGTCAGCACAGAGCCCCACACGTGGCTCCATCTCACGAACCACGAGATCATGTCCTGGGCTGAAATCAAGAGTTGGACGCTTAACCGACTGAGCCACCCAGGCGCCCCCGCCCCCACGTGTCCTTATGAGAGGGAAGCAGAGGACAGTCTCACACAGCATAGGCGATGAGGCCACAGAAGCAAGAAGTTAGAGTAATGCAGGAAGGGGCCACGAGCCTGAAACTCAGGTCACACTGCTTCTATTTCCATCCAGATGCCAGGGAAGGCAAGGACACGAATTCTCCCCTGGAGGCCCCAGAAAGAGCCAGCCTTGTCGACACCTTGACCGTAGCCTGATGCCGCTGACTGCAGACTTCCGGCCTCCAGACCGTAAGGGGATACGTTCGTGTTGTTCCAGCCGCCAGGTTCACGGCAATTTGTTACAACAGCCATGGGAAGCAGATACAGTCGATCCTCGAACAACGAGGGGGGTAGGGCGGCTGACACTCCCTCCCCCCACCATCCCCCTTAGCCCACGGTCAGAAATCTACAGATAACATCCGACTTCCCCAAGACTTAGCTGCTAATACCCCACTGGTGACCAGAAGCCTTACCAATAGCACACATAGTCAATTAACCTACACCTCATATGTCACATGTATTCTATTCTGTATTCTTACGATAGAGCAATCTAGAGAAAAGAAGATCTTAGTAAGAAAATCATAAAGAGGATGGGGGCGCCTGGGTGGCTCAGTCGGTTGGGCGTCCGACTTCAGCTCAGGTCATGATCTCACGGTCTGGGAGTTCAAGCCCCATGTCGGGCTCTGTGCTGACAGCTCGGAGCCTGGAGCCTGCTTCGGATTCTGTGTCTCCCTCTCTCCCTGCCCCTTCCCCGCTCACCCTCTGTCTCTCTCTGTCTCTCCAAAATGAATAAACGTTAAAAAAAAAAATTAAGAAAAAAAAAAAAGAAAATCATAAGGAGGAGAAAACACATTTACAGTCCTGTACTGTATCGAAACAACCGTGTGTCTTAAGTGGACCCGCCCACGTGAAATGCGTATTGTTCAAGGTCAGCTGTACAGCTGGCACAGATTGTTCGGCAAGTTGTTCTTTCACTGAACAATCTGTCCTGTATCTTTCTGTGTCAGCATATCTGGCTCCTCTTTGCTCTTTATATCAGCTACCTGCTATCTTGTCGGGTGGACGCGACCTTGTTTACTTAGTCCTTCTCCCCTCCTGATGGGCATTTAAGGTCCCTCCAAGGTTTCGCTGTTGCCCCGTCCGGTCACAGCTTGGTATGCGAGCGTTCATTAACTGCATTTGGTCTTTTTCCCTCTTTTTGACTGATGAAAAATGACTCATGTGTGTTCCTGATGAAAAGGGCCCTGGGGCTTATCCGCCTCCACCCCCGCCACCCCCCCTCCCCCCCGCCCTACCCCCACCCCTGGCTCTGCTCCCTCCACGACCGGCCTGGGACCCGTTCCCAAACAGCTCACTCAGCAGATGTTTGATGATTTCAGAAAGCGAGAGGGTCGCGGGTCACGTCCATCACCTCTGTGCAGAGCCCCCTAGGACCGCGCCTCCCCCCCGTGCTGCCTGGCGAAGCCGAGTCGGGAGCCTCGCCAACCTCGTGACCACACGGGCTTCCACCTTTCTTGTCTCCTCAGTCCCTTCCGTAGAGGGCTAGCTCCGCTTACAAAGCAAACAAATATTTTCCTGTCGGCACCACACTTTTCCCCGGAGACCTAAAAGCTTCTGGGCTCCGGGTCCCGGGCTGCCCTGGCCACAGGCCAGCGATTCGCGCGCTCACACAGCAGCATCCCATCCGCCCCAGCCTCCCCGAGCGGCTGCGAGAGGCCTGGGGACACCAGGCCATTAGGATCAACATCCTAGTCTGTCCTGTCCGCGGATCGGGCATCAGGGATGAACAGGTGAAGGCAGATAAGTGGAGTTCCAAGGGGGACCTGACCAGTGGCCCAGCCAAAGCGCTTTGCAGTTACTCTGCAAACGAGACATGTTCTTATGGAGTTTCGGAGACACGTTAGGCAAAAAGACGTGTGACACGACAGGTATCCCTCGCAGAGAGAGACAAGGCTTTATGCGCTTTCCTATCTCAACGCCTGTGTCCTGGTGGCTGGAGGGAGTTTGGGGTGCTGCCCGGCCTTGTTCTGAGCTGTTCCCCGTAGCTCGTCTTCACCCCCTTGAATGTCTTGGCATCTCACGTCTCCTTGTGTCTCCTTTGATAACGAGGCATCCGGGTAAGATGTGAGCACTGGAGCCTGAAGACCCTAACTCCAATGGAGGCCGCATTCTCCGGTTCCAGAGTCCGGATTAGGACTCGGACATCATTTGGGGAGGTTGCGGGGGGGAGGGGGGCGGGGGGATGGACTTCAGCTCACTACAGAGGCCAAGCTCAAGATTCCCCAATTCTGGGGCGCCTGGGTGGCTCAGTCGGTTGAGCAACCAACTTCGGCTCAGGTCACGATCTCACGGTTTGTGAGTTCGAGCCCCGCGTCGGGCTCTGTGCTGGCAGCTCAGAGCCCGGAACCTGCTTCGGATTCTGTGTCTCCCTCTCTCTCTGCCCTTCCCCCGATCATGCTCTGTCTCTCTCTGTCTCAGAAATAAAAAAAAAAAATTAAAAAAAATTAAAAAGAAAAGATTCCCCAATTCTAACAGCACCCAACTTTTTACTGACCAAGCTTTCAAAATGGCGAATGAAATAATCGTGGCTATTATAAAACAGATCATTTGCGGATTATTAATGGTAAATAAAGGATCTCTTTCTTAGTGGAAGTATTGTAGACTTAAATTGGGCTCAGTTATACGCTCCTAGTGTAGCAAACAATCGGGGGATGGCTTACTTTGTGTATGAGGTGCAAAATGTAGTTGGAGCACTAATACCAACAGAGGCTTTAACATTTCTTTGAGATCCTCACAGATTAGTGCATCAGACTGAAAAACAGCCCCTTGCTTTCTTTTGTGTTTTCCTCCCTCCCTCCCTTCCTTCCTTCCTTCCTTCCTCCTTCCCTTTTCTTTCTTTCTTTCTTTCTTTCTTTCTTTCTTTCTTTCTTTCTCCTTCTTCCCTTCTTCTTTCTTTTGTTCTTTCTTTCTTTTTCTTTTTTTCTTCCTTCCTTCCTCCTTCCCTTTTCTTTCTTTCTTTCTTTCTTTCTTTCTTTCTTTCTTTCTTTCTTTCCCTTTTCCTTCCTTCCTTCCTTCCTTCCTTCCTTCCTTCCTTCCTTCCTCTCTTTCTTTCTTTAGAACATTTAAGTTGGGGCCAAGTCCCAAGTCTGCCATTTTGAGGAACTCCCACAGGTACAGGGGAGCTGCCAGCCTCCCATCCCCCCACGAGGATAGAACCAGCCATGCAGAGGCTGCTGGGAACAGTGTTCCAAGCAGAGAGGGCAAGGCCAGTGGCAGAAGGGCAGAGTGTGGCTGGAGGGTGTGTGCGAGGGGGGCGGGGTGCTGTGAGATCCGGGCTCTAACTGGGCAGCCAGTGCTTCTGGAATGCAGCCCCCTTGTCTGAGGACTGGGGACAATAGTCGTCCTTGCTGAAGGTGGTTATGAAAAAAAAAATGACATGATTCATTCCTGCTACATGGTGCTCACTCCATAAAGGCCAACGGTTACTGTTATTGGTGGTTTCACTGTTGCTGCCGTCTTTGGGACTTTGGGGCCCTTTCTTATTCTCAGCAGAACCACTGTCGTCTCTCTCCACTGGTTTGATAAGCTGTGAAGAGGGCCTCAGGAATGAACCTTGAAACATTGTGCTGAGTGAGGGAGGCCAGTCCCCAAATCCCACATGATGTGTGATCCCATTGACATGAAACGTCCAGAAGACCCAAATCCATAGAGACAGAAGGCAGATTAGTGGTTGCCAGGGACTGGGGGTGGGGTGGGGGATGGATGGTGACTGCTCATGGGAACCAGCTCTCCTTTCGGAGTGATGAAAATATTCTAGAATTAGGTTATGGTGACAGCACAACTCTGTCAATATACTAAAAAACTATTGAATTGTACATTTGAAATGGGTGAACTTTATGGGAAGTATATCTTTTTTTTTTTTTAATGTTTATTTTTAAGAGAGAGAGGCAGAGCGTGAGCAGGGGAGGGGCAGAGAGAGGGGGAGACACAGAACTCAAAGCAGGCTCCAGGCTCTGAGCTGTCAGCACGGAGCCCGACACAGGGCTTGAACTCACAGATCATGAGATCATGACCTGAGCCAAAGGTGGAGGCTTAACTGACGAGCCACCCAGGCGCCCCGAGAAGTATATCTTGATAAACTGTTAAAAAAAAAAACAAAAAGAAAGGAATGGAAAGAGTCCCATGGAAGAGGTAAAGGGTGGTGAGGCCTGGAGTCTGCCCCCTAGAGCTGAAGTCCATTGGAGACAAGGCAGGTGACGCTAGGGAGGTAGGAATGACACCCCCCGGCTCACAGGGCAGCAGGGGCTGAGGACCCAGGATGGGGTGGGACATGGGCCTGGGGGGCCAGGACAGCGAAGCAGCCTTGGCAGCTTTGCATGGAAACATCTCCTCCTGCAAACCGGCCCCTGGGAGCTGCTTCCTCCCACTCCCAGGCCACCTGGCCCCTGTGTCACACCCAGGAGGCCCCCCACCTGCACTATGGGAAACAGGTGCCCTTTATGGACCATGAATACATCCTGGACATAGAGCTGACCTTCCACCCTCAGTTCTGGTCCCCACTGGTGCCCTGTGAGGTGAGTTCTGCTGTCAGAGGTTCTGGAACTCGCCTGTTTAGAACTGATTTCCCTAAACGTTGTGGACCCTCAAGGGCTGGGCCAGTCTGGTTCCATCTTTAAGTACCTGGTTCACTGGCCTAGTGGGTGGTGACCTTGGATGCTTGGTGAGAGGAGGAGAAGAAGACGCGCTCGCCTCACCCGAGGGCTGACTGCACCTGCCCACCTGACCCAGGGGGTCTTGTCCCTGCCTACCTCAACTGGGCCAGACATGCCATTGGCCCGGTGGCTGTCTTGGGCTCTGTCCCCTGCAGACCCAATGTCCTGCAGGGCTGGGTGAGTCCCCACAGGGAGCAGAGGATGCTTACAGCCAGTTGCCTCCTGGCCCAGGGTGTGTCCGGAACATTCCTGGCACCGAGCTGGCATCTTCCCCAGGACAGAAGTGGCCGGCGGAGCTGAGACGGGCCAGGGCGTTTACTGTGGCGCTTTTATTTCCAGCCTGTTTGCCCAGAAGGCAGAACCAGCCAGGGCGCCCATTTTGGGGGTGAATTGTCTGGCCGTCAGTTTTCTCACCCGCCAGACCTCAGAGCTGGCCGGAGTACCGTCTGAGGCTGGTCCCTGCTCTCATCTCACTGGGGCCTCCAAGAATGAGTGGTTGGGCCGTGGTGGCAGCCCAAGGGACATAAAAGCCTGGGGGTGTCTGACTCCCTGCCCTGCCCAGGGCTCTGGCGGTGAAGAAGGGCTGTAGATGGTGCCTCTACCCTCCTCCCAGCACAGGCATACGCATCCCAGGATCACTCTTTCCATCGGTGCACGGGCTCCCGGGGAGGTGGGGGTTCATTTGGAGTCACAGGCACTCAGCTGAGGGACCCCCCGGGCGGGGCTTCACAATGTCGACGCACCTGGACAGGACCTATGAGACCAGAAAGAGCTGTGTGGAAAAAAAAAATGGGGCGCCTGGGTGGCTCAGTTGGCTAAGCATCTGACTTCAACTCAGGTCATGATCTCACGGTTTGTGGGTTCGAGCCCCGCGTCGGGCTCTGTGCTGACAGCTCGGAGCCTGGAGCCTGCTTCGGACTCTGGGTCTCCCTCTCCCTCTGTTCCTCCCCCACTTGTGCTCTCTCACTCTCTCTCTCTCACAAAAATAAAGATTAAAAAAAATTAAAAAAAAAAAAGAAAGAAAGAGCTGTGTGGGTGCAGAGGCCACATCAGTGAGTGATCTCCTGAGGGTGGCCTGCGGGGGTGAGGGGGAGGTGTTTGGGGTCTGTCCTAGGGACAACGGGACAGCTGATGGGCAAGCTGGGGCCTGAAGATCATAGCCTTTGCCCTGAGGTGAAAACCTAGAAGTTGGGGTCTCAGGGAAGTGGTTCTGGGGACGTCCGACCGGAAGTTTCTGCTATCAAGTCTGGAGTAGCGAGGCTGGTGCGTGTTCCCAGAGTGTGGGCCGGGGTCAGCTGCAGGCTGCCAGGACCACCCTGACACTGCCCTGGGGACCCACAGGTGACCTGAGAGCTGAAAGGTTGGCTATGCCTGGCCCCGGGGATTGTCTGCCCATCGTTGCCTCGCCGGGGCCTGCAGCCCACGGGTGGGGACCCAGGATGGCTTGAGATCTGGGTTCCTGCACCCCAAGAGGGCCCACCGCAGCTAGACTCACCCCTCCTTGGTTCCCCATGCTCCTTGCAGTGGGCACGAGCTCCTTCCTGTCGGCAGGATGCTCTGTGACATTGCTGTGGCCAGGGCAGCATCCGGGGACTGCTGGCTTCTCCCCAACCCAGAGCAGGCAGAGTCCAACAGCGCACTTCAGGCCCGTGATCCCACGCGGCAGGGTTCTGAGACACCTCTCCCTCCTCTGAAAGTCCTCGCCCTGTGGCCCAGTCTCGTGCCGTAGCTCTTGAATCCAGAAAAAAATGTATGTTTCTGTTTTTATAAACAAATTTATTGAGGCACAGCCAGCACACAATAAACTGCACACATCTATGTAAAGTATCGGATTGGCTAAGTTTTGACATATGTACTTGCCCGTGAAACCGTCACCGCGGTCGAGATCCTGAACACAACCAGTGCCTCCCCCCCGCAAAAGGTCCTTGGGACCTAAAAGCAAACTTCTGCTTCCTGTACTCTACTCACAGTACTTCTGACACCGAACGTGGGTTTTCCACACCGAGCAAATTATTATAATTATTATTTTTTTTAAAGCAGACTTCATGCCCAGTGCGAGGCCCAACACGGGGCTTGAACTCGCAGCCCTGAGATCAAGACCTGAGCTGACATCAAGAGTTGGGCACTTACCGCACTGAGCCACCCAGGCGCCCCCACCCTGGGCAATTCTGACACCACCCGGAGATCGCACAGACCCCACAGGTGAGAGCCTTCCTTGGTCCCACAAGACGGCCCCCACTTCCGACCCCAGCTACAAATCCGGGTCTCCAGGACTTCTGACAGACTGGCTACAAATCAGGGGGGGTCCAGTGACCCCCTTTGGGGATTCCATCATCTGCTAGATCTGCTCATAGAACTCAGAAAAGCGCTTTACTTACTGTCACCAGTTTACTGTAAAGGATGCCACTCGGGAACAGCCAGAGGAAGCGATGCGTAGGGCAGGGGATGTGGGAAGGGGTATGGGGTTTCCATGCCCTCCCCGGGTGCGCCCCCCACCAGCACCTCCACGTGTCCACCAAACCAGAAGCTCTTCGAGCCCCGTACTTTTGGGTTTTCACAGAGGCTTCAAGACATAGTCATGATTCACGCCATCCTTGGCCATCGGTGATAATTTCCAGCCCCTCCTGCCTCTTTGGAATCTAATCACATAGTTGGTTCCCTGACAGCCAGCCCCCATCCTTAGCTGTGTTCCAAAAGTCATCCCGTTCACAGAAAGTTGGGTGTCGTTGAAAGGGTTTGTCGTGAATAACAAAAGACCCTCCTACTTCAGAAACGGGGGACGGAAAGTAAATAGTACAAAAGATGCTTCTATCGCTCATCGCTTAGGACAAGGGTTTTAGGAGCGCTGTGCTGGGAACCAGAACAAAAACCAAATATGGTTTCTTGTTGCATCATGATAACAAGAACAATAGTTCTAATCCGTCCTGCCTGCCCCTCCCTCTCTTTCTCAAGCAGCCACTGGTCAGCTTTGGGCCACTCTAGATTAGTGTGCATTTTCTAGAATTTTCTATAAGCGGAACTGTGCAATGTGTGCTTTTTTGTTTGTCTTCTTTCACTTAGCATCACATTATTGAGATCCATCAACGTTGCTGCCCCATCAGTATTTCTTCTTTTTTCAAATTGCTTCATGGTGTTGTTCCATTGGATGAACGCGATTCCTTTCTATCAAGCGCTTTCTGTAGGTCAGATACTGTCCCAGTGAGTCTAATCTCCAACTTCAGGTTTTGTTTTTTTTTTAATTTTTAATCTTTACTTATTTTTGAGAGAGAGAGAGAGAGTGAGACAGTGCAATCTTTATTTTTGAGAGAGAGAGTGAGAGCACAAGCAGGGGAGGGGCAAGAAAGAGAGGGAGACACAGAATCTGAAGGAGGTTCCAGACTCTAGAGCTGTCAGCACAGAGCCTGACGCGGGGCTTGAACTCATGAACTGTGAGATCATGACCTGAGCCGAAGTGGGACACTTAACTGACTGAGCCACCCGGGAACCCCTGAAATTAACCATTTTAAAGGGAACAATTCAGCACTTGGGTGGCTCAGTCAGTTGAGCCTCCGATTTTGGCTCAGGTCATGATCTCGTGGCTTGTGGGTTTGAGCCCTGCGTCGGGCTCTGTGCTGACAGCTCAGAGCCTGGAGCCTGCTTCGGATTCTGTGTCTCCCTCTCTCTCTGCTCCTCTCCTGCTCATGTTCTCTCTCTCTCTCTCTCTCTCTCAAAAATAAATAAACATTAAAGAAATTCAAAGGGAACAATTCATTTGTATCTTCAAGATGTTGAGCAACTATTACCTCTGTCTAGTTATATAGAACATTTTTATCACCCCTGAAAGAAACCCGTACCCATTAGCAATCACTCCTTATTCCTCCTTGAGTCCTGAAAGTAGCCAGCAATCAGATTTCCAGTGTGACCCCCCCCCCCCCACCGCCCAGATCTGTCCCTGTTGCAAAGGCCAAGGGGAAGGAAATGCACCCGCCTGCCCCTCCCTGGCAGGGTACCCTGTGCGGAGGTTACCCTGTGCTGGGGGGCAGTGGAAGAATGTGCCCAGGCTTTCCGTGTCCTGCCCTGAGATTTCCACTTCTGAGTGGTCCCCTGTATCTGCCGGGCCACCGTGGCCTGGAGCCAGCTCTGCTGCTCGGCACAGACCAGCACCGCCCCCCACGGCCTGTCCAGGTTCGAGCGACGCCGAACATCTCAGCGTATTGCCCCAGCGAGCCAAGCAGGGCCTGTCACTCCTGGAACAACACCATGGAGAAAAGCTTTGGCCTCGTGGGGGCGGTGGGGGCGGGGTGAGGCGCTGGGGGTGCGCGGGGTTGCTGCTCCAAGCCTAGGGATCTGGAGCAGGATGGACTTGCTAGGTCCAAATTTCCAAAGCAAATTCAACAGGTTGAATGTCCAAGAGGCACATTGGGCCTGGGTGGGGCCACATTGGGCCCAACACTCCCTGCCAGCCACCGAAGAGCCAGGCTTCTGTTTCTCGAGCAACAGCTTTATTGAGATACGTCATACAATTCACCCTTCTATTTAATTTAATTTTTTATTTTAGAGAGAGAGAGGGAGAGAGAGAGATCTCAAGCAGGCTCCATGCCCTGCAAGGAGCCCAACACGGGGCTCGATCCCCCAGCCCTGGGATCCTGACCTGAGCCCAAATCAAGAGTCGGATGCTCCTCTGACTGAGCCCGCCAGGCGCCCTCTAATTCGCGCTTTTGAAGTGTTCAATACGCTGGTTTCCAGTATGTTCACAGAGTCGTGCAACCGTTCCCACTTTAGAACCTTTAGAACATTTCCATCACCCCCAAAGGAGACCTCGTCCCCACCCCCCTGCCCCAGCCCCTGGCCACCGCTCATCTTTCTGTCGCTGTGGATTGGCCTGTCCTTGATAGTTCATATAAATGGAATCACACCCTATTTGTCTGTTTGTGCCTGGCTTCTTTCTCTCCGCGAGATGTTTTCGAGGTCCGTGCAACCTCGTAATGCGAGTCAGGGCTTCCCTCGGCTTATGGCTGAGTAATATTCCGTTGGTTGCGTGCTGGTTGGACCACATTGTATCCATTCACGTGTTGATGGACATTTCCGCCGCTTCTGCCTTTTGGCGATTGTGCCTAGTGCTGTTGTGAACACGTGTGTTCAATCTGTTTGAACACTTGCTTTCAAATCTTTGGGCACAAGCCTAGGGGTGGAGTTGCGGGGTCCTTTGCAAACTCTGTGTTTAACTTTTGAAAGAATCATTTCCTTCTTTGGTTGAGGTTATTAAAAAGATGATAATGAACACCTTACTCTCTGTCCCTCCCCGTTAGCGTTGTCAAACAAAGCACAGGACAGACACCCTGTCAAATGTGAATCTTACAGGGGCGCCTGGATGGCTCAGTGGTTGAGCATCTGACCCTTGATTTCAGCTCAGGTCATGATCCCAGGGTCTTGGGATCAAACCCCATGTCAGGCTCCATGCTGAGCATAGAGCCTGCTTTAGTTTCTCTCTCTCTCTCTCTCTCTCTCTCTCTCTCTCTCTCTCGGCGCCGGTGGCTCAGTCGGTTGAGCGTCTGGCTTTAGCTCAGGTCATGATCTCACAGTTTGTGAGTTCGAGCCCTGCATCGGGCTCTGTGCTGACAGCTCAGAGCCTGGAGCCTGTTTCGGATTCTGTGTCTCTCTCTCTCTGCTCCTCCCCCGCTTGTGCTCTGTCTCTCTCTCTCTCTGTCAAAAATAAATAAACATTAAAAAAATTAAAAAAAAAACATTCTCTCTCTCCCTTTGCCTCTCTCCCCTACTCATACTCGCTCTCTCTCTCTCTCTCAAATAAAAAAATAAATTAAAAAAATGTAAATCCTATCTAAGGGACAAATATGTTAATTTTTAGTGTAAGTACATCCCAAATATTGCATTGGATATACTTATACACACATCCAATTTTTTTTTTGTCATTTATCTGAGATTCAAATTTAAATATATTTTTATTTGCTAACTCTGGCAACCCTGCACCTAATTCATGCCTTTTCTCTGCTGAGACCATTGTTATTTAGCCCCATGCTTACCTAAAATCTCTCTGTCTTTTGTGTATATACCCCAACACGGAGTTGCTGGCTCATATGGTAATTCTACGTTTAGCTTTCAAGGGACCACCAAACTGTTTTCCATAGTGGCTGCACCATTTCACATTCCCACCAGCCCTGCACCAACTTTTCCACCTCCTCCCCAAAACTCGTTATGGTCTATTTAAAAAACTCGCAACAACGTTGTAAGAGGTGTGAGATGGCACCTCATTGTGGTTTTTTTTTTAATTGATTAATTAATTAATTAATTAATTTTTTATTAAACTTTTTTTTTTCAACATTTATTTATTTTTGGGACAGAGAGAGACAGAGCATGAACGGGGGAGGGGCAGAGAGAGAGGGAGACACAGAATGGGAAACAGGCTCCAGGCTCTGAGCCATCAGCCCAGAGCCCGACGCGGGGCTCGAACTCACGGACCGCGAGATCGTGACCTGGCTGAAGTCGGACGCTTAACCGACTGCGCCACCCAGGCGCCCCACCTCATTGTGGTTTTAATCTGCAGTTCCCCTGACGCTTAGTGATGTTGAGCCCCTTTTCATGAGCCCGTCGGCCATCTGTACCGCCTTCTTCGGAGAAACGTCTGTTCAGATCCGTTGCTCGTTTTTTGATTGGGTCGTTTGCCTTTTGTTGTCATTGAGCTGTTGGTGCTCTTTATATATCCTGGATGTGAATCCTTTGCCAGATATATGATTTGCAAATATTTTCTCCCATTCTGTGGGTTGTCTAAGATACTGTTGTTTACCTCACCCGTTTACGGCGATTTGTTACAGGAGCCACTCATGCAGAAACTCATACAGTGTTCTTCCTCCCATGCCCCTGCCTGGCCCGGGACGCACGTGTGACGTGTACATGTGCGCACATGCACCCCGCCCAGACATTTTGGTTGTTGCCGGGGTGGGTGAATGCTCACTTCTCTCCATGGGCAGCAGGGAGAGAACCGGGTAGATCTCAGCCTGGATGTTTCCTGATCTGTAAAAGTGCTGCTCCAAGGAGGGTCCCAGCAGCCTTTGCACCTTGCTTCTGAGCAGCGTCTCCCATGCGCTCTTCTTGGGCGTCTTTTCTAAACACCTGGGAGTCCTCGAGAAGATGCTGAGGTTGGGGCACACAGTAGGCGGTGAGGACGTGCACACCCTTGCTCCTCCTTGTTCTCTACTCCATCTTTGTGGTCGTGGCTGCGGTGGCCGTGGTTCAGTCGCTGACATGCAGGTTTTTGTCCACATCCAGGAGCTACACACCCTCGAGGTGGCCATCCGGGAGCCGGTTGCCCACATCAAGGCTCACGGAGCCTCACTGGAGGGCGTTGCCCCAGAAGATCAAGTCGGATTCCTGGCAGGTACGCCCCCTAGAGGATGAGGCCACCCGGGGTCAGTGTGGAGCCGGGGCTCTGACCCCTGGAAGGAGGTTGGGAAAGTCCGTGGTTCCCTGGCCCGTGCTGGGAAAGTAAGAGGGCGGACTCCCAAGGTGACCAAACAGGAGAAAACGAAGACGGGCCGAGTCAAGCAGGGGACACAGTACATACAACCTGCATTTTTTCTATGTTGTGCCCACCTTTGGCAAGAAGAAGGGCCCCCCCACCCTGCCCATGCCAACTCTTTTTTTTTTTTAATTAAAAAAAAAATTTTTTTTTTCAACGTTTATTTATTTTTGGGACAGAGACAGACAGAGCATGAACGGGGAAGGGGCAGAGAGAGAGGCAGACACAGAATCAGAAACAGGCTCCAGGCTCCGAGCCATCAGCCCAGAGCCTGACACGGGGCTCGAACTCCCGGACCGCGAGATCGTGACCTGGCTGAAGTCGGACGCTTAACCGACTGCGCCACCCAGGCGCCCCAACTCTTAAGTCCATTGTAATCTTGGCTTTCTGCAATAAAGCCACTTACCTAGTTCAGTCACACACACACACACACACACACACACACACACACACACACACAGATATTGAGGTTGGCTCCCTGGACCCTCGGGGTTTGGGAAAAACCAAGAAGCCCTCCTGCCCATTTTCTTTGCTGAGATCAGGTGAGGCTGGCTGAGGAGTCTTCCTCACTGCCTACTCTGGACCCCAGGCCCTGGCAGTGGGCTCACACTGGCAGTGGGGAGAGACCTCTGACCCCCTGTGGAGCCAGCACCCTTGTCCTCACATCTCTGGGCCAGGAATCCCTTCCCCCCTAGCCTGCTTCTATCTCCCGGGCAGCAGGAAGTGCAAGTTGCCTTCCTGCACCCTCTCCCTGGCTGCTGTTTTCCCCTGCGTCCTCCCTTCCCTGCTTTGGGGGGGATCGACTGTGGCACCTCCTTCCTCCATCGGGTTGTCCCTCTTCCTGTGGACGAGCATGAAGGCTGCTTCTGGTTATTCACTGCCCCCGACAAAGCTGCTGTGAAAGCTCCTGGCAGGATCACCTTGGCATCTGTCCAGCGGGGTCAGAGGTCACACGCAGTTTCAGCTTTTTTTTAGTATGGCCAGCGGTTCCCCCAGTGATGTCACTGCTGTGCCCCACAGCTGTTCCTGCACACAGGCATGCACGGTTCCCCGCTCTGGCTTTGGGGTCCTTGCCATGCTGTGCGGGAGCCCTATACCCTGAGGGGGATAAGTCTGCACGTCTGTCTTCCCATGCCAAGTTCAGACTGCTGACTGCTCGGAGGGTCTAGGAGCTGGCTGGCCCCATGGAAGGATAAAATGCTTCTCTCTCTCTCTCTCCTTTAATTAAAAAAATTTTTTTTAACGTTTATTTATTTTTGAGACACAAAGCATGAGCAGGAGAGGGGCAGAGAGAGAGGGAGACACAGAATTCGAAGCAGGCTCCAGGCTCCGAGCTGTCAGCACAGAGCCCGATGCGGGACTTGAACTCATGAACCGTGAGATCGTGACCTGAGCTGAAGCTGGATGCTTAACTGACTGAGCTACCCAGGCACCACCCTCTCTTTTTTTTAAGTTTATTTATTTATTTGTTTGTTTATTTATTTACTTATTTATTTAGAGAGCAGAGGAAGGGCAGAGAGAGAAGGAGAGAGAGAATCCCAAGCAGGCGCCACACGGTCAGTGCAAAAACCGACGTGGGGCTCGGTCCCATGAACCGTGAGATTGTGACCTGAGCTGACACCAAGAGTTGGCCACTTAACTGACTGGGCCACCCAGGTGCCCCCAAAATACTTCTCAACAAGAGGACCATCTACCTCGTCTGCCCAAACCCCACCCACTATGCCTCTCATCACTGACATGCTAAGAGATGTTTAACAGTCTCCAGGTAGGACAAACCTAGCCGGTTCCACCTTGACGTGACATTCCTAAAAATGACCACGCTCTGCAAATTTGCACCAACCACAGCGCTTATGGGGAAACGGGGACAGGTCACAGCTTTTCAACTGTGTCGGTGACACATTAAAAATAGATAGGTACCGGGGCGCCTGGGTGGCGCAGTCGGTTAAGCGTCCGACTTCAGCCAGGTCACGATCTCGCGGTCCGGGAGTTTGAGCCCCGCGTCGGGCTCTGGGCTGATGGCTCAGAGCCTGGAGCCTGTGTCCGATTCTGTGTCTCCCTCTCTCTCTGCCCCTCCCCCGTTCATGCTCTGTCTCTCTCTGTCCCCAAAATAAAATAAACGTTGAAAAAAAAAAAAATAGATAGGTACCTACTAAAAATAGTAGGGCAATTGTACACATGTCGAACGGCTTAGAATGATAGGAACGTTACAGCAAATACAGTACTTGGTCTTTGGAAAGGACCTGAGGTTCACAGGTGGACTTGGGTGTGGGAAGGTTGTAGCTCCTAACAGCTGAGGGAGAGTGTAGATGTTGAGGGGTGTGTGTGTCGGGGGGAGGTTGTTTATTCCCATGCAACCTGGGTCAGCCGTTTTCTGCATTCATCCAGCGTTGCCCCCGGGACAAGATCCCACATAAGCATCACCACCTTGGATCACATCATGCTCAAGTCCACCCCTCACGTATTCACCACGTGGGAACAAATCCGTGTTTTCAAAGCAAACTTCAGAGCGGAATTGACTGGACCCCCCCCACCCCGCCCACCCCCGCCGGTGGGTGGTCACTCAATGTGCTGTGTGGGACGAGAGGTGTAGTTATTATAGAATCTTTTCACCGCGAGATACAAGAGCCAGAGATGTCCTCAAGAGCACAGAGCGTAGGAAGATGCAGTGAAATGAAGACGTGAGAACCTTCGAGTACTCACCACTCTTAGTTGTGATATCGTGAATTTAGTTGCAAGTCTGTACAACTGAATTTTTAGCAATGGCTCTGTGAAACAAGGGCTCACACCGTTTCCTGGAAATGTATCAGCTGGTTCTTCTCCAGCGTTCTACTGCAGCTCGGGGGGGAGGGGGGGGGCGGGAGGGGGCAGTGAGGATGTCAGCACGTTTATACTGAGCGCCCACTTTGAGCCAAGGGCCAGGTGCCCAGCAGCAAAAGGGGCTTCTATTACCCCAGGGGACACAGACGGGAAGAAAATGCTCCTGGGATAATAAGATCACAGCCCCCCACCCCACCCCGTGTTGGGCCCCAGGGAGAGAGTTAAACTGGGTGATGAGGGGCATGGTGGTGTCTGTTCGCCTCCTATTCACCCCATTAGTGAAAGAGGGATCCCCTGCACTGAACGCTTAACACCCAATGCTGGTCAGGTGAGACAGACGGTAGTTTCTTAGTCATATCTACTCACAGCCCCGGGTTGTGGGTTGTGGGAGGACCCAGCTCACAGGAGACCACGTGGGAGGGTGCCCTTGGGAGGGGAGTGAACCGCCAGAACACGTTGGAGGCAGACTTCGTAGTAACAGGAGGGTGGGGTGCCCCCGGTTCCCACGGGAGGATGTGCCTGGCTTGTTAGAAAGACAAGGAGATGAGATCCCTTAGGTTGGGGACTGGTGGGGTGTAACCGGTCTGGCTGACAGGGGAAGAGGTGGGGAGCAGCCTCTTTTGTTGGGCGGGGGCATATCTGGTGAGAGCAGGGAACTCACAGTTAGGCCCTTGGGGACCTGTAAGGGCAGCACGTCCAAGCTGAGTCCTTACAACACAGAGAAGGGGGCGGACAGTAGACCCTGAAGGTGGAGGGGGGCCAGCCTGTGACTCCAGAAGACCATCCCAGGCAGAGGGGACAGCAGGTTTCTCAGTCGCAGGTTGTGGTGGTGGGTGGTGGGTGGCCAGAGTCCAGTGGAGGAGGGAGCAAAGGGCTGGGCAGGAGGCTGGCTTCCTGGCTGTAGAGGGGGACCTGGTTTATGGCCCAGCAAGAGGAGGTGTGGCAGGCTGGGCAAGCTGGGCAGGACATATATTAGGAGGGTTATACTAGGAGGCCCTGCCTGGTTCCCGGGGTGGACTGAGATCAGAGGCCTGCACCTCTTCTTCCTGGTCTTGGCCCCCTCTGTGCCTGCTGATGTCCCCTTCCAGCCAGGCTCCTGCACGACCCCCCTCCAACGTCTGCTAATGCAAACCCTGTCTGCCCTCGTGTCCCCACTGTCGGCCCAGGGCTTGGCCTAAAGCCAAGAGAGGGCTGATGGGGAGGCCACCCTAGAGGGCCCACTGTGCCTGGGAGCAGGAGGGGTTCAAAGGAAGTTTCCAGAAGGAGCAGGAGCTGGGCAGCCAAAGGAAAAGGGCAGAAGAACAGAGTTTGAGCACGTGGCACAAGGCATCTGAGGAACCAGGGTGAGGCTGAGCCATCAGGGCAGCCTGGAGTTTGGACTTGGTCTCAATGAACAGGGAGCCCCCAAGAGTTGGGGCAGGAGGGAAGTGGGGTCAGCATTAGACTTTTAGAGGGCCCTGGGAGCTGGAGTAATCCTCCTAGAGGGGTCAGTGGTGCTGGCTGAAGGTGCTGGAAGGAGGGAGCAGGACTTGGACATGACACAGAGAGGAGGTGCCCCCCCCAACCTATGACAATGAGGCCATTGCTCAGGTGGGGACACTCTGAGGGGCAGGACGGGCACCTTGCCCCCAGCCAGTAAGGGGTGCCGGCCCAACTTCGCTGTAGGCCAGAGGGGAAAGGCAGGCCCAGCGAGGGAGGGCCTTGGCTGTGGGGATTTGTGGAGAGCGGCAGGGGTGGGGAGAGGGTAAAAATGACCGGCAGCCGGAGCCCGGGGCGGGGGGGGGGGGGGAGGGGGGGGCGGGCAGCTGCACATCTGGTAAGATAGTCCTTTGCCAGCCTGTTTCCCCAAAGAGCTCCACTCCTGAGGCCGCGTGCACTGCACAAGGTCGCCGGCTCAGGCTCGGGTGGGCGCCCTGCGGGGCTGGGGAGTGAAGGCGCCTCGGAGAAGCAGCCACCTCGGGGGTGGTAGGGGCGGGGCGAGTCCGCGGTGGGGGCCATGCGGGGGCGGCTGGGGATGAGGCCGAGGAGGCGGAGGAGGCCGGGTGGCAGTCCCGGGAGGAGGCGGGTTCCAGGAGGATAACGACCCGCGCGAAGGGAAGTTGGGGGCTAAGGACAGCTCGGGTCCGAGGAAGGGGGTGGGCTTGGGTTGGGCCTGGCCGGGGGTGAGTCCAGGGTGGGGTCAAGCCTGGGCAAGGGGCGGGGCGAGACCGGAGAGAGTCCTTGGAGAGGGTGAGTCCCCGGAAGGGAGCGGGGGCGGGTCAGGGTCCGGAAAGGGGGCGGGTCGGGAGGCCGGGCAGGGAGGGGGCGGGGTGTAGGGGGAACAGGGGGTCAGTCGGGTCCGAGGAGCGGGGAGGGCGTGGGCAGGGTATGGGGGGGATCCGCGCAGGGGTCCGGGCAGGGGGCGGGGCTGGTCCAGGAGTGGGTGGGGGCGAGTGGGTGGAGGGGCCGAGTCCGGGGAAAGGCGCGGGGCGGGGCCGGGAGGGGGCGCGAGGGGCGGGGCGGACCCTGGCGGGGGCGGGGCGGGCCCGTGGACGAGGCGGGTCCCGGGAGGGGGCTGGTCCGGGGCTGCCCCAGCTTGGCCCGGCGCGGAGCGGGGCGCATGGCGCCGTGCGCACGGCGCGGGGGCTGCGAACAAAGGGCCCCCGGCGGCGCAGGGGGCACCGCGGCGCTCGGACCCCGGCCCTGGCCCAGCCCCGACCCGGCCCCCTCCCTGGGCGCGGCGCCCCCGCGGAGCCGAAAAATGTGGGGCGCCCTGCTCGGCCCGCTGTTGTGGCTCCGGCTTCTGCTGCTGTCGCCGCGGGACGGAGTGTGCGCCGCACCCCAGGCCCCGTGAGTTGCCCCGCGCGACTGAGGAGGCTGGCTGTCTTCTCGGGGAGGGGGTCCCGGGGACTGGCTCAGAGAGGTGCAGCGACCTGTCCAAGGCTACACAGCCTCCGCCCTGGGCGGGACCTTGTCCCTTGACTTCCAGGGGTCGGGCTGGGAAGGGGTCCCCCTGAGCCTTCTTGAGGGGGCCACATCCAAGTACAGGGAGTCCCCAGAGCTAGGGCTGCGAGGCCAGCGCCTCCTCCCCAGCTCGCCCCCTTGGCGTGACCGGGGCTGTCGTCTTGGGTGGCGATTTCAAGTTGCCCGTGGCATGAAGGTAAGAGGTGCGTGTCTTGGCTGGGAAATAGGAGAGACCTACCATTCCGTTTTCCTTGGGAGGGCGTGGTGGTGGGGAGGAAGTGTTTGTTTTGCTTCCACATTTTTCTTGAAGTTTGCCTACAGAGCTTCTGGTGAGTTGACACAGTGAGGAGGTGAATTAACTAGCTGCTAAGGAGAATCCCCCATGAACTGGCGTCCTCGGGAGTATTTCCAGACCTGCAAGGCCGTGGGTTCAGGGGGGCTGCCTGGAGCTGCCCAAGTTCAGCCGTTTAGGCGGGCCTCGGACTTCATGAGGTGGCTTGTTCAAGCAGTGCTTGTTTAGTCCAGAAAATAGGCCAATAGTGGGGCTGGGGGGTAGTGTCACTTCCAGCCACAGCTCCTTTGGGATCACAGTTTGAGAAGTAAGACACCACACTGTGCGGGTGCCCCTGGACCCTGTGAAATTGGAATCCAGCAAATTTTTGTCCTGATCTTTCAAAGCGGGCATCCCTTAAACACAGAGGTTTTCAGCCAGGTTGGGCGGGGTGGGGGGAGGGGAGGGGGTTGTTTCCCTGGTGGTCGTTTGGCAATCCCAGGGGCATTTTTGCTTGGCGTCTAGGGGAGGCAATGCTTCTGGAATCTACTGAGTGGAGGCCAGGGATGCTGCTCAACATTTTGCCACACCCAGGTCCTCCGCCACCACAAAGCTCGACCTGGCCCGAAATTAGAGACCCTGCCTTCTAAGGGCCAAGTTCAGAGTCTCCGAGTTGCAGAGTTTCAAGCAGTTCTCGGGAGTGTGGGCCTCTGACTAAAGTCATCCTGGGATATTACCTTCTGTCGAGAGAAATGTAGTCCCTGTGCTGGAGACACGGGCTAGGAAATGAACTTGCAGAATTACTGACCCAGGGTTCTAGATTCGTCGGCCTCTAGGCCTGAGCTGTGGGATCCTGTTTTGGGAACAGCCCTGGATACCCACTTCTGAGATCCATGTGATTTTTGCATGAGGGATCCCTGACCCCAGAAAGCAGCGTGGGTTTGCACCCTTGTAGTAAGACCAGTGCTGTCTGCTGTTTACCATACACTGCCTTTCCCAGGCTGGGACCTTCTGAGACCAAAGGATGAGAAGCCAGTTGTCGGTCCACATGCCCAGGGCATGCATCAGGTCAGCAGTGCTTGGGTAGCAAGCATACCAACAGCTGCAACTCCTGAACCTCAGGGAGAGTTCATGTGGTTTCTTCGGGCTCTCTGGGGTCTCCGGGTGAAAAATCTACCTCAGCTCTGGACAAAGGCTTTACGAGGTGACCAAGGAAAATGAACACGGGGGTTGTATATTCCCCAGATGCTCGTCCATACTCTGCATGGGCTATGTGGGGGGCCCTAGAGGTCAGCTGGGAGCTGGGAGATGGAAAGAGTATTCCTTTTATTTTTTTTTTAAGTTTATTTATTTATTTTGAGAGAGAGAGAGAGAGAGAGAGAGAGGAAGCACAAGTGGGGGGAGGACAGAGAGAGAAGGAGAGAGAGAGAATCCCAAGCAGGCTCCGCACTATCAGCCAGGAGCCCGACGCAGGGGGCTTGAACTCACGAACTGCCAGATCACGATCCCAGCCGAAGTCAGATGCTTGACCGGCTGAGCCACCCCAGGCGCCCCAAGAGTATTCCTAAAGGAGACGGGGTTCCCATGCTGCTGCACCACAGGACACATGGGAAGCCAGAGTCATTGCATGCCCGGGTCCGTGGTGGAATTAGGTAATACACAGCGCGTACCTGGCGTGACGATGCACTCCAGGAAGCATAGTTATGTACTATGGGTCCCAGGGTCACCGCCCGCTATGTGAACTGCTGAGAGGAGACGCTGCACAGGGGAGCTCGGGGTCTTTACCGGTTCCAGTCATCGCTGGATCTGGGCTGTGTACCTACCAAACTGGGGTCTTTGCAGATTCCCATCAGTGCTGGAGTTACACGGTACGTGGTTTGTACATGGTATGTCCCGAGGTCCTTGTGGGCCCCGAACAGTCCTGAGGTAGGACAGTGCATGTAGGAACCCAGGATTCGTGAACTCTGGCCACCGTTCAAGCTGGACGGAGCGCGGTGGGCTCCCAGGGTCGGTGCTGTGGCCAGACGGTACTCAACAGGAACCCACCGCGTCTTTTGAAATGCTCGATTTGTCATGAAGTTTTAACGAAGTCCGCTGCGTCCACAATTTTTTCTACGGATTGAGCTTTTAGTGTCGTAGTCACAAAACGTCTGCCTAACCCGAGCGCACCAAAGCCTTCCTCCTATGTTTCCTTCCGGTGTTTTTAGAGTTTTACGTTTAGATCTCTGACCCGGTTTGAGTTCACCTGAGTGTGTGATGTTCGGTAAGGGTCTAAATTCGTGTCTTTGTCGTGTGAACGTGGGGTTGTCCCAGAGAGGATCTTGAGAAACGAAAATCTCTCCTAATCTCAGTGCCTGGCCTCGTGTTTTGCCTTTTGCCTGTTTCCTTCTGGTGCCTGTGGTTCTGCACTGTTGGGTTTCTGCCTTTGCTGTCTAGGCTCTTGGTGTTTACTGTTGCATCGTGAGCAGTTTTCGTGGTTAGGTGAATAAGACTTCTTGATTATCCGTGGAAGGTTCTAGAATAACAGAGGCAGGAACTCAGGTGAGGAGGATCTGTACCTCAGGTCGGGTGCCCTAAGGGCGTCCCAAGGCTCTCCCCTGTCCGAATGCGATCTGCTGCATGTTCCTTCTCCTTCCGGAGCTACTGCTTTCCCATCTGGAAAGTGAGATGATGCTACTTATTCTCCAGGAGTATCTTCACGGTTAGTTAAGCTGAGGATTTTCAGAAAGAGAGGGCCGTTTTGGTTCCACTGTTCACGGAGCATTTCCTGTTTCAGGCCAGTTAGTTGATTTTCAGGGTTTTGTTCTTTAAATGCTGCAGGAAGCTCCTTGCTTCTTGCCACTGGGCTCTGGAGTCTGGCTGCCTCGGTTCGAAACCTGGGTTGGGCACATGACTTGGCTTTGTCCAGGGCTTAATTTCTGACTCTGTAAATGGGTGGTTTGAGCACATCTCCCAGGGCGGCTGTGAGGATGAAGTGGGATCCTGTCAGTTCCTCGGGGGAGTATTTCGCCCGTGTTGGCATGAGCAAAGGTCCTGGGGCAGAATGAGCTGACTAAAAAGGCCCGAGGCCAGAATGCAGACACTGAAGGAGGGGCGTGGCGCTGGGTAGATACAGAGAGGCCAGATTCTTACCTAATCCGGGGGCTTCAGAGATGAATAAGCCAGCCCCTGGTCTCCAGGAGCTCACAGGTTGGTGGGGGACACAGATAACATAAAATGACAGTGTCATCGTGGTGTGGGCAGGCATAGGTAGAAGACCACCCAGGGAGCACCCTGACGCAGCCAGAGTGGCAAGGAGGCCGGAAGTGGGTCAGTTTCACTCAGGTTCTCCTCTCCTACAGGGGCTATTTGATTGCTGCACCCTCTGTCTTCCGCTCGGGAGTGGAGGAAGTCATCAGTGTGACCATCTTTAACTCCCCAAGGGATGTCATGGTCCAGGCTCAGCTGGTGGCCCAGGGCGAGGCGGTGGCACGGAGCCAGGGAGCCATCCTGGGTAGGTCCCTGGGGTGCTTCCTTCGTCTCTCTTTGCAAAGTGGCCTTTACTGCCTGGCCAGGGCTCAGGCCGTGCGGGCACTGCTTTGCTTCTCTCCCACCCCACCTCCCAGCAGGGGAGGGAGAGCGGGTTGCCTTTTCCCCATTTTCCATCAGAGTCCGTTGTTCCTCGGCAGCCCAGGTTCTGGGTGCCGATCCGGATGGAGTCGGGAACCCTTCTGTGCCAGCTTTGGCTAGAGGTGGGGCCTGGACCCAGAGGGAATCGCAGGACCATTTCAGACCTTTTGTTGAGCTTCTAGCACCCCTGTGGTGTTAGGCCCAGACCTGGGCTTACAGCCAGACTGTCACTGAGTTGAGCTCAGGCCCCCAGCCAGCCTCTCCCCTGCCACCCTTGGTGAACCTCAGATAACAACAATGCTGGCCTCCTGGACAGAGCTGGTGAGAGCAGGGACCTGTCCAGCAGGACAGACAACTCGTTCTTCACGCAGAGTGTGATTTGGCCACAGGAGACACAGAGACGATGTCCGGGCTCTCAGGCCTGCAAGGCAGTACCTGTCCCCCAGGGAGACGAGGAAGAGGCTGACCTGGAGTGGAAACCGGGAGAGGGCTTGGGCAGGTGGGAGCACAGCAGTCCTGTTGGCCAGTCCCCAAACTCAGATCAGGTTGGCTTCAACAACAGTGTTTATGGGCTGTCACAACTAGAAAACGCCACTGGCATCACTGGCTGTCTCCCAGGCCCACTTCTGGATGGGCCTGTGTCTCCCCAAAGTTGAGAGAGTAAGCAGTTCTCAAGACTGAGAAATGTCCCATCATTCCCTCTGATTGTTCTATCTTGGGTCCTGTGCTCAATCCTGACCCAACCCCTTGGACTGGGGAAGCCAATGCTGATTGGCCCATTTTGGGTCATGTGTTCAACTCTGAACCAATCACTGTGGCTGAGGGAAGACCTATGTCGATTTGCACCTAGCCCCAAGAGAGATGGGCAGAGCCCCGCCAAGCCTCATGAATTGGGAGCTGGGGAGGTGGCGCCCCCAAGGAAATCAGGGTTCTGCTAGTGGAAAATGGGGAATGAGTTTTGGGAGGCAAAAACAGTAGATGCTAAATCAAGTCTTAGAGGCTAGAAAGCCCAGAGAGCGTCAGAATGGTAAATGATTCTGTTTGGGTAAAGAGAGAAGTGATGGGAAAATAGATCTACTGGAGTGAGGTCCACTGGGGACCTCAGTCTCCTCTTCTTTCTCTCCACCCTTCTCCTTGTTCCACTCCCCTGGAGTTTTCCCTTTGCTCTCTTCAAGCTTACCTTGGGTAGGGGCCAAGGGTGAAGTGAATTGAATACAGGCTGGCCAGCTTTCCCCTGAATAACTCAGCCTTGTCCATCCCCTCTGGCCTTCAGCTTTCACCACCTAGGAGGAAACATCTCATTTTTCCCAATCCCAGCCCAGGCCAGACCAGCATGACCCAGTGTGTGTGTTCGTCTACAGAAAATCCCTCTGGGTAGAAAAGGCTCCTAGTTGTAAGGCTGCAGCTCAGGGAGGCAGGAAAACACAGCTCCCAACTTAACTGTTGTCATTTAATTTTTATTTTTGCAGATAAAGGAACAATCAAACTCAAGGTAAGCTATGAGTTTTTAAAATCATAAATCCTACCTTGGAAATAATTGATTTGAAATGGAGCGAGAGAAGTTGCATGTGTGGTGAGAAAAATGAAGAAAAAATTGAGAAAGGGAGAAAACTCACCTGTAATCCCATCCCCTTTTGTGTTTCCCATAAATCTTCATCCACATAAAGACATTTCTAGGGATGCCTGGGTGGCTCAGTTGGTTGAGTCTCTCTCTTTTTTTTTTTTAATGTTTATTCTTTTTTTTTTTTTTCAACGTTTTTATTTATTTTTGGGACAGAGAGAGACACAGCATGAACGGGGGAGGGGCAGAGAGAGAGGGAGACTCAGAATCGGAAACAGGCTCCAGGCTCCGAGCCATCAGCCCAGAGCCCGACGCGGGGCTCGAACTCCCGGACCGCGAGATCGTGACCTGGCTGAAGTCGGACGCTTAACCGACTGCGCCACCCAGGCGCCCCTTTTTAATGTTTATTCTTGAGAGAGAGAGAGAGTACACGTGAATGCGTGCATGCGAGGTGGGGAGGGGCAGAGAGAGGGGGACAGAGGATCTGAAGCGGGCTCTGCACTGACAGCAGTCAGCTCGATGTGGGGTTCAAACTCATGAACAGAGAGATCATGACCTGAGCTGAAGTCGGATGCTCAACCAACTGAGCCACCAGGCGCGCCGAGCGTCAGACTCTTCATTTTCTCTGTCTCCCTCTCTCTCTGCCCCTCCCCTGCTCACACTCGCTGTCTTTCTCAAAGCAAATAAATAAACTTAAAACAAAAAGGTATTTCTTTCATCGTTGCAATTAAAGGGTAGGCACCCTGTCGTTTCCTGCTCTCTTAACACACTGCATAAACATACGTCCGTGTGTTCAAGTCTCTATAATTGTAATTTGCCCTTTATTGTAAACAGCATCCTACTGGATCTTTTTTTATGTACTAATTTACTAACCCTCTCCACCTGGTACATGGTTAGATTTTTTTAAAAGGTTGTTTTCAGGGTTTTGGTAATGTAATCTGAAAGTTGCGAGCGTCTTTGTGCACAAAGATCTATTAGCATTCAAAATTTTTTTTAATGTTTATTTATTTTTGAGAGACAGAGCGAGAGGGACAGAGTGCAAGCGGGTATGGGCAGAGAGAGAGGGAGAGACAGAATCCGAAGCAGGCTTCAGGCTCCGAGCTGCCAGCACAGAGCCCAACGCAGGGCTCGAACCCACGCACCATGAGATCACGACCTGAGCCGAAGTCAGATGCTTAACCGACTGAGCCACCCAGGCGCCCCCCCCCTTTTCTTTAAATTTTGTTTTTAATGTTTATTTATATTTGAGACAGAGAATGGAGACCTTTTTGCTTGTCACAATTGGGGAGGGCACCTAGTGGGAGCTCCGAACCCCTCAAGTGCCCGGGACCGCCTTCACGACCAAGAAAGAGTCAGCCCCAGATGTCGATAGTTGGGAAACCCTCGATAAGTCCTCTTGAACTACAGCTCGGCTTTCTTGTGAATCAGAAAGCAGGGCTGCCCTGGACAGGGGTTAAGATTATACACTGTCCCTGGCCACTGCACATCAGAAGGCACTCTTCACAGGATTGGTGCTGTGGATTTGTAGAAGAGACCACGAAGGGCTGTATCATTCTAGGACAGGGGACCAGGGGATCTGCAGACTAGAGACGCCCAAAAAAGGTCTTGGGCTCCTCAGCTCTTACACTGGCTCCTGCTGAGTGATTCTCAACTTGTGTGGGGGGAGATTCTGGCTCCACTGGCAGTGGCCGGAGACATTTCTGGCTGTCATGACTCGGGGGGGTGAGGGTCCCGCTGGCATTCAGTGGGCGGAGGCCAGGGATGCTCCTCAACACCCTGCAGTGACAGGATGGCCCCCGCTGCCACGAATGATCCAGTCCTTCAGGGTCAGCAGCGCCGGGGTTGAGAAATGCCGTGTCGTTCGCCGAGTTCTGTGCTCTGCCTGCAGGTGCCCGCGGGCCTCCAGGGCCAGGCCCTCCTGCAGGTGTGGGGCCGCGGCCGGCGGGCAGAGGAGGGCCCCCTCTTCCACAACCAGACCTCCGTGACTGTGGACGGCCGGGGCGTCTCCGTGTTCATCCAGACGGACAAGCCAGTGTACAAGCCCCAGCACCGAGGTGGGCGGCTCGTGCAGGCTTGGGGGGAGGGCCGGCCATGGCCTGAGCTGCCGCATGACTGTCTCCTTTTCTTCCAGTGCTGATAAGCATCTTCACTGTCACCCCAAACCTGAGGCCTGTCAGCAGGAAGGTGAGAGCAGCATCTAAAACCATGTGCCTGGATAAACTTAACAAAACCCCCCCCCCAAAACCAAAAAACACCAATAAAACCATGTGCCTGGAACACCCCCCCCCCCCGCCCCCCCTCCAACCGGGACCACCTGGCCAGGGGCACCACCAGCAACGGTGTTTCTTCCCAATTCCTTCTGGGTTCTACCTCTGTTCTCATTTTTCCCTGTGGCTCTGAGTCCCCTGGGGAGCCAGGGGGAGGTCCGTGGGACACGGGGAGGCCAGAGCACTGGTGGGCATGTGGCAGCGTGCTCAGAGGGCGGGGGCTTTATAGGGGGGTTTGCTCACTGCCTGCCTGTCTGTCTGTCTGTGTTGCAGCTGGAAGCCTACATTCTGGTGAGTGTAGCTCTGACTTGGGGCCGATTAACCTGCTCTCTGCAGACCTGGTCTGTCTTCCCCGACTGTCTGCTGTCGAGGTAGATCCTGCCTGTCCCAGCATCTCCCAAGCCGGGGGCCGGGTCCATCCTGGGCCCCGGATCTGCCCTGGGACAAGCCAAGTGTGTGTCTGTCTGTAGATTTGCACACAGCTCCGTAAGCGAGGAGCAGATCTGGCCCCTTTGTCCCCGTGTTCGCACACAAGTCCCTTCAGTGCCTTGAGGGTTCATTTGCTGCCGTGTAAATGGCTAATCTGGGGGCCTGTCCTCCGTGCTTGTCCCACCCGAGAGAGAGAGAGAGAGAGAGGGCTCGGGGGTGCTCACGTGCGTCAGACACAAGCCGGGCGCCCTGAGTTCACTGTGCGCGCTTGTCCCCCGCAGGACCCCAGGGGCTCGAGGATGATGGAGTGGAGACACTTGGAGCCACTCTGCTGCGGTAAACCTCTTCCCGTCCCCTCCCCTTCTTCCTTCTGCGGCTTGGGGGGCTGCACCTTTGGGCGGCAGGTGCAACAGATCTTCCAGGAAGATAGAATGTGCTCTGCCCGGGACCCCACCAGCCCTTCCCTGCAGCGTGGCACCCCCACCCATGCTTCTCTGGTCCCGGCATCCGGCTGGGGCTCCTGCACATAACTTGAGGCCTTTCGGGACCATCATGGTCTTGTTTGTGGGCGTCAACCCCCCCTCCACATCTTCCTCCCAGCGCAGGTGTTTCGTGTCATCATCCCCTCGGGGGCTCCTGGACCCCCGACTGCCTCTGCGAGCCGGATGTAAGAGTGCAGCGTCTCTAGAAGGCTTGGGGAGGGCTGACGAGCAGGGACAGGGCTTCCTTGAGTTCGGAGCCTGGGGCTGCACGGGCTGCGGCAGAGCCAAGGGCAGGACAACTCACTCTCTTTTCCTGTCAGTGGGGCACTGACGTTGCCGCTGACAAAGGGTGAACTTCCAGGCCAGCGGGGGAAGCAGACATTGACTAAGCGATAACAGGCGATGACATCCGCCATGATGAGTGCTAGGAAGGAGAAATACAAACCGAGAGAGAGCAGAATGGGGTTGTCGCCCAGCCTGGGGCAGCAGAGACAATCCTGGAAGGCTGCCGGGAGGAAGAGCCTTTCCAGCAACGAAGTGAAGAAGGAGCAGAAGTTAGCCAGGAAAAGTGGGGGGACAGGGAATGCGTTCCAGACAGAGCCCAGTGGATGTCAGGGAGAGTGAGGCTGGGAACAGGAGGGAGGCCCCGGGAGTCAGGAGTTCTGACAGCAGAAGCAACAGTGAGATCGGGGGCGTCTTGGATTGCGGGGAGGTGTGTGGAGTTGATCTGAAGAACACAGAGGAAGAGAATGGCTAGCCTCCCGTTTAAAACACCCCTTGCAGGGCGCCTGGGTGGCTCAGTCGGATAAGCATCAGACTTCAGCTCAGCTCGTGATCTCACGGGTTCGTGGGTTTGAGCCCCGCATCGGGCTCTGTGCTGACGGCTCAGATGCTGGAGCCTGCTTCTGCTTCTGTGTCTCCCTCTCTCTCTGTGTCCCTCCCCCACCTAGGCTCCCTGTCTCTCTCTCTCTCAAGAATAAATAAACATTAAAAAGAATTTTTTAACACCCTTGTGATATATGTAGACCAGAGGTGCTCAACTGGTGTGATTTTGCTCCTAGCTGAGGCCCCATAGAAAAAATGCACGCTGGTGACATGTACCCTAAGTGTCCTCTGACCATCAAAGGCTCAGAATACGTGAGGAAAGGGACCTTTTGCCGTCGCGTTTTCCAATTCCAGAGTGGCGGAGAGAAGCAGAGGGTGCTGTTGGAATCTGGGTTTTCGCAGGAGTCCCAGTGAGAACTGCCGGCACGGTGTCACTGTTGGGGACAGGCAGAGCGCGTCACACTCAGGAGGGAAAGATCCCCCAGCGGCTTGGAGTCTACGCACCCCTTCAGACTCCCCCCGCGGCAGGGCGCGTGCAAAATGCCGCCCTGACTCTCCTCCCAGTATCCGCTCCAGCCGGGGTTCCAAGGAGCAGACCCAGGGCAAAGGCTGCCCCCTGTCCTGGAGGCCGCTGGCATTTCCGGCTGCCCACTTGCAGGGAGAGCAGTGCCTGGTCTTGAAGCCTGTTGAGAATCCGTGTTCAGTTTGGGGAGCAGTTACCACCTGGTGGGCAGGGGTGTGTTCTGCCCCCAGGGGATGTAGCATTACGTGGGGGCTACTTGGGGGTCGCCGTGACGTGGGGGGAGGAGCTACTGGCATCGCGTGGGTGGAGGCCAGAGACGCCACTCAGTGTCCTACGATGTCCCCAACCGTGGACTGCGACCCAGCCCCAAATGTCAGCAGTGCCGAGGCTGGGAGTTGGCTCAGGCGGGAAGCAGAGTGGCTGAGCGTGGTGGCCTGTCTCCATGGCCTGTCACCTCCCTGTCCGCGTGGCGTCTTGGCCACAGGGCTCCCCCAGGAAGCTGAAGGGTGGCCTCTCTCCGCATCTCTCACCTTCAACCTGCGGGGGAGCTTGTTGGGCACAGACCCCCGCCAGCCCGGGCCTTGGCCTCGTCTCTGGTTCCCCTGAGGTTTGGCTCTGGGCAGGGTGGGGGGTGCAGGTCCCGGGGTGCCTCTGTTCCGTCCTCGCTGCGCCCAGCTGGCACCCTGCACGTGCACTCGTCCCAGGATGACGGGTGGTCTCTCTTCACACAGGCGTCGCCAACATGACCTTCCCCCTGTCCGACCAGCCAGTGCTGGGAGAATGGTTCATTTTTGTCGAAATGCAAGGCCACGTGTACAACAAGTCCTTCGAAGTTCAGAAGTATGGTAAGCCAGAGAATGTTGGGATCTTGGGATTTCACATCTGGGAGAAACCACAGACGCAGTGGTGACATCGGTGATGGGGGTGAGTGGCAGGAGCCCCGTTCACTGGGGGGTCAGTGCAGAGAGCTGGGCACTTTGTCATTTCCTTCTTTAAAGGATTGTCATGAACCATACGTGACAAAATTGGCCGTCTTAACTACTCGTAAGTGTATACTTCTGTTGTGTTAAGGATATTCATGTTGTTGGGCAGCCATCACCAGCATCCATTTCCAGATCTTTCTCATCCTTCCGGACTGAAACTTGGTTTCCATTAAACGCTGACCCCTTGTCCCCTCCCCCAGCCCCTGGCACCCTCCATCCTACTCACTGTTTCTCTGGGTCTGACTCGTCTAGGTGTTCCATGTGAGCGGGATCATACGGTATTATCCTTTTGTGTCTGGCTTATTTCACTCAGCATAATGGCCTCCAGATTGATTCATCCATACTGTAGCAGAATTCCCTTCCTTTTTTTAAATTTAAATTTAAAATTTTCATTTTGAGAGACAGAGAGAACACGTATGCAAGTGGGGAAGAAGGGCAGAGGCAGAGAATGTTACGCAGGCTCCGCCTCGGTGCAGCCCCTGACGCGAGACTCGGTCCCACAACCCTGGGATCATGACCTGAGCCGAAGTCAAGAGTCGGATGGATGCTCAACCAACTGAACCACCCAGGCGCCCCAAATTTCCTTCCCTTTTAAGTCCACTTCTTTTGGTTCTTTCATTGTTTTCCCGAGGAAAGGCATTTCTCGCCTTGTGTAACAAGCTCGAAGGACCAGGGTCTTTATGTTTCCTCTGTGCTGCTCCCTTGCTCCCCAAGCTGCACAGGGCGACCAGATGGCTGGATGCTCCCAAGGCTGAGTCGTGAAGCAGAGAACCCCTCCAGCTGCAGGCACTCTCCAGCCACCCCTACCTAGTTGGTCTAGGACCTGGCCACTTGGGCGCTTCTAGGCTGGGCTGCATTCAGAGCATGTGGCCTAAAAGTGATGAGATGTGGACCTCCTGAGAAAAAAGGGGTGTGGGTCTCTCCGAAAATAGGAAATAGAGGTGGGACAGCAAAATCCCAGAATGCTGACCTTATTCAGCAAAGGGTGGTGTGGATTTCTGTGGGGTTGGCTGCTCCGTGGCTGGGGCTGCGGCTTTGCTGTTACGCCTGCAACACCTCCAGTACTTTCTGAGGCCACCCCAGCAGTGGAAGCCGCCCGTCCCTCCTCTCTGCTCTCTCCTTCCAGTGTTGCCGAAATTTGAGCTCCTTATTGACCCGCCCCAGTATATCCGGGACCTGGACACATGCGAGAAGGGCACCGTGAGGGCCAGGTGAGGAAGAGGTGGTCAGCATGGGTAAGCCCCTCCCCCTGGGGGCGGGGAAACACGCCCAGGACACGCCCCACCACAGGCCCCTCCCTGGGACACGCCCCCATGACATGCCCCTCCCCGGGACATCCCCTACAGGCATGCCCCTCCTCCCTCAGATATCCTCCCCCTCCTCCTGGGGGGAGACCCCCAGGGACCCCTTCCAGGGACTCCCTCTTCCTTGCAGACAGCACCCACAGCGAGTGGGCTGACCCACAAGGGATTTCTTGAAGGGGTTGCCTGTCTAATGACCAGGTTGATGAGCAGGTCCAAAGTGGGCGTCGACCAGAGGATGTCCAGAGACACTGTCCCTTTTGGGGGCCTGAGGGAGAGCCCACCCAGCCTTGTGTTCCCGCTGAGCTCTGCCACCTGCCAGAGGTTGTGGCTGAGGCAGTTCTCCTGCCCTCCTCTCCTCCAGCTGTGTGTGTGTGTGTGTGTGTGTGTGTGTGTGTGTGTGTGTAAAGTAATCTCTACTCCAAATGTGGGGCTCGAACTCACCACCCTGGGATCAAGAGTCACACGCTTTACTGACGGAGCCTGCCAGGTTCCCCAGCTGTGTGTGTTTAAAACCCAAGGATGTTGTCAACTCTCCTTAAATACAGTTAAAAAAAAAAATACAGTCCAGGGATGTGTTGGAGACACACACATTTTTTTAATAGTCTAGAAAATACTATCAAAGTGCCTGGCATTATTTTCGTTATTCACTGTGATCGTCCCTCTTGCTCCTGTGCCCCTGTAAGCAGGTGTCCCCTCTGCATAGGGCATGACAAAGATATGTGTAAGTTTTACCAGCATCTCTGAGAGGGTAGGTTTATTCCCGTTCTCTGGGTGAGGAAACCAAGACTCAGAGAAGTCAGAGCCCTGGTTCAGAACTGCACTCACCAGGGCTCTGAGACCCGGGCTTCCCTGGCGCCCACGGCTGTTTGCTCCTCTGTACTGTCCTGCCCCAACAAGTTGGCCAGGCCCTGTGGTCGTCTCACATACCCTCCTGCTCTTGGGTTCAGAGTTCCTCTCTGACCCTTGGTCTCTTTTTCTGTCAAACATAAGTCTTGGGGCAGAGGACTGTAGGCCCCTGACATTATCTCTCCTGGCTCTGGGTTGTGGAAAGGGCTGTAAGCAGAGAATGTAGGAGGGCGAAGGAGCCCTGCATCAGCTGCCATACCAGTGGCCACGACACGGGGGGCTTGGTCTTCCTGAGACCGACCCTCTCCTGCTGCTCTGTGTGAAATTAACTCCCTTTATCCTTTTGTTCCAGATATACCTTTGGGAAACCTGTCTCGGGGACCTTGACGATCAATATGACTGTAAATGGCGTGGGTTACTACAGTCAGGAGGTGGGGCGCCCCGTCCTCAGAACCATGAAGGTAAGGAGCAGGGGCCCCAGGGCTGCTTAGCCAATGGATCCCTTCCTGCAGGGAAGGCTTCAGCTGCGTGAGGTTCATTTTATTTTACTTTCTTTCTTTTTTAAGTTTATTTATTTATTGAGAGAGAGAGGGCACCAGTGGGGAAGGGGCGGAGAGAGAGAAAGGGCTAGAGAGTCCCAAGCAGGTTCTGCACCACCAGTACAGAGCCCGACGCGGGGCTGGAACCCACAAACTGAGATCATGACCTGAGCTGAAGTCGGACACTTAACCGACTGAGCCACCCAGGTGTCCCTTATTTTTTTTTTTAAGTTTACTTATTCATTTTTGAGAGAGAGAGAGAGTGAGCGGGAGGAGGGCAGAGAGAGAGAGGGAGAGAGAGAATCCCAAGCAGGCTCCGTGTTGTCAGCACGGAGCCTGATGTGGGGCTCGAAGCCACAAACTGTGAGATCATGACCTGAGCCGAAACCAAGAGTCAGACGTTTAACTGAGCCACCCAGGAGTCCCCCCCCCCCCCCCCGCAAATTAGTTTCATTGAGATACAATTCACATACCATACGATTCAAATATTCATGTAGAATGTAGGATTTGGGGGTTGGGGGCATATTCAGAGTGTGCAACAGTTGCCTCAGCCCAGTTTTAGGATAATCTCCACCATCCTCCCCAAATCCCTCATGCCCTTTTGGGATTAATCTCTTTCCACCCCAGCCCTGGGCAACCACAGATCTGCTTTCTGTCTGTATGGATTTGCTCATTTTGGATGTTCGGTACACATGGAATCACACACTGTATGGTCTCGGGGTCTAGCTTCTTACCCCCCAGCACGATGTTTTCAAGGTGCATCTACAGTGTAGCGCGTATCAGGGCTTCATTCCTTTCTGTGGCCGAGTAATATTCCATCATGCAGAGGGACCACATTTTGTTTATCCGTTTGCCCGGCGATGGCCATCTGAATTGTTTTCCACTTTTTGGCTATTACCGCTGCTGCTGCTCTGAACGCTCGTGTCCAGGTTTTTGTGGGGCTGGCCGTGTTCATTTCTCTTGGATGTGGCGTCCCTAGGTCGTGTGGTATGGAATTAAATAAAGAAGCCACCTGAGTAAGAACGTGCAGAAGCCGTTGATTCGGAGCTTGCTGTAGCAAGGGAGTCAGCCCCCATCACCTCGGTTTGGCAGACTTGAAGCTTGGTCGTGAGAAACAGGGAGGGTTTCGCGTGTGCCCCGGTTGGAGGCTGTGGGTGTTTGGGGGAAGCTGTCACCACCTAACTAGAAGGGGAGCATCCGGTGAGATTGGTTAGGGGTGCATGTGTGGCTTTCTCAATTCGTTCAAAGAAGTAGGGGCAGCCGGCTGGGTGGCTCAGCCGGTAAGCGTCCCACTTTAGCTCAGGTCATGATCTCACGGTTTGTGGGTTCGAGCCCCGGGTCCGGCTCTGTGCTGACAGCTCAGAGCCTAGAGCTGCTTCCAATTCCGTGTCTCCCTCTCTCTCTGCCTCTCCCCTGCTCATGCTCTGTGTCTCTCAGAAAGAAATAAACATTTTTTAAAAAATTAAAAAAAAACAAGAAATAGGGGCAAAAAATCAGAGAAGCTGCCTGTGATTAATCAAGTCCTGGCCGTGTGGGGCTGGTTGTTATGGGGGTTTGGCTTCTTCCTAGGGGTCAGACTTTCTACAAGGCTGGTGTATAGGCAGTGGGTTGGCCATTTTTCTATGTGGTCTGGCCAACCTGTTACCCATTTGTAGATTCAGTGGTAGCTATGTTTAGCCATTTGAAACTCCCAGACTGTTTTCCAAGGCGGCTGCATGATTTCACACTCCCGTGCGTGTAAAGTTTTATAACCTGGCTCAGTTGTGAGCGTGCCGCCCCGTACGTGCACACACATCCTGGGGATCCTCTGTCTCTGCAGGGGCCTCCGGCACTGAACCCTGTCCTCCCTGCAGGCTGTGGTGCCCTAGCCTTAATTGTCTGGTTTGCTGAGTAATGTACTCCAAAGCTGTTCCTGGGTGGATTTATTCGCCCGGCTCCTGGCTGGGTCCTGGGGTAGGGGGTGAATGGGAGCGTTCTGTGCCCCAGGAGCGGGAGCCCCACCCCAAAGTGGGGGTGACTTGGTTCAAATCCCTGTCCTGCTGTCTGTGGGAGGGTGAGCAACTTACTACAGAAGCCTTCTCCTCTTCTGCCTGGTGGGACCGATGCCCCTCCTCCCTGGGTCATATTGCACATCCAACAAGGGATCCAGTGACCCCCCCTGGCCCTCCAAGCAGCTGGAGAGTCTTGGACTTCACATGTGTTTTTGAGAGTCATTCACTGAAACCACTCTGACCCCGAGTGAGCATGTTCTGGGTGTTTCCTGCCTCCAGATCCACGGCTCCCAGGACTTTGACATCTGCGTGAAGGACATGATCCCAGCCGATGTCCCCGAGCACTTCCGGGGCACCGTCAGCATTTGGGCCACGGTGGTCAGTGTGGACGGGAGCCAGCAGGTGGCCTTTGATGATTCCACTCCTGTCCAGAGGCAGCTGGTGGACGTCCGCTACTCCAAGGACACCAGGAAGCAGTTCAAGCCTGGCCTGTCCTACGTGGGGAAGGTAAGCGCTGGGGATGGGGCCCAGCAGGGGCCGTCTGAGGGCACAGGCTCCGCACCACCTCCCGCCCCAGCCCCCCCGCCCCCCGAGGACCACCGAGAATCCATGGCAGTGGGTCCCATCAGTGTCCCAGCAGTGACTCTGAGTCACTCAGTGTCCCAGCAGTGACTCTGCGGAGGACGGTGTCCTTTAATTACATTGCATAACCTTTGCTGTCTGGGGACCAGGGCCTCCTCTGCTGACTGTGGCAAGAGCTGGTACTGGGCCCAGGGTGAGGGGACTGGGCATTTTGCTCCACCTAAAAGGATGCTCTGCTTTAGTTGGCGTAGATAGACATTCGTGTATCTACAGCGTTAAACCAAGGCGTTGTAAAGCCATTCATTCGGTTTCTCTCAGGCGATGCCTTTCCTATTTGGGTCGACTTATTTCTGGATGAACTAATATCCAAGGGAATGCCCCAAAAGGCAGATCTCCTGTCCCTGAGACAGACTGATTCGATCTCCTGGGGGAAAGTGGCGTTTTGTGTGTATGTGTGTGTTTTCTTTAATGTTTACTTATTTTTAAGGGGGGTGAGGGGCAGAGAGAGAGGGAGACACAGAATCCGAAGCGGGCTCCAGGCTCTGAGCTGTCAGCACAGAATCCGATGTGGGGCTCAAGCTTATGAACCGCAAGATCATGACCTGAGCTGAAGTTGGATGCATAAGCAACTGAGCCACCCAGGTGCCCCAAATGTGGCATTTTGAATAGACCCCCACCTCTTGCCCACCCATCATGCCATTCTTATACACAGTCAAGTTTTAGGTGACCAGAAACCCGAGATCCTTATCCTAGTTGCTGAACTGGGCATTTGTGTCCCGGGGGGCCGAGGCCAGTGGAGCCCAGTGTCACCCCAGAGGAAGCTGGCTGCACCCCTGACCACAGCTCTGCCCACCGCCCACATCGCTGGCCCCTCTAACCTTCTGTGGGTCACTCACAGGATCCCAGTGTCCTCATGCTGTGGCCTGCTACTCCTGCTCTGCTCTGAGACCTCCCTTCTGTCTGTGCCGGATCCCAGCCCCTCAGGCGCAATCACAGAGACATGGCCTGTGCGCCCCTGGCTTTGAGGGTCCCAGCTTGAGGAGAAGCTAAAACCCAACGTGCAGGGTCAGAATGTGCATGGAGAAGAGGCTCGGGCTGTCAGATCAATGAAAGGGACCATTTCAGGGACCACTGAGAAATTATCCACCATCTGCATTAAAGAGCAGAGCTGTAAATGGGGATCATGCCAGCCGAAGCCCCTGTCACTCTGTCACCAAATACCTGCACAGTCGAGGGGCTACTCTAGGGTCCTTCAGGGCCCACCGACCATATTCTTTCACACCATCCCTGTCTTCTGAACCCCTCTTTCCGACTGCCTCTTCTACGTCTGAATGAGGTCTGAGCATCACACGGAACTGTTGATAGCATTACCCGTTCTGTTCCTCCCCCAGCGTGGCACCAGGCCCGTGGCCAGCGGCCAGCATGTGGTGATTCGTACACGGTAATTTGTACCTGGAGACCAATGGGACAGAATTGAGAGTGCCGGGGCACTTGGGTGGCTCAGTCGGCTAAGTGTCCAACTCTTGATTTCAGCTCAGGTCATGGTCCCAGGGTCGTGGGATCGAGCCCCTCTTTGGATTCCACACTGAGCATGGAGATTGCTTAAGATCCTCTGTCTCTTTCCCTCTGCGCCTCTCCCCTACTTGTGCATCTGTGTACTCTCTGTCTCTAAAATGGAATAGAATGGAATAGAATAGAATAGAATAGAATAGAATAGAATAGAATAGATCAGATCCGCACATTGGAGAGATACTGAGCACATTGGAGAGATACTGAGTCCCTATACGTTCCCCTAACCGATTGTCTAGGATACCCCACTTCCGGTTAGCCCCCACAGCTTCCCCACAGCTCTAGCCTCCAACGGAGGCACACCTGAACCCCTCCCTGCTTCTCTACAAGGCTTTCTCGCTTCACCTGCACCTGAGTCTCTGCCAAACACAAGTGATGGTGGCTTTGACTCCTGGCTGCAGCAAGCTGTGAATAAATAGCCTTTGCTCGTTCTTTTTCCACACCACATGGCACCAGGCTAACGGTCAGCCCGTAGTAACTTGTACCTTGTGACTTCTTGGTCAAGTCCAAGGTCATGAAGGTCCTCCTCTCCTGGCCTCCCCGCCCAGCCCTCCATCTTCTAAGTGTTTCAGAGTTCCAGCTCTTAACTTCAGGTCTATGATCTTTTTTTTTTTTTTTTTTTAGTTGTTTAAGTTTATTTATTTTGAGGGGGACATTTAGTGTGAGTGGGGGAGGGGCAGAGAGCGAGAGAGAGGGAGAGAGAGAATCCCCAAGCCAATTCCATGCTGTCAGCGCAGAGCCTGACTCGGGGCTCAAATCCACAAAACCTCAAAATCATGACCTGAGCTGAAACCAAGAGTCGGATGCTTAACCGACTGAACCACCCATGTGCCCCTATGATCCATTTTTAACTTTCGCAGATGGTGTGAGGTAGGGGTTCGATTTCATTCTTTGGCATGTGGGCGTCCAGTCCTCCCAGCACTGTTTGTTGAGGAAACTGTTCTCTTCCAAGTGAATGGTCTCGGCATGCTTGTTGAAAACCAATTTGCCACGGATGTGTGGGTTTATTCCTGGACTCTCAATTCTGTACCATTGATCGCCATGTCTCTCCTAGGCCAGTCTTGATTACTGTAGCTTCACAGTTTTGAAACTAGGAGATATGAGTTCTTCTCGGTTCTTCTTTTTCCTGGTTGTTTTGGTTATTTGGTTATTTCCCTGTGAATTTTAGCAACAGCTTGTCGATTTCTGCAAAGAAGTTGGCTGGGATTCTGGTGGGGGATTGGGTCGAGTCTGTAGATCCGTCTGGGGAGTGGTACTGCCTTGACTGTGTGGAATCTTTGGTGATCCCCTTCCAGGTGGAGCTGTCCTACCCAGACGGCAGCCCGGCCGAGGGGGTGACGGTCCAGATCAGGGCAGAGCTGACCTCGAAGGACAACATCTACACCACTGAATCTGTGTCCCGGGGAGGGCTGGTGGGGTTTGAAATCCCCTTCATCCCCATGTCGGCCCAACACGTGTGGCTGGAGGTGGGTGAGTTGCCTGGACCTTTGTCATTCAGCCACAAGGCACAGCCTTGGTGCCTTCCCTGATTTATGCTTGGGCACGAGCCCAGTGGAACTGTGGCCTGCTGCTTCCCTGAGGGAGTTTATGGTCTTTGACGGGGAGTTTGACCGGGGGAGAGCCCAAGGCAAGACAGGAGGTCAAGGAGAGGCGAAGCTTCCTTGCTGTCATGCTGAAGGAGGCTTTCCCAAAGGGATCCCACCATGTGGACTCCTGACCTTGGGGAGGGTCATCCAGACTGCTTCTGGGAGGGTGGAACAGCATGTGCAGAGGCCCAGAGGCCCTCGATCAGAGTGTAACTGGGTCCTGCAGGGCCCAGCCAGGCTGAGCCATTCAGGAAGATGTGGAGGAGGGAGCTGGTGGGGTGCCCCCCACCTCACAGGGGTGCTTGGGGTTTACCCAGAAGGCAGCGTCAGGGGGACAGAGTGGCCTGATTTTTGAAACTCAGCAGCTGTTCCAGTGACATTACAGGGTACCTGGTCGGGGGGTGGGGTGCGGGCACAGGTGGGCAGACAGAAGGTGATGACAGAGAGGCCACCAAGCCTGGAGCTATGAAGGTAGGACGCGGGGTCCCATTGTCAGGGAAGAGAGGAGCAGGAGTGACAGAAGAGGGCGTCCGGCTCTGTGACAGCCCCACGGACGCTGGATGGCGGGGAAGGGGCCGGGGCAGCTTAGAGTAAATGTGTAGGTGGGAGCCGAGGACGCTTGTGGTGATTGTCCTCTGTGGGGCAACGTGTCCTTAAAGATTTTTAAGCATGGAAGTTGCAAGCTTGGGGCTCTCCGGGCCATCCAGCGGGCTGCAAATTCCTGGTTACAATGACAGCTTTTTCTTTTTCTTTTTTTTTTTTTAATTTTTTTTTTTTCAACGTTTATTTATTTTTGGGACAGAGAGAGACAGAGCATGAACGGGGGAGGGGCAGAGAGAGAGGGAGACACAGAATCGGAAACAGGCTCCAGGCCCTGAGCCATCAGCCCAGAGCCCGACGTGGGGCTCGAACTCACGGACCGCGAGATCGTGACCTGGCTGAAGTCGGACGCTTAACCGACTGCGCCACCCAGGCGCCCCGTGACAGCTTTTTCTTAATGATCGCAAGATGTCCCTTTTATTTGCATTTAGTCCTCTAGCAATTAAGTAGCAGCAAAGCCCTGAGATGACTACAAATACCAGAATTAGCTGAATAATTTTCTCTCTCATAGATACATGTCTAAAAATGAGCTTTTCCTGGGGCACCTGAGTGGCTCAGTCGGTTGAGCGCCTGACTTGAGCTCAGGTCTTGATCTCCTGGTTCAGGAGTTCAAGTGTGGAGCCTGCTTGGGCTTCTCTCTCTCTCTGCCCCTATCCTGCTTGCTTTCTCTGTCTGTCTGTCTCTCTCAAAATAAGTAAACTTAAAATTTTTTTTTAAAAATTAGCTTTTCCCCAAAATGTCACTTTAATAGATATTTTATTTCTGTTATCAAATACTGTTTAGGAAAAGGTCTTTAATTATTCTTTTAAAAACAAAACTTGGGGCGCCTGGGTGGCTCAGTCGGTTAAGGGACTGACTTCAGCTCAGGTCATGATCTCTCAGTGTGTGAGTTCGAGCCCCGTGTCGGGCTCTCTGCTGACAGCTCAGAGCCTGGAGCCTCCTTTGGATTCTGTGCCTCCCTCCCTCTCTGCCCTTTCTCTGCCTGTCTGTCCGTCTCTCTTTCTCAGAAATAAACATTAAAAAAATAATAAAAATTAAAAAAGGGAAGCTAATTGTAAGTATCAATTATTTTTAACTTTTAAAAATGTTTATTCATTTTTGAGAGAGAGAGTACCTGTGTGCGTGCGAGTCGGGGAGGGGCAGAGAGAGAGAGGAGACAGAATCCCAAGCCCGATGCCGGGCTCGAACTCACGAACTAGGAGATCGTGACCTGAGCCGAAACCAGAGTCAGGCACTTAACTAAGCCACCTAGGCGCCCCAAGTCAATTATTTTTTAAAGGAGGGACAGCTGACTTGTAACTGTGTTAGTTTCAGGTGTATACCATAATCCATATTTGCACACGTGAAACAGACACCACCATACGTGTAGTTCATAGCCAGCATCACACCTAGTTCTATGTTTTTTTTTTTATGACGAGAAATTTTGAGATCTACTCTTAGCAACTTTCAAGTATACACTGCGGTGTTGTTAACTACGGTCACGCCGCCGGGTATTCCATCCCCAGGACTTAGTTTATAACTGGAAGTGTGTGTCTCTTGCAATCAGTTTTTTTTATAGCAGCGTGGCAAATCAGCACCAGCAGAAAAGAGAGAGGCGTGGGGCCAGAGCTGGGAGGGTCCCACACTTGAAGCTTCCTGAGCTGTCCCTCTGGGGTTCCTGGGACACACCATCCTCCCGGCTCATGATGTGTGACCGTGCCCCCAGAGAACGGCCGGCCGGGGGCGCTCTCTCAAGCTTCGGTGTCCACGGTGTCCATCGGGGTTCGTAAAGTAGCTGTGAATCACGGGCCCTGTGACAGACTCCGGTTCCAGTCGCCTCCCTCCCTGGAGGTTAGGCTGGTATCACAAGTCTCAAAACCCCAACCCTTTGCCCCTGTCCTGATTCGTCTCGGTGGCATATACCCTCAGGATGCACCGTAAATAACAAAGACACTCTCATCACTTGGAAAATTCCAGGCTTTGGAGGCTTCCTCCCAGAAACCGGGGACAAAAATGGGCTAACTTCTTTTCTTCTTTTTAACATTTACTCATTTTTGAGAGAGAGAGAGAGAGCCGGGGAGGAGCAGCAAAAGGGAGAGAGAGACACACACAGAATCCGAAGCAGGCTCCGGGCTCTGAGCTGTCAGCACAAAGCCTGATGTGCGGCTCAAACCCACAAACCGTGAGATCATGACCTGAGCCAAAGTTGACGCTTAACCAGTTAAGCCACCCAGGCACACCCCCTCTTTTTTTTTTTAAGTTTCTTTCTTTTGAGAGAGACAGAGACAGTGCCAGTGGGGGAGGGACAGAGAGAGAGTGAGACAGAGAATCCCAAGCGCGCTCCACACGGTTAGCACGGAGCCCGACGCAGGGTTCGAACTCACCAAACTGCGATCATCACCTGAGCCGAAACCAAGAGTCGGACGCTTAACTGACTGAGCCACCCAGGCGCCCCATGGCCAACTTCTTTATTCTTGATCTCACAGAGGTCTTAGACCTGCTCCTCTGGCCTCTCCCTTGTGTTGGGGCAAGTGAAGGGAAAAAGCTCAAAGCTCAAAGGAGCAAAGCCGTATAACCACCCAGGGCTTGGTGCATGCAGGGCGGCAGGGCTCGAGCTTAGGGAGGAGCAGGCTCCAGAGCCATGGGGGTGCTGTCCCACACAGCCTCTCCATCTCCTGACCGTCCTCTCAGGCCTGTGATCCCCTCCAAGAAGCCACCAGGGTCACTAGCAAGCCAGAGAAAGAGAGAGAGAGAGAGAGAGAGAGAGAGAGAGAGAGAGAGAGAGAGACAGGGAGAGACAGGGGCATGGGGAGGGTTTCCTAGTATGTCCATGATAGAGCTGTCTCTTGGCAGCCACATGAGTCACCTGCCTCTGTCTTGAGCCACCCCCTAACACCCTGTGACCAGCTTCGGACACTCGCTTCCTGGAGCTGAGGAATGGGGAGAGGGGGGCAAAAGCACATTGGACCCCATTCTCTGAGAACCGGGGAGAGGGTTCCCCAAAGGGGAATTGGGACGTGAGAGGGTCTTGCCGCGGGCCAGGGCAGGCAGAAGCATCCCCAAGGACCCCCTTCCTAGGCCAAGCACCCAGGCCTTGACCAAGTACCCTCTTTTCCTCAGACCAAGGTGACGGCACTCAATGGAAAGCCCGTGGGGGCCCAGTACCTGCCCAGCTACCTCTCTCTCAGCAGCTGGTACTCCCCCAGCCAGTGCCACCTGCAGCTGCAGCCCCCCGCCCGCCCCCTGCAGGTAAGGTGCTCAGGCGTGCCCTCCACACACCTCCAGGGGATGTGTGCATGCCCCAGCAGGGCCGACACTGATGCCCCGGCCCCCGGCCCTCCAGCAAGGCCGTATTCCTCGGAATGAATGCCCATAATTTAATTATGGTGAATATTCAGGCTGTGGCCCCGGGGTTTACCACGATAAACTTGGCCATCAGGGCTCCTGTCTGCGGGCTTGTACTTCTTGTGCACGGGCTCTGAGGTTTCCCCACGGACCTAGAGCTGGGTCTCGTGTTCCTTCTTCCCTGTTATTCAGCAATCCCGATTAAGTAAGATTCGCGGAGATGTGTGTGGAGACACGGATCTGTAAAAATTGGGCAGAAGGAGGCCTCTGTGCCCCCTCTGTGCCTCTGTGCCCCCTCACCCCTGCGGGCAGTGTCCCCGGTTATTAGCAGCCTGCATTAAGGTAGCACATCTCGTACAGTTGATGAGCCAGGTTGGATGTGTTGTTATTAACTAAGGTCTGCAGTGTATGTTAGGTCCTCTCTTCGTGTTGCAGATTCTGTGGGTTTGGACCAATGTATGATGATGTGTGCCCAGGGTTGTAGTATCTTTTTTATTCTTATTTTATTTATTTTAATGTTTACTCGTTTTTGAGAGACAGTGAGGGACCGAGCGTGAGTGGGGGAGGGGCAGAAAGGGAGACCCAGGATCTAAGGCAGGCTCCAGACTCTGAGCTGAATGCTCAGAACCTGATGCAGGGCTCGAACCCATGAGCCGCGAGATCATGACCTGAGCCAAAGTCGGACACTTAACCGACTGAGCCACCTGGGCACCCCAGTTTTTTTACGTGTATTTATCTTTGGGGGGGCAGGATCGGGGGAGAGGCAGAGAGAGATGGGGCAGAGGATCCCAAGCTGAGAGCAGAGAGCCCGATGCGGGGCTTGAACTCGAACCATGAGATCATGGCCTGAGCCAAAGTCAGATGCTTAACGGACTAAGCCACCCAGGCGCCTCTGGTGTTATAGTATCATTTAAAAAAAAAATTTTTTTTTTTAGTGTTTATTTATTTTTGAGATAGAGACAGAGCATGAATGGGGAGGGTCAGCGAGAGGGAGACACAGAATTCGAAACAGGCTCCAGGCTCTGAGCTGTGAGCACAGAGCCCGACGCGGGGCTCAAACCCACGGACCGCGAGATCATGACCTGAGCCAAAGTCGGCCACCCAACCGACTAAGCCACCCAGGCGCCTCTGGTGTTACAGTATCATACAGAATGGTTTCGCTGCCCTAAAAATCCTCTGGGCTCCATCTACCTATTCGTTCATCCCTCCTTCCCTGCTACCCCCTGGCAACCACTGATCTTTTCACCGTCTTTGTACTTTTGCCTTTTCCAGAATGTCATGTTGTGTTGGGAGAAGTGAAAACCTCCGGGGTTATTTTGATTGGAGGCACAGTTTCAACACACACACACACACACACACACACACACACACACACACACAAGAAGTCAAGCCGTGAGATTTATTTACAGATCCCAGAGTGGGGTGCGCGGGTGCAGAATGAAGGGTGGCGGGAAGGGCAGTCCTCCGTCCCAGGTCACAAGCGAGCAGGAGGCAGGCAGCCGGGCAGCAAGCACCCTTTACTTGTAAGGTGGTTGGAGACGAGGTCATAGCTTTGGGGGGGGGGGGGCAGTGCTATGTGGTTATTTCAGAAGGCCCCCTGGGGAAAAGTGAAGCAGAAACTTGCGGCCAGAATCCTAAGCTCGGGTCCTTATCTAAACGTCCAGACTCCGGGTGTGAGGGGCTTTGTCAGGCCGTCAGATGCCCCAGCAGCAGCTCAGAATAGCTGTTTTCCCATCACATGTATATGGTAGTCCCCCCTCCCTTATCCACGGAGATACATCCCTACATCCCCAGTGGACGTCTAACACTCCGGGTAGTACCAGACCCTACGTGTGTTGTTTTTTCCTATACTACATGCCTATGACAAAGATTGACTTATAAATTAGGCGCAGTAAAATTAACAACAACAACGATAAAATAGAACCACGGTAACAATATTCTGTAGTGAGAGTCACGGGGATGTGGTTCCTTCTCTCTCGAGATATACTGTACTGTACCCAGCCTGCTTTCTTGTGATCACGAGATAGTAAAATGTCTACGTGAGGAGGTGAAGTAAGGTTGATGTGGTTCGGAGTGTTGGGGATCGGAGCCGACGGCCAAGAAAGAATTCTTTGAGACGTCTTTGGTGCAAAAAGGTGGTTTTCCTAAAGCACGGGGACAGGACCCGTGGGAAGAAGGAGCTGCACTGGAGTTGTGAGGAGTGATTGATGGTGTAAGATTTTCTATCCTATTGGTGGGGGGGGGGGGGGGTAGGGCGGTGTCAGGGTCCCAGGAAATGGAATCTACAGGTTCCTGGAAGTTTGGCGATTGATAGAATTGCTTTTTCCCCTTGTAAATTATTAAGACAGTTGTAACCTGATGGAGACTCAGGGCCCGCATGACTGTGATCTCTATCAGTTAACCACGGGTTTTTCCCTTTCCTTTGTTCTTGGGCAGCCAGGAGTGCCTGAGGAATGTCACCTATGTGTGTGTGTGGGGGGGGGGGGGGGGTTATTAGTTTGTGACTTGCCCTCAGTCTGCCTTTGTTTCCCACATCAAGGTGAGTGATGCAGGCGTTGTGACAAAGCATTAGGCTGCGCCTGACCTTCTGATGATACATCAGGAGGATCACCTGGGGCGCCTGGGTGGCTCAGTCGGTTAAGCATCCGACTTCGGCTCAGGTCATGATCTCACGGTTCGTGGGTTCGAGCCCCGCATTGGGCTTTGTGCTGACGGCTCAGAGCCTGAAGCCTGCTTCGGATTCTGTGTCTCCCTTTCTCTCTGCCCCTCTCCTGCTTACACTCTGTCTCTCTCTGTCTCTCTCAAAAATAAATAATAAACAGTAAAAAAAAAAAAAGGATCACCCATTTCCAGAACACTGTTGACGGCGGTCAACAGGGGAGTCTCACAGGGGAGACTGTGGTAGCTGGAATCGTACAGCGTGTGGCCTTCTTTTTTTAGTGTTTATTTCTGTTTGAAGGAGAGAGACAGAGCGTGAGCAGGGGTGGGGGAGGGGGCAGAGAGAGAGAGGGAGACACAGCATCGGAAGCAGGCTCCAGGCTCTGAGCTGTCAGCACAGGGCCCGACGCGGGGCTCGAAGCCACGAGCCCGTGAAATCAGGACCTGAGCCAAAGTCAGATGCCCCATCCACCGAGCCATCCAGGCACCCCATACAGCGTGTAGTCTTTTTACATCGGCTTCTTTCACTTGACGGTGTCTTGCACGGAATGGATGAGCTGTAGTTTGTTTATCCCTCATCTATTAAATAAGATACACTTTTGTATACACAGCGTAAAGCACCCTGTTAACTCCGTTAACCAAGAGGCCCCAGGCAGAGCCTGGCTGCTGCAGAGTGAGCTGCTCCCCGGCATTGCTCCCAGGCCTTACTGGCCCGTAAACCAGCCGCTGCTCAGGCCCAAGGCCTCCAGGGGAGGGCGGAGGGGGGAGGGGTTGGTGCCTGGGATGCAGCTTAGAGGAATCCTGGTGCCGGAGCGGCCCATTTTGGGGGCTTTGTGGCCCACTGCGGGAGTTTTGAGAATAAGAGACTCAGATGAGATCGTCTGTTCCCATTAGGCAAGGACCTGGCTGGGCCACTCAGACTTTCCTCTTGGAGGGACATCTCCATCCTGCCAGAGTCAGGTCAGCTGGCTCCAGCCCCTCCCCCCCGCGACTGTCATCGCCGGGGCCCTGGGCGCAACCTCAGGGCGTTGAGGCAAGAGTGGCCGTGCTTGGTCCAGTCTGGGCTCTGTGTCAGGGCCCTTTCCCCTTCCTCCAGCTTGAAGGCCCAGGCAGGGCGGGGGAGGGAGGGATTGCTGCTCTGTAAATGGGTTTGACAACCCTATCTTTTAGGGTTGCCGTGGGGTTAGTGCATGAGAAGGGGAAGGCTGTGCGTTTTTCTGCCCCCTAACATCTGAAACAGAAGGGGACTTTTGTTTCAGTGCCTTTTTATAAGGTGACTATTTACAAACTTAGAAATCGTAAAAAAAAAAGTATAATCCTATGCCTTTCACCTGGATTTATGAATTCACATTTTGCTTCTGTCCATCTGTCCTCCTGCCTACCTGCCCACTTGTCCACCTGTGCAGCCCTCTGCCCATCCATCCACCCACTCACCCATCCACGCACCTGTCCAAGGCACCTGTCCACCCATCTATCCATCTATTTTGTTTAATTAAAACAATTTTTTAAATGTTTATTTTGGAAAGAGAGAGAGAGACAGAGCACACAGGGGAGGGGCAGAGAGAAAGGGAGACACAGAATATGAAGCGGGCTCCAGGTTCTGAGCTGTCCACACAGAGCCGGATGCGGGGCTTGAACTCACAAACTGTGAGATCATGACCTGAGCCGAAGTCGGATGCTTAACTGACTGAGCCACCCAGGCACCCCATCAACTCATCTATTTCTTTAGCCCTTTTGTTTTGGCTACAACATTTGAAAATGAGTTACAGACATCCTGATGCTTCACTCTTAAAATCCTTGAGCATAATACGTCCTAAAAAATCAGGACATTCTTCAACATGACCTCAAAGCTATTGTCACGTCTGAGAAAATTACATTAACTCAACATTTTTTTTTGATTCACGGGCAGTGTTCAGATTTTCAAAGATGTCCCCAGGATGTGACTTCTTTTTTTTTTTTAATTTTTTTTTCAACGTTTATTTATTTTTGGGACAGAGAGAGACAGAGCATGAACGGGGAGGGGCAGAGAGAGAGGGAGACACAGAATCGGAAACAGGCTCCAGGCTCTGAGCCATCAGCCCAGAGCCCGACGCGGGGCTCGAACTCCCGGACCGCGAGATCGTGACCTGGCTGAAGTCGGACGCTTAACCGACTGCGCCACCCAGGCGCCCCGCCAGGATGTGACTTCTATCTTGCGCGTGAACGCCCACAGTCTTGTGCACACGTGTGCAAGTAATGTGCGGCTATGTGCATGCACATGTATATGTGAGCGCGTGTGCACGCGTGGGCACGTGCGCATTTCATTCGGGATCCGTGGCCACCCGTGTTGCCTTTGGCTCTTCTGTGTCCATATCTGCTCTTGATCTGGAACAGCCCCTACCTCTGCCTTTTCATCCCCGTGACTTTTGTGAAGAATTCGGGCCTGTGTGGTCTGGGAGATGCTCCCACATCCTGAATTAGAATCGGGCAGAATTACTGTGTGTGTGCTCTCCTCGTAGCAGCCTGTCAAGAGGTGCAGATTTAGGAGACCCCACTGTTGCTGGAGCTGATCTTATCCTTGGTTGGTGTGTGATTTCTACCAGCTCTCTCCCCGGTGGGTGAGGCTACTGAGTAATCTGTGGTGCCAGTCTGAGGCCCCTCCCGGCCACAGCGTCCTGACCCCCACCGACCTTTCACCCGCTGCTTTTAGCCTCACTGACAATTCTTGCTGTCGTCAGTTATCACAGTAGGGGCTATGTGATGGCAGGTCTGAGTCCTGTCATTCCTTCTACGTTTAGGAGTTGGTGTTCCTCTGTAAAAGGAAAGAACTTTCAAAAAAAAAAAAAAGAAAAGAAAAAGAAGAAAGAACTTTCTGTCTCTTTTCCCTACCATTATTTTTGTTGCTGTATTGTTTTGAGTATGTTATGGACTTGAGGACTTTAAAAGAATCTTTCAATATGTTGTAATCTGTTATCATACTTCTTATTTTATTTTAAGTTTATTTATTTACTTATTTTGAGAGAGAGAGAGAGAGAGAGAGCGTGCAGGAGCAGGGGAAGGGCAGAGAGAGAGGGTGACACAGAATCCAGAGGAGGGTCCAGGTTCTGGGCTGTCAGTACAGAGCCTGGTGCGGGGTTCCAACTCACAAACTTCGAGATCACGACCTGAGCTAAAGTTGGACCATTAACCGACTGAGCCACCCAAGCCCCCTCATACTTTTTATTTTATTTTAAAGTTTCTTTATTTTGAGAGGGAGAGAGAGAGGGAGTGCAAGTGGGGAAGGGGCAGAGAGAGAGGGAGAGAGAGAGAGGATCCCAAGCAGGCTCCGTGCTGTCAGCGCAGGGCCCAACACAGGGCTTGAACGCACGAACCCTGAGACCATAACCCGCACTGAAGATGCGTCGAGCGCTTAACCGACTGAGCCACCCCGGTGCTCCTAATTTCAAATTTTGGAATAATTTTAGATTTACAGAAGAATTGCTCAGACGGTGCAGAGAGATCCCGTATATCCTTCATCCGGCTTCCCTTGCTGTTTTTAAGTTTAGAAAGTCGTCTGTACATTGCTGAGCTGTGAGAGTTCTTTTTTTTTTTTTTTTTAAATTAAAAAAAAATTTTTTTTTCAACGTTTATTTATTTTTGGGACAGAGAGAGACAGAGCATGAACGGGGGAGGGGCAGAGAGAGGGAGACACAGAATCGGAAACAGGCTCCAGGCTCTGAGCCATCAGCCCAGAGCCCGACGCGGGGCTCGAACTCACGGACCGCGAGATCGTGACCTGGCTGAAGTCGGACGCTTAACCGACTGCGCCACCCAGGCGCCCCGCTGTGAGAGTTCTTTATACGTCCCGGACACTAGACCCTTACCAGACGTATGACCAGGAATGCTGAGCGTCTGGGGTTTTTACTGGGGGTCAGTCACCCAGACCTGGCCGACCACCTGCATAGCTGACCTCAGTCCCAGCCCCTCCAGAGGTCAAAGTGACAGAGTGTGACCTGTACCCCTCCCCTGGCCCCCCATGAATCATATTGTCAGTATCTGGTGTGGCCTGAGACCTCAGGTAAACAGAGACAGGCAGGCAGGACAGTTCAAAGGCTTGGAGATCGCCTCTCAGGAGCTGGGGGGCAAAGGCCACACCTCTCGTGGGCCATCTTCCTGCACCGTCAGCTCATCGAGAGTCTCCATGCCGTTAGCACAGTTGCTCCGCCGCCCAGGGCACACGGCCGGCGCCAGGATGCCCGGCTCTCTGCTGGGAGGCCAGCACTCCTGCCGCAGCCATCCCAGTGTCCCTGTGGCCCCAGAGCAGCCATCTGCTTGGCGTGGGTGCCGGGCCGTGGGTGCCAGGCAGGGCCCCCCGTGCTGCGTGTCTCCCACAGGTCGGAGAGGAAGCGCTTTTCCTGGTGAAGTCCACGTGCCCTTGTAGCTTCACCCTGTACTACGAGGTGGCCGCGCGGGGCAACATCGTGCTCTCGGGCCGGCAGCCCGCCCACCTCACCCAGCGGAGAAGTCGGCGGGCGGCCCCGGAGAAACCGATTCGCTTAATGCACCTTCTTGAGACGGGTGAGCCAGGCCATTAGGCTGGGGTTCCCTGTTCCCACTGACACTGGGGTGGGACAGACAGGAAGGGGGAGCAGGACGCAGCCTGGAGAGGTGCCTGCTTCAGGGCGGAGGGCGTGTGTCCCAGGCGAGATGGGGCTCGGGCCAGGAGGATGGGCAGGGGTCAGCCGCAGGGCGGGTGGAGACGTCCTCTCGAGGGTGTCCTCACCGCCTGTCTGCAGGGGACTGGGGGAGGCGAGCCACAGGCTAGACCCCTGTGCCGGCCTGCACTGGACTGTGTTGCCATCTGCCGGTGGCCGCTCCGACTCTGCCCAGATCGCCACCCCCCCGCCCCCCACCGCACCTAGGAGCCCTCCTCCTCTCCTTGACTCTATGTGCTCACTAAAATATCCGTCACCTCCCCTGGGTCTTCCCCAGCCCCATCCCCTTCACAGCCCTTCTGCCTGAAGCAGGATCCCCAAACCAGGCCTTGGGGGCACTTGAAGACAGACGATTTGTGGTGGGGCCGTCCTGTGTGCAGTGGGGTATGGAGCCGTATCCCCGGCCTCCACCCATTCGGTGCCAGTAGCAACCTATCCACAGGCAGTACGATGACCTAAGAAGTCTCCAGACATTGGCAGTGTCCCTGAGGGGAAGTCATCTGTAGATGAGAATCAGATAGATACATAGGAAGATAGATAGGAAGATAGATAGATTAGATAGGAAGATAGGTAGATGATAGAGATAGATAATAGATCAATAGATAGATAGATAGATAGATAGATGGATTTATGGATAGATAAATCCACAGATAGATCCCTAAATACTTAGATTTACACTCAGATTCATAGGTTAATTCATAGTTCATAGACAGAGATACAGGTGCATAGATAGATACACAGGAAGACAAGGTCTCTCTCATGAGAAGGCAGAGTTTCTCACCCTCGGCACTACTGATGTTTGGGGCCAGATCATTCTCCCATTGGTGGCGCTGTCCTGTGCACTGCAGGGGGCTGAGCAGCCTCCCCGGCGCCCCACCCCGCTAAGGCCCCATCCCGCTAGATGCCCGCGGCACTCCCAAGTCGGGACAGCCAAAACTGCCCCCTGGGGGGCAGCACGGTCCTAGTTGAGAACTGCTGGCCTGAATGGTGCTCTGGGAATCACACACCCACATCCTTTTGGGCCTTCCCTTCCCTTCTAGGTGGTGCAAGTGTCCACGGAGCGCTTGCCCTGGGCCAGCACCTCCACGCTGCACCCCAGGTCATCCCCAGGGCAACCTGGGGCATTGGTGGCCCCGTCGTGGGGTGCTGGGTCCTCACGCCTCTCCCCACCTTTGCCTTGTCTTAGAGCCCCCTCCAGCCCCAGCAGCTGAGGTCAACGTGTGTGTGACTTCTCTCCGGCTGGCCGTGACCCCCAGCATGGCCCCCCTTGGCCGCCTGCTGGTCTTCTACGTCAGGGAGAACGGAGAAGGCGTCGCCGACAGCCTCCAGTTTGCTGTGGAGAGCTTCTTTGAGAACCAGGTAGAACGTGGGGGGCCAATCAGGGGAGTGGGGACAGGCAAGCGCCACCGAAGGCTGGGGGCTCCAGGGTGTCCGTGCCGGGCCGTGCACAGCTGCCGCTCGGGCTCCCAAATGGTATCCCGGGCAGGACCCTTCAGGAATAATTGCAGCCAAGGTTGCATCTTTACTGGAGCACCTCCAGAAGTCACCACCGATCGCACGCAGGGAAAGCAGTCAGCTGTCCCCGCTGCGTTCCAGATCTAAGGGACACCACTCATGTCCCCCGCAGTGGGCTCAGCCTTCTGCCCCCTCTCCCTGCATCCTTTGAAGCTGGCTGCTGCGTGCCCTCGGCCTGTGCCTGTCTCCCCATCTCTCCCCTCCCCTCCTCTGCGCAGAATGTTCCAGTTGTACCAGCCTTGTTCCTTTCATTCTGCCTCCCGCCCTTGTCCTCACCTGGGCAGCAAGGCCAGGGTCCCAAGTGAGCTGGCCAAGACCGGTTCTCCTTGGCAGGCGGAGAGGGTGGGTGGGTGAGTCAGGAGAGTCTGGCCGAGCTCCTGGTCTCTCTGCTGTGTTCGGATCCAGGTTTCAGTGACGTACTCAGCAAATGAGACCCAGCCTGGGGAGGTTGTTGACCTGCGGGTCAGGGCTGCAAGGGGCAGCTGTGTGTGTGTCACTGCGGTGGATAAGAGCGTCTACCTGCTCAGGTCTGGGTTTCAGCTGACTCCGGCCCAGGTGAGTGGGGCCCTCTGGTGCCAGGCTCCAGCACCCCCACGAGGGTCTCTCCCTTTCCAGTCAGTGAAGAGCCCCCATGTGAACCAGATTCTTTCTCTCACCATCGAACCCAATCTTTATTGCCGTAGTGAAAGATCGTAGAGTCGAATTCATCAGACTCTTGCAATAGAACGTTGTCCACAGGTCCTACCTTTCCAGCCCCAGTCTGCCCATCTTTAGAATGGGCTAATGCCACCAACGCCCATCTCCTGAGATTGTCTCGAAGTGGTATTCACGGAAGGAGCAGCCAGACCCCCGAGAGCCAGTTTGGGTGGAAAGGAAACCTCCGGCTGACTGCTCTCTGTTCTCCTTTGCCTGTAGGTTTTCCGGGAGTTGGAAGAGTATGATGTTTCTGATGCCTTCGGGGTGTCCCGGGAGGATGGGTCCTTCTGGTGGGCTGGACTGGCAGCCCGACGCAGGCGTTCGTCCATCTTCCCGTGGCCCTGGGGCATCACCAAGGACTCCGGATCTGCCTTCGCCGTAAGCACAGATGGTCTTAGACCCACCGCCCCTTCCAGGCTCCTCTCGCTTTGAAACAAATGAACTCCGAGATACGGAGATGGTCAGGGTGGAGGTTTCCAAACTTTTATTGGGGCAGAACTAGTTTGATTCTCCCCAATGGAGGCTCATAAGCGGACCCTCCTGATTTGCAAGGCCAACCAGAGCAGAATGCTATGGGTGTCAGCCAATAACTGGGACTTGCTATGGAGCAGAGGTGGTAAGGGTGCTTTGCTGGGAGGAAAACCATCACGCTGGGAACAGGCGGCCGTGCTCTCAAGGGGCTCACATCGTCCCCCTCCTTCCGGGCTGCGGACGCCGGGGGCTACCGGGGGGTGCAGGAGACACAAGTATCATTCTAGATCATACCGCCAGCCCCCATGAGCATGCTGGCGGTCTCCACTCGAATGCACGGCCCATCTGTGGCTGCTCTTCCCCCCCTCCCATTATAAAAATCATTAAAAAACACATCCTTTTCCTCTTGTTTTTTTTTTTTTATGGGAAATTTTCAGACCTACAGAAAAGTAGAACAAAAGAACGAATGCCTATATACTCACCGCCTGTAGATCCCACAATTAAACACGTTGCTCTATTAGCTAAAACAATAGTACACGCCTACATCTGTCTATATATCTGTATGCACATCTATGTCTGTACTGGAACAAACGATGTTTCAATTACACATTTGTTGAACGCCTGGCAGTTTGAACTGCTGGGCCCTGGCCGCTCTTGGAATTAAGGGGGGGGGGGTGCTTCTGAGTCTGAGTCACTGACTTTATACTCCTTATTCCCAAAGCAGAGCTGGTCAGTCTGGGGTGGGGCTTTCCTGCAGTCTAGTTGCTCCTGGTATTTAGCGCAGTGGTCGAGATCATAACAGTAACAATTGCAGATCTCCGTCTGTCTCTGATGTAGATCAGGCACGGTGCCAACTGATTTTTTTTTTTTTTTAATTGTGAAATTCACAATGAACAGAACAAACAGAAAACGAACCATTCTAAAATGCACAATTCAGCGGCATTTAGGGCACTCACGGTGTTGTGCCACCAGCACCTGTGTCTTAATTCTAGAATGATCTCATCCCTTCAAAAGGAAACCGCATCCCCATGAGTAGTGGCTCCCTGTGCCCCCTCCCCCAACCCCTGGCAACTGCTAATCTACTTTCTGTCCTTATGGATTTACCTCTTCTGGATGTTTCATATCCGTGGAGTCATACATGTGGCTTTTTGTGCCTGAGCCACAGATATGCTGGCCTCCCCTCTGCTCTGTCTTACGTGGTCACTGGGCCCCATGATCTCCTCAGCCTGTGTCACCCAGAGCAGAGCACCCAAGCTCTGCACCCAAGCCCAGAGCAGAGGATGTTGGGCTGGTAACCCCACAGTGATGGAACTGCTGGGGCCATCCCATCCACGGCACTGTCTGTTGCCTAGGAAACGGGACTGGTGGTGATGACCGACCTGGTGAGCCTGAACCACCGACAAGATGGCGGCCTATACACCGATGAGGCTGTCCCTGCCTTCCAGCCCCACACGGGGAGCCTGGTGGCAGCAGGGTCCTCCAGACAACCCCCCAGGTAATTGCCACGTCGAGTAGGGTTGTCTCACCTCATACTGTGGTCTTTAGGGGCTGGATCATTCTCTGTGGTGGGGCTGTCCATGCACGGCTGGGTGTTGTGCAACATCTCTGGCCTCCCCCCACCTGTTGCCAATAGCACCCCTTTCTCCCAGTTGTTACAACCAAAAATGTCCCAGTGTCCCCTGGTGGACAAAGTCACTACTGACCTAGTAGTGACCCCGGGAACCAAGCATGCCAGCCCCCCTCCCCAGTTCCTGACCACACCCGAGTGCATGGGATTGGGGGTGCAGAGAAAGGAAGGCACCTCAGGAGCAGAACTGCCTGGAACAGAAGGGTTGGGGTGGGGAGGGAAGCTGGGGCTTGATCCTCCCTCTCCCAGGGACTTTGCTCAGAAACTTCTTTCTAGTATCTCTCTCTTCTTCGTTCTTTTCCTCTCTCCTCCCTTTTCACCTTCAATTCTCTGCCTTTTCAAGTTGGACACCAAGTAATACTTCTCAGTCTCTTATTTGAACTCTGCACATTGAAGCCTTTTGAAAGGCATGAATTTCCCTAAGAGTGCTGCTTTGGAAGCACCTGAGTTGTGTTGTGAAGTGTTTCCATTATTGCTTCTTTCCAGATAGGTTCTAACTTTTTGAGCTGTGACTTGTGCCGAAGTGGACACTTTTTACAATTTCAAGTGATGTTTTTTAATTAATATTTTTTAATGTTTTTCATAAATTTGTAGCAAACATGCATTGCGGCCAGTGAACATGGTCCGTGTGTTATCTGTTGTCCTGTTCTTACTTTGAAGACTTTTTATGTGGCCAACTTTTGTAAATGTGCATGTCTTCTTGAAAATAAGATCTAAGCCCCCATCAATTCTGTACAGGGCTCTCTATGGATACTTTAGGTCAGGCCTGTCGATGGTGATGCCTACATTCTCCATACTCTTGCTCACTTCTTGTTTGTCTGTTTGCTAGCTTATCAATGAGTGATGCAGAGAAGAGTTCCCGTTTCTCCCTTGGATTTGTGGTTTTGTCTCTAGAGTCATGGAAACTTTAGTTTCACAGGAGGTGTTGTTTTCTCCTCTCTCCTATCCTTTCCTGTCTCCCCTCTTTTCTCTCCCACCCCCTTTGTCTGATGCCTCTCTTACCACCTCCTCAAGCTCAGGTCTCAACCAGCCAGCTGGGGAAGGGGAAGTGTTCTGGAGACCTTGGCTCCCATTCTGTCTGGATTTAGGGGCTGGGACTAGGGAGGCAGGCCTTAGCTCTACTCTCTCCCACCCACTCCAAGAAGGGCACAGAACCAAAGGGCCGGGGCTGGCATCGGTGTGGTCAGTAGTGGTTCAGCATCTTGTCTCTCTGGAGACCCTGAGGGTGGGCCCCACACGCCTCAGCCCTTGTTCTAAGCCAGAAGTGGCCGAGAAGACCTCCAGCCCTGGCAAGCCTGTCCCCAAAAGCCCTCTCCATCTTTCACACATTCTCTACCTAGACTGAGGTCCTGGATACCTTGTTCTCCTGGGTTCTTTCTGCCTGGGCCGCACACTTAGCAGGAGTGTGGCAGGCCCAGGAGGGTCCTAGTTTCCAAACTCCAAATCACAGCATGGGCAAACCAGGCTCCCCATATGGTACACGGCAGTATTCTAGGATGTGGTTGCTGAGGGAGGTGTAACACTGGCCTGTGGGCCTCCACCCACCAGATAGTGCCTTGGGGGTCCTGACACTCTCATGTAGCAGGACCCCCAAGAGCTTGGCCTGGAGTGGATATGAGAGTAATTTTCTGAAACCCCAAACCACAAAGGCAGTTGTAAATCCCGCTGCACAAAGGCATAACAAATGCCTTCAAAAGCAAGTGTTCATATCTTTTTGTAATTGGATAACCCATCTGTACATCTGTATTCTGAAGACAAGATATTTTTCTTAACCATATGCAGTGATTTAAATTTTTTTCAAGCAGTGTGAAAGTTTATATAATGTAATGTAAGTTTCTCTCCTACCTCTAGACCCTCCATTCCCCTTTTTGGTCAATAATTTCTTAGAGATCCTTCTAGAAATTTTCCATGCATATACAAGGATTTTTTTTTTTTTTAAACAATGAGTGAATACTATAGTACTGTGCTGTGCCTTCTTTTTTTTTTTTAATGTTTATTCATTTTTGAGAGAGAGGGAGAGATAGAACGTGAGTGGGAAGGGGCAGAGAGAGGGGGAGACAGAATCCCAAGCAGGCTCCAGGCTCCGAGCCGTCAGCACAGAGCCTGATGTGGGGTTCGAACCCACAAACCATGAGATCATGACCTGAGCCGAAGTTGGGCACTTAAGTGACTGAGCCACCCAGGTGGCCCTGTGCCTTCTTTTTTGAAGTCAACAACAAGCCTTAGAGACCCATCCGTGTCAGTATATCTGCACTGACCTCACTCTTTTAGACTGACGTGTAACATCCCACTGCACGATTGTACTACCATTTGATTAACCCAGTCACCCTCTTGATGGAGACTTTGGCTGGTTGCTCCGACAAACCAGTCCACTCGTCTGTCTTGGCACACGTCTCCGTGGGTATTTCCCTGTGACGCGTGGTCCCTGTGACCCTTCTTCCCTTCTAAACTCAGGATGTGAAGTGCCTGTTGATTTAAGGTGATTCTATCAAGCCTTTGATGCTTCACTCCTACTAGTCCTAATCGAGTAGAATGTTAACCCTGCCAGGTAAAAGAGTTAGCACGTTCCGTCCTAATCGAGTAGAATGTTGACGGACAGCCAAGAGAATTAACACACTGCACCCTAACTGGGTAGAAGGTTAACCTTTCCAGGTACGAAGTAACGTGTTAACATTCTGCTTGTGTAGATGTTAACCTGCCAGGTAGCAGAATTACATTACGCCCATGGAAACTGAATCACTTCTTTTTCGAATTTCATAGAGCAGAGAAGAGGAAAAGGACCTTCTTCCCCGAAACATGGATTTGGCATTGTCTCAACATCAGGTACAGTAAGATTCCTTTTCTTCGTTGTGTCTGCAGGCTGACTCAAGGGCACTCGTGCAAGTCCAGATTGCCCCCGGTAGGGTTGCTTTCAGATCTGACATCAACATCTGAGTAAGACTTTGGGCATCCTTTCCTAACACATAAAAACTCAAAAGCCATGAAGTCAACCCCAAATCCCACTGCGGCTTCGGACATCTGCTCAGGAAATATGAAATGCAGGGGCTTTGTGCCTCTCACAACTCCCACTTGGGGTAACTCTATCCGCTCTGTTTGCGTAACGAGCTCATTAAAACGATTACAGTTCCCTGGAACGTGAACTCCACCCCACCCCCCTCCGTCCCCTCTTCACTCCTCAGGGGACTCAAGCTCCTGCCCACAAAACAGGCTGCTTTCCTCAGCACATTTCCTTTCCACATTTGTTCCCCCTTGTAGTTCTTTTTGAAGAAGCCCTGCTGTGCCAAATTCCTGCCAGATGCTATTGGCTGTTTTTTTTCTTTCAATGCTTGGGGTCAGAACACCAGTGGTACCAGTAGTGGAAAGATGGGGGGCTGCCCTGGGAAACTAGTTAGGCATGAAAGGTCAGACGCCCCTGGGCCATGGGTGGGCTTGCTGCTGAGCAGGTGGGGTGGGGGGAGCTTCTAGACACGAGATGCCATGGCACGTGGTCATCACAGAACCGAGCTCACAGCTGGGGGTTCCTCAAACTGCTTTCACAGATGCTTGTGTCCCCATTATGGAAAGACTTAACTCCTGGTCAGAACAGATCCAGATGATTGCATTAAGTTCCGGGGGTCTAAATCTAACATGAGCTGTCTGTGATCATTCACGTGTGTCAAATGTATCTATTTTCTGGGTGCTGGATGTTTTGGGGGGCCAGGTAACATTGCTCTTGCTTCCACCTTTTGGCTGTTAGAAATAATCCTGCTATGAACACAGGTGTGCAAATAGCTCTCCAAACCCTGCTTGTGGTTCTTTTGGGTGTATACCCAGAAATGGAATTGTTGGATCGTATGGTGATTCTGTGTTTAATTGGTTTTTGTTTCTTTGTTTGTTTGAGACAGAGACAGCGTGAACGGGGGAGGCGTACAGAGAGAGGGAGAAAGAGAGAATCCCAAGCAGGCTCCACCCTGTCAGTGCAGAGCCCGATGCGGGTCTCGAACTCATGAAACCGTGAGATCATGACCTGAGCTGAAACTGAGAATTGAGAGTCGGATGGTTAACTGACTGAGCCACGCAGGCGCCCCATATGTTTAATCGTTTTGAGGAACCTGTAGAGTGTTTCCCACGGTAGCTGCACCATTTTACATTCCGACCAACAGTGCACAAGGGTTCTTCTCTAAGTGTTCAGTAGAATTCACCAGTGAAGCCATCAGGTCTGGGGCTTTTTCTTTGTAAACAGATTTTGGGTTATTGATTCAATCTCTTTAGAGGTCTGTTCAGTTCTGGGTCTCTTCAGATTTTGTATTTCTTTGTAATTTAGTCTCGGTTGGTTTTGCATTTGTATAATTTGCCCATTTCGTCTGGGTCATCCAAGTTCTTGGCATATAGGTATTTATGTACTTTTTTATGTACTTTTTAAAAATAATCTTTTGATTTCTCAGAATGGGTAGTAATGTCCCCACTTCCATTTCATATTTTACTAACTTGAGACTTCTCTCTTTCTTTCCCTTAGTCTGTCTACTTAAAGGTTGGTCAGTCTCATTGCTCTTTTCAAAGAATCAGCTTATGGTTTTGTTGATACTCTGTTATTTTTCTGTTCTCTATTTCCTTTATCTCTGCTCTAGTTTTTTATTATTTCCTTCCTTCTGTTAGCTTTGGGGTTAGTTTGTTTTTCTTTTTCTAGTTCTTTAAGTTGTGAAATTAGGTTGTGTATTTGAGATCTTTCTTTTTATTATTATTTAAAGTTTATCTATTTTGAGAGAGAGTGTGCACATGCTTGTGCAAGTGGGGAGAGGCAGACAGAGAGGGAGGGAGAAAGAAAGAGAGAGAGAGATAGAGAGAGAGAGAGAGAGAGAATGCCAAGCAAGCTCTGCACCATCAGCAACTCAGGGCTTGAACTCAGGAACCGTGAGATCATGACCTGAGCCAAAATCAAGAGTTGGACGCTTAACCAACTGAACTACCCAGGTGCGCCAAGATCTTTCTTCTTTTTTAATACATATATAGCTATAAATTTCCCCCTTAGCACTGCTTTTACTGCATCCCAGAAGTTTTAGTGTGTTATGTTTTGTTTTCATTCATTTCTGAGTATTTTAAAATTTCCTTTGTGATCTCTTCTTTGATCCATTGGTCAATTAAGAATGTGTTGATCAGCTCAGGTCGTGATCTCATGGTTTGTGAGATAGAGCCCTGTGTCGGGTTGTGTGCTGACAGCACAGAGCCTGCTAGGGATTCTCTCTGCCCCTCCCCCACTTGCATGCATGCTCTCATGCTCTCTCTGTCTCTTGAAATAAATAAACATCAAAAAATATGTTCTTGAATTTCCACACATTTGTAAATTTTCTGGTTTTCCTTTTGTTACTGATTTCTAACTTTGTCTCACTGTGGTCAGAGAAGATACTTTGTTTAATATCTGCCTTTCAAAATCTACTGAGACTTCATTTGTGACCTTATTCATGATCTTGCTTGAAGACTGTCGTGTGTGCATGCCTCTGGATCTGGTTGCTTTATTGTGTTAAGTCTTCTACTTGCTTACTCATCTTCTGTCTGGTTGTTCAGTCTGTTATTCAGAACAGGCTATTGAAGTCCCCAACTATTATTGTAAGCTTTTTATTTCTTGCTTCAGTTCTTTCCCTTTTTGTATGTTTCATATATGTCAGTGGTCTGTTATTAGACGTGTAGGTGTTCGTAATTGTTGTATCTTTTTGCTGTATGGAACCTTTTATTACTATCTAATGTCCTTTTTAGTCTCTTATATACTCTTTTTTTACTTAAAGCCCATTTTGTCTCGTATCAGGATAGCCACGGCTACTTTCTCTTGGTTACAGTTGGCCTGGGATATCTTTTACATTCTTTCATTTCCAACCTATTTTTGTCTTTGCAGCTAAAGTGAGTTTCTTGTAGACAGCAGAGAGTCAGGTCATATTTTTTAATTCACTCTGTCGATCTCTGCTTTTTTGACTGCAGAGTTTAATCCATTTACATTTAATGTAATTGCTCGTAAGGAGGGCCTTATTTCCATCACTGTGCTTTTTGTTTTCTGTGTGCCTTATAGCAGGCAGCACAAGGCAGGGACCTTGTCTGGGCACATGGTAGGGATTGGGGACAGTATCCTGGTTCCAGTGCCCAGTATGTTCTGTCCTCGGCTATAATGCCCACCTCCCCTCTGTGAGTTTTTTGGGGGTGGTCACAGTGCACTGTGCATCTCCAGGCCCCTCACAACAGCCCAGCCAGGCTGGTGGGCAGCTCCCATTCTTGTGGCTGTTTCATGGTTATTTCAGGCAGAGGGAGCACCCCCAGGTCGGTGGGCAGAGCCAGGTGGGGTATGACTGTGAAAGCAGGTAACTCTGAGCAGTTTGACGAGGCTCAAGGGTCGAGATGCACAAAGGTGGGATGGGTGGGAGCTGTCAAGGCTGAGCTGGAGAGAGGGAGAACTGAGCTGTCAGGTGTTGGAGTGGCCAAGTCAAGCAATGACGAGAAGCCATAGTGAAAGTAATGGTGAAGCCCTTTCATCATTACTGTGGCAGTGTAGCCTGATGCCCCCTGTTCCGGTTTCCCCACAGAACGGAATATCTTGCAGGTGGATCAGACATGGGGGTCATCTCACTATGGAGAGACCCCTGGACAAACGGCTCTGGCAGTTTTATGGGCCCGGACACCTACGGAATGGAGGGAGGAGAGCTCAGAGTGGGAAAGTACTGGGTGCTGAGCCAAAGTGGGAGAAATGCCTTCAAGGTTTCCTCCCATGAGAAGGAGACCTTGGCAGAGGTCTTCAGACACCTAATGACCTTGGGGCCCAGGCAGATCCCTAAAAACACACAGAGCTAGGAATGGAGGCACTGGGGCTGGGAAGGCAAATATGGGAGAAGCATGGCTGGCCAGGGGCCCAGAGTCCCTGACTGCAGTTCCCCTCAGAGACCACAGGACACTGGCTAGGCCACAAGCCTGGTGTGGGGAGGACGGCTTTCCCCGAGGCCTGCGAGGGAAAGCCTTTGTAACAGCCTGTAGTCAGGCCTAAAAAAATCACACAAAGACTTATAATCGAGGGTCGGGCTCTGCAGGAGTCTGTGGGACAAGGATGCCAGGCCAGGAAGGGTAGATACCCCTGAAGGGCAGGCTGGGGGCACCCAGTGTCCACAGAAAAGTTGGCTGTGCCCATATGACGCTGGTAAAAGTTCTGGCACTTCTAATGGGAAGAGGCTGACTTGAGTTGTCACAGGGTGACAGCGTGTGGCCCTCGTAGAAGTGAGGATAGATGTCCTAGGTCCTGTGGGGCCTGATGGGCCGCGGGGTCGCCATGTGCCGCAGCCTGGGGTCAGGCTCCCGGGAGGCAGACAGGGGTCAGGCAGGTGAGTAAGGAGCAGAGGATTCTTGCAGCAAATGTTTACGATAAATCTGGAAAGGACATCCTGGATATGCAAAGTTGACCACAGGGTTTCCCTCCCGAGCCATCCTAACGTGATCAGTGGTGCCGTTGGTGGGGGGGTGGGTGGGGGCGGGGTGAAGGCAGGGAGAATCGTGAGCAGCACCGTCTGCTCGAAAGATAACATCTGTAATTCCCCACGTACGTAACGTCAGATTTCCTAGTGCCGTGTTATAAAGGGCAAAAAGAAACAGGTGGAGTTCATCTGAATCTTATATTTTATTCAACCCGATACATATCCCCAAACATGGTTGTTTCAAAATGCGATCAATATAAAAAATGATCGATGATACGTTGTACTTTTTTTTTTTTTTTTTGGTACTGTATGAGTTTCCTGTGGCTGCTGTCATGAAGAACCACAGACTGGATGGTTTAAAACAACAGAAATTTGTTGTCTCACAGTTCTGGAGGCCAGGCATCCGAGATCAAGGTGTGGGCAGGGCCACGCCGCCCCTGGGGGCTCTAGGGGAGGAGCCTTCTGGGCCTCCCCCAGCCCCTGGGGGCTCCAGGGGAGGAGCCTTCTGGGCCTCCCCCAGCCCCTGGGGGCTCCAGGGGAGGAGCCTTCTGGGCCTCCCCCAGCCCCTGGGGGCTCCGGGGAGGAGCCTTCTGGGCCTCCTCCAGCCCCTGGGGGCTCTGGTGCTCAGCTTTTAGCTGTATCCTTCCCGTCTGTTGCCTCTGTCTTCACATGGTCTCCTCCTCTGTGTCCAGATTTCCTTCTTATAAGGACCCCCATCCTTGGATTGGGGCCCACCTTTATCCAGTATGAACTCGTCTTGGCTAATTTCATCTGCAAACACCCTGTTTCCCCAAATAAGGCCACATTCACAGGTACAGGGGGTCAGGGCTTGGGTGTAACTTCTGGGAGACACAAGCCCCAAATGACTCAACCCCTCAATTCAGTGTCTTCCCCCCGCTACACTGGGCGGAGCGTGCACTGTTGTGGGTCCACCGTTGTCCTGAGAGCCACTGGTGCGCCTCATTACCTGAGTTAGGGCCGAGGGGCGGCATTCTCCTGTCACACGCCGCGTTGTACCTACGTGCTTGTTGCCGAGCTGCAGGGGCGCCTGCCTGGGCCCCCAGGCCTTCCAGCTGCAGCCCTGCATTCCCACCTGGCTGCCTCAGCTCGGCCCTGGAAAAGGGTCCCATGGTTGTCTATCCTTCCGCAGCGACCCGTCCGGCGAGGAGATGCTCAGCGTGCGGGTCCCGGACTCCATCACCAGCTGGGTGGGTGAGGCCGTGGGTCTGTCCGAGGCCTGGGGCCTGGGTGTCGCCGTGCCTGCCGTGCTGAAGACCTTCAAGCCTTTCTTTGTGGACTTCACCCTGCCCGCCTACGTGGTCCGCGGGGAGCAAGCCAAGATCCCGCTCAGCGTCTACAACTACATGGGCACCTGTGCCGAGGTACTACACCTGCCCCCGCACACAGCCTTCCCTGTGCCCGGGGGTGGGGGGATGGCACCCGTGATGTCAAGAGGCAGGGGTGAGGGGAGGGGGTCAGCCTGAGGGGCTTGGAAGGGGACAGAGCATCTTCATTATCAGGGAGGGAGTCACCGAAGGGGCGGTCCCTGTGTTGTTGGGGAGGCAGGGGCAGGAAGGCCTGGAGGTCAGCAAAGCAAGTGCTCAGTATCCCAGTTTGTTTGTTTCTTTCTTTATTTTAAATGTTTATTTTTGAGAGAGAGACAAAATGTGAGTGGGGGAGGGACAGACAGAGAGGGAGACACAGAATCCAAAGCAGGCTCCAGGCTCCGAGCAGTCAGCACAGAGTCCTGTGTGGGTCTCGAACCCGTGCACCTTGCGATCACGACCTGAGCCAATGTCGGATGCTCTACCGACTGAGGCGCCCTGATCTCCCAGTTTATACTTGCACACCGGCCGGCCCTGGCCGCGTTACTCTGCCTGTTGGTGTTTCAGGTTCCACAAATGTCAGGGAGATAGGAGTCACCGGTGGTTACACGCTAAATGGGTTCGCAGATGCTAAGAAGGGTGTCCGCAGAGGGACCCAGACCCTGGTCATGCTGTCGAGGCTCCAGCCCCTGTAGGGGCTGTGCGGTGGGGTCTGGTGAAAAAGGCTCCTCGACCCCTTTCGTGTAGCTGCTGTGACAAAGTAGTGGGAACCGGGTGGCTTGAGACAATAGAAATGTGTTGTCTCACAGTTCTGGAGGTCAGAGTCCAAGGTCAAGGTGCGGGCAGGGTGGGTTCCTCCTGGGGGCTCTGAGGGAGGGTCCGTCTGGTGCCTCAGGCCTGGCTTTGGCGGCTGCGGGCAGCCCTTGACGGTCTTCGGCTTGTGGCTGCGTGGCTCCAATCTGCAGCCTGTCTTCACATGGCCTTCCTTCTTCCCTCGCTTTCTCTTCCCTCTGTGAATTTCTCTCTGTGTTTCCTCTTCTAAAGATCCCAATTCTGTTGGGGTAGGGCCTACCCTAATAACCTCATGGTAACTTAATGACCTCTGCACAGACCCTGTTTCCAAAGAAAATCACGTTGACAGGTACCAGAAGGTTTAGGACTTCAACATAACTTTCCGGGGGCCACAGTCAGACGGTTACAGCTACCCCAAGGCGGGGGGGGGGGGGGGGGGGCTTGGGGCTGAGCTTGGACGCTGGGGAGGAAGGCCGGCTGGCGAGGGGGATGGCCTGTGAGATAAGGTGGGTGCATGGAGGGGAAGGGAGAGTTTTGGGGGGCAGGGGTCTGTGTATCTGTGCGGCTTGGGGAGGCCAGGAGCACTCACCCTCCACCACTTTGTAATCCTTGGGCGCTGGCTAGGCCTGGATGTCAGTGGTGGGTGGGAGGAAGGGAAGTGGGGAGGGCTCTCCGGGGTCAGAGGCAGCCCTCAGGGGCTGGAAGCCGAGGCTGTGGGTAGAGGGGTGAGTGGGGCACAGGATCAGTGGTCCAGCTGGGAGCAGGCCTGCTCTCTGCAGGTCTCAGCCTCACCCTAACAAGCCACACGCTGGGGACGTGGCTGACCTCCCCCTGGCCCTGCCCAAGTGGGTGGGGACCCCGAGGGCCGCGGGCTCACGACACACTGAGGGCAGATGTGAGCTGCAGCCGCAAAGCAGGCACCATGGAAACCAAGAGACTTCACCCCAGATTTTTGGCTTTTCCTGAAACAATGGGGACACGTGGCTAGAGAGTGATTGGAATTTGCTACCAGCGGGGTACCCAAGGCTGCCTGGGTGGGAGGCACAGCCACTACCCCGCAGCTGTGGTCCCAGCGAGTTCAGACCCCGCTGCCCCCAGAAGACCGGGCTCTGGCTCAGCACTTCCACTTATAGCCCCATTTTGCCTCAGTTACCCCATCTGTAAACTGGGCAGGAGAGCTCACCCTGGCCCCACTCGCCCTCACTGGCTTTCTCTGGCACAGGAGGGAAAGAGCAGACACGAGGGTCCCTTGTGAGTCTCAGAGGGGATGGCTCTGAGCCTGGCCCGGAGGCGACAGCGAGCCCTGAGTCCCGGCTCAGAAGGTGACCTTGAGCTTGCACAAAATATTTTACTCCTTTTTTTCCTTGAACTTGCAAGTTCTAAACGTCCACTGAATGATTATGTCTGCATCAGAACATGTGGCATGTGATGGCGGGTGACAGCCTGAAGGCCAGTAAAGGACTCTCGCACAGCCGTCTGGCTGGCACAGCCCAAGTTCGATGCTGGTGTTTATATTTGACTTTCCCGCTGGTGTTTCTTTGATTCCACAGAAGAGCCACACGTTAATGTGCTGTCACATAGGAGCTTCTTGTCTCTTGAAACTTTTTAATTAAAGGAAAATTTCAACTGGAGGGGAAAAAAAAAAAAAGAATAGTCGTTGCAGGTTCTGAAATGGAAATGAAACATCCAGAGGCCACCAGAAAGGGGCCCCTGGGTGTAAAATGCCAGTGATTTGAATTCACTGTCACTCAGAACCAATTGTGCACATGCTCTGTGTGTGCTGGGCCTTGTGCAGATGTCAGAGGACCCCGGGGCCCAGGACCCCCATCTGTGCTCAACCTCGGAGCGCTGTTACCACTAACCTCTGTGCCCCGTGCTGGCCTCAGGATTTTGCCTACATCGATATCAAATGCCCATGTGGGCCGGGGAAGAAGGGCCGTCGATGCAATTGTTTGCAGACAGGAAGCTCAGAGACTCATCGTTACATGCCCAAGCTCTCCCAGGGAGTTTGGGGCAGAGCTGTGTTAGAATTGAGTGTTTGCAGGGAGCCAGCGGAGCCCCGAGAAGAGTCAGGTCTCCTGAGCTCTGGAGTCATCAGGCACTGTTTGAGCCAGGCACCAGGACCTGGAAGGGCATTCCTGGAAGAGGGAACAGCATACACATGCAACAGAGGCAGGAGGCGGCTTAGCCTGTCCCGGGAATTGCCCATGACACAGTCTAGCTGGGCTTTAGGGTCTGATGGGGAAAGCAGGAGAGGGGTAATCAGAGCCCCATGCATTTGGCTGGGTGGGAGCTGCTGTGTTGGAAAGCAAGGCGGTGGCCGGGGGGTGGCCTGAGGGGACTAAGGGGGACACGTGAAATAGGCTCAAAACAGGCAGCCGGGGAGCAGTGCCCCAAAGCCCAGTGTCTGTATGGTCCATCCTCTGTCATTCTTTTTTTTTTTTTTTTTTAGTTGTATTTATTTATTTTGAGAGAGAGCAAGAGAGAGCAAAGCACAGAGTGGGGGAGGGGCAGAGAAGGGGAGAGAGAATCTCAAGCAGGCTCCAAGCTGTCGACGCAGAGCCCGACGCAGGGCTGGCACCCACAAACCGTGAGATCATGCCCTGAACTGAAACCAAAAGTCGGATGCTTACTCAACAGAGCCACCCAGGTGCCCCTGTCATTCTTTTTGCATAGCCAGGAGGAGCAGGACCCCCATCTTAAAAAGCCAGAATAAGTGCAGACCGATCCCTGATCAACCAGGTGGCCCCTGCAAGGGAGGGTCCTCACCGAATGGGCAGGTGGGACCCTCAGGTGCCCCTTTTAGCTGCAAGAACACGCTGGAGGCTGGTTTGTTGCACATCCCCAAGGCACCAGGAAAACGGACCCATCCAGCTCCCTCAACACGGGCAGGCGGTCATTCTGCCCAGGAGCCGGAAAATACGGCCCACTGACACTTGGCTCTCAAGTTTCTTCTTCCCTCCCTGGAAGAATGTTCTGGAAGAACACTGAGTCAAGAGGGATGTGGGAGCTCCTGACGCAGCCTGCACCAGCTGCTCACACTCAGGTCCCGCCGGGCTTGTCGTCAGGCAGGATTCAGATGCTCTGTCACACTTGCCACTCGATTTTCCTCGGAACCTTCCCTCCACATCACACGTGCATGCGTGTGTGATGTAGGCGTGTTGACCCTCAGGCACCTAGGGATCACTCGTGTCCTCTTTGGCTACATTACCTTAGCTCCTAGTAGGGCCCCTACACCCACTAGGTGCTTCACACATGCTCGTTGGACAAATGGACGTGGACCAAGGAGCCTGTTGCAGACTGGGAGGTCTAACCACACGTGCACATAGAGACACTCGTGTGCACACGCATGCACACATGCATTGTGCACGTGTGTATGCATAGACCACACCTACATGCACATAGGTGTGCACAGAGAGACGTGCATGCACACATGTGCACACACACACAGAACTCTGTTATGACCCTGTGGACCTCAGAGGTTGGATGGAGGGTCAGGGGGAGTGCCTTGTGGGGCCTGCAGGGGGAGCGGTCCCTCCCATCTGGTGCCCATCTGGTGCCCCCCATCAGCCTTGGCCCTAAGGGGAGGCTGACCCCGTGGGGTGTTGGGGGGGCCGAAGTAACGAGAGGGCTCCCAGCAAGACCACGGTGAGTAGTGAGGGGACCTTCTGAGAAGAGCATGGCTTTTGGAGAGGGCTGACGCGGTGGGCGGTGGCCAGTGGGATGTGCCCGGAGGGCGCACGCATCCCGGGAGCCTTGAGAGCGGCATCCCTCCCTCCCCAGGTCTACGTGAAGATCTCAGTTCCCAAGGGCATCCGCTTTGTGGGGCATCCAGGCAGACGCCATCTGACCAAGAAGATGTGCGTGGCCTCTGGGGAGACGGAACCCACCTGGGTGGTTCTGTCCTTTGGTGACCTGGGACTCAGCAACGTCACAGGTGAGGCCCCGTGCTGCTTCAGGCATCTACACCCCCCCCCCCCCCCCGTCCAGACCCCAGGCACAGGTGAGTGGCCCGTGGGGCAGTACGTGAGGTCAAGGCCACGTTGAGAGACAGGACGGCGGCTGGGGAATGGTCAGGAGGTGGGGCGAGGCGGTCCACGAGGAGGTGGGGCGTGAGGCTTCCCCGGGAGGGCGGGCGTTCTGTTCGGACCGCAAGCGCTGAGCACACAAATCCCCACAGCCAAAGCCCTGGCTTACGGAGACACAAGCTGCTGCCGGGACGGGAAGTCCATCCGACACCTGGAGGACCACTTCGCTGACAGGAGGGGCCCCACTGGGAGGGATCACATCAGGCGCAGTGTCATGGTTGAGGTAAGCCCGTGTCCTCAGCCAGGGCACTCGGCCAGGGCTTGATTCCATCACCCACGAGGCGGGGGCCTGGCTGGGGCGGGGGCAGCCCCCACGGGTCCTGCTCTGGGGCTCGGGGCAGGCGTGGGGTGTCTGCATTTCCTCGCTAGAGGCCCTCAGCATCCAGCCCCTCTGCCGTGCACCGTGGACTTGGGGAAAGCGGCCTGGGACTCGCAGGGGCCGCAGGGAAGTGTCCTCTGACCCCCACGTTGACCGTGTTGGAGGGCGATGTGCCTCTGTCTCCGACTTCCTGTTTGTCATAGGCAGCCGTAGGGATTATGACCTGGCATTTGGAGGGCTGTCACTAGAATGCCTGGGGCAGAAAGGACGCAGAGCCTGTGCAGCAGAGGGGCCCGGGTGTTGGGGTCTCATTGACGCCCCACCTCCCCTGCTGGCTGGGAATCTAGGATCTACCGCTCCGTGTGGGCTGGGCGTATGTCTTGATAGTCCAATCCTGCTCCGTAAATCAGGGGCGTTCACGCTCACCCCACAGTGTGGAGAGGGCACCTCGCAGTGCACGTTGGGCATGTGGTAGCAGTGATGTCCCATCTTTTGGGGGCTGCTTGGACACGTCAGAGCCCAGAGCCCTGCCAAGACTCTTCATGCTACTTGGAGAGTGCACGACAGCCCCGAGGAAGCTCCTTACGGCGTCCCCAGTGTCTGCCCCTCCCCAGGGGCTCGGCTGCAAACAGCCGCCCTCCCTCCTGGCCGTGGTCCTGGCAGCGCGGAGCACAAATGATTTCCATCAGCGCCCGGAGTCACACACACACGCTGGGCAGAACTCCCCGAGGTGGACGAGTCGTTGGCCACAGCTTGCTTGACGTGACCTGATGGATTCCTCCGGGACAAGTGGGTCCTCTGATGAGGAATGCCATCTCCGTGAGCCAGTGGGGTGAGGGGATGGCCTCAACGGGAAACACGGAGACCCCTGGCAACCCTTTGCTCGGCCTGAACGTGCTCCCTGGCCCACAACCCGCCCTCCTGGGGCCAGAGGAGATGGCAGGCCATCCAGAGTTCTTGCCTCGTCCGTCTGCAGGAGGAATTTCTCAATGCACAGAGAGGGATTCTCAAGGGGCTCTGCCCCTGGGCCTTTTCTCCCACTCACACGGCTCAAGGGCTGCCTAATCTGCAGTATCGCTTTGTGCAGGCGGCCCTGGGGGCGGGAGGTGACAGGTGGGCATCAGAAGACCTGAGATGTCGAAGCAGAAACACTGAAGCGTGGTGGACGAGGAAACCAGGTTTATGAAACAGGACGTGGCCGACGTGTGGCTTGATAAAGCAGCAAAGCCCGGCTGCCTCTCCACCCCGCTGGAGAGCTCTGGGTGCGCGGTCTGTTTGCCAGATCAGATATTTGGTGGACCCTCACGCGACGCTGCGTGCCTTCTGCTGGGGACGAAACTGCACGTGGCACCAGTACCTTCCCGCCAGGTGGGGAAGCAGGTGACGGTTGGGAACCACCGCGGGCGCTAAACCGGGGGGAGGAGGAGCTGGTGCCCTCCTGCCTGGCTCCCCGATTAGCCCAGGAGACCCCAAGGACAAGGTGGGAGTATGGGAAGCACGGCCAGTCTAGAAGCAGCTGGTGAGTGGGTTTGACCAGAGCCCGGAGAAGAGGAATGAGCCTCAGTTTCCCCACTCGGGCCTAGGAGGTAGGCAGCCTGGTCCTTCTCTGGGCACCCGTGACATTGGCACCACCCTGCAGGGTCCAGACTCGGAGCCGCTGCCGTGGGAGGGCGGCCGCTCCCCCCCCGCCCCCGCCCGTGCCGACTGCTCCTCCTCTGCTCAGTTCTCCCCATCTCTCTGTTTCAGCCGGAAGGAGCCCCCCGCAGCTACACCTACAGTGCTTTCTTCTGTCCCAACGGTGAGTCCCTGCACCCACCCCCCTGAGGACTTTGGCCCTCCCCCCACCACACTGTTGCAGCACTCCTGCTGCTAAGTGGATGCCTGCCCTTCCTGGGGCCAGAGGACACGGCAGGGGAGAACTGAGATGTCCTGGCTGGTGACAACCATAAGCCAGAGCAAGGGCCGGGCATCTGCCACACAGGAAGGACATGCACACGCATGTAGGCTGGGGGTGCCAATGGGAAAAGAGACCACAGGCGGGAACAGGGCTGTCCTCGGGGCCCTGGGGCGAGGAGCCTAGGATCCAGGGAAGGGAGGTCTTAGAGAGACGTCAGGGGAAAGCTGTGGGAAACGACCGACCCGGAACCCTGGGCCCAAAGAGAAAATAGGAAATTCAAGTGGGTTCCAGAAGGGGTGGGATTTGGGGTCTGCCTCGATCCCCTGAAATCGATACTAGGTTTGTACGTGATCCGTGAAAAGGAAAGGGGTGCGGAGTGTGCGGTGGACAGAATGGCCAGAGCAGGACCCTTCCATGCCTCTGCCTCGGTGGGGTCAGGGAAATGCTAGGCAGGATGTGAGCCCGGCTGCCAGTGGGAGGGTCTGCCCACTCCCTGTCCGGCCCCTCCCAGAGGAGCTCAGGCCTGGCCTGGCACTGGGCAGCACCCAGCAGGCTTTGCCAGGTGGCCGAGCTGAGGATCTGAGCTGAGTCCCCGGGGATTGTCGGCTCCCCAGGTACAGCACCTCCCTGTTGCCAAGGCATCCAGCGTGACCGGCCCCACATGGACCACTCTAGACACAGGCTTCCTCTTGACATTCACCCGCCCCCCCCCCCCCCCGCCCTTTGTGTATTAAACAGCAATGCATCACTTACAAGCTGAAACAAATTTTTTTTTTTTTAATAGCAAACAAGTTCTTTTTTTTTTTTTTTAATTTTTTTTTTTCAATGTTTATTTATTTTTGGGACAGAGAGAGACAGAGCATGAACGGGGGAGGGGCAGAGAGAGAGGGAGACACAGAATCGGAAACAGGCTCCAGGCTCTGAGCTGTCAGCCCAGAGCCCGACGCGGGGCTCGAACTCATGGACCGCGAGATCGTGACCTGAGCCAAAGTCGGCCGCTTAACCGACTGTGCCACCCAGGCGCCCCGAGAGCCTTTTCAACAAATGGTGATAGAGTAATTGGACATGATTGGTAAAAGCATGAACTTTGACCTAAAGATCCCACTTCATATGAGAATTAACTCAAATGGATCATGGACTTACATGTAAAATGATAAAACTTTTAGGAAAAATTTGTGAGAAAATTTCTGAGAAACCTTTGGGATCTGGGGCTGGGTAAAGGGTTTTTAGACATGATACCAAAAAGCATCACCCATAAAAGGAGACTCATAAATGGACCTTATCAAAATGAAAAACTGCTTTGCAAAAGATGCCATTAAGAGGAGGAAATACAAGTTACAGACTGGGAGAAAATACTTCCGGACACAGGTCTGACAAAAGACTAGTATCTAGAATATCAAACGATCCAGTTAGAAAGTGGGAAAAAGGAACAAACAGTTCACCAAAGAAGGCATACAGGTGACAGATAGGCACAAGGACGTTCGACATCGTTAACCGTTAGCAAAATGCAAAATAGAGCACGGTAAGTTGTCAAGGCACGCTTATCAGAATGACTAAAGTAAAAAAAAAAATAGTGACAGCAGTAAAAGACGGCGAGGATGGGGAGAAAGAGGATCATTCATACGTTGCTGGTGGGAATTGTAAAATGGTGTGGCTGCTGCTGGGAGTTTCTTAAAAAGCTACGCATGCTCCATGCGTACCACCCAGAAATTGCACTATGAGGCATTTTCCCCAGAGAAACAAAGATTTATGTTCACACAAAAACCCGTACATAAATGTTCATATCAGCTTTATTTGTAATAGCCCCAAACTGGAAACAGCCTAGGTGCCCTTCAGTGGATGAGTGGATAAGCAAATCACGGTACATTCCTACCTTGGAATGCTATGTAGTGATAAAAAGGAATGAGCTATTGACATACGCAGCTATCTGGGTGAAGGGGATTGAGTGGGGGGGAAAAAAACCCTCAATCCCAATAGGGTCCATAAATTATTCTGTTTGCAGTATTTTTTGAAATGACAAAATTTTCGAAATGGAGGTTATATTAGCCATGGCTGGGATGGGGAGGAAGAGTGTGGGTATGGTGATAAAGGCCAATAGGAGGGATCTTGTACAAATAAAATTGGGGAAATCTGAACAAGATCAATGGGTTGTATCGATGTCAATATCCTGGTTGTGATGTTGTACTAGAATCTTGCCAGATACCCCTGGGGAGAACTGGGTCCAGAGGACAATCTCTCTGTGTTATTTCTTAAAATTTTTTTTTCAACATTTATTTATTTTTGGGACAGAGAGAGACAGAGCATGAACGGGGGAGGGGCAGAGAGAGAGGGAGACACAGAATCGGAACCAGGCTCCAGGCTCTGAGCCATCAGCCCAGAGCCTGACGCGGGGCTCGAACTCACGGACCGCGAGATCGTGACCTGGCTGAAGTTGGACGCTTAACCGACTGCGCCACCCAGGCGCCCCTCTCTGTGTTATTTCTTACAGTCATATGTGAATGTACAGTTATCTCAGCAAAAGTAAAATAAAAACATTTTTAAAAGTGACACATAGGTACAAATACCGTATGAGTCCACTAATATGAGGTACTTAGAGAAGTCAAAATCAGAGAGACAGAAAGTAGATGGTGGGAGCCAGGGGTTGTGGGGAGGGGATGGCAGCTTAGTGTTTAATGGGGACAGAGTTACAGTTTTGCAAGGAGAAACAGTGATGATGTTTGCACAATAGGACTGTATTTGATACTCCTGAACTGGACACATAGAAATGATTAAGAGGACAGACACACTTTACATTATTTGTATTTTACCACAATTTTAAAAATTGGGAAAAGCAAAAGCAATACTTGTGTATTACAGGAAACTTAGGAAGATAGAAAGAAGGAAAAATATCTCCTCTGGTTCTCATCCAAAGATGACCTTTTCTAACATTTTGTTAGATTTGGTTGCATACGGTTGATTATTGTTTGTTTTAACATAGTTGTGACTCGTGAGCTAAATAATTCTGTGGTCTGCCTTGCTCATTTAACACATCTCGAGCACTTTTCTTTGTTTATTGTAAAGACTTCATAAACAGCATTTCAAAACAGCTTCAGTATGTTCTATCAAATGACTGTTCCAGAATTTGACCACTATAGAATTTTCTTCTTATTTTGTACATGTTTATTTATTTTTGAGACAGAAAGAGGGAGAGAGAGAAAGTGCTGGGGGAGAGGCAGAGAGAGAGAGAGAGACAGAATCTGAAGCAGGCTCCAGGCTCCAGCTATCAGCACAGAGCCTGACACAGGGCTCGAACCCACGAACTGTGAGATCATGACCTGAGCTAAAGTTGGATGCTTAACCGACTGAGCCACCCAGGTGCCCCTGTTTCTACTTTTTTAAAATCATAATTTACACTAGGCTGAATGTACAGTTGTATTCAAAGTAAAGTCAGTAATATTTTTAACATGTTGATTGAGGTATAATTGACATACAATAAATCACACGTATCTTAGGCGTACAATTTGGGAAGTGTTGACATCTGTGTACATCTGTGAAACTACCACATCTAAGATAATGAAGATTTCCATTAACCCCAAAAGTCATGCCCCCTTGTAATCACTCACCCCTGTTTCTAGTCTTGTCACCAGGGAACTACTGACCTGTTTCCTGTCTCTATAGATTACTTCGCACTTTCTAGACTTTTATATAAATGGAATCATAAAAATGTAGTCTTTTTCTCTGGTTTCTTTCACTCAGCATAAAAATGCTGAGATTCATTCACGTTGTGTGTATCACTAATTCAATCATTTTAAGGCCGAGTGGGCCTCCATTGAATAGATGTATTGCATTTTGTTCATTGACCTGCTGATGGATATTTGAGTTATTTCTAGTTTGGGGCTATTTCCAATAAAGCTTCTATGAATATTCATGTGCAAGTCTTTGTATGGATAATATGTTTTCCTTTCTCTTGAGTCTGTACCTATGAGTGAAATAGCTAAATCATACAGTAGGTATGTGTTCAACCTTTTAAGAAATGATCACACTGTTTTCCAAAGTGGTAGTCCCATTTTGCATTCTCACCAGCAGGGGGCGAGAATCACTTCTTCCCGCTCCTCGCCCACACCTGGTGTTGTCCCTCTGATTACTTTTCGCCCTTCCGATAGGTGCCTGATGGTATCTTATTCTGGTTTTGATATGCATTTCCCTCATTCGAGCATCTTTTCATGTGCCTGTTTACTATTAATGTATCTTTTCCGGTGAAGTGTCTGGTTAGATCTTTTAATGTTTATTTTACGTTGACTTTTGGAAGTTTTTATAAATTTATTCTTGTTGCAAGTCATTTATCAGATGAATGCTTCGCAGAGACATTTCTCCCAATATGTGGCTTGTCTTTTCTCTTAATAGTGTGTTTATAAGACCGGAGGTTTTTCTTTTCTTTCTTTTTTTTTTTTTTTTAGAAGTTTTTCATGTTGATGTGGCCCAGTTTACCAGTTTTTCATTTTATGGATTATGCTTTTGCTGTATCTAAAAGAAATCTTTTCCAGGGGCATCTGGGTGGCTCAGTTGGTTGGGTGTCCAACTCTTGATTATGGCTCAGGTCATGATCTCGCAGTTAATGAGTTTGAGCCCCGCACCAGGCTCCACGCTTGGGATTCTCTCTTTCCCTCTTTGCCTCTCCCCCACGTGTGCGCTCTCTCTCTCTTTCCAAATGAATAAATGAACTTTAAAAAAGAGAAATCTTGGGGCGCCTGGGTAGCTCAGTTGGTTAAGCGTCTGACTTTGGTTCAGGTCATGATCTCACGGTTCGTGGGTTCGAGCCCCGCGTCGGGCTCTGGGCTGACAGCTCAGAGCCCGGAGCCTGCTTCCGATTCTGTGTCTCCCTCTCTCTCTGCCCCTCCCCCATTCGCACTCTGTCCCTCTCTCATAAAATAAACTTAAAAAAGATTTTAAAAGAAAGAAATCTTTTCCAATTCCTCCACGTTTGTAAGCATTAGGCTGTACGCTTACAAAATAGCTCTGATCCGTTTTGAGTTGGTCCTTGGAAAACCACGCGCGGTGTGGACCTGAGTTCCCTTTTCTGCTTCTGGGTAACTAGTGGTTCCGACACCCTCTGTTGAAAGGATTTTCACTGTTGAATTGCCTTCTCACCTTTGTTGCAAATCAGTTGTTCGCACATGAGCGGGTCCGCGTCTGGACTCCCTTCGCTGTTCTGGTGAGCCTGGGTTGATGTCCGTACCACACTGTCGTGATTACTGCCGCTTCCGAGCGCGTCTCAATGTCACAGGTGTGAGTCCTTCAACCTGGTTCCGTTTCAAAGTTGTGTTGACCCTCTGGGTCCTTTACGTTTCGATATAAATTGTGGAATCGGCTTTGTCATTTCCGCAAAAGACCCTCCCGTGATTCTGACTGGGATCGCCGCGAATCCGTGTGTCAGTTTGAGAAATAATTACCGTATCTGCCGTGTTGTCCTCTGACCCACAAACACGGTCTGGCTCTCCCTTGATTTGGGTCTGAATTAGCTGCAACAGCATTTTGCAGTCTCTGGCTGTACAGGGCTTTTGTAGGAGTTAGCCCCGTGAGCATCTCCTCTTTCGTGTGCCCTCGGCAAAGCTGTGGGTAAGCCGTCTCCGTTCGCCGTTGCTCAGGAAGCTGCCTGCAGAGCCACAGTGAGACGGGCCCCCCAGGGGCCCTGATCCTCAGCTCTGGGCACAGGCAGGGAGAGGCAGGATGCCTCCAGGTGCCCCCTCAACACCCTCTCTCCTTCTCTCCGTCCAGAGAGAGTCCACATCTCCACGCCCAACAAGTACGAGTTCCAGTACGTGCAGCGGCCGCTGTGGCTCACCCGTTTTGATGTGGCCGTGCGAGCCCACAATGATGCCCGCGTGGCCTTGTCCGCCGGACCCCAGGACACAGCGGGCATGATAGAGATTGTCCTGGGGGGGCACCAGAACACCAGGTCCTGGATCTCCACCAGCAAGATGGGCGACCCCGTGGCCAGCACGTACACGGCCAAGATCCTGTCCTGGGATGAATTCAGAACGTTCTGGATCAGCTGGCATGGCGGGTTCATCCAGGCACGGCTGGGCTGGCTGGGGTGGGCGTGGGAACCCCGGGCTCCTTGGCATTTGCTGCTTCCTACTCTGTGTCCAGCTCTTAACAGGGGGCGAGGAGGAGGGGGGGGATAAACACAGGGCGCAACCTCAGGTTGCTCACAGTCTGCCTAGAGTCACTTATAAAAAAAATAAAATAAAAAGGTGAGAGCTGTGGTGGAGGAGGCACCCAGGGGACCTGGGAGCTGAAGTATAGAGGATCGTCGTGGGGAAGGAAAGTGGATATAAGCAGGTGAAATCGAGCCTGGGGCATTTTACGGGCCAGGCAAAGAGGACATAGGAAAGGAGCAGCTAACAGCTTCTTAGAGGAGGGACATAGCCAAACTGGGTTTTGAAGCATGCATAGGAGTTCACCAGGCAAACTAGGGAGTGGAGGATGTTCCAGGCAGAGGGCATAGCATGTGCAAAGGCCCAGGGGTTACAGGGAACTGATGACTTGGCAAACTGTACGTGCTATGCTTGTGTCTCTTGTTGGCCATTTAATGGATGAGGTGACCCTTGGTTTCTCTGTGAGCCCTGTAGCCAGTGTCACTGCTGCCTGAGCGCTTCTTTTCAGCATTCAGCAGCCAGCAGCCTTGGCCTCTTTTTCCAGGTTGGCCATGGCCCAGAGCCTTCCAATGAGTCTGTCATCATGGCCTGGACCCTCCCCAGGCCACCGGAGGTCCGATTCATCGGCTTCTCCACTGGCTGGGGCTCCATGGGTGAGTTCCGCATCTGGAAGAAGGTGGAGGTGGACGAGAGCTACAGTGAGGCCTTTACCCTGGGAGTCCCGCACAGCGCCATCCCTGGGTCAGAGCGGGCAGCAGCCTCTGTCATAGGTGCGTCTGCCCTGTTGCTGGCTTGGGGAGTATAGAAGCGAGAACTGAGGCCGAGGGGCAGGGTATCCGCTCCGGGCTTGGTCTCGCATCAACCTGTGCTGGGGAATCTGTGCCCCTGGGGCCTCACCTGACCAGCCACTTTGGTGCTTCCTCCATGCCGGGGCAGACCCTGAGATGACCCCAGCCCTGTCCTCGAGGAGTTCCCAGTCTGCCCACCCAAGCCCTGTGTGAAGCAACCACGAGGGGCAGGTGGCGAATTCCATGAGGGCAGTGAGCATGGGGTGATGCTCAAGAGGACAGAAAGTGCAGGTGAAGTCAGCCGGGTGCGGGGCAGAAGGTGGGGGTCCTGGTGAGGGGGGCAAGTTTCCAGAACGTTCCCTGAGCAGGAGCGAGTGGCTGTGACGAGGGGTCTGGAGGGTGTGGGTGGTCTCCTGTAGCCCAACTACAGGAGTGGAAAGTGGGGCCTCTGTGATGGATGTGGTGTTGGGTATTGGAAGGCTGGGAAGAGGGGAAGAGGCTAGGAAGGGCAGACAGTCCTCAATGCGGGGGTCTCAGGTCTCTCTCACACTGGAGAACAGAAGTCCTGGGGCCCAGACAGGTTGGTGATTGTGGCCCAATCAAAAGAAGTGGGAGTTTATCATTTCTGAGTCAGAGATGGCCGTGGGGGTCAGTGGACTGGGTAGGGGTGAAGGGAAGCCAGCAGATGGGCAGGGATGGAGAGGGGGTAAAGGCCAGGACCTGTGTGCCAGTGCCTTCAGCATAGTGGAATAGAAGGTGGAGAAGAAGCTGGAAAGCCCGGAGAAGGGTGATGAGAAAGTAGCCAGGCAGGCCCTGCCATGGATGGAGGCTGCAGGAGCAGTGGCAGCCTCAGTGGGGCAGGAGGAAAGGCCAAGGAAGGAAGGGAGGTGTGATCAGGAACAGCAGGAGTTCAGCCATGTGTGATGCAGAGAGGCCAAGAAGAGGAAGACAGAGTGCTGAAGGGAGGAAAGCACAAGAGAAATCAAAAAGAAAAAAAAAAAAAAGAACTTAAAAGTATACCAACAATATCGTGTGTGTACAGAAACTTTTTTTAAAGATCTAAATACTTGTGGTTGAAGAGAAAATCACATTTCCTATTGGAAGTTAGAAAAAAAAAATATTTAAAATGGAACCAGTGACTGGATTGACCCGTCAACGTGTGGGATGCAACCAAAGTCGTACTTAGAGGAAAACGTATAGCTTTAAATGTACCCGTTTTAAAAGCCAAAAAGAAACGAGCATTCAGGATAATGAAAAGGGAGAGAGAGAGAGAGAGAACACCGAGTTGAGACTGGAGAGCAGAGAGGGAGGCGTGTGGGAGAGTTCCAGCAGGTGGCGGCCAAAGCCAGGGCACCCGGTGGGCCACGTGAGCACAGGGCATGGTCCAGTCCCAAAGGCAGCGCCGGCCGTCAGAGGGTGGGGAGCTGGTGTGAGGCCACAGGCCGCCCCGGGGAAAGCCGTCCTGAGTACAACCAGGGCGCCAGTTGAGGCCAGCCTGCAGCCCAGCCCTGTTCTCCTTCCCACCAGGAGACGTCATGGGGCCGACCCTGAACCACCTCAGCAGCCTCCTGCGGCTGCCCTTCGGCTGTGGAGAGCAAAACATGATCCACTTTGCGCCCAACATCTTTGTCCTCAAGTATCTTCAGAAAACCCGGCAGCTCAGCCCGGAGGTGGAGCGGGAGACCACGGACTACCTGGTACAAGGTACTGGGGCTGGGTGACTGTGCGGAGGACACGGGGAGGGAGGCAGCCCACGTGCCTGGTGCAGCGGATGTGGAGGGACGGAAGGGAGCGGAAGAGGCCACTTGGGGTAGCCCCCGCCTGGTCGCTGTCAGCAGGAGCCCCGTGTCTGCACCCCTTAGGACAAGGCTCTGAATGCTGGGAATCAGCTATGGGGACAGGAGATGCACCTTTTAAAAAATGCAGATTTTGGGGGGAGCGCCTGGGTGGCTGAGTCAGGTAAGCATCCTACTTTGGCTTAGGTCATGATCTCACAGTTCGCAAGTTCAAGCCCCGCATCGGGCTCTGTGCTGACAGCTCAAAGCCTGGAGTCTGCTTTGGATTCTGTGTCTCCCTCTCTCTGCCCCTCCCCTGTTCACTCGCGCTCGCTTGCTCTCTCTGTCTCTCTCTCAAAAATAAGTAAACATTAAAAAAAATTATAAAAATAAGGGCACTTGGGTGGCTCAGTTGGTTAAGCGTCCGACTTCGGCTCAGGTCATGATCTCAAGGTTCGTGGGTTCGGGTCCTGTGTCGGGCTCTGTGCTAACAGCTCAGAACCTGGAGCCCACTTTGGATTCTGTGTCTCTGTCTCTCTCTGCCCCTCTCCCACTCACGCTTTGTCTCTCTCAATAATAAATAAACATTAAAAATAAAAAAAAATAATAATATTAATAAAAATAAATAAGAATGTTGGGTTTTTTTTAACAGAGCAATATAATAGCAATATAACAAACATTAGAAAAGGGATATAGGGGCGCCTGGGTGGCTCAGTTGGTTAAGCATCTGACTTCGGCTCAGGTCATGATCTCATGGTTCACGGGTTCAAGCCCCACGTCGGGCTCTGTGCTGACAGCTCAGAGCCCGGAGCCTGCTTATGATTCTGTGTTTCCCTCTCTCTCTGCTTCTCCCCTGCTCACATTCTGTCTGTCTCTCTTTCAAAAATAAATAAACTTAAAAAAATTTTTTTAATAAATAAGGTATAGTAAAAGAAAAATGAAAGGGACCTCAGTGGCTCAGTCAGTTAAGCCCCCGACTTCGGCTCAGGTCACGATCTTGCAGTTCGTAGGTTCGAGCCTGCATCGGCCTTTCTGCTGTCGGCGCGGAGCCTGCTTGGGATTCTCTGTCCCCCTCTGTCTCTGCCCTTCTCCTGCTCGTGCGCGCACTCTCTCAAAAATAAGTAAACATTTAGGGGCGCCTGGGTGGCGCAGTCGGTTAAGCGTCCGACATCAGCCAGGTCACGATCTCGCGGTCCGTGAGTTCGAGCCCCGCGTCAGGCTCTGGGTTGATGGCTCAGAGCCTGGAGCCTGTTTCAGATTCTGTGTCTCCCTCTCTCTCTGCCCCTCCCCCGTTCATGCTCTGTCTCTCTCTGTCCCCAAAATAAATAAACATTGAAAAAAAAATAAAAAAAAAATAAGTAAACATTTAGAAGAAAAGAAACGAAACGTTCCCTGTAATCCCCATGTCCATCATAATACGTTTATGAACTACGGCATGCTAAACTCCTCTCTTAGACACGTTGGGATTATTTCTCGAGTTTCCCCCCTAAACAATACAGCGTTGAATATCTTCACAAAAAAACAACACAGCACCGAATATCAGAAATGACGCAGCGCTGAATGTCTTCCGTCGCCAGGAATCAGATCCTCAGAGTAGGGAGCAGCCCTGTGTGTGGAGGGTAGGACCTCTGAGTGCCCTGACCTCAGCTTCCTCTTCACGTCTTGGCCCTGCAGGGAGGGGGGACAAGGGAGACCGTAGCCTCGCCTCTGTCACGGGCACCTGCTGTGTGTTCTCAGGTAGGGCCTGTTCTCAGTGCCTTGGTTTCTTACCTGTGTGTGTAGCAAGGGAGTTAAGATCAGTTGATGCCAAGGTCCTGGGGCCTCCTGGGGTGTGCTTCTGGCCCTGGGCTGGAGGTGGAGTGAAGGAGAGGAAGGAGAAGGTTTGACCCGTCTGTGAAGCTGGCATCCCCAGCGGGCAGGTCCGTGCACTTCTACCCGTGCTGCCCCAAGTCACCGTCCCGGCCACCCCCAGACCAATGGTCCTCATTTCCCAGATGAGCAAAGCGAGAGTCCCGGAAGCAGCCAGCCTGAGACCATTCAGGGGCGAGTGGTGGGGGCTTCTGAGATCCCAGGCTCTGCTGGATCAGCCAGCCAGGGCACTAGGTCCCCGCCAGGGTGAGATGAGAGCCCACGGCCACAACGTTGGAGGGTTCTGCTTTCAAGAAAGACTGGCACGTGCCCAGCCCAGATGATGCCAGGCCCCTCTCCGATGGGGAAACTGAGGCATGAGAGCGCCTTGATCCCTGAGGCGAGCCTGGGGTTCCTGCCTCCTGGCCTGTTAAGGTTCCCAGTGACTGTGCTTCTGGATGAGATCTCCAAAAGCAGTCCTGATGATCTAGAACCATCCGTCCTCAACGGGAAAAGGAAACAGCGAGACGTCATGATGAAAATGTACAGCCCTTCGATGGAAAAGTAAGGTGGGTTGCCATGGGCTGAAAATCTGGCCTGATGAGGGCTGACCAAAGACTGCTGGGAAGCCCAAACCCGCTCAGTCTGTGGCTGGGGACGCTCAGGTTGCTGAATCCATCCCGGCAAAGGGCCTTGAAGGCCACCCCTAGTAGTAACCAGCAGCGCGGACCTCTCTTGGACAGCCAGACCCTGTGCCCTTCAGCCAATTGGCATTTCAGACTCTACCGGTTTTCTGCACGCTCGCTGGTGTTCGTTTCCTGGGCCCGCCTTCACAAGTGCAGACGCTTCGCAGGGAGGGCGTTTTTTCCAAGTCGAAGGTTTCTGAGAGCCCCGCATCAAAGCAAGCCCACCAGCTCCGCTTTCCCGACAGCATTTGCTCACTCCGCCACATTTTGGTGATTCCTGCGATACTTCGAACTTCCAGATTGTTGTTATATTGGCATTGCCGCGATCTCGTGCTAAAGCTTGAACGGAAGAGGAGTTGCTTCTAACGGACGAGGAAAGCAGGCTTCTTGAGCTGCAATCTGCTCCTGGTGAAGATGCCGTGAAGACGGTTGGAACGACGACACAGGGTTCAGAACGTCACAGAGGCAGAGTGGAGGGGGCGGCGGCAGCGGGATTTGAGGGGACGGACTCCGATTCCGAGAGAAGTCCCACCGTGGGTGAAATGCCACCAAACAGCATCGCGTGCTGCAGAGAAGTCGCTCGTGAAAGGAGGGCTCCTTCGTCGCAGCGAACTTTACTACTGTCTTATTTAAGACATTGCCACAGCCACCCCAGCCGTGAGCGACCACCACCCCGATCAGTCAGCAGCCGTCACGTGGAGGCAGGACCCTCCACCAGCAAAAAGATTTTGACTCGCAGAAGGCTCAGATGACGGTCAGCATCTTTTTGGCCATGATATTTTATTTTATTTTATTTAAAAAAAAATTTTTTTTTCAACGTTTATTTATTTTTGGGACAGAGAGAGACAGAGCATGAACGGGGGAGGGGCAGAGAGAGAGGGAGACACAGAATCGGAAACAGGCTCCAGGCTCTGAGCCATCATCAGCCCAGAGCCCGACGCGGGGCTCGAACTCCCGGACCGCGAGATCGTGACCTGGCTGAAGTCGGATGCTTAACCGACTGCACCACCCAGGCGCCCCTGGCCATGATATTTTAAAGTTTTTCTTTTTTTTTAGATTTTTAAAAAATATATTTATTTTGAGAGAGGGCGCACGCACACGTGCACAGCAGGGGAGGCGCAGAGGGGAGAGGGAATCCCAAGCAGGCCCTGCACGGTTGGCACGGAGGCCCATGTGGGGCCCGAACTCACGAACCGTGAGGTCAGGACCTGAGCCGAAACCAAGAGCTGGACACTCAACTGACTCAGCCACCCAGGCGCCCCGGTATTTTTAAATTAAATAAACCAAGGCACGTACATTGTTATCTTAGACATAATGCTGTCGCAGGCTTCGCGGACTACAGTGTAGCGTAACCATAACTCTTAAATATACTGGAAAACCAAAAAAATTCATTTGACACGGTTTATTGCAAACGGGTCTGGAACCGAACCCGCGGTATTTCTGAGGGATGCCTGTACCACCCGCTGGGTGACTCAGAACAGGACTAGATTCACTCTCAGCGCCGGGCGCCAGAAGTCCAAAGTCAAGGTTCAACAGGGTTGGTTCCGTCTGGGGGCTCTGGGGGAGCCCGTCCTGTAGACACATCCCCGTGCTCCCTGCTTCCGTCTTCACAGGGCTTTTTCCTGCGTCTCTATTTCTGCCTCTCCTGTCTTCTAAGCACATCAGTCCTTGGATCTCGGTCCTCCCTTATTCCACGATGATCTCATCTGGAGATCTTCCGCATAATTGAATCTGCAAAGACCCTTATTCCCCGTAAGGTCCCATTTTGGGGTTCCAGGTGGCCATGAATTTGGGGGGGGGTCACTGTCCATCCGGTATAGCGCTCCCTTCTTCTCTTCCCACCTCCGAGGGCACAGCACCATCCTTCCAGCGGGGAAGTTGCAAACCTTGCTGCTCTCCAGATCTTTCTTTCCTCCGGGCCTCAGCGTCTCTGCCCACACTGTCTCCACCACCTGATCCGGGGCGGCCCGTCGTCCTTGCCCGCCTGGACGGTGCCCACCTTGCCCGGTCTGCCTGCTTCCTCCCTGGACCCTACAGACCACCCACTGCCCATGTCCCCTTGCGTCCCAGCCCCGCTCACACCGCCCATGCCCCCCCTGCTGCCCTGGCAGCAAGGCCAGACCCCCAGGGTGGCCCGAGTGGCCGCCTCCCCTCCCTCCCCTGCCCCCTTGCTCTTCTGTTCTCTGAGCACACCAAGCTCTTGTGGCATAGTGCCCACCCCCGGGGACAGAGGGTGCTGCCTCGAGATGGTGCACGTCACCGACCACCCAGGCGTGATGGGTATGTGAGCAGGGGTGACAAAGAGGTGACGTCAGGAAGCGAGAGGAATAGAGTGGAGGTTTCGGTCGCACCCGTGGAGTGGGGTTGCTCCGGTTGTGGGTGGTGGGGCAGTTTCCAGGGCCTCGGCTGTGAGCGTGGGACTCCCGGATGGGAGTATTACATCACGTGGAGGTCCCACGGTAGGACGAGGCCCAGTCCCAGCGGCTCGCCAGGATGCCGACCCCTCCTTTTGCCCCGCAGGTTACCAGCGGCAGCTGACCTACAGGCACCGGGACGGCTCCTACAGCGCCTTCGGGGATCGGGACGCATCGGGGAGCATGTGGTGAGTCCCCACTCCGGAGGGCATGGCCGCGGGGTCTCTCCACCTCCCCCCCCACCCCGGAACCACAGCCTCACGCGCAGCACAGCAGGGCCAGGACGCTCGGGGCCAGATCCCCGGGGTGACCGGGGGGCCTGGCTGGGAATTGGAGACAGCCGTGACCCCTGCTCCCCCGGGATTCAGAGGGCAGGACGTGAGCAGGTGTGCTGGGCCCCGGGTGCGGCGAGGGAGGGGGGTTCTGCTGCTGTTGCCGCAGTGCCCCAGGTGGAGCCCCTGCCCTCCAGCCCCTCGGGAGCAGGTCCTGGGCGTTCTGGTCTCTTCGGAGACCACTGGACCCAGAAATAGGGGTGACCCGGAGTAGGAAGGGGGTGGGCTGGGAGAGGCCATACCACCGCCTGGAGGCTGAAGTCGGGGGCGTGTGTGGGCACAGCAGCCTGGGGCCTGGTTTCCCTTTGGCTTTTGGGGCGTCCAGGGCAGAGATGGGGCTTCAGGGTCCCGGAGGGAGAGTGGCCGGGACCAGCGGACTCCTGGGGCAGGCACGCACAGGTTTTAGGGTATGGGGCTATTTCGCATTTTGGCGATTCACGTCAACAGAGCCCAGAGCCACCACTTGAGTTTCTTTCTTTTCCTTTCCTTTTCCTTTTCCTTTTTTTTTAGTTTTGGTAAAGTACAGAAACAAAATTTATCATCTTCACCATCTTAAGCATCCAGTGCGGTGACATCGAGTACATTCACCCTCTCATACGGTCCTTACTGTCCATCTCCCCAGAACTCTTTTTGAAAAAACTTTGTTTTTTTTTTTAATGTTTCTTTAATTTTGAGAGAGAGAGAGAGACAGAGCGCGAGCAGGGGAGGGGAAGAGAGACAGGGAGGCACAGAATCGGAAACAGGCTCCGGGCTCCGGGCTGTCAGCACAGAGCCCAACGCGGGGCTCGAACCCACGAGCTGTGAGATCATGACCGGAGCCGAAGACGGACGCTCAACCGACTGAGCCACCCAGGTGCCCCTGAAAAAACTTTTTGTTAATGCTTATTTTTGAGAGAGAAAGAGTGTGAGTGGAGGAGGGGCAGAGAGAGAGAGAGAGAAAGACACAGAATCGGAAGAGGCTCCAGGCTCCGAGCTGTCAGCACAGAGCCCGACGCGGGGCTCGAACCCACGAGCCGCGAGATCATGACCTGACCTGCAGTCAGATGCTTAACTGACTGAGCCCCCCAGGCACCCCGCGTTGTGCTTTTATGAGACTGCGAGCATGTGCTCGAGATTCACGCGCGCTGAGCAGGTGTCAAAGTTTCTTTCCCTCTTAAGGCCGAGTAATAAATATCTAGCGTATGGATACGCCCGGTTTTGTTACTCTGTTCATCAGTCTGGACAGCTGGGGGGGCTCCCATGGTGTCGAGGGCCACAGAGCTGCTGGGAACACGGGTGCACAAATATCTCCTTGAGACCCCGCTTTCGTATTTGGGGATATCCCCAGAAGTGGGACCGCCGGGTCGCATGGGAACGCCACCTTTAGCCTGTCAGGGAACCACTGACCCACCACTTCCTGTTTCTTTAGCAGCACACAGGGCTCCGGTCTCTCCACATTCTTGCCAACACTTGTTGGTTTGTGCTGTTTGGACGCCAGCCACCTGATGGGCGTGGCGGGGGGGAGCCACCGGGTTTTGAGGAGCGGGGACCGTGCCCCCGTCCTGAGTGGGGTGTTCTCCCGCCGACAGTTCTATCGCTCGTCCCTCTTGGCTCCTTGGTTTCCATCCAGTGTTTATTTTTCACCCCCGTGATTATTTTTCACCCCCTCATTCATCCCCCGGTCCCATCAACTAAGTCACTCGGGTGCACCGTGACAGAGCGGGGAGGGGTGCGGGGTGGGCAAGGCACAGGCCGCAAAGCCAGGGATGGGCAACTGTGACCCAGAGGTGGGCTGTGGGGAGGCCAGGCGGGGGTCTTGAGGGTCCAGAGAGCCCATCCCAGAGCAGGGGTGCCCGAGAGGCTTCCTCCGGGCAGAGGCACGTGGGCTGAGTGTTGAGAGACAAGTGGGACCTCGTCCTGTGTAAACGGGAAGGGAAACGTGCCTGGACACGTAGCTGAGGCTAGTGGGTTGGCGGAACGTTACCAACTTCAAGCCACAGAAATCTGGCCGATAGGCAATTCTGAATGCCAGTTCATGCCACAGTGCTGGGGAGGCCACAGGGTTGGCCACTCTGGCAGGCCCACAATGCATCGGGGCCCCGGGTCTTTCCTTGGGCCCCTGTGGGCTCTCTCAGCACAGTGGCTGCTCCCCTCATGGTGGCAAAATTGCAGCAGTTGCTCCCAGCATCACCGCATGTGCCCATTCTAAAGTCACTCTCAGGGCCAGGGACTGAAATGCCCCCAACTGTGGCTGGGTGGGGCCATCAGGCGTCTAAGCATCTAAGGCACCTGGCTTCAGGCTTCCAAGAAAGACTGGAGATCTCTCTGGAAGACTGGGGATCTCTCAGGGAGTGGCTGTGGAGGGGCAACAAGGAAGGTCTCCTGCATATGGCAGGGGGAGGCAGGGCTGGACCAGTTCCCGGGAAGGCCTTGAGTGCCAGACCCTGGTGCTGCAGGGAGGCAGGCCTCTGTCACTGGGCCCTGCTGGGTGCCCACACACTTCCCTGGAGTGCTCACAACAGCCCCCGAGAGGGCAAGCTGGACCCTCCTGTGTTATAGGGGAGGAAGCAGAGACTCGGGCAGTGCAGGGAGCGTGCACGGTTCCTCGGGGTGCCCACGGGAGGTGACCTTTTCTGCACCACCGTCCCCGACCCATGGCCCTCCCAGCCCCTGCCTCATCCTGTTTTAGGCTCACGGCCTTTGTCCTGAAGTCCTTTGCCCAGGCACGAAGCTTCATCTTCATCGACCCGCAGGAGCTGGCGGCTGCCAAGGGCTGGATCATCCAGCAGCAGCGGGGGGATGGCTCCTTCCCGGCCGTGGGCAGGATCCTGAACAAGGACATCCAGGTGAGTGGCCTCTCCGCCTCCTTCTGGTGCCTTAGCCCTGCCCCCTCCCCCACTCCCCGGTGCTGTCTCGGGCCAGTAGGAGGTCAGGGGCTGTCCCCTCTGGCTCAGGGTGAGGCTCCAAAGTCCTCTTGCAGGGTGGGATCCACGGCACAGTCCCGTTGACGGCTTACGTGGTGGCTGCACTCCTGGAGACAGGCACTGCCTCGGAGGTGAGCACAGGGCGGCTGGGGGAGTGGGTGGGCAGCGTCCCCCCCGCAGGCCAGGCTGGCCGTCCTCGGGCAGGCTTTATTTCTTCCTTGATGCCCTCCTTCCACTCTTTTTCATGCTTTCCTGTGGTCCCAGGATGCTCACCTTCTTGTAGCCCGGGCAGAGGATTGAGAGGGTCCTGTGACAATCGTCGGGGGGGGGGGGTGTGGAGGTGCTGTATCCTGAGTACGAGACGTCCCAGGACTATCTGACACCCCGGGAGCCTGTTTGGGGCTACATCACGTTCCTGGCTAGTGACCCATGGGCTCACTTCCGGGAGTCCTATACCAAAATTTGTGAAATTTTTTGGGGGGAAGGGTCTAGAACCTCCATTTACAGTGGGTACTGGAGCCAGTCAAGGTTTAGTTGTCCCCAGGGACTGGAGAGCCATTGTTGCTTCTGTGAAGCGGGGTGCGTATAACACGTTCCCTGCGGTGAGGGCGTCCCTGGTGGACCCCAATGCTGGGAGTAGGGACCCCACCATTCCTAACATTCCCACCATTCCTAACATTCCTATCGGTTCTACATCCCCTGGTGACGAACTGTGAATTGTGGCTTTTCTCAGAACTCGTGGCCTCCCAATCCAGATTTAACCTCTGGGTCTACGGTTTGCCGTGACCTAAGATCTTCTAGGTCCTGTGCACTTTGCCTGGAGGGCCCCTTGCCCCGTGTTAAAGGGCTGAACCGTGTCTCCCCGAAATGTATATCCTGAAGTCCTAACCCCCTGTCTTAGCCAGCTCGGGCCGCCGAAACAAAATACCACAGTCCAGGAGGCTTAAACCACAGACGTTTACTTCTCATAGTTCTGGAAACTGGGAAACCCAAGTCAAGGTTCTGTTTGAGTCAGTCCTTGGTGAGGGCTCTCTTCCTGCCTTGTAGACAGCCACCTTCCCGCTGTGTCCACACATGGCCTTTCCTTGGTACGCACGTGTGGAGAGAGAGGGAGTTCTGGTGTCTCTTCCTTTCTGTGTAAGGACCCTAAGCCCATTGTGGGGGCTCCGCCCTCAGAAGCTCAGCTAAACGTAATCACATCCCAAAGGCCCCGCCTCCTAACACCGTCACATTGGGGTAGCGCTTCAACGTATTGTGGTGGGGGGCCCAGACAGCACCCCCATACCTCGGAATGTGATTCGGGCCTTTGAAGAGGTAAATCAAGTTCAAATGAGGCCATCAGGATGGGTCCTAATCCAATATGACGGGCGTCCTCATACAAAGGGGGTTGGACACAGACACACACGCACAGGCAAGACGACGTGGAGACACAGGGAGAAGACAGCCGGCTGCAAGCCCAGGAGAGGCCTGGGACAGCCTCTTCCCTCGGTGGCCCACACCGTGACCTCAGACTTCCGGTCTCCAGATCTGTGACACCTTGTCTTTTTTTTACTGTTTAAGCCACCCACTTTGTGGCACTTTGTTACACAGCCATTGCAAACTCATACACCCTGCCTCTAGGATGGCCAGCGGTCCTGAGGGAGTCCCAGGACTCGGGGCGGGGGGCGGCTGGTGAGTGCCTGCACCTCTGAGGCCGAGGGACCCCGGCCCCTCCGCATCCCCTGAGGCAGGCCCCTCCTGTCTCCTCTGGCTCTGCTGCTTCTTCCAGTTAAATGGACTTCCAGGTCATTCGGACCCTGTCACACGTTTAGAGCTGTGTCACGTGTGTCTTCATTCACTCCGGACTCTGAAGGCCCCTGTGCCCTAGGCTGGATCGTGGCCCCTGGATCGGGGTCCGGGCTGCTGTAGCAAGTACCACAAACTGGCTTCAGACAGCACGAGTTTATTCTCTCACAGTCCTGGAGGCCATACGTCTGAGGTCCAGGTGTCAGCAAGGCTGTGCTCCTTCCGAAGGCTCTAAGGGAAGGTCCTTCTAGGCCTCTCCAGCTTCTGGAGGCCCCAGGCATTTCTAGTCTTGTGGCCACGTCACTCCAGTGTCTGCCTCTGTCTCTGCATGGCCCTGTGCCTGTGTCTCTGTGTCCTCTCCTATGGGGACATGGGTCCTAACTGTGGTGTGTCGAGGCCCCAGGAGGCACATGGTATATCTCAACGCCCCACATTAGGGGCAGTTTCCATACTTTGTCCTGATCTAAAGATGGAGAGCTTTGGGAGAGCATGCTTTCTGAGATCTTAACAATCTAAAGCAGAGATATCTTTTTCTGTGAGAGAAAGCTGGAGTGGGAGAGGGGCAGAGACAGAGAATCCCAAGTGAGCCCCACACGGCACAGAGCCCAGTGCGGGGCTCGAACTCACAGAACCGTGAGATGGTGACCTGAGCCAAAATCAAGAGCCAGACGCTGAGCCAGCTGCACCACCCAGGCGGCCTAAAAGCAGAGTTATCTTAACACCATGGCTCCATTGGTGCCCACGGGAACACCGTTGCTCATTTATCAAATTCACGAATGCTTCTAATCACTCATTTTTTCCATTTAACCAATATGCTTGGACAGCTTCTCTGCATCAAGCCCCCGCTGGACAGCGGACTCAGTTTCTGTCCTCCAGTGGCTCACATTAGGGCTGGGGGAGAAGCATGATCAGGGTTGGTGGGCTTCCTGGAGGAGGCAACACTTGAAGTGAGGCCTGGAGGATGAAGTGGGCCTGGGCAGGGGTTCTTAAAAGCCAGCCTGGTGAAGGGGTGGGTGGGACAGGGTGGTCAGGGCTCTGCCTGATTCCCCCAGTACTTCTCTGGGTTGATACACTGTGCTCAGACCTCATTCGGAAGAAAGCTGGCACCAACAGAAAGGGGATGGGGTTTTGAAAGCCAGGTCCGCAGGCTGCGGGAGCCCTAGAAGGAGGCAGAATGAGAGTCTGGAAGCTCTCCCTAGGTGCGCCCTGGGAACCTGCGGGTGGGCAGGTGGGTGGGGGAACAGAGCAGCCTCGCAGGGCTCCACTCCCCACCCCATCCCGCAGGAGGAGAGGGGCGCCATTGCCAGAGCGAGGCACTTCCTGGAGTCCAGTGTGCCCTTGGCCGCCGACCCCTACAGCAGTGCCCTGACCACCTACGTGCTGACCCTGCTCCGCAGCCCAGCAGCCCCCGCAGCGCTGCGAAAACTCCGCAGCCTGGCCATCACGCAGAGTAGGTGGCTCCTGATCGCCACCCCAGAGGCCACCGTGGGGCCCGCCCACCGTGCATCTCCCTAAACGGTTCATGAACACACCCATGGAGCTAAGGAGGCACCCTTTGCTCAGTCTGTTTTGTTTGTTATTCGTTGTTGCATCCAGCGGCTCCATTTGATGAGGTGGCTTGAGCCCGTGTGTCATTTTTCTCCCTCGTGGAATAGGGGATAGCCCAGAGGGCAGTAGAGAACGCCCCAGGCTTCCTGGAGACCAACCCCCGGACAGGGTGCTGGGAGGCAGGGAGGGCCCCCCTGCCTTCCATCGCCGGGTGAACCTTGGGAAGGAAGCCGTTTCTGTCTGCAGGATGTTGGTCTCTCCACCCACAAAATGACTACTCACTGTGCTTGGGGAGCCCCAGTCGTGGAGACCTCTCAAACCAAGCCCCCTCCCGGCCCTCATCCCACTACCCGCCCCCCACCCTCCCCAGCAGCTTTTCTGCTCATGATGTCACCTGAGAAATGCTTTCATTGCTAAGAAGAAAAACAAACAAACATTAAGCAGAATTCTGAAACTACCCGATTGGATGGCAGTGTCTATTTAGGACTAACTGCTTGAGGTCTGGGGCAGGGAGCACGGATTTCTCTGTGGTCCGAGGGCCTTTTACATCACACACGAACTCAGAATCCTTGGAGCCTTACCAGGTAGCAAGTGGCTTCCTCGGTCCTGAGTGGGGATGGCTGGAGCCGCATCAGGGACCCGTCAGGAGGGAGGCCACCGATGTCTTCCAGGGGTACAGGAGGGACTGGGTCCGTCATGTAGTTGCAGATCTGAGACAGCCCCAAGGCCCTTCCTGTCCCAGCCATCTGCCCCTGGCACCCTACTCCCCTGGGGTCCACCCCCCACCCCCGCCACGTCTCTCCTCGAGACCCATATGCACTGACACTCACCGCGGGATGCCAGGCTGAACACTTAATTGGGTTGTGGCCCCTGACCTGTCCTGGCCCTGCAGATGGGGTCACCCACTGGAGCCTGACGGGTTCCCGGGACGTGGACAAGGATGCATTCCTGAGCTTCAGCGATGGGGTCTCTCAGTCAGGTACTGGCCCCCTGCTTTGGGTGCTGGGTGCTGGGTCCCGCCAATGGAAGGGCCCCAGCCAGCCTTGTCCATCGCAGTGGTCTCAGCCGAGGTGGAAATGACGGCCTATGCCCTGCTGACCTACACCCTCCTGGGTGATGTGGCCACGGCCCTGCCCGTGGTGAAGTGGCTGTCCCAGCAGCGGAACGCACTCGGGGGCTTCTCCTCTACTCAGGTGAGTTGAGCAGGGCCAAGAGGAAGGGGCTCAGGTCCCGGCGGGGTCGCTGAGGCCCAGGCTCAGGGCTCAGAGTTCGCCAGGAAGCCACCACGTGCTTCAAGTCCCAAGGCGGCTCCTGGAGATGAGGAGTCCAAGAGAAGGCAGGGGGTGGGGCCTGAGGGACAGATGCACCCGGCTTTGGGACAGGGACCCAGCCTCTGCTTCTGTGGGCATGCCCGCCTGTTATCAGGGCCGCCAGGCCATGGATGTCTGTCTGGCGCAGATTCACTCTCCATTCCACCCACTGCTGGCTGGCCCATTCCCAGGGCTGACAGCACCTCCTGCTGTGTCCCCAGGACACTTGTGTGGCTCTTCAGGCCTTGGCAGACTATGCCGTCTTGTCATATGCCGGCAGCGTCAACCTCACCGTCTCCCTGGCTTCCACCAACCTGGACTACCAGGAAACTTTCGAACTGCACGCGGCCAACCAGAAGCTTCTGCAGACCGCGGCGGTGTGTATTCCTGGACCAGGGCTTGGGGGGCAGTGCTGGCGGCCCCTCCCCCCTGCCTGCCACACCCCCTTGTGTGTCTGCAGAGGGTGTCACGGTGTCTTCTCTCTTCAGATCCCCAGCCTCCCCACGGGGCTGTTCGTGAGCGCCAAGGGCGAAGGCTGCTGCCTGATGCAGGTGGGGCTTCAGGGAGGGAGATCGGGCACTCGCTGGGGCTTCTGGAACCTGGGGACGCCCCGAGGGGCAGGCTGGGAGCTCCAAGCTCAGTGGCGGGCCAGGCTGAGTGGGATGGAGGTGTGTGGCTGAGAGAGACCCCGGGACAGACTGTCTGACCCCCGTCATGCAGCCCAGCCTGACCAAGGCAGGTGGCCATACATTCTCTCGAGTGTGGGTCCCCCCCCCACAAGAAAATCCATTTGCTTCTCAATCCAGTGGTCTCTGACCATAAGCAGACGCCCTCCCCCGCCCCCAGGGTTTGCCCAGTGCTTCAAGTCTGTTCTCCCTGCTGCTGTCTGAACCAGGATGTGCCCCCCTCCCCCAGACCCAGCCTGCCCCCCCCCCCCCAGCTCCTCGGTCACCAGGCCCTGGGATTTAGCTGCACTCTGGGCTGGGGCAGGCCAGCCTGCGGGCTCCGGCTGGTGGTCAGAGGGCAAGTCTGCCTGGAGACCCTGAAAACCTCAGCTTCCCCATCTCTACAACGGGAGCCCAGACGACACAGCGGAGAGGTGGGAGAGGCCTGGAGGCTGTTGGACCTGGGCTTGACATGCGTGAAAATGGGGTGACGGTCATATCTGCACCCACTTGGGCACTTGCAGGGCTAAACGAAGTAACAGTTGTCCCCACATCTGCCATTCATACCACTTTTGTCATCGTTCTGGCCATGGCCCTGCCTCTCCCCTCCCCCAACCCCAGGTTCCCTAAGCTTCGGTCCTCCCACACCGCCCCCCCCCCCAGATTGATGTCACCTACAATGTGCCAGACCCGGTGGCCAAACCAGCCTTCCAGCTGCTCGTGAGCCTCCGGGAGCCCGAGGCTGAGCAGCGGCGGACCCCCGCTCCCGCCTCCTCGGCCGATGATGACGACCCAGCAGCCGACCAGCATCACCAGGAGTATCAGGTGACCCTGGAGGTGTGCACCAGGTAAGGCCACCTCCCCGCGGCCAACACTCCTGCCTGGGCCTCAGAGGAGGGCCATATCAGAGGAAGACAGCTCCTCCCAGGCCCAGGGTGCTGAGCAGGTGCTCAGGGTTGGTGTTTTGTGTCAGTCTGAGCCTGTGGATTGTGATGCTATCAGCTGGCATGCCTGGGGCACGCACCTGCTCCCTACTGCATTTCCCACTGCTGTGGCCGGACCAGCCCTTGTGGCTTTTGTTACAGTTGCAAGATACCCTCGGCAACAACTCTCAGGGAACTTTGAGGGACAAGGTTCATGACTTATTGGTCCTGGAAGTTACACAGCATTCCTGGGGCCAGACAGCAAGGTCACAGGTACAGAGAGAAAAAGTATGCACCTGGGGCTCTGCCTTGACTGGGGTAGAGGGTGGGGATCTAAGGTTTTGCCAGTCCATTCTCGTATTTTTAATGTTTATTGATTTATTTTCAGAGAGCGCGCGTGTGAACAAGTAGGGGAAGGGCAGAGAGAAAGAGAGGGGCGGAGGGAGAGGGAGAGAGAGAATCCCAAGCTGGCTCCGTGCTGTCAGAGCAGAGCCCGACGCGGGGCTCGAACTCACAACCGTGAGATCATCGTAACCTGAGCCGAAATCAAGAGTCGGACACTTCAGCCCCGTCAGTCCACTCTTTTTTTGTGAATTTAAAATTAAGGGCAGGAGTTAGGGAGCAGGAAGGGAAAAGCAGGTTAGTTATCTCGGCTGCCCAGGGTTTTCTAAAAGGGGAACTTATGTGTGTGGGGCACCTGACTCCTTGTCTAGTTGTTGAATCTAGTAGCCGTGTCAAACAGCTGGTGGTACGTTTATCTAAGATGGGTATCTTTGACGTGGATGCTTTTGCAAGCAAATGCTTAATGTCAGGCACTTAACACTGCAGATGGTTTTTGAATGAGAGAAGGAAACAGAAGCTTCCAAATGGATGCAGCAGACCCCAGTGACAGGTGAGGCAGGTGGCCCAGGTGGGGACAGCTGTTTGTGGCCCCTGCCCGACTCACCAGAGCCTCAGGCCTCTCAGTTTCCTGAGGGTGACCCCAGGACCAGGTCACAGGGGTCCTCAGGGGGGGCACGGGCAGCTGCCCTCAAAGGATGCTCGTTGCCATGGTGACAATATGGGAGCCCAAAGGTGGATGGTTGCCATGGCATCCAAAGCCCACTGGGGCTGCCAAGGCCACTCTCCCATGACCCTCAATCTGCCATCAGCTGGGGTAGGGGGAGCAGGAAGCAGGCAGACTGGCCCAACTCTGGCCCCATTAGGACTACTGGGGACATGCCTGGGCTCCCATGGCCCTATGTAGCTGGGGACATCTCTGTTCCTCTCTTGGATGTATGTGTGCCATCCAGATATGGGCTTACTCAGGCCTCACCCCAACAGGAAGCCTCCCCATCCTCCCCAGGGGCTGCGGCCACCATGGCCCCTTGGGCCCAGAGTCTACCGGTTCCCCTCTGAATATCAGTCACCTTCCTTGTCACCAGCACGCGGCACTGGGAGGGCCTGGCACGTAGCAGGCCCCAGAGGTCAATTGGGCATACCCCATGTCACAGAAGGGGAAACTGAGGACAAGCACTGGGGAGTGACTGGGTATCCCCAGTCACCTGGGCTCCCATGGCCCCACGGAAACTGCTTCCTGTGCTGGGGACACAACATGGGGTTCGGGGCAAGCACAACCCAGAGTCAGTAGACCTGGGTCAGGCCCAGAACCCTCGGCAGGGCCCTCTCCTTATGATCTTAGGGTCTCAACTGTGAAACGGGCTGACCAGTGACCTGTGTTTGTACAAATGGGCCACCCAGCCAGGCCCAGGGCGGGTTCGCCCAGGACTTCAGGCGTGGGGATTGCGGCGGGGGGCACAGAGGGGGCCACGAATTCCACCGTGGGGCTTGAGCTCGAGGGCCTGCATCTCTCCTCTCGTTGGAAGGTGGCTGCATGCGGGGTCCTCCAATATGGCTGTCCTGGACGTGCCCTTGCTCTCAGGCTTCCGGGTGGACATCGAGAGCCTAGAGCAGGTGAGGTGGTGCCTGAAGGCGGAAGCCGGGCGGGGTCTCTAGCTGACCACCCTGACCAGGTTGCAAATTCCCAGCTCTTTTTTTTTTTTTTTTGGCCTTTCCGGGCAAAGTTGGTGCTTTTGGGCTGGTCGCCTGCTGAGGGGCAGGTGGGGGGGGGGGGGGGATCCAGGTGGTGGAGGAGGGATTCAGCAAACATGGGGGTGCTTTAGGGACAACATGGGGTGCCATAGGAAACCCTCCGCCCTCGTTCTCCGGAGACCTACCGCTACCCTCAAACTCAAGAGAGACGAGCCCCATGCCCCCTTTTGTGCGAGGGAGGCACAAAAAGGGGGGTGCTGTGTTGCCCGAGGCCGGAGGAGGCCTGCAGTGTAGGGAGGATGGAGAAGGAAAGGCAGGGGGTGGGGGCGATCAGGGAGGCTGGGAAGAGGCAGGGTAAGGAGAAGGGCCAGCACAGAAGCCTTGGTTTTATGGATCAAGCACGGACTTCCCAGGCTGGCGGGTGTTACATGTTGTAGATGAGGTAAAAGCAGGTGGCAGGGCCCAGCTGGGCACCGCGGGTTGCCTTGGGCTGGGGCCGGATCAAGGGAGGCTGCAGGAAGGGGAGGGAAGGTGGGAGCTCGGGGTACCTTCTCCTGGGTTCACGGGTCACACTGACCTCCATCCCCTGGGCCCGGTCCATGGCGACTTGCCGGACAACCATAGGCAAGCCTCCAGCCTCTGGGGCTTCGGCTTCCTTCCGGAACTGGCCCACCTCCCACTGACCAGCGTAGGCCCCACAGAGACTGGGGAGGAAGCAAGCACTGGGGACAGGGGCTGGGTGGACCCTGACCTCTGGCTTCCTCGCCAGCTGCTCTCTGACAAGCATTTCACGCTGAAGAGGTACGAGGTGGCTGGACGCAGAGTCCTCTTCTACTTTGATGAGGTACCGGCAGTGGGGTGGGGGCGGGGCAGGGGTGGAGCCTCCGACCGCACCCCAGTTAGTGAGGGCAGAGCTGTCCTGGCCCAGTGTGGTTCCTGCAGCCATCTCCTATCATGAGAAAGAAACGAGGGCAAAAATAAATCCAGGCAGAGCTGGCACAGCTGGTGGCCTTGTGCCCCAGCCAGCTCAGCTCACGTTGGTGGGAAAAGTTGGGAGGGATGTGGAACGGTATTCGGGCATAAAAAGGAACGGAGCACGGGTGCATGTGGATGAACCTGGAAAACATACTGGATGGAAGAAGCCAGACACGAAAAGGCTTCATAGTGTATGATCTCATGCACATGAAATGTCCAGAACAGGTGAATCCATAGAGACAAAAAGCGGATTAGCGGATGCCAGGGGCTAGGGGAGGGGAGAGTGAAAGACCGGCAGAGATGTTTTTCCAGGTAGGATGGAAGGACCCAGAGAATTGAGTGGAATCAGGTTCCTGTGTTTCACACACCCCGCTTGGTATCCCCCCCCCCCCCAAATCGGCCAGTTCTGGGCGCATGCTTTGAGGCAGAGCAGAGCCTAGGGGCCCTAGCTCATCCCTGAGCCTAGTGGCCCCAGCCCGGCCTGAGCCCGTCCGCTAACCCCGCAGATCCCCAGCCGGTGCCTGACCTGCGTGCGGTTCCGGGCGCTCCGTGAACATGTAGTGGGCAGGACGTCCGCGCTGCCTGTCTCTGTGTACGACTACTACGAGCCTGGTAGGCCCGCGCCCGCCCGCGCCCCCAGCTCAGTTCCTCGCCTTGTCACCCGTCATTTCGTCACTCTTTGCCTCCCGCGTCCCGCAGCCTTTGAAGCCACGCGCTTCTACAATGTCAGCGCGCGCAGTCCTCTTGCCCAGGAGCTGTGCGCAGGGCCCGCGTGCAACGAGGTGGAGCGCGCCCCGGCTCAGGGCCCCGGTGAGTGCGCGGGGCCACTGCCACCCCGACCGTCCTTTTGGAGCTCAGATCAGAGCGGGGGGGGGGGGGGGTGGTCTCCAGGGAGAGGGGGACCGCTTGGTAAAGGCAGAAGAGGGCAAGGTCAAGGGTGAACATTGTGGGGGCGGGGGCGAGCAGAATGTCGGTGGGCAGCGAGGAGGGGCGGGGCCGAGCGGGGTGCAGGTGAAGGCCGGAAGGGGCGGAGCCGAATGGGGTGTGGGCGGGCAGTGGAAGAGGGCGTCGCCTAGCGGGGAGCAGGTGAGAGTGGGAAGGGGCGGGGCCCGAATGGGGTGTGGGTGGTCAGCGGAAAGGGGCGGGGCCGAGCGTGGTGCAGGTGGAAGTGGGGAGGGGCGGGGCCCGAATGGGGTGTCGGTCAGCGGAAAGGGGCGGGGCCGAGCGGGGTGTGGGAGGTCAGCGGAAGGGGGCGGGGCCGAGCGGGGTGCAGGTGAAAGAGGGAAGGGGCGGGGCCGAATGGGGTGTGGGCGGTCAGCGGAAAGGGGCGGGGCCGAGCGGGGTGCAGGTGAAAGTGGGGAGGGGCGGGGCCGAACGGGGTGTGGGCGGGCAGCGGAAGGGGGCGTGGCCTAGTGGGGTGCAGGTGAAAGTGGGAAGGGGCGGGGCCCGAATGGGGTGTGGGTGGTCAGCGGAAAGGGGCGGGGCCGAGCGGGGAGGGAGGGCGCCCAAAGCAGAACCCGTACCTCTCTTCCTCCACAAAATAGAGGCTTAGCGACTGCAGGGCCCTGGCCATGAACTCAGAGAGCGGCCGCAGCAAAGTGTTGGGCGGGGCTGGGAGGGGTCCTTCAGGGCCTTTTTCTTTATTTTTCAAACATCTTGAAATGGGTTTAGATTGCTTTCGTTGATAAAATTTTGTTTTCGTAAGTAGTCAGCAAACACTTGAATGAAATTCTACCAAGTCAGGGCTCAGGGACTCCCAGTAACTATCGGGCCCCAGGCCCCACCCGGTGGAAGGTAGTCCCTGCCCCCGGGGACTTTTCCCTCACTCCAGGCCCGGTGGGAAGCGCAGACCAGGTCGGGATTGGGGTCCCCCAGTCCCTGCCGACTTCGCCTCGTCCCCAGGCTGGTCCCCGGGCGAGCGGGGTCCTGCGGCCGCCCCAGAGGAGGGGGCGAAGATTACGCGCTGTGGCTGCCCCCGCGACTGTACCGCCCGCGGGGACCCTGTCTGCGGCTCTGATGGCATCGTCTACACCAGCGCCTGCCACCTGCAGGAGGCCGCCTGCCTAGGCCGCGCGAGATTGGAGCCCGCGCCCCCTGGCCACTGTGTCCTCGGTGAGGACCCACTCTGGATCCAGCCTGTGGGACCCCACCTCTCCCTGCATATAAATAGTGCATCACCCTATCTTTTTCATTACCTCTCCCTCCTCTCCATCACCTCCTCCTCCCCATCACCACCTCCCCACTCCCCCAACTCCCTTCTAGCATCACTCTCTCCTCTTCCTTCCTTTCTTCTTCCCTTCCTCCCACCGCTCCTTCCTGAATCTCACAGTCCTGGATTCTCTGTCCCTGATCCCCACAGTTTTCCCCACAACGGTGGCCCCTGCATCTCTCCTCCAGTCTCTGTCTCTCTGTCTTTGGACTCGAGACCATCACCCTCTGTTCCTCAGGCGTTGTGTCCTCCCCGCCCCCCGCCTCTGGCTCCGTGTATCTGGGTTTCTGGGTCTCCTCAATCTTGCTGAGTCTCTCCTCACTCCCACCCGAAGCTTGCGCCTTTCTGCATCTACCCATCTGTGATCTCTGTGTCCTCTTCCCCCACCCTTGTGACCTCCCACCTCCTTCTGGCCCATATCTCTCTCCTGCAAGGTCCCTCTGGGCTGTCATCCAGAACCCCCCCCCCCCTCCAGTGCCTTCCTACTGACTGAGTGCCCCTTCCTTTCAGAGCAGCTGACACCAGCCTCTGCGTCATACAGTTACGACTATGACCCAGCCCCCCTGGACGCTGGGCGTGTGGCAGCTGCTCATGGCCATGAAGTGATAGACTTGGAGGGGGAGGCGGAGGACAGGTGAGAGCTGGACCCCCCCCCCCAACTCCCTCCCCTCACTTGCCCTGGACCTAGCGGGAAGGAGAGTGACTCATCGAGGGGTCCGCCTGCAGGTTTCCAGGAACGAAATGGGGGATCCGTTCTCTCCTGACCCCTCTCCCCACAGTCTACCCAACACACATCAGGGAACAGCCTGTATGAGCCTGGTGAGGCTGAGTCCTCCCAAGGACTAGACCCCAGGACAGGCCTGTCCATGAGACTGGGACTCTCTGTTAAAGAAAGAAATTATTCACGATGCTTGTTAAAGATAGGAAGGAAGACTTTATTCAAGTGAGAGAACTTGAATACGAGATAGGTAGCGGGACCATGCAGTGGGGTCTTGCAGTGGAGAGGAAGACCGGACCCAGCTCTACAAGAAAAAGTGGGGGTTTGTAGCCAAGGACCAGGATGGGGGGCAGTGGACGGAGAATTACGAACAGGAAACATCGGGATGAAGGGGGGATTCTGGTGGGACCCACCTAACAGTATTTCCGCTAAAAGCAGGCCAGGGTATCAGACCGCGTGCCCCAGGGGTGATGGGGAGGAAGAGGCCCATTAGATATCGAGAGTGATCAGATATGGGGGGTGGGGGAGGATTCCAGCTTAAGCTAATGTAGCAGGGTTCTTGCCACAATTGGACAGTGCTGAGATGAACACAGAAGCCCAGAAGTTGAGGCCCAGCTGAAAAAGAGTTTGGTCAGAGAATCTTCATCACTCCAGGGAAGGGAGGAGGAAGTGGGTGAGGCTGGGAAGGGGCGCTAGGCAGACTTCCTGGAGGAGGCGAATCTTTTGGTTCTAAGTTAACAGCAGGCTCCAGAGGTGTAAGCCACAGGTTGATTTTATCGGCTCAGCTATGTGCCAGCTCCCAGGGGTTGCTGAACACCGTCAGGCCTGAGGCTTTGTCTGCCTGAGCCCCGGGTCTCTCTACTATATATCAGTGGCACAGGCTGGTTTCCACTCCCACTCAGCAAACCCAGTGGGAATGCTTGTCCTTGGGCACCCACCAAAGTCTGGGAGGCTCGGGGTGGGGGTGGGGAGCGTCATCCCACACCAGGCCCTGGGGCTTAGTCCGAGTGCATTTAATACAATCGTTGATAGGGCTGCTGGGCTTTTATGGCTGCTGTTTCAATACGTGTTCTGTTTTGTTCTCCACGTGCCTCCCTTTGGGTTTACTGAATATCTTTCTTTGGAGGCTTCCATTTGGATTCCGCTCTTCCTATTTTAGCATTCTTTTTTTTTTTTTTAATCTTTTTTATTTTTGAGAGGGAGAGAGAGAGAGAGAGAGAGAGAACGTGGGGTAGGGGCAGAGAGAGGGGGAGAAAGGCTCCATGGTGACACAGTGCAGAGCCCGATGCAGAGCTCGAACTCACAAACGTGAGATCATGACCTGAGCCGAAATCCAGGTTCAGACGCTTAACCGACTGAGGTGCTTAACCAGGCACCCCAGCATCACTTTTTACTCGTAGCTTCGGGAATTATAATACATCCTTAAATTTGTTTTTTTAATGTTTATTTTTGAGAGACAGAGAGAGGACAGAGCCGTGAGCGGGGAGGGGCAGAGAGGGAGACACAGAATCCCAAGCAGGCTCCAGGCTGTGAGCCATCAGCACAGAGCCCGACGCGGGGCTCGAACTCACAAACCGCGAGATCGTGACCTGAGCCGAAGTCGGACGCTTAACCGATTGAGCCTCCCAGGCGCCCCTAGCATTACTTTTTACTCGTAGCTTCGGGGATTACAATATACATCCTTAAACTTTTCGGTTTACTTTGTGAGAGTTCCGGACTGCTTCACCAAAAACGTAGCAACTTTGAAGCCATTTCTGTCCATGTGTGATCCTCACCCGCCCCTCATGTTGTAGTTGTCCTGTGCCTGGCTTTAAACTCTCCCAAGCATTGCCCACCCCTCCCTCCTGTATCTGCTAGCTGTCTCCAGTGCCCGCCCAGAGGTTGGCTTTTGTTTTTCTTTGTTTCGGGCGGGGGAGGGGGTGGGGGAGGGAGGTAGTTATTAAACTTCTAAATTTGAGGTAATTCTAGTTTCCCACGCGGTTGTCAGAGATAACACAGAGACCTCTCAGGTGCCCTTCACCCAGTCCCGCCTGCGGTGACATCCGGCAGATGAGTCTGAAGACAGTGTCATACCAGGAGATTGACGTCCATACCTCCTGTGTTCATAAGTCACCGCTTTGGCAATTGAGCCTGTGCTATTTCCCCGCACGTAGGTTTGTGTCATCACCCCCATAGTCGATACAGAGCAGCTTCCCTTTCATAGTGGCGCCCACCTGGCCCCTGTCTGTAGTCTGTCGTTTTGGGGATGCTGTGTAAATGGAATCCTGTTGAGGTTGGCTTTTCTCACTCAGCAGAGTTCCCTTGCCATCCGCCCACGTTGCTGCGTGTAGCGGGAGTGAACAACCTGTCCCATCACCGTGACCCGGTGGGGGTGGACAGGGTCCTGAGGGGCCGGGCCAGACCAAGGGCCCCCCAACCCCTCTCTAGGGACGATGCACCTGCCCCAGTGGGCAGAAGCGGCCAGGCTGAGCCGTGACGTGGAGGCAGGTTCCGCCAAGGGGACCTGGCAGCCCACGGTGTCTCTTTTTCTCTCCTCAGTCAGAGTGGCTTCTCTTCCTGACGCTCTGAGCAGGAGGACTTGATCCGGCTGCGTGCTATCACTGTCCGGTCGCTGGAAGGGGGCCACTGCTGGGAGAGCTCCCGTGACTCTCTGGTGGGCTGGCGGACCCCACCCCAGGTGACCCCAGCTTCTGAATGAACCTGATAAACAGAACACAGAGACCTGCCTCCATGGATGACGGGCCTCCCCCCAGCCCTCCCTCAACCAGAGGGTCGGCCTCGATCCCCCCACCTCCTCAGCTGCACCTGGGGCTGGGCACCCTCCCCTCCTCAGGCCAGAGCAGCTCACGCTCCCCCAGAGGAGACGCTCCTCGGAAGGACCTGTGGCCAAAGGCCTGTGTCGGAGGAGACACGATGACATTTAGCCCAAATCAGGGACACAAAAAACACCCATCCCCTCATCACCAACTTCGAAGTGAAACAGTCCGCCTTTCTCCGAAATCGCAAAGCTGTGGCCCCCTTTGGGGCACCTGGGCCGCTGAGCCCCTGGACCTAGACCCCAAATGGTCCCATAACTGTTACAGTCCCCACACACACCCCCTGTCTCACCCCAGGGGTCCCTGAATGTTCTGTCTTGAGGGCCTGCCAGCCCCTGAGGGCAAGCCAATGGCTCTGACCCAGGTACCTTCAGCTTCCTGCCTCCAGGGCTAGGTCGACTTCTCATCTCGGGGCCTCATCACCGCCTACTCCCCCCACGCCCGGACTCCTGATCGTGGAGACTGCCCTCTCCCAGCTCCACGACCAGACCTGCCTTCCCTGGGGGACCCTCCCAACTGTCATCAGATTCCTCTTTGTAACCCGCAGGGGATGCCTTGTCTCTGTTTCCTCCTGGGCACTGTCTCCCCACCCCCTTGCGGTGGTATTTATTTCAGCCCACACTGCTCATCTCTGACCCCCACCAGGGACAGCACAGAGACCCTGAGGGTGCTGCCTGGCCAGTGGGTCCCCGTCTTGCAGCACCGGCCACTTCCCCTGCCCGTTCCTCCCACTCCCAGCCTACAAGGGACGGTTCCTGGGCCCTGGGCCCCTTTCCCGGTGGAGGCAGCTGGTGTAATAAAAGCTCATTTCCAGAGTGACAGGCTTTGGCCTCCGGGGGGCAGCACTGAGGACTGGAGCCCCAGCTCCCTAGTTCCCTAGTCGACGGGCCCAGCCTTTCAGAGCAGGATGGGCGAGGAACGTTTCAGACGCCTGCCCCCCAACCTAATGGTAGATTCCTGTGCATTTCTCAGACATTCTACCAGTGTAGAGAGGTCCCAGGTACCCTTCCCCAGCGGCAACATAATTGGAAAACTACGTCATCAACCAGGCTATTGACGTGGATGTGCTTCACTTATCTTACACTTCCCTGGGTTCCTGTGCACGTGAATGTGTCCTGGGGCTGCCTGCCCTCTGGCTCATTCTTCCCCAGACCAGAGACCATATGGGCCCCGGTGGGGAGCCCCGGTTTGGCCCCCACTTCCCTCTGCCTTGGGGAGCTTGCTTACCCCCAGACGCAGTGCCCCGTGGTGCTCTCTGGGAGGCAGTGGCCGTCCTTCCCCATGTGGTGCCCTCCTCTAAGTCTGTTCAGAACGGCTCAGGCCCGGGGCAAACAGCTGGGGGTGGGGGGGTCACAGGGCTACAGCCCTCACCCCCCAGGCCCACACTATCCACCTTCCAGTCACCTGCGCATCTGATCCTGGAGTCGTGGGGGACATTGGCATCAAGAAGGGGTACCTTGGGGTAAAGGGAAGGGGCGCCATCTGGCAGCGACAGTAGGAGACTTGGGTCCTGTGGATCCTGAGGAGTGGAATGGGGGCCTCCACGGTGATTATTCAGGAGACCCCACCCCCAAACCCTGGAGACCATGCCGGAGCTCGACCCGGGGCTTTTAGGAAGGAGGATGGCCCACCAGCCTCCTGGCGGGGGCGGGTCCCGCAGCAGGTGCAGGACAGCATTGGCCTTGCCTCCTCGGCCCCACCTTGGACAAGGTGGGGGGGGGGGTGCTGGCTGGGCCTGGGAATATTCATTAAACCCCTGTATTCGTTTCCTGGGGTTGCTGTAGCCAAATACCACAAGACAGTGACTTAAAACGGTAGAACTTTATTCTCTGACGGTTCCGGAGGCCAGAAGTTTGAGATGCGGGCGTGGCCAGGGTTGGCTTCTTTTGGGGGCTCCACGGGAGATTGACTCAGGCTGCTGTCCCGGCCTCTGTGGCCTCTGTCGGTCGTGGGGCTCCTTGGCTGTGGCTACGTCCCCCCAGTGTCTGTCCTCGTGGTTGTATGGCCTTCTTCCCTGTGTGTATCTTTTCCCTCTTCTATTTATTTTCATTTTTTATTTTGATTTATTTGAGAGAGAGCAAGTGCGAGTGGGGGAGAAGGGCAGAGGGAGAGAGAGAGAAAGAGAGAATCTTGAGCAGGCTGCACAGTGTACAGCCTGACGCAGGGCTCCATCCCGTGACCCGGGGATCATGACCTGAGCCAAAATCGAGTCGGCCGCTCAGCCGACCGAGCCACCCAGGCACCCCCCCCACCCCGTCCCCTTCTTGCAAGGACACCAGGCCCACCAGATGACTATTTCCAAACAAGCTCACCTTCAGAGGTTCCCGGTGCCTGTGAACCGGGAGGGGCCCCGGTTCGACCCCGTGCCGCCCCCCCCCCTCCATCTGACCCACCTTCCAAGGGGCCATCACACGAGCGAGGTGGACCGGGTGCCAGTGCCCGGGGTGCCCCCCTCCCTGGAGGCCGTCGAGGCGCCTGGAACCCAGCAGAGCAGCCCCTCCCGCACCTTGTCCCTGAACTCGGCAGACACGTAGTAGTAGACAAAGGGGTCCACGCAGCTGTTGAGGGTGCTGAGCGCCAGGCTGGGCACGTAGGCGGCATACAGGTTCCCCCAGGCGTCCGGGCCGGGGTCCGAGTAGTGCAACAGCAGCAGCGCGTTGCTGGGCACGAAGAAGGCCACGGCCGAGGCCAGCACCAGCGCCGTCAGCCTCCGCGCGGGCCTGTAGCGCCGGCCGCCGGCCGCCAGCGTGCACAGCATGGCCCCGTAGCTCAGCAGCATGGCCAGCACGGGCAGGAAGCAGCCGAGCACGGCCAGGCAGATGAAGACGGGCCGCCAGTAGGAGGCCTGAGCGCCCACGGGCAGCACGTCGTGGCACAGCACGCGGTCCGAGTGCGGCAGGCGGAAGGTCTGCCGCTGCAGCGCCAGGGGCAGCGCCACGGCGAAGGCCGCCAGCCAGGCCACGGCGCAGAGCCCGGTGGCCAGGCGCCAGCCCCGCAGGGTGAGGGCCCGGAGCGGGTGCACCACGCCAAGGTAGCGGTCCAGGCTGATGGCGGCCAGCAGGAGCACGGAGCCGTACATGTGGCCGTACAGCCCGGCCGTGCTCAGGCGGCAGGCGGCCTCGCCGAAGGGCCAGTGCTGGTCCCGCAGGTGGTAGGCGACGCGCAGGGGCAGCGTGAAGGCCAGCAGGAGGTCGGTGACCGCCAGGTTCATCAGCAGCACGGTGGAGGGCAGCCGCGGCACCCGTGTGGCCAGCACCCACAGCGCCAGGCCGTTGGCGGGGAGCCCGACCAGCAGAGTCAGCCCGTAGAGCGCGGGCACCAGCCTCGTGGGCACCCAGCCCAGCAGCAGTGCCCGAGAGCCGTCCGAGACCTCCACCTCGTCGCTGCTGTTGGCCCGGGGCCGGCCGGGGAAGCTGCGCAGTTTGGGCGGGAGAGGGGTCCCCTCCCGGGGCCCGGTCGGGGGCCCCGGTGTGTCGGCTGCGGGGGGAAGGGGATGAGAGGCGTTGAGAGTCTAACCGCCACCCCCACTCCCCACCGTCCGGCCGGTGGTGCGGCTCCCGAGGGGGCCGGAGTCCAGGCCCTGGCTCTCAGGAGCCCCCAGCTCGGTGGGTCAGAGCTGGACACAGACGCCCCCGGCCCCGTGTGGGCCCAGGGCTGGGGTGGAGGCCCCTCTCCACCCCTCCGCCACCTATTTCCCCCTCATCGACTCTAGGCCTGCCCCCGGTCCCAAGACGGGGCCCACGGTCACTCACCATCACCTCCCCCCGTGCTCCCCAACTCGTCGTAAGTGAGGTGGGTCTGAGTGCCATCTTCCAGGCTGAACCCCAGCACCAGGGGCCACAGCAGCAGAAGTAGGCACATGCTCCGAGACGACACCGGCTGCTCTGGGCTGCGGCCGGCTGAGCTCGGGCTTCCTGCCCGGCTGGACCCCCACCCCCAGCTTCCTGAGTGCCAGTGGAGGAGTGGACAGGGCCTGGTGAGATAAACCAGCCCCTGCCCCCACAAGCCCATGGCAGGCTCCCGGTGTGGCCCGAGGAGTCCCGGTGGCTGGGATCACTCAGTGACGCACAGGTGCCTCATGGGGTCCAGGTACTGAGCTGGCGGGATGGGGGAGGAGGCTCCAGGCTGCAGTCCCCGCCCCCTCAGCACCCGTTGGGCCCAGAAAGCCTCTGTGGGCCAAGTGGCCGCTTCCCGCCGTCTAGTCACATCTGCAGCCACCATTCCCACGACGGCCCTCTGGGTCGCATCCCCAGTTGAGGGCTCTTGGCCCTTCCTGAAGCCCGCCCCACCCCTCACCTCCTGTCTGTGGCTGGCTGGCCCAGAGCCCTGCCTCCCCAGGTCAGAGGTCGGAGCAGGTGAGTGATTCTCCTCTCCTCAAAGCACCCCAAGTCCTCGGTGGGGGCTGCCCTGCTTGTTGCTGCCTCACTCACACCCCTGCACTGTCCCCTGGGTGGGCGGGCACCAAGTGAGGTGCGGAGAGGGGAAGGCACTCTTGTGAGTCTGGGGTCTGCTGAGGGTGTCTGAGGGGGTCTTGGTCCTCAGCCTGGACCCACGATGCTGACCACGTGCTCCCCTGGGGTGCCTGCTTCTGGGAGGTGCCCATCCCTGGCTCTCGAAGCCCCTTCTGCTCCCGTCCTGGCTCCACCTCCAGCCCGGGGCCCCTGAGGATTGTCGTGGCCATATCTGAGCCTGAGAGTGGTGGCCGGGCCAGCCCAGGAGACAGGGCCCCCCCAGCCACCCCCACCCCGCTCTGGCCCCTCCACGTCCCTGCACTGAGATGGGGCCCACTGTGCAGATGAAGACACTCAGAGGGGCTCAGAGGGGAGGGTCGTCCTCTCTTCTACACACAACCCCCCCCCCCCCCAGATGTCCCTCTAGGGCGAGGCCTCGACCATCGTGCCCTGGGGAGCTCCGCACTGGGGGTTCTTGACCTGTGTGGTCAGGGTCGGGCCACGGTGGCGGCAGGGGGGTGCGGTCTGAGAGCAGGGGGACCCTGAGGGGCGGTGGGGGTCAAGGGAGACGAAACAAACTAGGACTGGGAGAAGGAGTGTGATGTGGCCGTGTTCTGGTGTGGCGAGCCTTAATCTAGCCACACACTTGAGGTCGCAGGGACCAACCAGGAAGTGACTGAGCAGTCCTGGACAGAGTCAGTGCAGCTGAGGGTGAGATGCTGAGGTCCCTGCCCTCAGCCCGGGGTGGGGGGCGGGGGACCGAGACCTGGAGAGTTCCCCCTGGGACAGGGTCTCAGCCAGGAGTCTCCTCCATTTCCAAGCTTTTCCCACCGGTACCAGTGACAAATTCAGCCCCATGCCTACGTCTCTTGACAACTCATGACCCGTGTCACTCTCAGGGCGCAGGGAAACCCGGATGAGGACCCCCAGTGGCCCTGCAGGAGCAGAGCAGTGAGCCCGTATGGGGGGAGGCTGGGGGCTGGCAGCTGGGCGGACTCTGGGGCAGGGCCGAGCCCCCAAGGGGGGAGGTTTGACTGTGTCTGGACATTGAAGGCAGGCACACATGTGCAGGAAGTGAGTGAGTGGTCTTACGGGGTATTCCCAGCAGCACGGAGGCGGGGAGGCCCATCACGGGAAAAACCCGGTGCCAGCAGAAGGGGGCAGACCCCCCCCCCCCCCCCCCCGACACAGAAGGTGCGGGACCACCTACCACGGGGAGGCACTTTCTGGGTGGGGTTGGGGGGCGGGGCTGGGGGCAGCTGCCTTTGGGGAGAAGGATTTGGGTGCCGACTTTCCCCCTTGTGCTTTTTTGTACTGTTGGAATCTTCTCTATCCTCTGTCCCTTTCCATAAAAACATTTTTGAATTTGTGCACGAGTGGGGGAGGGGCAGAGAAAGCGGGGGGGGGGAGGGGGACAGAGGATCTGAAGCGGGCTCAGCGCTGACAGCGGAAAAACATTTTTAAAAAGGCGGAATAGCAGCTTGAAAAAGGAAGGAAAATCTGACCGAAGCTACGCTACCATGGGGGTGGACCTCGAGGACACTGTCACTCATGCCGAGTGAGATAAGCCAGGCACGAAAGCATAAATACTGCGTGATCCCACTGATAGGAGGTCCCTCAAGTGGTCAGATTCATAGAGACAGGAAGTAGGAGGGTGAGTGCCAGGGGCTGGGGGAGGAGGACGGGGAGCCAGTGGTTAATGGGGACAGAGTTCCATTTTGGAAGACGAAGGGTCCTGGAGACGGGTGGTGGGGCTGGTGGCCCAAAGCCCCTCAGCTGGACACGTACCATGGCTAACTTCTGTGCGTATTTTAATACGATGAAACACTGATTTAAAATGGCGGGGGGGGGGGGGTGCCTGGGTGGTGCAGTCGGTTAAGCGTCCGACTTCAGCCAGGTCACGATCTCGCGGTCCGGTCTGTGAGTTCGAGCCCCGCGTCGGGCTCTGGGCTGATGTCTCAGAGCCTGGAGCCTGTTTCTGATTCTGTGTCTCCCTCTCTCTCTGCCCCTCCCCCGTTCATGCTCTGTCTCTCTCTGTCCCAAAAAAATAAATAAACGTTGAAAAAAAAATTAAAAAAATAAAATAAAAAAATAAAATGGCGGGGGTGAAAAAAGCGGTCAGATCCGAGTCGGCAGCTCGTCCTGGATTTCTTCAGCTTCCAGCCCCGCCTGGACCCCCAGGAGCCCCCAGAGCCTGTCCTGGCCGGGCTCACGGTCTCTAGTGGAAGCTGGAGGTCAGTGCATCTCCTGACCAGTTAAGAGATGCCTCGGGTCCTCCCAATACAACGCTTCTCGGGGTACCATCTTCGTGCAGATTGTGATTTATGTTGTGCTTTGGAGGCAGGTGGGTGCCCACCTGAAAAGCAACTTGCTTTTCAGAACAATCGGCCTCCTTCTCGGCCAGGACATCAGGGGTAGAGTGCTGCTTAGACCTTGCAAAATAGCCAGTGAGACAAATACCTCATTAATGACAGAATAAGAGAAGAAATGTTCACGAGGCCACACTGGGCCCCCGCCCCCCCCCCCCCCCGCCCCAAGCATCACACGCCTGCTTCCCTCCACCACTGCTCCCTCCACAACGCTGGGGAAGGGAGGGCAGCCTATGAGCACTCCCCAGACGTGAAGGATTTAGGGAGGGGGGTGCAGGGTGGTTAGGACACAGGGCTGGTTGTTCCTTACTGTGGCATAACCAGGTGCTGTGGACACAGTGGCTTGGAATAACGGGTCCTTCCGTGGGTGAGGAGTCCAGGCATGGTGGGCTGGTTCCCTGCCCAGGGCCCCACCAGGCTGCAGGCTAGGTAGGTGTCCACAGGGTCAGGTCTCTCCACATCAGCACGGGTCGTGCCCCCTTCCCAACGAGGCCGGGAGAAGACCCTCTCCTGTTTCTCCTTCTGGAGCCTGATCACAGCCAGAGGCCCCTCCCACTCCTGGGGCCGGGTGTCCGGCCCGGAAGCTGCCACGGCTTGCACCCCAGGACCTCCCCCCCCGGACCCCGTCAGGACACCCCTCCCAGAGCTTCTGACCGGATGGCCAGTCTGTGGGCACAGAGGGCCCTGGATCCCGGGCTCGAGGCAGGAGGAATCTGGGACAGTAACAAGCCTCGCTCACCCAACTCCCCGGGAGCCCTGGCTCTCTGGAGGGGGAGTCGTGCAGCACCAGGGGCGTTGATGTGTGTGTGGGGTACCCATGGGCAGAGGGGGCCCCTGGAAGGTACCGTCGGCCACTCGGGGAGGCTGGGGACACCACCTGGGAGAGGACTGGTCAGGTGGGCAGCGCGGACTTAGCTCGGAACTGGGAGGTGAGGCCTGGCGGTGGGCACTGAGAGGGAGGGGAGGGGAAACACCCTTCGCTGGCTTGCTGGGCGAGTGGAGGAAGCTCAGCGCAAACACCACTGTCTTTAAATTAGGCTTCCCCCGCACCACGCTGAAGGCAACACCTCTCCTTTCTACTGACTACGAAAACTGAGTTGGGAATGACCGTTCCAGAAAACTCAGGGTGGGGAGACACCCATGGGGGTGGGGGGGATCAGGACCCTCCTGCGGAGGCGGTGTCGGGGAGGGTTCCGCACTTGGTGTTTGGGAACCACTGGAGCGCAGGTGCAGACGCCCCCTGTGGGTTCGCTGACAAGAAATGACTGAGGGCGTCTCACAGATTTAGGTCAATATTTAATATTTAACTTTAATGTGCAAATAAATAGAAAAGGAAAACTACATTCAAAACAGCTGCAAAGGAAGTACAAGCCCCAGAAGAGAAATTCTTCAAAAACAGAAGAGACGCTCCCTAGAAGCATGCAGGGTGGGGCTCGGTGGGGTCTGACCCGCACCCCAGGCCCACGCGGAGGCACGGAAGGGGCCGCGGGCTCCCGGGGAGGATGGCTGCCGAGAGGGTCTGGTTCAGGAATTCCGAAAGTTCCCTTCTTACAAAAAACAAGGGTGTGGACAAAGTGCCTGGCACACTCGAGCAAACATGGGCTGGGAGACCCTGGGCAGACACACCGGCCTTGGACTCGCCCAGACCCCGAGTCAGAGGCTTTGCAAACCTTGAGTTCCACAGGTAACTTCTAGAAACTTCTAGAAACACATCTCCACTTCCCAGAATGGCAGATTTGGCACAGCGCAGTTTTAGGGGGTGAGGGCTGCCGCCGGGCAGAAACGAGGCCGCAAGGAGACGGTTCCGGGCCCCCGTTGGTTGATCCCACTCTGATGGTGCCGGGAGCCCGGCGAGGGCTCCTCACGGTGCAAGGATTTTAAAGAGCTGGTCCCCAGCCCGAACCGCTCGGCATTCGCGGCACAGAAGGCCTTGGACGCCTCTGCAGGACGGCTGCCTCAGCCCCTCGCGCCCACACCCTCTCCCGGAGGTGGCCGCAGGTAGGGCGGCAGCGTTAAGGGCACAACTGCAGAATTCCACGAGGAGGGCTCTACTGCCCAAGAAACGGTGGGACGCGGCTGACTGCAGAAGTTACAACCACTAAGAGAGCTTATGAATAAATACGTGTGTGCATATATATATTTCTAGAAGGGCCATCCTAGGTACAGGACTGCACCCCAGGTGTGGGGCCACGTGAGCCCGGCGGGAGTTGCAGGCTGAGCCCCTCCCCTCAAGAGCCCACAGTGTGGCCACCAGGACAACACAGGGTCTGGAGTCTCATTTTTTCCAGAGTGGGTTCTTCCAGACAGTTCTGGTGCCGCTGCCCACTCCGCATCTTGACGTCAAAGCAGGATCTCAACGGTTTGGCTGAAAGGGCTCTTCCTGGTCTCAGAGTGACCAAGGACCCCAGGCCTCAGCCGGGCTGAGCCCGTGCCCAAACTATCAGATCCAGGCATGGCCCAGCTTAGGAAGTTTCCAGAAGTTCTCAGAACCATTCAGGAAGGACATGCTTTTCAAGCAGGTCCGCCCAGGCCCAACTCCTTCGATGCTGGGGTCTCCTGAACTCCGACTCCCTCCCCCCACTCCACACGCCCGGCGCGGTGCATCGCTGACTCTCCCAGACGCCGTAGGGACAAAGGACCGGAGGTGCCCCCCCGCCTGGGGATTTGGCACGTGTGATGGAAGGCGGTCCAGCAGGTGCATCAGCGCAATCACTTGCTCCCTGGCCGGCGTGTCGATCTTCCCCCTTCCAGCAGGGACTGAGCCCCCAGAGTTCGGGTGCAGGAAGGGTTCGGGTTTGGCACAGAACGGGCCCAAAGGAAGCAGGGGAGCCAGAGGGACGGCAGCTCGGGGCCACGAGCTAGCACAACCCCGCCCTTCTCCGGAGCTCGTGGCCTGTAGCAGCAAGGCTGAGGGACGCTCGGCCCCCTCAGGTCGTTCATCAGAGTGCCCCCGAGGGACACCCGGGCCGAGCGAGTGGCCGCGCCAAGCCGCGGGTCACGGCGCCCACGCAGCGGGTCAGGGGGAGGCGGGGCGGCGGCTGTACTGCACTCGGTAGCGGGTCACGGGCAGGCCGTGCACGTGCGCCGTCTCACACAGCGTCTTGCAGGGCACCATGTCCTCGTCCTCCTCGCCCATCAGCCAGTCCTGCACCAGGCCGGCCGCCTCCACCGTCACGTTGTCCTCCAGCCAGCGGCCGTGCCACTCCTCGAAGTGCTGGTGGTGCCGCAGCAGAACCAGGGGCTGCACCTGCGCAAGGGGGCGGGGAGGGCGGTCAGCCGCGGGCCGGGTCTTGGGGGCCCCGGCACCCCCCACGGCCACGGGCCGCGCCCCAGGTTCCCCGGCCGTGGGCGGGGGCGGAGGGGGCACCTGCTTGGCCCGGCAGAGCGTCCCGCGGCGGTACATGTAGTCCTCGGAGTTGACGATGAACATCATCTTGTGGGTGCTGAGCTTGAAGCGGCAGTCCACGTTGCAGGCGCTCTCCACCCCGACCAGCCGCTTCCAGGAGGTCTTGGCCTCGCCGCGCAGGGCGCGCACCTGCTCACACTGCCACCTGCGGAACTTCTTGAGGTTCCTGGAGGCGAGAGGAGGACGCACAGGCTGGGAGCCCCTCACGACCCGCAGGCATCGGGAGACGCCGACCTCCCCGGAGTCGGAGAGAGGCAAACTGAAGCGACGAAAGCCACCCCCCCCCCCCCACCCCGAACCCTTCCGTGCGGTGAAAAGTAAAAGCCGGTCGGGCCCTGGTGCTGACGGCGGCGGGAGGGGCCGCCCGGGGCCCGCGGGAGGGAACCGGGTCCGGAGGGCCTCTCACCTCTGCAGGAACACGGGCTTCAGGAGGAAGCCCTCGGTGGGCGAGCTGGACGCCCCCTCGGTCCCCACGTACTGCTCCACATACCGAGCCAGGTGCTGCGGGGAGAGGGAGGCGAGCCCGTGTCACTGGAGGCACAGACCTCTGTCACCGGACACCCGGAGCTCCGGGACGCTCAGGGACTTCGTTCCCACCCCGCAAAGCTTTAGGAGGATGGCAGCTCCCGGGGAGCCTGACGCGTGACGGAAAGCGCCAGACGGCAACTGTGGATAAAGCACTCGTGTAGAGCCAGGAGTTAGACGCTCGTGGCATCTCGTGCTTACGTGGGTAAATCCCTGCCGGGTAATATCCCGGCTGTATCCGTCATGTGGCAAGCTCACATGGGTAACGGGGCCCTCACGCAGAGGACAGGGGGGTCTGGGGAGCAGGAACGACATCAAGACACGAGCAGCAGGGCAAGGGGGTGAGCAGGGGCCACAGGTCGGGGGTGGGCACGGCCCGCAGTGTCCAAGTGACCCTTTATCTGCTCCCACCCTGTGAGAGCCAGAGGCTCCTCCGGACTCAGGCCTTCTGGAGGCAACTTCTGGAAGGGGCCGGGTGTGCAGCCCCCGCCCTGCGGGGAGGCCTCAAGCGTGCAGGGCGGGGTGCTGTGAGGATGCTTCCCCCCTCCCCCCGCTGCTGGCCGTGGTGCTGGCGAAGGAGGCACCACGTGCAGCTCAGAGTGTGGGCCTGGGGATCTCTCCTGGGGTCGGGGACCGGGATCCAGCTCTCCGGCCCTCGTGCTTGGGAGTGAAGGGTCACACGCCACGGTGTCTGAGCGAGCATGTGGGCCGCGGGCCCAAGGTGGACCTGCCACGGTATTTGCAGCAGGTGGAAGAGCCAGGAGCAGGGTTTCGGAGGACTGGCCCCGACGGCACGTGTGCTGACCAGCCCCTCCGAGGCTTCCAAGGACAGCGTTCAGGCCGCATGGTGGGGCTTCTCCGGGTGGGCCTTCCGCAGCCTGTGCTCGGCCAGCGTGTGCACAGGGCTCGCGGGGGGCAGGGGCCCGCGGCGTGTACAAGGCGCAGAGCACGGGGCCACGGCTCTTACCTGGACCTCCACGGGGTCCTCCGTCTGGGCCTCTTCGGTGTCCAGAAGCTCGATGGTCATGACCACCTGCCCTGTGCGCTGCAGGAACATGACCTGGGGAAGAAGGAGGGTGAACAGCCCGACGCCACGGAAGAGCCCAGAACGAGGCCTGCGAGGTCCTCTGTGACGGCCCTCCCCGGCCTCCGGCGGCCGAACAGGAGAAGCGTGTGGAATCAGGCAGGCGGGCGGCCGAGTGAGGGCCCGGGCCCAGCCCGGCTCTCGGGCCGCAGCGACGCGGCCCGTCCTCCCCCGCTGCGGGTGCCCTCCTCGCGGCCCCGGCCTCGCGTGAGCCCCTCACCTTGAAGCAGTTCTCGTCAGCCATGCACCGTTCGGCCTTCCACTGGTAGCTGGTCTCCCTGGAGGCACGGACACAGCGGGAGGACAGGTTCCCCCCCGCGGCGCCCCGCTTCTTCTCGTTCAGGTAGAGCTCCACCACCTTCAGACAGACGTCGTCACTCACGAGGTGGTGCAGCTGGCAGGGAGGGAGAGCCAGTGGGTGCCCGGCGCGCGTGCCCCCAGGAGCGGGGAGGGGTGCGGCTGGAACCCCAGCCCCCGCCTCACCCGGAGAGGACGCCGGCAAAGCGCACGAGGTTGGGCGTGAAGGCCAGGGGCAGCCCGGCCCAGACCCACGAGCCCTGCCGGGGCACGAGAAACACACAGAAAAAAAACACAGAAGAAAAGGTGCCAGAGCGGGGACGGTAATTAAAGGTGCCACAGTGGCAAGCCACGTCTCCCTAAGCGTTCTGCTATAAACACAATTAGTTCTTTCGACCGCTATAAACACACTTGCAACCTTGAGGTTTAGGAGAAGGTGGGTAAGGGACGCGGCCGGGCGGCAGGTCGGACCGCGCAGGTGAGCCGGGGCCTCAGGGCACCAGCTGCGGTCCGGACAGGCTGCTACAGGCTCGGGGTTCGGGAGTCTTCCCCACGTGCTGCTTTGTTGAATAAAGACACCGTGTGGACGCACGGAAGTCTCACACGATGCCTGTCACGTGACAAGTTCCCAGTGAACGTTGGCTGCTGGTAACGAAAATGGAGAGGAGTTCCACAGGAGACGTTTGTGGAAAGGATAATTAAACAAACAAACATTAATCAGAGTATCTGGTTTGGTCCAACCTCTAGGTGCTAAAGTCAAGGCTACTGTCCCCAGAGCTGTGGCCTGCCGGGGGCAGGCGGGACGCTCAGCCTGGGGATGCGCACCCAGCCCTGTAACATCCCTGGCATCCCTGTCGCCCGGAGCCATGCACAGGCCCTGGGTGCTTGCTTCCTCTACACGCGTCTACAGAGGTCACGACCACAGAGAGAGAGACAGGAAAGGACAAAGACCCAGCCCGGCACACAGAGGGAAACGGGGAGGTGGCCAAAACCAAAAGGGTTAGTTAGGGTCTCAGAGCACGGGTGTCTGTGGTGATGTGTCCCAGCAACCACCTAGAAGACGCAAAGCCCCCCGCTCATCAGTGGGGGAAAAGGTGGGCTCCACGGGGAACGGCCAAACGGCACAGACAGGGCCCTCAAGCCAGGACGTCTGCAAGGCCACAGAGGGACGCAAAGGCCCCACCCCACAAACCTTCAGGGAAATGCAACATAAGCCACAACAGTCACCACCGTTTGGTCCGTGAGGGTGGAGAGGCCACCGATCCTGAGCCCCAGGAAGGACTCAGTGCACTCCGGGAAGCCTGCCTGCGCCCCACCCCGGGCCGGGGGGAGTGGTGGAAATGAACAGACGACAACTTCGAGGGTCTAAACAGGGGCTCATTCCCACCGTCCTTCCCAGGCAGAGGCGAAAGGGAGCTCAGGCATCTTGGCCGAGGAATCTCACAGAATCACACTGGCGGGGTGTGGCCAGATGCACACAGACACAAAGCTCAAAACCAGGGGCGTGGGTGCCTGTGGGGGGGGGGGCGCTGAAAGGAGGCAGCGCTGGGGCTGTTCGTGACCACCCACTGAGCCGCACGCGTGGGATCCGGGCACGCTTCTGTGTGTGTTCTACTTTGGCGGGAAAGGAAATGCCGTTTCTAGCAACTGTATCTGGGCAGGAGAGTTGGGACGCTACTTTCCTCGGCTTCTCTGCGGCTTTACAGCAAACAGCCTTACTCGATAAATAGGAAACAAAGTCAGGATGAACGACAACTGTTCTGGTGTAACTGAGCAGGACTAGCGTCCCAAGACCACATCTGACTCACCTGGGGTATTGCTGTGTATGATATTAGCATGACTGTTCTCTCTTGGTGACACTCAACTCTGGGTGACTTTTGCTCTTATAAGCGATGCTAATACATGTCCCCGATATTCTCCCTCCAGAAGTGGGCTACGATTCTTTTTTTAAATTAACTGATTTTTTTAGAGTTTATTTATTTTGAGAGAGAGGATGAGTGAGCAGGAGAGGGGCAGAGAGAGGGGGAGAGAGAGTATCCCAGGCAGGTTCAAACCCACAAACCACGAGATCATGACCTGAGCTGATACCAAGGGTGGGACACTTAACTGGCTGCCCCCGCCCCTGCCGGTGTCCCTGGCCTATGGTTCTTTACGTGTTGCCAAATTACCTTTAAGAAAGGTCTGTCGGGCGCCCGGGGGGCTCAGTCGGTTGAGTGTCCAACTTCAGCTCAGGTCATGATCTCACGGTCCGTGAGTTTGAGCCCCATGTCGGGCTCTGCGCTGACAGCTCGGAGCCCGGAGCCTGCTTCGGATTCTGTCTCCCTCTCTCTCTGTCCCTCCCCCCTCACGCTCTGTCTCTCTCTCAAAAATAAACAAACAAAAGAAAAAGATCTGTCACCGAGGAGTCAAACGAATCCTTGTACACCCGTGTTCACAGCACTGTTCACAATCGCCAAAAGGTGGCAACGAGCAAAGTGGCCACCCCCAGATGCGTGGACGGACGGGTATGGTCCATCCACACGACGGGAGGCAGCCACACGAGGGAGCGAAGCAATGACACACATCACAACGTGGCTGAACCTGGAAAACACCATACGGAGTTTGAGAGAAGCCAGACACAAAAGGCCACGGCGTGGGATTCCATTTACGCGAAACGCCCAGAGCAGGCAGATCCGCAGGGACAGAAGGCAGTCTGGCGGTGGCCAGGGACCAGGGGAGGGGCACGCGGTGGCCGCGCGACACGGTGAGCGCACTGAATGCCACTGAACTGCATTTTGTGTTCCGTGAATTCCACTCCGCTGAAGCTACAAAGGAGAGGTGCTGCTGCCCTGGGGCCCACCGCGCAGACTCTCCGGGAGGGGCCGCACCGTCCCCGTCGCCGCCTGCCCGCGCCCGCTCACCTGCCTGGCGATGCTCTGCACCAGCTTGTCCATGGTGAAGCCCACGTAGGCGTGGATGGTGAACATCTCGCGCAGGGTGTCCTCGTACTGCGTGGGGTCGATGCTGCCCTCCAGCAGGCTCCGCACCATGTCCAGGAAGGCGGGGTAGTACTCCTCCAGCTCCACCTCGCCTGGGGGCGCGGGGGCCGCGGTCACCGGGGGCCAGACACGCGTGGGGCCCTCGCCTCCGGCCACCGGCTCCCTAACGCCGGCCCGAGGTGCCGGGACGCGTCCGACTGGCCGCCTGGCGTTCCCCCCCCCCGCCCTGTTGGTGACCGCCAGCACCCGCGTGCCACCCCGGGGACCCCGGAGCTTACTTGGCTGCTTCAGCCGCAGCTCCATGGCGGGGTCGTTGCCCTTCTCCCGGCGGCCCTCACACAGCACCTTCTCCCTCTCCTTCTCCGTCCGATACTCCAGCAGCTGCTTCTGCGCCTGGCGGTAGATCTTGAGCAGCCGGGAGCACAGGGTCTGGTGCAGGCGCAGGAAGAAGTACCAGTTGTTGTTGGCGAAGAAGAGGCTGTACACGTCGTCCAGGGGCTTGTGCCGCTGCGGCGCCTGCTCGGGGGCGGGCGCCTCGGCCGCGGCCCCCTTCTCCTCCGGGGGACCGCTCTGCGGCCCGGGCGCCGGCTTCTTCCGGTCACCAGGCTCCGCGCTCTGGCCCTGGGGGCTGCCCCGGCCCTCGTCGGCGGAGTCCTCGGACGCCCCCAGGTCCAGCTGCTGGGAGAAGAAGAGGCTGGGCACGAACTGGTGCACCAGCTGGTGGATGGTGCCCTGGTCCTCCTTCTGGATGGCCGGCTGCCGCTTCACGTAGTAGCTGATGAGGGCGGCGGCGTCCTCGAGGATCTGCCTGTCCTCGTACACGAAGATGAGGTGCGGCTCGCTGGAGGGGGCGCTACGGCCCTCCGAGTGCTGCTCCTGGTGCTGGGGCACAAGGGGGCCATCAGGCAGGAAGTGACCAGCTGGGCTGAGATGGGGCACCTGGGGCCACGGGGCTCTAACGGCATCACGCTCTGGTCTGGGTGCAGCCCACACCTCCTGCCTGCCCCGTCCCATTCAGCAGCCCGCTCCAACCGCTGTCCTCTCTGGGTCCAGAGTGACTTGACCTATGAGAGTGTGGTCAGTCCTATCACATCACTCTGGGCCTTGCTGCACTGCTCGTGACGGGACCCCCATCCCTGGCACGTGGTCCTATGGCACCCCCCCACCCAGCCTCTTTCGTTGCCTCAGGGGTGCTGAGCTCCTGCTGTGCGCAGGACCTTTGAACGTGCCCCTCTGCTCTTTTGCCCTGGAAAACCAAAGCCCTGGGCTCACTCCTTCCCTCAGTCTTTATCCAGCTAACGACTTTTCTTCCTGCAAACCTGAAGACGGTCACACTTTGTCCAGACTGCCTCGAGCTGCCTGCTGATGTCAGCCCCCAACGACCTGCTCTCCTGGGCAGCACCCAGCCCCAGCCCCAAGGCTGATGAACCCAGGCTCTCAGAAAAAGTGAGCCTGGGGGTGGCGTGAGTGGCTCAGTCAGTTAAGCATCCGACTCCAGCTCAGGTCATGATCGCGTGATTCATGGGTTCGAGCCCCACACTGGGATCTGTGCTGACAGCTCAGAGCCTGGAACCTGCTTCGGATTCTGTGTCTCCCTCTCTCTCTCTGCCCCTCCCCCACAGGCGCACAGGCCCACTCTCTCTCAAAAATAAATAAAGATGTTAAAAAATAAAAAAATTAAAAAAAGGAAAAAGTGAGCACGGATCCTCACCTCTGGGTGAGCAGTCCAGCGTGTAGCACTGAAGGGGCTCCCTGAACCACCACAGAGCAAGTGACCAACAGAAAACGGGTAGGGCCAGGACCGTGGCTTTCTGGGGTGGGCGCCCCATGTGTCCACCAGAGGTCAGGCTCCCTTAGTGACACTAAGGAGAGCTCAGTGTCCCTTCGTGCTGGCGGGAGTCCTGGGAGCTGGCACACGGGTGGTGCGGACACTCAGCCCGTCTCCTGGCTCTGATGTGACCTCCTTCCTCCTGCTGCTTTTGGAGTCCCTCTCGCATCTGTGCCCCAGATGCCCTGGAAAATCTTTTTAACTCCTTTCCTCAGCGCAAGCTCCACGTGTGGAATACAGAACTGGTCTCTACTAAGCCACAATGCAGCGAGGGGCCGACCTCCCTACACACGAAGGGCCTGTGGCATGCGGAGCCCGCCAGGCTGGTGAGCCAACCTCGGGTCCCACACACAGCGCTGGGCTCCTTTTCCCTCAGCCCCCAGGGGAAGAGCGAAGGAACTCTGTGGTGACTGAGGTTCGTCTCACGTGTCACCTCGTCAATTCTCATTCTGATGATGAACCGTGGACCCTGCTGGGGCGGGGGGGGGGGGGTGGTGTTCTCAGGCCTTAAGGACCCACTCAAGGATCAGAGCAAAGAGACCAGATGACCTGCAGGTGGGCCCTACAGGGCCAAGGGTGGCCCAGGGGAGGTAGGCAGGACAGGACGGGCTTCGATCACAGGCTCTCGCCAAGTCACTCACTCCCTGCACGGGGTTTTTTGATGCCTAAATCCTCAAAGCCTGGAGCTCAGCCCTGCCTCAGTTCTGTGGTGCAGGCCCCATGAGCCTGAATGTACCAAAGCTGGCAAAAAAGCACAGGGCAGCGGCTAGAGGCGGAGCCCTAGGGCCTGGACTCCTGTGGCTGGCTTTGGCAAGTGGCCACCTCTCGTGCCTCAGTTTCCTCACTGCTAAGACCAGGAAGATAATGGTACTGCATCATAAAGTCTGTACGAGTTCGATGGAACGTTCCTTCTTAGGGTCTACCTGTGCCTGGCACACAGCTGGCAGCAGAGAAAGGAAAGCCGCTGTTATCATTTGCCTGAAGGAAGGTCGAGCAAGGCCCAGTGGGTAAGGAAGGAGGGAAGGGGAGGGAAGGAGGGGAGGGGAGGGAAGGAGGGGAGGGGAGGGAAGGAGGGGAGGGGAGAGCCCTTTGCCAGCAACGGCAGAACCGCTACAATCCTCCCCCCAGACTAGCTCTAGGCTGAGTGCCACAGAAGCATCCATTCCAGCCCTACAAAGCCAGGGTGACGCTGGGGAAACAGAGGCACCGAGACCCAGCCACCTGCCTGAGACTGGGAGGGCCGGGAGTGGAGGGCCAGGACCACTTGCTGGCTCAGACCTGGGCGGAGGGCCTCACCTCGTCGTAGACACTCTCGATCTCATTGAGCAAGCTCTTGGAGCGGAGGGCCTTGGTGTCGTTCTGTTTGAAGTTCACGGCCTGATGGTCCAGGGACTTGAGATATGCCTTCTCGTACTGCTCCCGCCAGATCTTGTTGAAGCCCTGCTGGGCCTCCCGCCACTCCTCCTCCTTGGCCTTCAGCCTGCGGGGTGAGAGGAGCTCAGCATGGGGACAACCAGGGGCACCCACCCGTCACCCCTGCGCGGGCAGCCTGGGAGCCACCCACAGATCCAGCCGGGTGCGTTCCTAACTCGGGACAGCCAGCCCCTGGCCTGGGCAGTGGGTTCCATGCTGAAGAAAAGAGGAAGGTGGGGAGCATGGGCTCTGTAGAAGCAACGTGGCTGCTTTTGTGGTTTTCGAAATATCGCTGCCCTAGCACCTCCTCCCCGTCCTGGCCCATGGCCCTGACCACACTCTGGGTAGTTGCTAGGTTAACTACTGGGCTCTCTTGCTTGACTGCAAGCCCCAAGAGAAGGGGCTCTGTCAGCCTCGCTCAGCTCTGCAACCCCAGGGCTGAGCACAGCATCTGGCCAAGGGCAGCCATTTAATTAATACCTGTTCACCAGGTCAGAAAGTTTTCCAAAATGTACTACTATGTAAAAGGCAAGCCCTGCCATAGGACAATCCTATTTATGCTTTAAAATAGCTCCTTTTCTCGTTTTGATGATTATGTGCATGGTGGAAAGTTCTAGAAGGACACAATTATTCCCAGTTGTGCTTTTCTCTCAAGAGTAGAACGGGGAAATGAAGAAAAGGCTGGAGACCACAGTAAGCCAGCCTGGGGGGGGGCCCGCCCCATCACACCGGGGACAAAGAGCACTAATGGGCTCCAGGGAACCTGCTTGTAGCAGGCGGGACAGCCAGAATCGGGAGGGCACCTTTTCAGGACGACAGGGACTGCAGTGACAGGGTTCTTCTTGAGGCTCTCGATGATCTCTGGAGCCTTGTCGCCATAAATACGGTGGATGGCACGGCGCTGGATCACCTCCGACGTGCCCCCCAGACAGTCATCCAGCCGGAACTTCTCCTGGTCCTCAGGCGCCATCCGGGAAAGCTTCTTCTGCACACTTTCCAACACACGGATCGTGGCCAGGTTGGTCTCCAGGACGACATCTAACTATGGAAAGGAAGGCAGGGTGGGCTGTCGAGGGTGTGGGGGGCAGCGCAGCAGGGCCCCAGGGACAGGCGTGGGTCAGCAGAAGCGATGCTTGGACAGAACTAATAAACCTCCACGTCTCTGAGGGAGGATGACGAAAACCAGGAAGCGGCAGCGCTGACGCAGCTCCAGGGGCCCGGAGCACGCACAGTGGGTCACGTGGCTGGGGCGCGACCCCGGCAATGGTGAGAGCCAGGTGCTCACGCAACAGGACTCGTGGGCCTCTTACCACCGCGTGAACATCCCGCGGCTAGAACACGGGTGGACCCATGAGAAGAGGGAAGCGGTACCCAGGCTGACCCCCTTCAGGGGCATCACAGGCAATAAAAAGGAAGGACTCACTGCGTACGCAGCCCCCCCCGCACGACTCTCCGGGGCACGTGCTAGCGGGGAGCCAGTCCCCAAAGGTCACACCCTGGGTGATTCCCCTTAGGAAAAAGTGCCAGAGCTGGAAGACAGGTCAGTGGTTGCCAGGGGTCAAGCACAGGGTGGGGGAAGGAGGCGGGTAGGGCCATCAAGAGCAGCGCGACAGATCGCGGCGGTGGGGGAGCAGCGGAGTATCTCAGCGGTGGCAGGGAATACGGGAACCTCCACGGGGGAGACCCCCACCCGGAGCTAAACACACGTGCCCACATACGCGTGTGCACACACACAAATACAAGCTCAACGGTGGGGATGGGAATGAAGCCTCCGGGTGTGCCAGTGTCAACCTCCTGGCTGTGACGCTGTGCCAGAGATTTTATAAGCGGCGACCACTGGGAGGAGGGTATCCGGATCGCTTGCTGCACGTAAATGTACAACGATCTCAACAAGCATTTCAATGAAAAAAATTAGAGTTAATTAATTAAATTCAAATAAGCATGTATTTAAAATGAAAAGGAACGGTACCATTTCCTAACCGGCGGGAAGGCCGACGGGGCAGAAAAAGGACACTTTCAGGTGCTGCCCCCTGCTGGAAAGCGCTGGAATCCCTGCTACTCGGAAGGAGGGTGGGGAGGATCACGACGCCTCCCAGGGTGGAGAGGGAGGAGGACAGACTAAAGCGGAGCTGGGGAGGAAGGCGCCACTCCGCGCCTCCCTGACCCCGGCCAGGACCCAGGGCCCCGGGGTGCCAGCACACACACCTCGAAACGCTCGTCCTCACAGCGGTGCAGCTGCTCCTCGTAGGGGGTCTTCTTGGAACTGACGAAGGTGGAGTCCTCTGACCAGGAGGGGAAGGAGACCCAGGTGTCATTCAGCACCTGCACCGAGAGGAAACGCTGTGTGCCCAGTGCGGCAGGCCTCGGCGGCCAGGACGGTTTACTACGTCGTCCAGGGTAAAAGATAATGGAGACGAGAAATGGAATCCTGATTTCACAGGAAACCACTTTATCACACAAATGGCAACATTAACTTGAAAGTGATTTTAAGAGAAAACGTGACTTTGGTCAAGTAAACAAATCGTACTATTGCAGGGGTTGGCAAATGTTCTCTGTAAAGGGCCAGATACGAAACATTTTAGGTTTGGCAGGCCACCCCGTCTGTCAGGACTATTCAACTCTGCCTCTGTCCTGCTAATGGCAGTCACAGGCGCTATGTAAATGAACGGGCATGTCTATGTGCCAACAAAACTTTATTTACAAACACAGGCATGGGCCGGATTTTAGTTTACTAACTCCTGGGCTACATATCCTGAAATCCAGCAAGCACTCTTGAATTATGGAAACAGAGGAATGCTCTTGTCTACTAACCCTGAAAAAGTACTCAATGGTCAAGCTAAATGGAACATACCAAGCACAGCAAACCCGGGACAGAGCAGGCTGACGGCAGGAAAGAAACGTTAAGTCTAAACGACAGAAGAACATGCCAAAGCCTACGCCAGCATCGTCTGTTCCACGGTGTGCCAAAACCACCAGCAGGAGAAGAAACCATCCTCTCAGTGCAGGCATTTTGTCTGGCCACACCCCAGCACCATCCATCATTCAGTATTTAGGGGGTCAACACTCAGTTCTTTTCTGTAAAGCATGGGGGTGATGGCTGTTACTGTGGCACTACCTCCTTGCAGATGGCTGTCCTCCCACTGCACTTGGGCTGCTGGTAGGTTTTGGGGAGCGCTCGGTAGCTGGATCCAATGCGTTTGCAAGATGCGTAGTCAATTTCCCGGCTGATTCCATCCCCGGATCTGTCGCTCATGGGCGGGGCGAATGACAGCTCCTTTACCCCCAGGAAGGACTTGAACTGTGCAAAGAGTTCTGGAAATTTCCTTCAGAAAGAAAGACAAAGAGTAAGTTGGATTCCGGGGTGGCGGGGGGGCGGCTTTCTGAGACGGACCTGGAGGTTTCAGAATGGCTTCATGTAGACACCTGCTAAAGGTGGTCAGAGAGGAGTGGCGAAAGGCGGAACCAAGCACCAGATGTGTGCGATGCCCTCAAATGGTGAGTAAATCTCCCTCCCACCCCTTTGTCACCAGCCAGGTCCCGCCACTAACAGGAGAGCCTTGAAACATGCTGGAATAGACAACTTAGACTGGCAGAAGCTGGGGTTAGTGATGTTCTTTAAATTGTATTTATTTGAAAGAGAGCGAGAGAGAGAGAGAGCACGCCCGCACGTGCACGGGGGAAGGGGCAGAGAGGGAGAGAATCTCCACACTGAGTGCGGAGCCCCACATGGGGCTCAATCTCACAAACCATGAGATCGTGACCTGAGCCACAATCCAGAGTCGGATGCTTATCCCACTGAGCCACCCAGGCGCCCCGACAGTGATGTTCTTTAACCGGAAGAGGTTGGGCATCAGGCCTGGGGTCGGTGAACTATTGGCAAGCTGTCCATGCCCGTCCTTGCAAATAAAGTTTTATGGGTACATCGTTGTGTCCATTGCTTAGTATGGTCTGTGGCTGCTTTTGCACAATGCCAGAGTTCCGTAGTGCCACCCCTGGCCCCAGACAGATAAAAGTCTGCCAACCCCTGCTCCAGAGCCTTCCTCCCTGAGGGAGAAGCCTCCCCTAGGGCGATCCCTCCCAGGAAAGGATCCCTCCGCAGACAAGTTCACATGAGTCGTAACGTAATGGCCGTGCAATGGGAAGATCTGAACACAACTGGCCCCCAACGTCACCTGGATCTGTGATTAAATGAGTATGAAATCCTACCAAAAGGATAGTTACTTTGACAGGTGGCATGGTGACCTGCCTTCCGGCAGCTTCCTTCCTTCGTGACCCATGGCCTCCTCTCCTGAGACGGACGTCCACTGTGCCCCAGCTGTAAGGACCCCCTGCCAACTCAGCTCACAAGGAAAACACACAAGCGAATGGAAACACGGGGATGGAAAACATCCGCAAAACCAGTGCAGAGGCCACCGGAGGCTGCAGTCGGCATAAGCAGAAACTACGAACGCTCGGAAGGGGAAACGGTCACTCCGGCACACCCCACTCCGGCCCCGACTAAGGCTGTGCCATCACCAGGTGGCAGATCTCTGGGCCCCCGAGCCTGGCTGCCTGTGGGTGTGCAAACCCACACCGAGGCTCACAACGCAAGAGAGGCCTTGTCGAGGTGAATGCTCGCCCAGCCGGGCCTCACATCAAGGCGAGCAATCAGAGAGGCCTGCTGCCCCCACACCGCTCTCGGCATGCGGACGTGGGAACAGCGGACCCCGACCCAACGCTGCCCACCTGCTCAGTACCTCAAATTCTGAGTTCCTTCATTCTTCTCCCTTAATCCCGCCGACAACTGCAGGAAGTAGGTTTGGCCATTTGGCGAACAAAGAAACTCTCGCTCCGCTGGTAGGAAGCAGAGGCCCGCTTCGGACTGGGGGCTGGTGACGTGCCCAGCTGGGCAGGCCAAGGCCACGTGCGGCATTCCCCGCCCCACACAGGCCTCCAGGGGCCCCTCGCTCGTCACGGCACTTCGTCTTTCCAACAACAGCGCCCACTGCCCGGCCAGGAACCAGCGCCGAGCACTGGATTCTGAGCTCACAGACACGCTTCCGTGGGAGTGAGCAGGCAGTCCAAGTCCATATAAAAAGCCAGGCACGGTATGGCCGAAGTGGTGTAAGTAACCACACCACCCTGCTCTGGGCCGTTTTTCAAAGTGTTACCACAGCTTTACCAGCCTGGGAAAGTTAACCCAAGCGAACGGGTCACCCTGACGTGGGTACCCTCTCTCAGAATCACCAAGGAAGCACCTCCTGACGACCCTAACTTGACCTTTGGGTATCCCAACCTACGGAGCCATGATCTCAGCACCGATTACAGAAAGAAACTGGAGACCAATGTCTGTTACAGACCCTGCTGAGAAAACCACACTACATACAAATAAGGGAACATTATGCAGTCGCTAAAAATGATCACGTACGCTCACGTCTGACACTGACCGCTGACACTGCCCAAGAAATACTGAATTAAAAAAAAAAAAGGGTGCTGCAGCCCAGCCTGACAGTATGATGCTACTTACGGGAAACAACGGCCACGCTCATAACCAGAGGGAGAGGATGAATGAAGGGCCAGCTGCCGGGCTGGTCCACCCCAGACCCATCAGTCACCATGGCAAAGCTCTCTCTGAGGAGCTGGTCTCTGGGGAAAGTGAGAGGTAGTCATTCTGGGCCTCAGCTTCTCCATCTTTAAAATATACAGAAACACATCTAATGTGTCCGTGAGTCCATATGATGCTTAAAAAGAAAAAAAAGAATTGGTCCCTAACTGGTCCCGATGAGACAAGAATGTGACTCATCACCCTGACACCACAATAAAGGGAGAAACCAAGCATCTACCCTGGGTCGCCAAAAGGTGGGAAAATACTGTTGAGATTTTCTCTTTTGCAACCCCCAGTGAACACATAAGTAAATGAATGAACCATAAAAAGAACTCGGACACCGCCTCCGGATAGACGGAGGGACGTGGAGGATGGGACTGTGAAGGTGCAGGTGGCAAAACCCACCCAAGGTGTGGGGGCACCAACACCACAACAGTAAGGACAAAAGGGGGAGGGACTCGCAGGACGAATCAGAAGACCAAACCCAGACAAAGGGGCAAGACTGAGCCGTGTGCTTGGTGGTTCCTGTGCCATCCGTAGCGTAGGGAGGTGCTCACTCCCCAGTGATGCTTTTGAAGGGGCAGAGAGCATGATGGGATGGCACACGGAGGGGCTCCTGGGGGCCGGCCCAGGCCCACTTGTATCCTGGGTGGTGGGCACAAGGGGCTTTGGCTAAAAATGATTCATGACTCATGGAGTCATCCGTCACGTGGTTTCCTGGATCTGTGCTTTAAGTTTATACACTTTTTTAAAAATTAAAAACATTTTTTCGGGGCGCCTGGGTGGCTCAGTTGGTTAAGCGTCTGACTTCAGCTCAGGTCATGATCTCTTGGTCGTGAGTTCCAGCCCTGCATCGGGCTCTGTGCTGACAGCTCAGAGCCTGGAGCCTGCTTGGGATCCTGTGTCTCCCTCTCTCTCTCTGCCCCTCCCTTGCTCATGCTCTGTCTCTGTCTCAAAAAAAATTAAAAGAAAATTAGAAACACTTTTTAAATTCACAGTAAAGGGCTCAGGAGGCACCTGTCCCTGGGGACGTCTTTAGCGCTAAGTAAGATACCGTGGGTCACGTATAATGTGCACTCGCCATGCTCCAGACACGACTTCGAAGGTCTTATGCGTCCAGCCCACTTGGAGCGCTCCAAGACTGTGCGGGACCTCTATAAACGGAGAGCAGGCTCAGACTGGCTGGGACACTCGCCCGATGGGACAGAGCTGGTGAGGAGGCATGAAAGCACACTGTGCACAAACTGGGCACATGCACTCACCTCCTAGAACATCTCTGCCCCCCAGCGGCTGCCCCAGCCCCAAGGGTCCGCCCACACCTGCAGCAGCGGGGGATGCTGGAAGCAGGCCGCTGACCCGCTAACAGGGCTTCTCTCTGGACAGCCAGGATGCTGGGTGGCCCTTTCATCCTTCTTCGAAATTTCTGATTGGTAGTTTTTAAAAGCATGTAGCAAGTGAATCTCTAGGGGATTTATGCTGGGTGATGAAAACCCAATCACCCGAAGGTTACCTACGGTATAATTCCATTTACACACTTCTGTTGTGGAAGGTCTACAGGTGGAGTGTAGGTTAGCGGTTGCCAGGGGGTTGGGGCCGAGACTGGAGTGGCGTGTAGGAGGGACACGGGTGAGGGTATCAGAGGTTAACACAAGCACCCCTGTGGGTCTGAAGCCACTCCGCATCTTGACCGCGGCGGACACACGAGGCTTCCCAGGTGACGGAGCTGTATCAACACGCACGCGCACATACACTAGAAACAGGAAACCCTGAAAAGAGATGGGCGGACTGGGCAAGAGTCAACATCCTGGTTGTCACGTGACCACAGATGTCGCCACGGGCGAACAGTGCCCAGGACCTGTGTTCTTTCCTCCGACTGCAGCTCCCCCTACGACCTCTATGACCCTTGCGATTGAAAACCAAATTAAAAAAAAAAGAAGGCTTCATTCTTTCTCGAAAGCGATGACCAACGGCAAGGTGAACGGAGTTTCCGGAAACACACCCACGTGGGAAGCCCTGGGAAGCGTCACTCACCCGAGAAACGGGCTGACGAGCTGGAGGAGCTCAGAGCCGGACACGAGCTCCTGGTTGAAGAGTGCGATGCACCGAAGGAAGTTCTCGTAGACCTCCTGGCTCTTCAGCACCCTGCGAACCTGCGGGGAGAGGGGGTCAGGGGGCCCCAGAGGGCCAGGCCCCACCCTCACCCCTCCCCTCGCTCGGCTCAGACACCGCTCGGTGAGCACAGAGTCACCAACGCAGGCATGCCCTCGAGTGACGGCCGCGGGCCGCAGGGCAATGCTCTGCGTGCAACTGATAACGTGGTGTGGACAGTGCGTGCACGGGGCCATCTCGCTGGCTCCTGCCACCGACCCCGATGGGGGAACCACGGGACCATCCTTGCTTTAGGAAAGCCATACAGCTCAGGAGGGGCGGACGTGCGTCCTCAAGCCTGCTGGGGCTCCGAGCCCTGCTGCCTCCTGCCCACGCCCCCTCTGCTGTGGAAGCTGGGTGCCGGCCCCTTCTCCCGGGCCGGCCCCAGCAGCTCCCCACCCTCCCAGCTCCCTTCCCCGGGGCTCCCATCCTGCACGTCCGAGCTGGGGGAGGCCGGCCTCGACGGCTCACCTTGTCAAAGAAGGAGAACTCCTGCAGCGTGCCATACTTGCCCACGGCAGCGATGGACAGGTCTTTGGTACCTCGGAGTTTCATTTTCTTCTGCGGAGAGAAATCCCGTGCCGTGAAGGCTCCGTGCATCTTTGTCAGAGTTGCCACATCGGCAACACTGAGCTCTCCCGACAGCAACCGTCATGAGGGGCCGGGGGAGGTCTGCCCCGGACCCCTGTGGAGGAATTCTCAGGACCACCCACCTCAGCCTCCGTGGCCTGGCGAAGGGTGACGGTCACAACCGCCCTGCCCACAATCTGGGATCTAAATCTCGGCAGCTTAGGGCTTTTGATGCCAGGCGGGAGCATCACAAAATTGGAACGGCAAGGGAGACGTGCCCCTGGACACAGTATCAGAACGCTCTCCCCTGCCTGTTTTGTCCTGTGGGCTGTGATGGTGGGGGCAAGGGGACGGGAAGAGGACAGGATGATCCAATCTCTTGGATCAGCCCGGGTTTAAAAAAAAAAAATTGTTTTTAATTTATTTTGAGAGAGAGCACGCATGTGGGGAAGGAACAGAGAATCCCAAGCAGGCTCTGCACAGTCAACGCGGAGCCCCACACGGGGCTCAAACCCACGAACCGCGAGATCATGACCTGAGCTGAAATCAAGAGTTGGGTGCTTAACCGACTGAGCCACCCAGATGCCCCAAGAAGCTTGGGTTTTAAATCTCTGTGAAGACTTCTGTCTCTAAACTGGACTTAGACCAGTTTAGAGCACTCTTAGACCAGCACTCTTGAGGCGTTGCGGACCCTACAAAATCATCTCCCAATGCTGGGGATATGTCCAGAGGACACAGAAGCCAGCTTGAAGGGGCCCCACTGGCCATATCTGAGACAGTTTAGATGCCAAGATAAACAATGAAAATCATGGGTTATAACCCAGGGTCCATGCCGGTATAGGTAACCTGATAAATGGGGATGAAGAGAAGCTCTTCCTTACAGTAGAAAGCCAACTAGTAAATGCACAAAATGTGACGGAATTAGAAAATCGCCATCACAGGTAATGAGTGCGACAGGAGCTGGATCTCAGCCTCTCTCACCTCTCAGCGGGCTTCTTGTGCAGTGACCGACCTGCACAACCGCACATGGTGGCCCTGCCTATGAAAGAGCCATTATGGCAAAAAGGAGCAGACTGAGCAGTACATCCTATTTCCACCGGAAAAGGTAACACTCCTCATACCAATCCTGTGAGCCAGGGGTAACAGGTAAACAGCCACCTTAGGAGTGAGCTGACATCCTAAGGTCCCACAGCTGATGAATTCCAGTCAGACCAGGGTCCATTCCCAGGGTCTGCTGCTCGGAGCCTCTGCATATTGCTCCCGAGGCCATCTACTCCCGAGGACCAGGCTGTCGGGTGCCCACATGTGTGGACACCTGTGTGCACAGGTGACGGTTACCTTGGCTGGTGCAGACACCGGACGGAGGAGCGAGGGCCGAGAGCGCTTTTTGCTGTGTTCCAGATTCTTCTCATGCTCACTCTTCTGGACACTGTTCATTTCGCACGGTCCATTTCCTGTGAACTAAAAACACAAATACAGGAGGCGATTAGTGCTGGGCCCTTCGGGACCGGCTCTTGGCGGGTCTGAGTGCGTGGAACCACCTTTGGCTCGGCCCATGGCCCCAGTGAATGCCGCCTGCCACAGCCCAGGGGCCCCGTCTGCAGGCAAGACGACTCCAGCCTCGAGATGCTCACGTTTACTAGGGGAGAGACCGTGCACCCAAATCATCGTAATCTTAACATGGTGAAGGTGCAGGAAAGGCCAGGATGGGTGAGGGTCCTGACAGGTGCAGGAGGGCACAGCAGGGAGACACCAGAGTTGGGCGCACCCAACAGACCACTGACAACGGGGATGTGACTGCATGTCTGAGTGCCCCGTAGAAAGGAAGAGCATCTCAGGCGGGGACACTGGCACGCACCAGCCTTGGCAGTAAGAGGAAGCAGCTAGCGGCTACCAGGGCACCTGCGGGGGAGGGGGGCGGGGGGCGGGGCTTCCAGCCGAGTCTGTATTCTTCTCTACGAGTGAGAAAACACGTCTTGAGGAGAGTCAGCACGCAGCGAGGGGCTTGTCACTGGTCCTCCCAGGTCCTACGCTTCATAGGCAGGGATGCTCCTCACAAGTGGGGTGTCTACAGGGTGTCGGCCATATTTACGAAAAGCAGTTCCGGAAGAACGGTTCAGGATTTGCATCTATGTGCACGTGGCGGAGAGCGGAGCAGACGCTGGGGAGGCAGACAGGCCGCAAGGTTTTCTGCAAGATGCGTGCTGGGCCAGAGAGGCACCCCGCAGTCACCCCACCACGTCCCAGGTCCCACCCAGCCACCGAACCTGGGACATGGAGACACGACCTGAAGGGAGGAGTACTCTTGGCCTGAAGTGTGGGCTGGGTGAGCAAGGTGTGATGTAGCCAAACAAAATAGCCAGGAACTATCAGATACCAGTGAACTCTGTGTCCGTGTCCTCTGTGTCCCTGCTGGGGACAGGCATACCTGATACATTCTTACGTGAACAAGAAAAAAAAAATGTAGGGGCAGGATAAACAAGAGGATGTTTAGTTTTTATGGAAGAATAAACATTCGTTTGCACGTGTAGGAAACTTCTAGAAAGATAATGTAAGACATTTGTGAGTACGTAACTCTGAAGAGAATGACTTAGAAACTGAGACAGGGAAGGGGAAGTTTACTGATGTTCTCATTAACGCTTGGTTTTCTCATGAACACGTGTGATTTTTACCATAATAATTATACTGATCATATTAAAGACCCATCATTTAATTATCGGCAAAACTTGGCCCTTAGGGGATTGATTACACTTCTCTGGAGAACAGTTTTCTAGAGATTCAAAGCTACTCGAAAGAACCATCTTCAACCGCTATTTCTTGTTGTAGATGCCAGAACAGGTGCAAGCACCGATTCCTAAAGGAGGCGGCTGGGTGACGCCGTGATGTGCCGAGTGGGACCAGGGGCCTGATAGGGAAACCCACCGCTCGCCCAGCCAGGCTTCTCCAGCCAGAAGACAAGCTCGGTATTATCGAGTTTCTCTAATACTTCAGACAGTTCTTACTTTTTAGTTATGTGTGCCCAATCACGAACGTGTGAGCCGGGCGGACCCCCAAAGACACTTTGGCCAGGGGCTGACATATTACCCATGCTGGGCCTGTTTTTGCAAACAAAGTTTTACTGGCATGTAGCCACGCCCACTGGTTTACAGAGCATCCAAAGCTGCTTTCTGGCCATAATGACAGAGCCGAGTCTTTGCCAACAGAGACCCACTGGCCTGCAAAGCCTAAGACACTTACTATCTGGCTCTTCATAAAACGTTTGTTGGGGCACCTGGGTGGCTCAGTGGGTTAAGCACCGGACTCCCAGGTCACGATCTCAGGGTTTGTGGGATCAAGCCCCATGTTGGGCTCTGTGCTGACAGCACGGAGCCTGCTTGGGAGTTTTTCTCTCTCCCTCTCTTTCTCTCTGCCCCTCCTCTGCTCCTGCCTTCTCTCTCTCAAAATAAACAAATATTAAAAAAAAAAGTTTGTTGACCCCTCTTAGGCCAAGTGGTCACGTTTAATTAGCACAGTATCGAATTTCATCTTTGGTTTCTTTTTCCTGCAGTCTTAATGGAAATTCAAAAACTAACATAAAGGATGGTGAATAAAAGATCAAATTATACAACAGATTGTATGTGGGTGCTTTTAATAGTTTAAAAAAAATTCATTCAATCTGTTAAAATGTACAAGACGCTCTGATCAATAAACACAAAAAAACCCTCTGCTGAATTGATAACAGATGCTATTTAAAGAAACTGTGTGGGCAGGTGCTTTTGGGGAGGGAGACACTGACTCTTCCAGGGCGGGCTTTGTCAGCGTCCAGCTTCACAAATGCTCAGCGGTGCCCAGCAGGGGGCGCGCGGCCATGGCAATCGGAGAACAAGGCTAGGCCGGCCCCACGCAGCACTGAGGACCCAGGACCAAGACTGAAACCTCAAGGGGAAAGTAAGGCTGTGCCTGCTGCAGGCCTGCAGAGTTCGGACCGCCTGTTTGTGAGTCACCACGTGTCTGCTGTGCACCCCCCCCCCACAACTCTAGCAGAGGGGGGCTCCGCGCCCGCTTTCCCAACTTCCTGCAGAGGCAGGGCTCGCAGCCCCAAGGACCTGCTAGGGTCCCTCCCCCAGTGCCGCACCTCCAGCTCCTGTCCAGGCAGGGCGCTCTTGAGAAAGGGGACGTCCCTGGCCCCCAGATCTCTGCCAGGACCGCGAAAGCGGGCCTGGGACTCGGCCAGGCACCTCTGCCCCGAGGATGGGCTGCCCCTGTCCTCCGCGCTGCCCCCAGCGAGGGCAGGGCCCGGGACGAGAGCTGCCACCACACAGGCCGGAGCCCAGGTGTGAGATCCCGATCCGAAAGCACGACAGCCCACCGAGTGTGCCACAGGAGGGGGTGGGTCGGGGCCAGCCGGCGGGCGGCAACACTCAGCCCCAGCTACCGGGGCCCAAGTGCGCACAGCTGCACCCCAGGCGCACCAACACAAGGGCGCGCGCAGCACCGCAGGGGGCCTTGTGTGGGAAAAGGGGGCCCGCCCGAGGAGGGCCATGGGCTGTGGCACTTCAGAGAGACACGCTGGGCCGAGAGCGCACACGAGGGTGGGGACACGAGGAGGTGGGCTCAGCTGAGAGCCTCTGGGAGAGGGGAGCTCCCTGTCCCCAGGGGGCTCTGCTCAGCCCTCCCCGGGTACTCCCCAGGGGCCTCCCACAGGCCGGGTGGCAGGCCGGTCCTGGCGGGGCAGAGGGAGGCCCTGCGCCTGGGCGGACACTCTGGGGGGACGCTGGCGCTGGGAGAGGGTGGGGGATAATCCGTCTGGGTCCTACGCCCGCCTTCCCTGAACAACGAGAGCTGCTCTTTCTGGGGTACCGCGTGTGTCCCGGGCTGAGCGCAAAGCACTTGATAGCTTGCCAATCTGCATCTGAGCAGGAAGGCCATCATCCCCACGTGAGACACAAGGAAACGAGGCGCAGGAGGTGATGTGGCTGGCTCAAGCCCCCCTATGGAGGCCGAGCCAGTGTCTCGGCCCAGACTGTGTGCTCCCGGGGCCCGACCCGGCCCTCCAGCCCCTGAGCACGCCCAAGGCTCCAGGAAGGTTGGAAGGACAGGCTACAGCTCCCGACTTGACAGGAACAGAGCTTCTGGGACTTTGAGTCAGGAAGTGTTTCTGGGTGGTATCCCAACTTAGAGACGGCACTCATGGACACTGGGAGGCCACACGATTCTACCTAGAATGTTGATGGCATCCAAACCCAGACTTCTGTGCCCATCCCACCAAGCCCCCGACTCGAGACTGCTGCTCCCAGCCCTGCCCCCCCCCACATCTTCATTTAGAAGCGGGACCCTGGAGAGGTGGTGATACCCTAAGATGGGGCAGGGGGGAGGGGGAGCAGTGGGCACGCTTGTGTGCTCGCGCCCCGACTCAACGTCCAAAGCAGGGAACAAAAAGAGGAAACGGAACAGTCAACAAACTAGGAATAGAAAAGCATTTCTTCAATCTGATAACAGGCATTTACGACAAGCCCAAAGCTCCCAGCACACTCCGTTGAAAGCCGGAAAGCCTCCCCTCTAAGGTCAGCACCAAGAAAGGGATGCCTGCTCCCACTTCTGTTCAACACAACAATTAGGCCAAGAAAAAGAAATAAAAGGCACCCAAATTGGAAAAGAAGGAAAGCTGTATTAGCAGATGGCATGGTATCACGTATATAAAAATTCCCAGTGAAGACACAAGACTATTAAAGCTAACAAACAGCGTGGCTCAGTCGGTTAAACATCCCACTCTTGATTTCACCTCAGGTTACGATCTCACGATTCACGGGTTCCAGCCCTGAGTCAGGCTCTGTGCTGACGGTGTGGAGCCTGCTGGGGATCCTCTCTCTCCCTCTCTCTCTCTGCCTCTCCCCCACCTGCATGTTCTCTCTCAAAAACGAAATCAGCTTTTAAGAATAAATAAAAAATAAAGCTAATAAACAGATTCAGCCCTGCTGAATCGAGCTCTGCGTCGGGCTCTGGCCTGACATCCCAGAGCCTGGAGCCTGCTTTGGATTCTGTGTCTCCCTCTCTCTGCCCCTCCCCAGCCCGTGCTCTGTTTCGCTCTGTCTCTCAAAAATAAATAAATGTTAGAAAAAAAATTTTTAAACAAAACGAAACAAAAACCACCAAGTGCCGGGGACGAGGTGAAGTGCTCGGCCGGCGAGAATGTAAAACGGTGCAGCTGCTGTGGAACAGTTTTGGCAGCTCCTTAAAAAGTTAAACATAGAGTCTCCGTATGACTCAGCAATTCCACTCCTTGGTATAGACCCCAAAGAACTGAAATCGGGGACTCAAATCAATCCCTGCACATGCCCGTTCACAGCAGCGTCACTCACAATCCCCTAAAAGAAGACAACCCAGATGTCCACTAACGGGGGAAGGGATACAGCAAATGTAGTCCGTCCACACAAAGGAGTATGACTCAGCCATAACGAGGAACGAGGGCTGGGCGCATGTCATGACGTGGATGAACCTCGGGGACATCACGCTGAGTGGAAGCCAGACACTAAAGACCACGTGACATGTGATCTCCTTTACCCGAAACGTCCAGAATAGGTCAATCTACAGGGACAGAAAGCAGCCTGGCGGGTGCCGGGGGCTGGGCGAGGAGGAGCGGGGAGTGCCCGCGCCCGGGGCCAGGGTCTCCTTCGGGGTGATGAAAATGCTCCGGAACTGGACAGAAGTGCTGGTTGAATAATACTGTGAACCAAATGCCACTGACCCGAATGCTTCAAAATGGTGTATTTTACGTTACGTGAATCTCACTTCAAGTTTTAAAAAGCCTTACATTCACAGAAAATAAAATGAAAAGGATGTGGCAAGGGCAGCCCGGCGGGCCTCAGGCCACGGCAGGGGGGGAAAGGCCGAGGATGCGGTCTGCGCGCCTGCCCTCCGCTCCCAAGCCCCTCCTCGCCCTCTGTGCCCCCCGTTCCCCACGCTGCCTTGGACCGCCCCCACCTGCACCTGCCCATAGGGCACCGGTTGCAGGCAGGTCTCCACAGCAGGACCTGCCCCAGCAGGATGTGGACGTGAGCCTGAATGGGGGGCCCATGGGTGTCTGCACGCTGTGTGGCTTCTGGGGGAAGCCAGTGTGTCCCGGGCGGGGGTGGGGGTGGGGGGGCGGGTGAGGCTGGCCTGGTCTTCAGGGCTGCCCTGAGAAACAGGGTCCCGGCTGAGAAGAAGGTGGCCCTCGGGTCACAGTGGACACTCTGTACTCACCAGGGAGCGCTTGGCTTCAGGCAGGAACTGTCCAAACTCGGACAGCAGGTCCTCCTGGCCCCGGAAGAGATTGGCCACCTCGGTGAACACCTCCTCCTCGGACATGCCTCGGAATGGCCGGCCCTTCGTGCTCAGCTGCTCCTTCTGCCGATTTTCGGGAAAGGGAAAATGAGTCGTTAGCCAAGGAACGAGGCACCCCAGGCTGTGACATTCAGGCATCCCGCTGTGGAGGAGACAGAGGGATGACTCACGGAACAGAGAACTAACTGGCCGACTGAGCCCGTGACCGCCACCACCAGGAGACAGGAGTGCGGCCTGCCATCCTGCTGACACCCCGGGGTGCCCCGCGCTGGGCCCCCTCGCTCTGGAGAATAGCTCTGCACGCTTTTGTCCTGGTCCCACCGCACGACACAGCCTGAGCCCTGGCCAGGGATGGGGCTTGTGTAGGAGTGTGGACGGAATGAGAGCGGGGCACAGTCGTGCCATCAACGACTTGGCCTCCACCCTTGCGTGTCCTCAACCAGAGGCTGGGGAAGCGCAAGGTGAGTGACGAGCCCGCTCCCCTCCCAAGGGCGAAGGGGCGTGTTTTGCCGCGCAGGGGGGAGGGGAGCGTGGAGCTAAGGCTGGACCTTGAAGGGAACGGACTACCAGGATGAGGGGCCTGTCCACCCGGAGTCACGAAGACCCCAATGGTTGAAGGAAGACGGCCCGACCTGGAGCTTAAAGCGACAAGATGAAGACTGGAGGGGACCCGGGTCGGGAGGGGTGGAAACAGCAAGCAGATCTCAAGACGGCCATTAGAAATAAGTCCCTGTCAACTTTATCCCCAAGGATGTGACAGAACAAAGGTGGCAGTGCTGGGGCTCCCTAGAGTGCACACAGCATGACATTCCTGCTCCGTGGCTCTAAGGGGAGCGAGCCCTCCCATCAAGAGGCCTTGACATTTCCCTCCCAGCCCTCAGGTCCCCTGAAGCCCTCTATCTGATCTGACCCCTGTGACTGCACTCCACAGACCTTCCTGGCTTCGAGACAGTCCACCCTTTGTCTACACTCAGCTGCCTGATGGTTGACTGGTGTGTCAAATTCAACCTGAATCTCCCCCTCCTGACCCCTACTACCCCCCCACCCCCGTCCAGGGTTGGCAACCATGAACCCCAGGCCTCCTCCCACACACTTTTTTTTCTCCACCCCGCAGAGCTCTTAAGTTTCTCCTTCCACACCGAACCAAGCAGCAACCACTTATCTCTGTCGCCCCAGGCCGTGCACAGAACTTGCTGGCAATTAGCATAAATAAAGGGTAGCTGTGTTGTCAAAACAATCGCGAAGCCTTCTTATAAAAAGAAGACCAGCTTCTTAGGTCCTTTTTAAATCCCTGTATTAGGTGCTTCCTAGTACTTCTTGGATGCAGAGGTGCCTCAAAGAGCACATTAAAATCCTAACGAGGGGCGCCTGGCTGGCTCAGTCAGTAGAGCACATGACTCTTGACCTCGGGGTTCTGAATTCAAGTTCTATGTTGGGTGCAGAGATTACCTAAAATCTTGAGAAAAATTAAAAATAAAATCAAATCGTAACTAAACAGGACTCCGACAGGTACTGGTCTGCCCATGTTCACAGCAGTATCATATTCACAACAGCCAAAACACGGGAGCAGGCCAAGTGGCCATCGATTGGACGGACGGATAAACACAACTGGGGTGTCAAGGCCACGAAACAGTCTTCGGCCTGAAAAAGGAAGGAGATTCTGACATAGGCTACAACGTGGACGGACCTTTAGGACATCACGGTGAATGAAAGAAGCTGGACACCAAAGGACAAATACTGTTATGATCCCACTTATGACAGGAGGTCCCTGGAGTCGTCAAATTCAGAGAGACAGACAGCAGGATGGTGGGAGCCAGGGGCTGGGGGAGTTTGTGTTTAATGGGGACAGAGTCTCAGTTTTGCAAGATGAAAAGGGTTCTGGGAATGGAGCGGGGTAATGGCTGCACAGTTAATGCCAATGAACCGGACACTTAGAAAAGATTAAAGTGGGGGGTTTTAGGTTACGTATACTGTATCGCAGTTAAAAAAAAAAAAAAAAAAAAAAGCCGATCAGAATTTTACAGGGTTTGACGAATTCAGACCAGACGACGTGAACACCTCGGATGCGGTGCCATGAACGCCGGCGAAGTGTGACTGGAGGCCGCTCACCTGGTAAGTGTGCAAGATCTCCAAGAACGATCTATAGATCTCCGGGTGGTCTAGAAAACGGGTCTTAATCTTGTTCACGTAGCTGATGGCGTTGTTGAACTCCACGGAATCTGACTCCAAGGGCACCTGGGCTTTGTCCTCCTTGTACAGCATCTGCTGCTTGAAGTTCTCCGTGCAGTCGCTGTGGTTGTGAGAATTCTCCTGCGAACAGCACGACCCGAGTTACCGGCGGTCCTGACGCCGGGAACAGGGGTGAGGAACGCCGGGCAGAGCCACTGCCTGCGCAAAGAGCAAGCACAAAACCCAGCGCGGAGCCAAGGTTTTTAACGAGATGCAGGGAAACGTTCCTTTGGGGGAAGCAAAGGAGGGGGGGGCCCCGCTGCACGGAACGTGCAGGTAACTCCTCCCTGACCACTCTGTGCATCTGCCTGGTGCCCGGGGAGTCTCAGGTGCCTGAACTCGCCTCCGTCTCACCAAAGAACACAGAAGTTTGATGGACAGCCGGACACCTTGAAAAGCGAGCATTCGGGAGAAAGGCACAAGAAGTGGACAGTGTAATCCCCTTCGGAGTGGAGTTTGGGGCTGTTTGTAGAATCTCCCCACGCTTTCAAGCCAGCCCACTGCAGCGAGAGTGTCCTGAGGTGTGAAAGCACCTGCTGTCAGCGGTGCCTGCAAAGTTGGGGCCCCGCCGCCCACGCCGTCCAGGACTGTGGGACTTCGGGTGCTAAGCCCGGGGCGTGTCACCCGGGAGAGGAGACGGGCCCTGGCCAGTCGTCACGCCTGCCCTCCGTCTGTGTGCTTTCCTGTCCGTACAAAGATGAAAAAGAAAACACACACACACCTCTCTCTCCAGGGCGCCCAGAATCCTAACCTGCAGCAGGGCAGGACCACCCCCATGAAGAAGGGGATGCTGAGGTTTCTAAACTGAAATTTTATGCGCGGTTCTGAGGACGCCCCACAAACCCTGACTGGGCTTTCAGGGGCGACCCCCTGGCATCCTGCAGGTCCCCCGCGCACACAGCTGGTTCTCCAGCAGGTTGGGATCCCTCCAGCTCCGCTTCAGGTATCTGTGAGGACACGTTCTCGGCGAGTCTTCCGGAACCGCCCCACGCCAAACTCGAATGGCCTTGTCTCCCAGCATTCCAAGCCCCTTTCTTGCTCGGTTCTTCTCCACAGCACGTGTCACCTTCCTACACATAACATATTGTACTCATTTCGTTGTCTGTTCACCCCCGACCAGACGGCAAACGCCCCGAGGGCAGAGATGCCACTTTGTTCGCTGCCGTATCCCAAGTGCCTGGAACAGTGCCTGGAACAGAGCCGGCCTCATCCACTGCTGGGAATCATCAGATGACCAGAAGGAGCAGACGGAGCCGGCTGTTCCTATCCCCCTCGGCGGGCGGTGATATCAGCACGTGGCACCAAGCACTGACCCAGAGACTCTGCAGGATGGGGAGTGCCGGGCACACAGCTGTCATCATGATGGGCACACCCGTCGGGCACACTCGCTGTCCTCTTGGACGGGTGTGCTATGCCACTCAGGCCGCCGTAACAAAACACCACAAGACTGGGCCGCTGACACAACAGAAATTTATTTCCTCACGGTTCTGGAGGCTGGAGTCCAGATCAAGGTGCCGGCAGGGTTGGTATCTCTGGAGGCATGTTGGGCTTGCAGGCGGCCGTCTTCTCACTGTGTTCTCACATCGCTGACCGTCTCTGTGGGTCCCTCCGTGTGTCCAAATTTCCTCTTCTTATAAGGACACCCTAAGGGCCTTATTTTACCTTAATTACCTCTGTAAAGGTCTCCAAGTACCGTCACATTCTGACATACTGAGGGTTGGGCCCTCAATGTATGAATTGTGGGGGGTGGGGACGGGGTTGGGGAGAGGACACAACTCAGCCCAAAACATGGGTGCAGAAGCAACTCTAGGAAAGTCTGAGCCGAGGGGCGCCTGGGTGGCTCAGTCGGTTGAACATCCAGCTTCGGCTCAGGTCGCGATCTCGCGGTCCGTGAGTTCGAGGCCCGCGTCGGGCTCTGTGCTGACATCTCAGAGCCTGGAGCCTGCTTCAGATTCTGTGTCTCCCTCTGTCTCTGCCCCTCTCCCACTCATGCTCTGTGTCTCTCTGTCTCAGAAATAAATAAACATTAAAAAAATTTTTTTGAAAAAAAAAAAAAAAAAAAAAAAAAAAGAAAAGTCTGAGCCGAGACAAGCACACACGCCAAAGACCCGCAGCAGCCACAATTCTAAATACCGGCTCTCCCTAGCGGTGGGGACGCTCTTGCTGATTACCTCTACCGCCTTCCTTCCAGGTGTGCTGGCCTGGCAGCGGAAGGAGCCAGAAGGAGTCAGCACGAGTCAGCAGGAGCCAGGGAGGGTTAGGGGGATGGAGCAGCCTTGGGGCAGAGGTTTGCTGCAGAGGCAGCTGTGCTCATCGGAGCTGCCCACCTAGGGGGCGTACCCCTTCCAATGCCCTGGAGTGAGGCACTGTGTCAAGGTGAACTCTCCTCACGGCCACGGCTTGGCAAAGAGGGCCAGACAGTCCTGGTGCAGCTGCCGTGGCCAACGGTCTGGCGGTTCTTCGGGAAGTTAAACATAGTTACCACGTGACCCTGCAATCCCACTCCTAGGTATCTACCAAAGAGTCGAAAACAGGCGTGCAGACGGCCCGAGTGTCCATTAACGGAGGGATGGATACACAATGTGGTCCAACCATACGATGGGAGTATTATTCAACTATAAAAAGGAAAGAAGAGGGGTGCCTGGGTGGCTCAGTCGGTTGAGCATCCGACTCCTGGTTTCGGCTCAGATCACAATCCCAGGGTCATGGGATCGAGCCCCACGTTGGGCTACACACTGAGCATTGGAGCCTGCTTAAGAGTCTCTCTCTCTCTCTCTCTCTCTCTGCCCCTCTCCCTGCTCGTGTGCTCTAAAATAAAATTAAAAACAAAATATTAGGGAAAAAAAAACAAAGGGAAGGAAGCTCTGACACATGCTACAAGGAGGATAAACCTCGAAACCCTAATGCTACGTGAAGGAAGCCAGACACAAAAAATTACACATGATTTCATTAAAATAAAATGTCCAGAACGAGCAAATCTACAAAGTGGATTAGTGGTTGCCAGAAGCTGGTGGGAGAGGAGAATTGGGAGGTACGGTTTCTTTCTGGGGTGATAAAAATGTTCTGGAATTAGTGCCAGTGGTTGTGTCAACATATGCAAACCCACGGAGTTGTATACTTTACTTAAAAAACGGGAATTCAGGTTATGTGAATATTATCACAATTTCAAAACTTTGGTGGGTTTTTTTTTTATTTGTTTTTCAGAGAGAGAGAGAGAGAGAGAGAGCACACAAGTGGGGAAGAGGTAGACCGAGGGAGTCACAAAATCTAAAGCGGGCTCCAGGCTCCAAGCTGTCAGCACAGAGCCTGACATGGGGCTCAAAACCATGAACCCTGAGATCATGACCTGAGCTGAAATCAAGAGTCAGATGCTTAACCAACTGAGCCATCCAGGTGCTCTTAAAATCTTTGTTTTCAAGATTGATTGATTGATTGATTGATTGATTTGAGAGAGAGAGAGTGAGCATGCAAGGGGAGGGCAGAGAGAGAGGGAGAATCTCAAGCAGGCTCAAAGCCCAGTGCAGAGCTCGATGTGGGGCTCAATCTCACTGTGAGATCATAACCTTAGCCAAAATTAAGAGCTGGATGCTTAACTGAGCCACCCAGGCACCCCTAAAAATTTTTTTTAATGTTTATTTATTTTTGAGAGAGAGAGAGAGAGAGAGAGCGCGAGAGAGAGAGCGCATGCACAAGCAGGGGAGGGGCAGAGAGAGAGGGAGACACAGAATCTGAAGCAGACTCCAGGCTCTGAGCTATCAGGGCAGAGCCCGACGCAGGCTCGAACTCATGAACAGTGAGATCGTGACCTGAGCCAAAGTTGGACACTTAACTGACTGAGCCACCCAGGTGCCCCTGCTAAAACATTTTTAATGTCATCTCTGGGAAATGTAAAAACCACTATCCATACAAATATAAGCTGGCTTTGGCCCACGGGCCAACCCCTGCTCTAAACCTTCCAGAACAATCCAAGTTTTTCTCTTGTCTGCTTAACCTGAGTGACCAAAAGGCACGGTTAGGTATACTCCTAGGCACAGATGACCAGCCCCACATAGCCAGCCCTTGGAGTGGTGGCCGCACACAGCCCCACCCGGATAGGTAGGAGACAGCTCATCAGACAGCATACCGCAAACACAGGGCAGCACCCTGCCACCCGGACCGCTCCCGGGCTTCGCTCACCTCAGCAAGTGCCTGCCACCTTCACCCAGAGGCTGAGGCCGCCTGGAGCCTCCGTGGACTTCCCACTTTCACAGACTCCCCACCCACTCTGCCTGGATCACACGGACCCCTCCATGGCCTCCCAGATCCTCTCTTGCCCCCTCAGTCCATTTCTGGCACCGCAGCCAGAGCGGCCTTTCTGGAACTCTCCACTGGTTCCTCATGCTCCTGGCTCTCTCCTCCACCTTCTCCCCTTTACTTCCCAACCCCACAGGCTCCCTGGCTGTCTCTCAAGCAGGCCCACTCATTCCCACCCCAGGCTCTTAAACCCCACCCAGGACACCTCCACCCCAAGACACAGGCGGGGTTCTTGATCGCTCATGCAGCATCTGCCCACGGCTCCTCAAACCCTGCCCCTGCCTTCACTCGCAGCCCTAAACCCCCTCGGGTATTAATCTGTCCACCCGTATCCTCTGAGTCCCCCACGTGGACCTGCAAAGTGCCCCTGACAGCAGGGACTCTGAATAAACCCCAGCGCTGGGCGCAGAGGAGGTGATCTACACCTGACCCCTGAGTGACTAGGACACCAACGTGAGAGGCGACCCTCCAGGAACTCACTGAACTTCCAAATGACCCTCCCCCAGGGAAAACGCGGCAGGCCTGCCTCTGAACGGAAAGGGACCACTTAGAGTACGAGCGACCCCTAAAGGTTCACTACCGCTACCTGTGCTCCCGCCAACCATAAAAGGGCTGGCTCCCGGGAGGCGGGGTTGGTCTGAAGCGAACCTGGGAACTGGGAGATTCATCACTTTCCCACCCACAGGCTGCGTCTTGCTCCTCCCACACGCGCCTGGCACTGTCCCGGAACAGGGGACATCGTTGTGAACCAGACAGACGAGGGGCCTGCCTGACCTGCGCTCAGGTCTGCCGGGCCAGGCAAACCAAGGCACAGCGCATTTTTAACTTCACATCCTAGCGTTGCTATTTTAAAACACCCGAGATAGGGTGATGTGAGAATGATGGGGGGGTGGGGGGGTGGGTCGAGGGCTGAGGAGTGACATTACAACGGAGGCCTGGATGACTGGCTCAGGAGGCGGCAGACCCCCGTGCTGCCCTGGCCCTCCTTTGGCCGCACCCCTCCCCCCCCCATCATGGCACGTGTCTGTCTGTCCTCCTCTCACACTAGTGTTCTCAAGGACGACGATTCTGTCCCACAGGGGCACGTAGCAACATGGGGAGATGCTTCTAGGTTGTCACACGGTGGGGGGTGGCGGCCGGGGATGCCGCTCAGCACCCTACAGTGCCCAGGACAGCCTGTTCCAGAAAGAACGATCTGGTCCCAAGGGCAACAGGGCCAAGGCTGAGAAACCTGCACAAAGGGCAAAGGGCCCCCCGCAGTGTGGGCCTCCCTTAATTCTCTTTGTCAGCATCTGAGAGCTACTCCTTCCTTGCCTGTAGGTGACGGGACTTGTAAGATGAAAAATGGAAAAAAAAAAAAAAAAAAAAAAAAAAGCTGTACTTCAAAACGAGCCAGGAAAATCAACAAAAAAAATTTCTTGGGCTACTATGCCCTCTCAAAGGACTCCAGGAAGCCAAGAGGCCACCTCGTTTATGCCTGGCCCGAAGGAGCACCGGAAAGCAGGGCTGGAAAAACAGGCAGGTCAATCAATGTGGACTGAAATGGCGTGGGCAGCCGTCGAAGGGGGCTCCAGACATGCTGGTTTCGGGGCTCTGGGCTTCAGCGAGATTATAAAGCCGGGTTAAGTAGCTGTTAAGTCACGGGGAAGAAAGGGCTGGGCTGGCCTCGCTCTCTCCGTAACAGCTCTCCATGGAGTGAGCACAACACCAAGGGCCTGTGGCTGTTTTCCGGGAAGGACGGCCTCCAAATGTAACCACCGTGCAGGTTCACACGGAGATCCAGCCCCGCGAGCAGGGTTCCTCCGACGGTCGGGGATGGAGAGAGGCGATTTCCACACCTGGAGCGCAATTTAGGTCTTCGACCTCGGCTCTTTCTTCGTGAGTGATGGCAATGACACCCTGTGTTTATATGGCGCTTCGGACTCGTCAAAGTGCTCCCGTGCAAACCGCTGCAGATGAGCTTGGTCTCCTCGCCAGCTGTGACAGTTCCGAAGATTAATCCCACCCAGGCTTGCGCTGTCTGGACCCACGAGCCTTACGTCTGGATCGTGGGGCCCCACTCGAAAATGCGAAAGGGAAGGGCTCTGGAGTTCAGCGGCCACACGCTCCCGAGTTCCTTTTTAAAACCTCGCTCTCAGAGAGGGCTGTCACTGTCACACTGCGTCTGGCTGTTTTCTTTCCAAATCTGACTCTTTCATCACAGGCGAAACCAAGAAACCAACCAAATGCTTCCTGTGGTCGATGTTTTATGCTCCCCGCTAAAAACCCAAACCCCTGGGGCAGAGCGAGAAGAGGCTGGAAGAGCAGGTTCACACACACCAGTGGTTCCTGATGGGGGCGATTTTGCTCCCAGGAGGCATCTGGCGACGTCTGGTGACACTTTTGGCTGTTGCCACTGGGTGAGGGCCTAGTGGGTGGAGAGCCGGGATGCTTCCAAACATCCCCAATGCACCAGGTGCCCCCCCCCCCCCCCGAGCACAGCATTATGGCAACAGGGCCAAGGTGGAGAAAAAGACAATGGTTACTTTATGAAAGTAAAGCTCACGTAGGCTTTCATTTTCTCAGGGGGTCTGGTGAGGTCAGGCAAGAACGGACTGCAGGGATAGAGGAGGAACAAAAGCCACAAGCCTTGTCTGAGCCAGCGGCCCTGTTGGTAATTAAATGCGGCACGGCGACACTGACATGGCTATTCACACCCGCATCGCAACTGCTTTATTTTGTGGGCGGCACCTAGGATGCCCAGAGACCACGTGCCTAAGTCCAAGGGTGGCCTGCCTAGCCTGCTCACAGGGAAAGCCTCAGGACAAGAGCTTGGTGACTGCGGATGGTTATTCTGACAGGACATAAAACTGTTAAGAGAATGCGCTGCCCCCCCCCCAACCTCCAACACAAGCACATACATCCACTCTTGATTTAAATCCTCCAAATGGATCCATCGATTCGGGGGTAAAGAGGCAGGCGGTGGAGGTATTTTGATCTATTCTGCCCTGTGCTAGAAGCGAGCAGCAGGTCTGGAAAAAGACTGGCTCTTCGCTGACTCTCCCACAATGTAAGACACAAGATGCACCACCGGGCCTGGGGACTGAGTACCAGAATGGGCCACGTTAAGGCCAGATCCCTCAAACCCCTGCAGCGGCATACCTGGCTTGACAGAGGCGACTGTATGTTTAACTTGCCATTCTTGGGAATGTCTATTCGGTACCCGAGGGGAAGGAAGGCGTTGAATCCAACAATGAGGTCAGGGTGTTCGTGGAATAGCTGCGACACGCGTCGGATGACTCCGGGAGTATCGATGCTGGAACAGAAAAGAATGAGAAGTGGGCACAAGTGTCTCGGGGAGCACGCCGAAAGCGAAATCCACTCCCAACTCCCTTCACGGCGCCACCTAACGAGCTTCTCGAGCTTTTCGAAGGACAACAAGGCACCCTGCAGTGTGACCGGGTGTGATTCAGCCAACGTGTAACGTGTAATCTGCTTCCACGGCAGCCAGGCTCCGGCTTGCTGTGCCCTCCTAGTGAGAACCACAGGGCATTTGCATGGCACAGCTCCCCAGAACACTCCAAGCACATGCATCCGGTTCTGAAGATGTCAGGAGAGCCGAGTGGAAGTCCGGGACTCCAGGAAGAGGGAGGAGGCCAAAGCCCTCTAAGCAATGCGATAAACTATGACACCGGTGTTGATCCCAGCAAGTGATGGCAAGGCATAAATACCAAAGGCAATGCAAGTGTCAGTTGCACAACGATGCCAGGGGTCTCCGTCATGGCTGCACTGGGGCTCCCTCGAGACCCTAGCATGGCTCTCTTGGAAGGAAACCAGGCCAGCCCTATCACATTTCCTCAAGAGGGGGAAGCAGCATGGTGGGGATGTGACCAGCGGGGACCTAAGAGTCAGAGTGCGGAAATTCTAGTCCTGACTACCCTTAAATTTAGTCTGGGTAAGCCCCTGGCCCCCTGTAAGTCCAAGTGAGCCCCCTGTCAAATGAGGGCGTGGTCTCGAGGTCCCCCATCTATCTCCAACCCCCCTGTGTGCCCACAAAATCAGTTAATGTGTTTTAAACCCTTTCTATGTGCCAGGCCCTTTACAAAGCATTTTATGCACACTACTTTCCAACAGGCCAGGGACTAGGGTACCGTGATGACAAGATTTAACGGGGGGGGGTGGGGGTGGGGGTGGGGAGAGGGCTCCAAAACGCTCAATGATCAAGATAAACAGCCTTTTAATGCAGTGCTTAAAAAAATTAAAATTTAAAAAAATTCTTGACGAACAAAATTCACTGAAAAACCATTTTCAGTAAAAACAGGACCGCACTGTGCACTTGTGGACTTCTCTCCCGCTGTCTCCTAACCCTATCCCTGCTCTCCTTCCAGGAATCCCCATAACAGCTCCACAGGGGAGGTACTCTCCACTCCCGTTTTTTTTTTTTTTTTTTTTTTTTTTTTTTTAAGAAGGAAGGAGGCTCTGAGAGGTTCCACGACCTGCGCAAGGTCACCCGACTGGGGCGGAGAGGCAAACCGGGATGGGGGTTCCCACCCCGCTCAGCCGGATCGCGGCCCAGGGCCGCCCCCCCTGGGGTGGGGAGGGGTCCCGCGGGTACCTCTGGCTTTTGAACTCCTTCATGATCTCCAGGAAGCCGTTGTAGGTTGCGGGGTCGCTGCCGAAGCGAATCTTCACCTGGTCCAGGTAGGTGAGGGCGTCCTCCACCTGCGAGGAGGGAGAGGGTCCCAGTGGGCGGGGGTCGGCGGAGGAGGGGACGGAGGACGAGGGTCTCTGGCGGGGAGGGGGGCGGGCCGAGCCTCAGAGCAGCCGAGGTAAGGGGTCAGGGGACTGGGGTCGGGGACTGTGCGGAGTGGAGGCCGAGGCGGGGCCGGGCGGGGCCCGGGCGAGGGGCATCGGCCCGCGGGGGCCGGACGACAGGGTTCGCGAGGGAAGGCAGGGACAGCACTCACGTGCACGGGCAGCTTCTCGTGGCCCGCGGCGCCCGAGCGACCCCAGCGGGCGCCGCTCAGTCCCCGGCCCGCGGGGCCGCCGCCGCCGCTGCCGCCGCCGCCAGCGTGCGCCATGTTGGAAGTCGGAGCCGCGGCCCGCCCCGCCCCCGCCCGAGGGCCGGCCGCGCATGCGCAGGCTCCTCCCGGAGGGGCGGGGCTTGATGAGGTCGCGAGGGGCGTGGCTCCTTGAGGGACTTGCTCCGGGATCTTGCTAAAATTGAAACGCTAACCAATTCCTTATATAGCAGGAGAGAGCGAACCGAGACGGGCCGCTTGTTTTTGTCCGGCTCCGCAAGCAAACCTCAGAATGGCTTTTACATTTTTTAAAGTTGGAAACATATCAAAAGAGAAGACTATTTCGTGACACGTGAAGTTTCTTCAGTTCAAATTTCAGTGTTCGTAAATTAAAATTTTACTGGAACGCGAGCACACCCGCTCGTGTACCTATCATCTGTGGCTACTTTTGCACTACGACAGCAGGGTGAGCAGGTGTGACAGATCCTAAGATGTGCAGGCCCTGATATATTTACTGAAAACTATTAGTGGACCCCTGCTTTATAGGGTTGATGTGACAATGGGGCATGGGCACACAGCACCACAGGGGGCCTTGGGAAGTGCATTTTTGCTAATTGGCTATTGATTTAATTCCACTTCTCTCTTCACTTCTCTAGTCCTGATTCCATCATTTACCCAGTGACCAGTTCAGGAGTCTCTCTTTTTTTTTTTTTAATGTTTATTTATTTTTAAGAGAGAGAGAGAGAGAGAGAGAGAGCGCGCGCGAGCGAGCGGGGGAAGGGTAGAGACAGGGAGAGACACAGAATCCAAAGCAGGCTGGAGGCTCTGAGCTGTCAGCACAGAGCCTGACTCAGGGCTAGAGCTCACGAACCCCGTGAGATCATGACCTGAGAGGAAGTCAGACGCTTGACGGACTGAGCCACCCAGGTACCCCCAGTTCAGGAGCCTCTTAACCAGTTTTCCTAGCCCTGGTGCTCTCAGAACTGGGATCATTCCACAGCTGCTTTCAAACCTCCAACATCATCCTATTTCTTGTGAGATGGAATCTAAGCACCTATGTGCAGTATTGAAGGCCATAAGAACCTGGCCCTTACAAACCTTTTCTTGCAGAATTTTCTACTCACCCTCTCCCTGTGCAGAACCTCTTGTCAAGGTCAGCCCAACCTGGCTGCTTCCTGGCCCCATGCATCAGCACACATCATTTCCCTGGTGAGAAGCCCAGTTCTGTCTCTTCAGAAAACACCTATGCACCCTTCAAAACACGACCTGACCCCTCCTCTGTCTTCCCCCTGTCCCCCGTACATCACCTTTTTGTGCTTCACCTCTGACACAAATCCCTGACATGGAGCCCCATCTATGAACGTTTATCAAATGAATGAATATTCAATCAATGACCACATGGCATCTCTTTTTTATGTGCGAGGAGGTGCAGGAAAGCCAAGAGTACCTTGGCAGGGAGCCCATCATTTGCCAGGCTCCGTGTCAGGATTAGAATGGTGAACAAAACAGGCGAGGCTTTTGCCTTCACAGAAGGTTCCATCTTTCAGGAAAGATGGGAATCGAATAATCACACACACACACAAAAGTAGTTTGAACTGTCTCAGGTACTTCAAAAGAGAAGGTACAAGTGTAACAGTTACTATGTTCTAGTTACCGTGGCTGTGTAACAAACCACCCCAAGATTTAGAGGATTGAAATGACCACGTTTATTTGCTCTGCAACCTGCAATTCGGGCAGCTTGGCAGGGAAGGCTCTTCGCTGGCCCCTCCGTGTCAGCCGGGCAGTTGGAAAGCTGAGGCTGGAATCTTCGGAGGGTTTACTCACCCACATGTCTGTCAGTTGCCACTGGCTGTAGGTGGAGACAGCTGTTGCCAGAAGCACCTACCTGCAGCCCCTACACACACCCTGAGCATCCTGGCAGCTGGGTTCTGAGAACCCTTGTCCCAAGAGGAGTGAGCAAGCCGGGTGGAAGCCATATCACCTTTTCTGACCCGGCCTCAGAAATCACACAGAATCATTTCCATTGTAGCCGTTACAAAGTCCCTCCCAAATTCAAAAGGAAGGCAAACGGACTCCAGAACCTGGGCAGTGGCCAGATTCTGGAATAGGATAGGGGACGGGAAATATTGCCGTGACCATTTTTGGAAAATACTACCTGCCCCCCTGGGGGATTTAACCCAGTCTAGCCGGGGATGAGGAAGACTTCCCGGAGGAGGTGACACTCCAGCTGAGTTCTAACGGGTGTGTGGGCATTCGCCATGAAAGTCAGAAGGAACAGCTGTGTAAGGGCCCCTCCATGGGAAGGAATGTGGTGCACTTGAACTTAGAGACAGAGACACCGGTGTTGTGGGAGTGCAGAGGAGTCAGGGGGTGGCAGTGGGGGCAGGGAGGGGCAGGATAGGCAGGGCAAGGCCAGCAGAGGCAGAGCACTCGTCCTCATGGGATGAGTTACAAATTTCGGTCTTGGCATCCAGCGCCGGTATAAAGCGCGGTATAAATGGGTTTTATGCAAGCTGCTGCTTGAACAGCTTTGAATTTGGAAGCGAGTGCCCGGGGCCGCTCTGCAGGGAAGTGATGGGAGGGAAGCCAGGCAGGGTGCAGGGAGGCTGTTTCATCATTTAGGCAAAGGAGGTTGGTGGCTTAGACCAGGGAGGGGAGCTGTGGAGGTGGAGAGGAGGGGGTGGAAGGAAGCAATATTCAGAAGGTGAGGCAGAGAGACTGTGTGTGGTGCCTGGTAGATGTGGGGGGGAGGGGAGGAGGAGGAAGCAAGCCTCCAGGATTCGTGGCTCCCAGCCCAGAAAGGGAGTCAGCTCAGTTTCAGCGCATTCCTGCATGAACATCGGCTAAGAGGGCCTGAACCCTTTGAGGCCGCCAGATGTCTGGACAGTCATTTTCACACCAACGCCTCCTGGCAACCTATTAGTCACTGTCCTAGAGTACCAACTGCACGTGTGGGCTTTTGACACCCCACGGGGTCCTCACTCTTTGCCTCCTCGCCTCCGAGGAGGGTGGGTCTATTCACATTTCAAGGATCACTTTTAGTTTTCCATTCTTTTTACAGATCTCCCTGAGGAAGCCCTCACTCATTTGGAGAACAGGAGACGGCAAGCCAGGTTTTCACCTCGGGTGTTTGTGCGGGCCTGCACGTTTGTATGCAGACAGCCAGCTGACGTCTTTCGTCCACAGACATCTTTCGTTCTTATTTTTATAAAGCGTAAAAAATGCTAAGTTCTGGGGTGCCTGAGTGGCAGTCTGTTAAGCCTCCAACTTCGGCTCAGGTCATGATCTCACAGTCCGTGGGTTCAAGCCCGGCATCGGGCTTTATGCTGACAGTTCAGACCCTGGAGCCCGCTTCCGATTCTGTGTCTCCCTCTCTCTCTGCTCCTCCCCCAGTCTGTCTCTCTCTCTCAAAAGAAATAAATGTTAAAAAAAAAAAATGCTAACTTCTTTTCTTTGTTGTTCTCATCTGCACAGATTGAATGAAAGCTCTTAACGTTGACAATTGCACTAGACCAACACTAATTTCTTACCGTTTCACAAACTTAATAGCATTATGGTAAGATTCATAGGTAGGTCTTTCTTTGGACAGTCTTTTGGCAAGGTTAAAAAGACATGATCAAAAGGTAACTATTTTGAACTAAGCCTTTCCAGATGGCAAACTTCACGACCAAAATCTCCAAAGTCCAGAATCACACGTTATGACAGAATTCTAAAACGGGCCTGGAGAGTCTCACCTCTGGTATGTGCACCCCCTCGAATCCCCCATCCTGGAGTGTGGGCAGGACCTGTGAGTATAATGGATGTCACTTTTGCAAGTAGGTCACGCCACATGGCAAAGGTGAAGGGATTTTGCAGGTGTGTTTAAGGTCCCTTGAGTTGATTTTGAGTTCATCAGAAGGGAGAAGATTCTGGGTGGGCCTGCCCTAATCAGGGGCAACCTTTAAAGGACAATCTGGAGGTCAGCGCCTTGAGACAGTGGAAGGATGCTATCCTGCCAGGCTTGAAAGAGGAACCAGGTATGTCGTGAATGCCTATGGACAGAGGCAGCCTCTAGGAGCTGAGACCCACAGTCCTACAGCGAGGAGCTTAATTCTGCCAACAACCTGAGAGCTGTGAGCCACTCCATGAGATACCAGCCTGGCTAACACTCGTGAGTGAGCAAAGAAAGAACCCAACCACAATGAGCCTGGCCTCATAACCCACAGAAACGATGAGGTCATACGTGGCTGTTATTCGCAGCTGCTAAGTTTGTGGTACTTTGTTAGGCAGCCACATATAACTTTTACAACGTGGTCTTGCCACAAATGCTTACCTTGTGATTCCGATGTGTTACGAAAACAAAATTCAGCTGATTAAACTTAAAGATCAAATTGACTTTATTCCACAATTTAAGAATTGGGCGGTATCCTGTCTAGCAAACAGAAAGGAGCTCCAAGGAGCTGTAAAAAAATGGAAGGATTTTATAGACAGAAGGGGGCAAAAAAAAAAAAAACCCAAAAACCAGATAATCTTATCTTTCTTTGGGGGATGGAGGGAGTCTATCAAGTGGATTACCTCACTAGTGCTGACCAGGAAATTCCAGACCTACTGGTTAAGATTACAGTCCTGGGAGGGGCTTACAGTGCTATTAAATTAGGGATTAAGTCTTGGTTTGCTGATGTGAGGTTTAGCACAAGTGACTCTATTATAGGTCTCTTGTTTCTTTTTTATTTATTTATTTTTTATTTATTTATTTATTTTCAACGTTTATTTACTTTTGGGACAGAGAGAGACAGAGCATGAACGGGGGAGGGGCAGAGAGAGAGGGAGACACAGAATCGGAACCAGGCTCCAGGCTCCGAGCCATCAGCCCAGAGCCCGACGCGGGGCTCGAACTCACGGACCGTGAGATCGTGACCTGGCTGAAGTCGGACGCTTAACCGACTGCGCCACCCAGGTGTCCCTCTTTTTTATTTTTTTAAGTTTATTTTTTAATTTATTTTTTATTTTTATTTTTTTACATTTATTTATTTTTGAGAGACAGAGAGAGAGAGACAGAGCACAGTGAGGGAGGGGCAGAGAGAGAAGGAGACAGAGAATCCGAAGCAGGCTCCAGGCTCTGAGCTGTCGGCACAGAGCCCATGGTGGGGCTCGAATTCACAAACCGCGAGACCATGACCTGAACCGAAGTCAGACGCTTAACTGACTGAGCCACCCAGGTGCCCAACTATTTATTTATTTTGAGAGAGAGAGTACAGGGGAGGGGCAGAGAGAGAATCCTAAGCAGGGTCTTCACTGTCAGCATGGAGCACGATGTGGGGCTTGAACCCACGAACCATGAGATCATGACCTGAGTTGAAATCAAGAGTCAGATGATGGGGGCACCTGGACGGCTCAGTCCGCTAAGCACCTGACTCCAGCTTCAGGTCATGATCTCGCATTCTGTGGGTTCGAGCCCCCCATCGGGCTCTGTGCTCACAGCTCAGAGTCTGGAGCCTGCATCGGATTCTATGTCTCCCTCTCTCTCTGCTCCTCTCCCACTCATGCTCTGTCTCTCTCTCTCTCTCAAAAATAAACAAACATTAAAAAAAAAGAGGGAGAGAGTCAGACACTTAATCAACTGAGCCACCCAGGCACCCTTGTTTCTTTTTTTTTTTTTTTAATTTTTTTTTTTTTAACGTTTATTTATTTTTGGGACAGAGAGAGACAGAGCGTGAACGGAGGAGGGGCAGAGAGAGAGGGAGACACAGAATCGGAAACAGGCTCCAGGCTCTGAGCCATCAGCCCAGAGCCTGATGCGGGGCTCGAACTCCCGGACCGCGAGATCGTGACCTGGCTGAAGTCGGACGCTTAACCGACTGCGCCACCCAGGCGCCCCATTGTTTCTTATTTAACATGTATGTCAACGTAGGTTTATCAAGTGTAACTAAGTTACTTGATAGTAGGGGAAGCTGTGCATGTGTTGGGGCAGGGGGTTCATGGGAAATCTCTGTACCTTCCACTCAATTTTCCTGTGAACCTAAAACTGCTTTTTTTTTTAAACTTTTTAAAATTTGAGTAGGGGCGCGTAGGTGGCTCCGTCGGTTGAGTGTATGACTCTTGATTTCAGCTCAGGTCATGATCTCATAGTTCATAGGATCAAGCCCTGTGTTTGGCTCTGTGCTTACAGTGTGGAGCCTGCTTGGAATTCTCTCTCTCTCCCTGTCTCTCTGCTCCTCCCCTACTGGCATGCATATGCACACACGCTCTCTCTCAAAAATAAATAAAAATGAAAAAGAAGTAAAAAAAAATTATGTAATCTCTATACCTGACATGGGGCTTGAACTCACAACCCTGAGATCGAGAGTTGCTTCTTCTTCCGACTGAGCCAGCCAGGTGCCCCCTAAAACTGCTTTAAAAAGTCTGTTTAAAAAAAAAAAAAAAAGTTACCCTGAATCGAATCAAGCCCTTAAGACCAGGATCAGCACACTTCTGTAAAGGGCCAGATGGCAAACATTTTTGGCTTTTGGAACCATACATTCTGCGTCACTAATGAAAGCTGCCACTGGCGATATGTAAATGAATGGGTATGGCCATGTTCCAATAAAACTTTATTTACAAAAATACGTGGCAGGCCTGCAGGCTGATTTACTGACTCCTGCTCTAGAATGTAAGATATTGGAGAGACAAAGCAACCACATGCAACATGTGAACAAATCTTGATTGGGTCCTAGTTGTTTTTATTTTTTTTTTTATTTTTTTTTTCAACTTTTATTTATTTTTGGGACAGAGAGAGACAGAGCGTGAACGGGGGAGGGGCAGAGAGAGAGGGAGACACAGAATCGGAAACAGGCTCCAGGCTCTGAGCCATCAGCCCAGAGCCTGACGCGGGGCTCGAACTCACGGACCGCGAGATCGTGACCCGGCTGAAGTCGGACGCTTAACCGACTGCGCCACCCAGGCGCCCCAGATTGGGTCCTGGTTTGAAAGAAACCGCCATATAAGATGTTTTAAGGTTAATTAGGAAAATTAGGATGCTTACGGAAAGATATTTAAGTAACAATTTTTGGGGCACCTGGGTGGCTCATTGGGTTAAGCATCTGACTCTTGCTTTCGGCTCAGGTCATAATCTCACAGTTTTGTGAGTTTGAGCCCTGCATTGGGCTCTGCTTGGGATTCTCTCTCTCTCTCTCTCTCTCTCTCTGCCCCTGCCCCTAATCTGCTTGCGCTGTCTCTGTCTCTCTCAAAAAAAAAAAAAAAAAGCAAACAAAACACAATTGTCAGTTTTCATAAGTGTGTGGTTATGTACAAGAATGACTTTATTCCTGAAAGATGTCTCCTGGGGAGCCTGGGTGGCGCAGTTGGTTAAGCGTCCGACTTCAGCCAGGTCACGATCTCGCGGTCCGGGAGTTCGAGCCCTGCGTCGGGCTCTGGGCTGATGGCTCAGAGCCTGGAGCCTGGTTCCGATTCTGTGTCTCCCTCTCTCTCTGCCCCTCCCCCGTTCATGCTCTGTCTCTCTCTGTCCCAAAAATAAATAAACATTGAAAAAAAAATTAAAAAAAAAAAAAAAGAAAGATGTCTCCTGATGTATTTAGGGGGTGAGGTATCTTGACATCACCAGAGCCGAAATGAGGGTGAGACAAGTTCACTCAAGTTCAGGGTCAGATCCCATCTTTTTTTTTTTTTTTTAAAGATTAAAAAAAATTTTTTTAAGTAATCTCTACACCCCAATGTGAGGCTCGAACTCACAACCCCAAGATCAAGAGTCCCATGCTCCACCAACTGAGCCAGCCAGGTGCCCCAATCCCATCTTTAATTTAAAATGTTGATATTTTGTTCATCATGCATTTTTTATCCATGTTGATTTTAAAAATACAGTAATAAAATATTCTTCGATGGCTGAGGTTTTTTGGTGCGCCCCGAAACCTTGTGCCTCACTGTCCTCACCCCATTCCTGGCCCTTGCTTTGAAGTGGTTTATCAGAAGACTGACAGCGCTAGGAGAGTTGTTCAATCGTGATGGTGAACCAATGTGTGTTCATTGTCCTCGTATTACAACTTGGCTATAGGCTGGAACATTTTCACGCTAAGCGAATGAATAAAAAGTCCGTAGACTTTTAAAATAAAGTAAAAGTTAAAAATGGGGGTGCCTGGGTGGCTCTGTGGGTTAAGCGGTTGGCTCTTGGTAGCCGCTCGGGTCACGTTCTTGTGGTTGTGAGATTGAGCCCTGGGTCAGGCTCCACGTGTGGAGCCTGCTTGGGATTCTCTCTCCCCAACCCCTACTCTATCCCTACCCAGCTCATGCTCTCTCTCTGTCTCAAAAATAAATTTTAAAAGACCCTGAACGTATAGATACAGAAAACAGATTTGCGGTTACCAGAGGCAGGGGACAGGGATGGTGGGGAAAATGGGCAAAGGTGGTCAAAGCTTATAAACTTCCAGGTGTAAGATAAATAAATTCTGGAGATGTAATGTCCAGCGTGGTGACTATAATTAATATTGTACGGTATGTTTGAAAGTTGCTAAGAGAATAGATCTCAAAAGTCCTCAGCACATGGGGCACCTGGCTGGCTCAGTTGGTAGACATTGCGACTCTTGATATCAGGGTTGTGAGTTCGAGTCCCACGTTGGGTATAGAGAGAACTTAAATAAATAAATCTTTAAAAAATTGTTTAATGTTTATTTATTTTTGAAAAAGAGAGACAGAACGTGAGTGGGGGAGGGGCAGAGAAGCGAGGGAGACAGAATCTGAAGCAGGCGCCAGGCTCTGAGCTGTTAGCACAGAGCTCGACATGGGGCTCAAACTCATGAACCATGAGATCCTGACCTGAGCCAAAGTCGGACGCTCAACCAACTGAGCCACCCAGGCACCCCTAAATCTTTTAAAAATAATAAAATAAAATCTTTTTTAAAAGGTTCTCATCACAAGAAAAAAAAAGTGTAACTATGTGTAGGGCTGGACGTTAACTAAATTTATTTTGCAACACGCAAATATCGAATCATTATGTCATACACCAGAAACTGATAGAGCATTATGTTAATTACATCTCAATTTAAAAAATTTTTTTTAACGTTTATTTATTTTTGAGACAGAGAGAGACAGAGCATGAACGGGGGAGGGTCAGAGAGAGAGGGAGACACAGAATCTGAAACAGGCTCCAGGCTCTGAGCAGTCAGCACAGAGCCTGACACAGGGCTCGAACTCACGGACCGTGAGATCGTGACCTGAGCCGAAGTCGGCCGCTTAACCGACTGAGCCACCCAGGCGCCCCTACATCTCAATTTTAAAAAGTCCTTGGAATTTAATATAAATTAATTCCTGCTGCAAGTACGTTCCAATCATCTTGGGACAGTCCAATTTTTTTTTTCAACTGTCCAGGAGGAATTGTGTATTAAAAAAAATATGTTTAAGTTTATTTATTTATTTTGACAGAGAGAGAAAGGCAGGGAGGGGCAGAGAGACAGGGAGAGAGAGAGAGAATCCCAAGCAGACTCCACGCTGTCAGCACAGAGCCTGACTCGGGCTCGAATCCATGAGCCGTGAGATCATGACCTGAGCCGAAACCAAGAGTCCGACGCTTAACCGACTGAGCCACCCAGGCACCTCAAGGAGTAATTGTTCGAGGCGCGACCCTTCTCTCTCAAAAGTATCCCAGTTTGGATGCAATGTTACATGGTACTGCTTAGCGTAAGACAGCAAAGTGGGGCTTTCAGCCTGGCTCTGCCCTGGCAGGGGCATCTCTCACAAATCACACCTCCTTAAAGCACAGGGCTTGCCAAACATTCATAGCAACCAGACTCTCTCAAATGAAAGTTCACCGCAAAAACTCCCAATAGTACGACAACGCAGAGTAGCATTTTATTGGTAAAATTTCTCTTCTATGTTCAAATCAGTATTTACGTAAAAACAATAGATTCTCACTGAGGCCGTCGAGATGGGCGCACACATTTAAAACCGTACGTTGTAGCTGAAATCTCCACTCTGTCACGACATCCACTTTATTTCTGCGTTGGGTGAAACCCCTGATCCGCAGAGGAGTGGCAACGAGTCGCTGTCTTCTCAAGGCCTCCCCTCAAAATCTTGGTCAAAGGAAGACGGCAGGGGAATCCTAAGTTAGTTATCTCCGCTACCTTAAAAGCTGCTTCCTAACCCAGCTGAACAGGCATCTTTAAATTACGGTTTAAAATATGTTTTAAAAATGGGATTTGATACTCGTATCCGCGCAAATGCCAAAGCCCTTTTGGGAACCCTAGTTTGGGAAACTACTGAATAAGACAGTTAGTAGGGTCACATCTAGCTTAAAAGCCTCTGTTTCTAAGGTTGCTTGTTCTGAAACTGTCTGGAATCCGACAGAGGGGAGAGGCTATGACAGGTTTGTTATTTTCTTTTTTTTTTTTTTTTTTTAATTTTTTTTTTCAACGTTTATTTATTTTTGGGACAGAGAGAGACACAGCATGAATGGGGGAGGGGCAGAGAGAGAGGGAGACACAGAATCGGAAACAGGCTCCAGGCTCTGAGCCATCAGCCCAGAGCCCGACGCGGGGCTCGAACTCACGGACCGCGAGATCGTGACCTGGCTGAAGTCGGACGCTTAACCGACTGCGCCACCCAGGCGCCCCAGGTTTGTTATTTTCATGCCGGCTTGACTCACGAAGCCGGCTCCTGAACTAGAGACACACGGGCTAGATGTGCCTGTAGCTGTAAATTTGAGTCAATCGTTACCTTTTTTTTTTTTTTCTTTAATTTACATCCTAATTAGTTAGCATATAGTGCAACAGTGATTTCAGGAGTAGATTCCTTAGTGCCCCTGACCCATTTAGCCCATCTCCCCCCAACCCCTCCAGTAACCCTCAGTTTGTTCTCCATATTTATGAGTCTGTTATGCTTCATCCCCCTCCCTGTTTTTATATATTTTTGCTTCCCTTATGTTCATCTGTTTTGTCTCTTAAAGTCCTCATATGAGTGAAGTCATATGATTTTTGTCTTTGACTGACTAATTTCACTCAGCATAATACCCTCCAGTTCCAACCACGTAGTTGCAAATGGCAAGATTTCATTCTTTTTGATTGCCGAGTAATACTCCATTGTATAGATATACCACATCTTCTTTATCCATTCATCCATCGATGGACATTTGGGCTCTTTCCATACTTTGGCTATTGTTGATAGCACTGCTATAAACATGGGGGTGCATGTGTCCCTTCGAAACAGCACACCTGTATCCCATGGATAAATGCTTAGTAGTGCAATTGCTGGGTCGTAGAGTAGTTCTAATTTTAGTTTTTTGAGGAACCTCCATACTGTTTTCCAGAGTGGCCGCACCAGCTTGCATTCCCATCAGTCGCTAACTTTTAAGAATGGGGAAAATGTGACATGAAAGTCTGGGTTTCTGGCTTTGTTTACAACAACAGGAAGCTGGCACCAATGAGCGGCTTTCCCCGCGGCCATTCTGGGGTAGAGTCAGGGTGCCCATGCCCGCCCCAGGCAGAGCACATGTCCTCCACACGTCCCCACGGTCTCCATCACTCTCTGCTGCTCACCCGGGTGCCTGGCCATCATCTAGATTATCCACTGGCCCCCGTGGGCATTTGAGTGTGTTACCTGTGGTACAGATGGTCACGCTTCTGAGACTAAAATTGGAGCGAGGTGGCTCAACAGGGCTGGGACGGGAAAGCTCCTGGCTCTCTTCTCTCAGAGCCCCTGCACCCCAGGCTTGAGAGTTTGAGCAAATCACAGTTACCTGCCAAGGCTCGGTTTCCTTGTCTGTGAAATGGATGCAGAAACTCCTACCCTCCCTGAAGTGTGGGCTGTGATAAGGATCAGACAATAGCACCTGATGCTTTATAAATTAACGATAAAGCTCTGTGGTCCACCTCTGTGGTTTGGTGAATCTTACATCCAGCCATCCTCCCTTTGCCCTGTACCACCCCCCAGTTTCCCTCCTGGGTACAGTCCCTCCCGTTCTCAGGCAACATGCTTGGGCCGTATTGACTCCATCCCCAGCCCCGGTGGACACTGGGTCAGGCTGGCCAATCACAGCACTGCATTCACCCAGAGATAGGTGCATGAGCCCACTGGGGCCAATCGAATCGGGGCCAGCACTTCGGTTCAGACTGCTGGCAAATGGAAGGTCTCTTTTCTACTGAACTTGGCCGTCATGTTGCTAACCTGGGGGTGGCGGGTTCCTGGGGGAACCCAGCCAACAAGCAGGAGAGCAGAGTGGAAAGATGGTGAGAAACAGGGTCTGAGTCATATAATCTGGGGCTTTGGGTCCGGATAGACATCAACACGTACATTCTCTTTGCTTCAACCGGACTGAAGGGGGGCTAAGTCACTGGCGTCTCATGCCCCCATGGGGGAGGGGGTTCTACACGAGCAGGCAGACTTGTGAGCGTTTGTTCAACCTGCATGCATTTCCCTGGGCACTTGCTGATCTCGAGTCCTGGGGGACTCCTGCGACAGCCGCCGCTTCGTCTCTCTGCCTGGATTTGACCTTCCACACTGCCTTCTTGAAGTTCTTGAGAGGGTCCTGCTGCGAGGCTCTTGACGAAGGGTCCTGGAAACGCTCCCGGATGAGATAGCCGTGTCTCGTGGGGGCGATGAAGCCATTGGAAGTTGGGATGATTCTGTTCACCACGGCGTGGACAAACTGGACAGCCAGCAGGGTGCCTTTTCGGGTGGGGGTGGGGGGGACAGCAGGGCACACATGAGACCATGGGGGCCACAGAGATCCAATCTCACACATGTGAGAGTTGGCTGCGCGGGTCACATCCTTGCTATGCCTCTTACTAGCTTAGGCACGACGACGTCTAAACTCTCGGGAGTCCCCCCCGCCTCGTGGGCGATGTGGGAATGAGAGCCGAACCTGCCTGCTGAGGAGAATTCTAAGGTTCCAAGATGTTAAGTGTGTCAGGTGTATCGGTCTCAGCCCAGAGCGAGCTCGGTAAAGGTTATTATTGGAGGAGGAGGAGAAAGAGAGGTTGTGCACCTGCCCGGGCTGGGCTTTGAAGACCGCAATCCGCAGACCGCAGCGCCCGAGCCATCCGTAACTTTTTTAACCTGCAGATCTTTGCCACAAGCATTAAGCTACGCTACATGGGATTGCAGTGTATTTGGTTACAATGTATTCCAGTCAACCTGATACCCATTCACCCACCCACGCGCTTTGTGACCTTGGGCAGATCTCTTAACCCCCCTGAACTACAGCTTCGTCACTTGTTACGTGGGGTGGGGGGGGGGGAGCTAATGGCACGGGCGCCCTGCCCAGGGTCAGAAGTGTTCCTTTCTCTATAGGAGATCACGTAGGAGGGCGACAAAGGCAGACGAGCGTCACTGTGTGACCTTGGGCAGTCACCTCACCTCTCAGAGCCTCAATTTTTGCTCTGTAGAATGAGGTGGCTGCCAAGGGAATTCAATGGCCCGGGAACAGGACCCCGTACACAAGAAGTGTTAACTCTCATTAATATGCCTTTAGGGTGATACTGACCACACCGAGAGCTGGGAGGTTTGCAAGGTGGCTGGTCTTAAGCAAGCTGGCCCCTATCGTTTAGGGGGCCTGGGGCAAGAGAATGAATCAGGGCCCACATCCTATAAGGTCCAATGCGTAAATGTTGGAAATCTAGACAATAAACTATTCAGTGAACTATGCTCTGTCCTCCTACATTGATGGATGTGTCTTCGGAACCACCTGGAAGGTCATGTTGTGTTGAGAATTCTCAGGGTCCTCAGTTCCATACTGGAAAGTCATGGCATGCGAGAGTCCCCCGCTCTTTGTGGCTTGGCCCCTCCTCTTCCCTCACTCAGCTTTATCCTAGAGTCCTCGGGGCCTCACACATATGCACGTGAACCACCTACCCAGCTCATGCACCCAGACTCCAGGCTCATCACCCATGGCCACCCCCCAAGTCCCGGGGTGCTCACACTAGGGGCACAGTCCACCCTCAGAAGGATGGACCCGGAGAAGAGGGCTGCCCAGGCCCTAAAGAGGGCACCTCCCAGGTGGGGAGAATGTTCCAGGTATCCAGAGCACGGGTCTAAAAAGAGGAGGTGTAGCTCTGGGGGGGCCTGTCCCCGTGACCCACAGACACCTCTGTAAGCAGAGGGACCCAGCTAGGGGAGACCAGAGCAGAGCCCTGTAGTGCCCAGAGCCCAGAACAAGGCACTCCTCGCCAGATCTAAGCTCGGTCTTGCCCTCAAAGCAAAACGACTCACCATCCAGCACACTCCAGACGATGATGGAGCGGTCCTTCAAGCCCGCATACACGTACTTGTCATCTTTGGAGAAGCAGACACACTGGACTCCTCTACAGTAAGAATTCTGTTGAAAAAGACAAGGTGATCTTGGAGCGCCTGGGTGGCTCAGTCAGTCAAGCATCTGACTTCAGCTCAGGTCACGATCACAGTTTGTGAGTTTAAGCCCCGCATTGGGCTCTATGCTGAGAGGCTAAAGCTTGCCTCAGATTCTGTGTCTCCCTCTGTCTGTGTCCCTCCCCGGCTCACGCTCTGTCTCTGTCAAAAATAAAACATTAAAAAAAAAAAAAAAAAAAGACAAGGTGATCTGGATTTCAAACTGAGAGTCACCTAGGAGACCTACCCCAAGGCATCTGCGTAGGAAGCCAGGCTTGGAAGCCCCTCATGCGGGACGGATCCAATGAAACCCTGGAGAGATCGTAGGACCGATATTCCCAGGACCAAAACACATCTTCATAGGGACGGGATTGAGAGCTTTACAGGCATTTTGCATTGGAGAGCAGGAATTATCCGTTTTAATTTCTTTTTTTTTTAAATGTTTTATTTATTTTTGAGAGAGAGACAGACAGAATACGAGTGGGGGAGGGGCAGAGAGAGAGGGAGACGGAATCCATGAAGCAGGCTCCAGGCTCTGAGCTGCCAGCATAGAGCCCGACGTGGGGCTCGAACCTGTGAACCACGAGATCATGACCTGAGCCCAAGTTGGACACTTAACCGACTGAGCCACCCAGGGCATCCCTGTTAGTTTTAACTTAAGTGACCCCAACTATACAAGCATTAACTATAGTGGTATTTTTTTATGTGTATTTTTGAAAGAGAGAGAGAGAGAGAGCGCGCGCGCGCGCGCGCGCAAGTGGGGGAGGGGCAGAGAGAGATGGGCACAGAGGATATGAAGCAGGCTCTGTGCCGACAGCAGAGAGACTGATGCGGGGCTTGAACCCATGAACCATGAGATCATGACCTGAGCTGGAGTTGGATGCTCAGCTGACTGAGCCACCCAGGCGCCCCAGCTACAATGGTCTTTAATTAAATGCTATATGCTAAATGCAGCATGGCATCCTAGAGCCTAGAACGGAAAAGGGAAATCCGCTGAAAAATGTGTGATCCCAGTCAAGTTGGTAGCTTAGTTAACGGCACCGTCCCCATGGTAACTCATTAGTGGTGACTAATGTGTGACTTATGTGACTCTAGTCACATAAGAGGTTGACATCGGGGAAGCCGGGTGAGGAGTGCGTACAGGAGGACCTTTGTACGATCTTTACAACTCTGTAGACCTAAAACATTCCAAGATGAAGTTTATTTACAAACAAAAACAGGGAATAAATAAATGAATGAATGAATGAATAAATAAATAAATAAATAAATAAATAAATAAATACATGACAGGGTGCGTGGGTGGGCTCAGTCAGTTGAGTGTCTGACTCTTGATTTGGGCTCAGGTCACAATCCCAGGGTCGTGGGACCGAGCCCTGTGATGGCTCCACATGGAGCCTGCTTAAGAGTCTCTCTCTGTCTCTGCCTCTCTCCTCTCCCTCTCTCTCTCAAATTAAAAAAAAAAAAAAATTAGGGGCGCCTGGGTGGCGCAGTCGGTTAAGCGTCCGACTTCAGCCAGGTCACGATCTCGCGGTCCGTGAGTTCGAGCCCCGCGTCGGGCTCTGGGCTGATGGCTCAGAGCCTGGAGCCTGTTTCTGATTCTGTGTCTCCCTCTCTCTCTGCCTCTCCCCCGTTCATGCTCTGTCTCTCTCTGTCCCAAAAATAAATAAACGTTGGAAAAAAAAAAATTTAAAAAAAAAAAAAAAAAAAAAAATTAGAAAAAGAAAAAAAGAAAGAGCTAGTAGGTGTATTTAACTGCTGGGGTGATATTTCCCACTCAACAAGATGAAAGGTTACTTACAGCCCAGCCTTATAGTGGCTTCCTAAAAATAAATGTCAGATGGGATGGGAGCTTTTTTTTTTTTAAATGGTTATTTATTTTTTTGAAAAAGAGACAAAGTGCGTGGAGGGGAGGGTCAGAGAGAGAGGGACAGAATCTGAAGCAGGCTCCAGGCTCTGAGCTGTCAGCACAGAACCCAAAGCAGGGCTCAAACCCACGAGATCATGACATGAGTTGAACTAAGTGAGCCAGGACAAAAGTCTTTTAAGATGAAACTATACGTACTGTCTCTCTTAGTTACAAGATCATCTTCCTATGTTTATGAATAATTTTTATATCTTACAACCAAAGGTCTGGCCTTCGTTCCCCATTTGAAAGACTGGAATAGTAACACCAACCTTATGAGATCGTTGTAGGGATTACATTATAGAAGGATATTCGAATATGCATTTTCATATAGTATATAATATGAATATATGAATATATTTATTGCAGCTCTTAATTCTATTGATACAAAAAACTAGAATAGCTCCTTACGAGGTGGGCAGTACGGACTCTAAGACACTTCATACGTTAGGGAGTCAGTTGCCAGTTTCCCTCTTCAGACCTTCACAGCTGCTGTTCCTTCTGCCAAGGATGCTGTTCCGCCAGGCTCATTTGACTTTCTTAAATAGCAGCCTCTACCCCCTTTACCTTGTCCTATTTTTCCTCAAAGCTCTTCTTACACACTAGCCCTTTCCCACAAACATTTGTCGAGCCTTGAGGACATGTCAGGAGCTCTCCTAGGGATGGGGGCCACCTCCATAAGCAAAACACAAAAGCCCTCACCTCTGTGAGCTCTCACAGAACTCACACTGTCTCCCCTCTTGAGAACGTGGCTCCGAGAGGCGGGACGGCGTGGCCTCTGGCCACACCTAGAAATCAAAACTCTTGGGCACAAGAATGGATATCAGGATTAGGGTAAGGAGGGTGAGGCCGGGGTGTGCCGTGCAGGATCTGATCTTTATTTAAAACGATATCTTGGGGCATCTGGGTGGCTCAGTCGGCTGAGCGTCCGACTTCGGCTCAGGTCATGATCTTGCAGTTTGCGAGTTCAAGCCCTGCATCGGGCTCTCTGCTGTCAGCACAGAGCCCGCTTCGGATCCTCTGTCTACCTCTTTCTCTGCCCCTCCCCTATTCACGCTATCTCTCTCTCTCCCTCAAAAAAAAAAAAAAAATGTTTTAACAGATTTCGTTCTCTTGTGTATCTTTTGCATGTGTTTCAATTTTTGTAAACACTGCCTTAAAATAGCGTCTCTCTTGATTGCTGAGTTTCGGGGCAGCCCCTTAAGCTCTGCTCCCGAGGTGAGTGTCTCTCACGGGCCCCACCCTGCTCCCGACCCTGGGTGATGGCACACGGTATGCACTTAATACAGGACACCTGTCATCAGCTTTCTAACGCCGGGACCTAGCCTGCACGAGGTGTGTGGGCCACGCACCGTGTAGCTCGTCTCGAATCTCCACTTGCAGGCCTGCAGGTCCCAGAGGCACAGCAGGGCTTCCTCGGATCCGCTGACCGCCAGCTGCTCCTTGTGGCTGACCTGCACACAGGTGACCCGGCTCCCGTGGGCCTCCAGAGGGAACACTTTGGAATTCGCACACTCGTAAAGGAAGAGCTCACCGTTGGTCATGCCGTAGATCACACGGTAGTCAGCCAGGACGGCCACGCTGGAGATGGTCTCGGGCAGCTGGGTGTAGAAGGTATATGTTGGCCCATCGACAACCGGGCAGGGATCCCCAGGGCTGATGTCCAGCACCAGGATGATGCTGTCATAGGCGATGGCCAGGCGCTCCTCTCCTTGACTAAGGGCCATGCAGTTGATGGCTTTCCGGGCCTCGGGAGGGGGGATGCACATCACGTCCTGTCTGGAATTCAGGGGGAACACCAGGACGACCCCCGAAACGAGGCCAGTGAAAAGGAGATTGGTCTGCTGGGCCACCTCCAGACATCTGACCTCACTGGAGGCATCCAGGACGTCCTGCTCCTCACCTGCCACGGAGAGAAGGTCGCATCAGGAACAGCTCAGAGGAACAGGCTCGCTCCGCAAATTGTTAAGGATTTTGAAAACCGCTTTCATTATCCGTATTCCCCCCCACCCTGGTTAACACTTTCTGATGACTTCCTGCTCCCCATCGGGACAAACGGACACGCGGACACGCATGAGCTCTCATCCCAGATGTTTCTTTTACAAGCGTCTGTAAAGGGCTGGAGAGTGAATTTTTTTTGCCTTGCAGGCTGTATGCTCTTAACCCTTAACCTCTTAACCCTGAGGATGAAGCCCCCCAACATGCCGCACACAGGCAGTGTGTGTCCGATCTGGCCCGCGGGCCCCAGTTTGCGGGCTTGTATCTCATTTCCCACCGTGCCCCCTAGCTTCGCGTCGGGCTCCGCCCCTCAACTAGTGAGCAAGGGCCTCAAGCACGGTCACCTCGTCTGTCCTGCTCACCGCCAACCGCAGAGCCCGGCCCTGTGGCCAGCACTAACCAAACATCTGCCAAATCCATGAATGCAGGAGGCTGAGAGTGAATCTCTTTTCTCATATTATCGTTAAAGAGGGATTTCTGTACCTCCATCCGCCCCCAAGGAGATCACAGCAGACACAGTTGGTGACGTGTCCAGACTCCCTTTACGGGCCAGGGCACCCAGACCCTAGGCTGCTCACTGCCCTCAGGTGAAGGGAGCCCCTCATCTCAAAATGCTTAGGGGGTTCCCCCACCACCCAGAACGGCCTGTAGCCAGCGACTGCCTGATGTGGGGATATAAAAGACTAGCCCTTGGGGCGCCTAGGTGGCTCAGTCGGTTAAGCTACCGACTTCGGCTCAGGTCACAATCTCGCGGTTCCTGGGTTCGAGCCCTGCATCGGGCTCTGTGCTGAAAGCTTGGAGCCTGGAGCCTGCTTCGGATTCTGAGTCTCTCTCTCTGCCCCTCCCCCACTTGTGCTCTGTTTCTCAAAAATAAATAAACATTAAAAAAAAAAAAACATGACTAGGGGCGCCTGGGTGGCTCAGTCGGTTGAGCGGCTGACATCGGCTCAGGTCACGATCTCGAGGTTTGTGAGTTCGAGCCCTGTGTCGGGCTCTGTGCTGACAGCTCAGAGCCTGGAGCCTGTTTCGGATTCTGTGTCTCCCTCTCTCTGACCCACCCCTGTTCATGCTCTGTCTCTCTGTCTCTCTGTCTCAAAAATAAATAAACATTAAAAAAAAAAAACCATGACTAGGGGTGCCTGGGTGGTTCAGTCGATTGAACGTCCGACTTCGGCTCAGGTCATGATCTCGCGGTTCGTGAGTTCGAGCCCCGTGTCGGGCTCTGTGCTGAAAGCTTGGAGCCTGGAGCCTGCTTCGGATTCTGAGTCTCTCTCTTTGCCCCTCCCCCACTTGTGCTCTGTTTCTCAAAAATAAATAAACATTAAAAAAAATAAATAAATAAAAAGACAAGACCTCTTGCTTCTGAGGTGCAGTTTACAGTCTAGGTCCTCCCCCACCTGCTCGCTCAGCCCTCCCCCTGCCCCTGCCTGCTCTGATCACCCCTGCTTAGGTTTCTCCTGGGAGCTCCCCTCAACATACCCCTTGTGCAAACTTCCCCATCACGTGCCCTGCTTCCAGGAAACCCAAACGAAACCAGGGATTGACAACCAGATGGTCAATTACCCACATGCTGGAAATTTATCACATCAAGTCCTGATTTTTATTAGCCACTGTCAACCTGACTGCAGTTATGGGGGTGCTATGGACTGAATGTGTCCCTTCAACGTTTATTTATTTTTGAGACAGAGAGAGACAGAGCATGAACGGGGTGGGTCAGAGAGAGAGGGAGACACAGAATGTGAAACAGGCTCCAGGCTCTGAGCAGTCAGCCCAGAGCCCTACACAGGGCTCGAACTCACGGACCGCGAGATCGTGACCTGAGCCGAAGTCGGACGTTCAACCGACTGAGCCACCCAGGTGCCCCTGAATGTGTCCCTTCAAATTTGCGTGTCGAAACCCCAGCCCATAATGTGATGGCGTTGGCCAGAAGGCTTTGTGAGGTGATTTGGCCATGAGGGCGGAGCCCCCACGATGGGATAAGTGCCCTTATACAGGGGACAAGAGGGCTTGCACTCCTGTGAGGACCTAATGAGAAAGTGGCCATCTGCAACCAGGAAGCCGGCTGTCACCAGACACGGATCCGCCAGTGCCTTGGCCTTGGCCTTGGCCTTCCCAGCCTCCAGAACCGTGAGAAGTAAACGTCTGTCGTTTAAAACGCCCAGTCTCTGGTGTCTGGTTAAAAGAACCCGAGCAGTCCCGGACAGGAGCTTTGGTTCTTACCCACACAAATGGCCGTGCTTATATCTTACAAACCTTCTGCTAAGTCCCAAATGGTGACTTTGTTCTTGTCCCCAATCTTGGGGAAGTAAACGTAGCTTCCATCGTGTGATACCGCAGCGAGGCCAGTGCGATCCAGGAACGGGGTAGAGGCCCTCGGCTGCTGCACAGACGTGAGATCCCAGACTTTGAAAGACGAGGACTGCTGGGAAGCAGATGCCACCAAGGCCCCACCCCAGACCAACAGGCTCACGGGGGCCCCGACGCCTTCCAGAACATCCAGCAGGGTCCCCTGCTCCGACAGACTCCACACCTGAGGACGGACAGCAGAGGGCCAAAGCTGACTTCTTCCTTACGCTGTCATAGCTAAGAAATATGCATGAACCCATTTGTCCACCTCTGGTGAATTCTCAGGCTGCAGTTCAAGGGCCTTCTCCACCCCCTCAAACCTCCCCACCCCTCACCGAGCCACTATCACAGCAGTTCTCAAAGTGTGGTCCAGGGAACCCCTGGAGGGTACCGCCAGGCATTTTCAGGAGGGCTTGCAAACACAAAACTGTTTTCATCATAATTCAAGATGCCATTTGCCTTTTCTACTCTCTTCCTCTCACAAAGGAGCGGTGGAGGTTTCCAGAAGCTATGGGACATGAGATGTCACACCAGATCAGAGAATGCAGAATCAAGTACGAGAAGCCAACGGTCGCCTATTGAGCCAGACACGAAAGAGATTCGTCAAAATGCGCAACCACGCCACTCTTCTCGTGAGTTTTGTCTGTTTGTTTCAGAAACTACAGGATTTTCGTAAAAGCGTGTTATTACATTGACACGTAATGTTCATGAATCAACGGAGAAGTATTTTTGGATGTCCTCGCTGCTAATTTTTAATATGGTAATTACCATCAGGGACCAAATGCAACGTGGGATCCTAGACTGGATCCCAGAATAAAGAAAAAGAGGACATTTGTGGGAAAGCTGGTGAAACTACAGAAGAATTTGCAGATCGGTTAATAACAGTCTTGTCCCAACATAAATGTTTCAGTTTTGATAAAGGGCCCGGGGGGACATGAGATGGTAACATCGAGGCAAGCAGGGTGTAGACAAGATAAATATGTGTATACATGGGGACTCCCTGTACTTTCTTGGCAACTCTTCTGTACCTCCTAAAACTATTCCCCAAATAACTCATTTGTTAAGAATATGTAAATCCAGTATATAAATCTATAAATCAAACTGATATAACCCACTTATTGAGAATCTTTGGGATCCTTGAGAACCTTTAAGAATGTAAGGAGGTCCTAAGGCCAGAACGTTGGAGAACTGCTACTTTAGTATGTGCTTTTCCCACCAGAGTGAGAACTTTGAGCTCGGTGGGAATTTTCTGCCATCTCCTCCCAACCCTTCTCCACTCTGAAGGCCAAAATCTTCCCCGTTTTTTCAGGTTCCGTGGGAATGCTATCCCCTTCCTGGGTCTCAGGGGATCCCTCCCCCACATCTTCCCAGTGACCTGCTCTGTTTCGCCTGCACTGGTGTCCGTGAATCTCTGTATTTCGAAGCCAAAAGACCTCTCAAGAATTATACTTTTCTAGGGGCGCCTGGGTGGCGCAGTCGGTTAAGCGTCCGACTTCAGCCAGGTCACGATCTCGCGGTCCGTGAGTTCGAGCCCCGCGTCAGGCTCTGGGCTGACGGCTCAGAGCCTGGAGCCTGTTTCTGATTCTGTGTCTCCCTCTCTCTCTGCCCCTCCCCCGTTCATGCTCTGTCTCTCTCTGTTCCAAAAATAAATAAACGTTGAAAAAAAAATTTAAAAAAAAATTATACTTTTCTATTCCAGACGCGGAGTGAGGATGACCTCTGACCTGAATGAGTGTGTCCCGGGACCCGGTGACAATCAGATTGTTCTCAGGACCAAAACTGGCTGTCTCCACGGTGTCCTCGTGTTCAAGGTCGGTGGCCATGAATCGATGAAACCCCTGTGAGTCTGCCAAGAATATCCGGACGGATCTTCCAAACCCTGAAAGGGCAGGGATGGGATTATCCCTTTCACTCCTGGAGGAGCTTGACAGGAGTTCAGTTTAGTCAACAAAGATTTTTTTGAGCACCGACTACTTGGCTGTGGGAGCAACACAGTGGCGAACAAGAGAGACATGGCCCGTGCCATCACACAGCCTAGAGTTGTCAGGTGCAGGGGTGGGAGGCGGGGGGGGGGGGGGGGGGGCGGCAGCTGAAAACAGTGATCAATAACCTTGCAGAAAACAGCAAAGTTATTTATTATCGCAAGACTGTGAGTTTCCAGAGGGCTCGGACCGCCTGTTGGGGCTGCTCCTGGTATCCCAGAACCCAGCACAAAGCTGGACATAAGGTAGATATGTTTTGAAGGCAGAGGGAAGGAAGGGAGGGAGGAAGGGGGTAGGGAGGAGGATAGGAAGGACAGGAAAATAGTTGGAATCTGCGATAAGGGCAGTGAAGTCAAGGGGACTGGCTGCCATGAGAAAAAAATGACACAGAGACACGTGTGGCAGACAAGGCACGAAGGGGGAGACCAGAGAAATGTGGCCACAGGGCAAAAAAGGATTCTTCTCTGGAGGCTTTGGAGGGACCATGACCCTGCCCACATTTTTTTTTTTGAGTAATTTTTTAAAGTTTATTTACTTATTTATAGAGAGAGAGGGGGGGAGAGAGACAGAGCATGAGCAGGGGAGGGGTAGAGACAGGGAGAGAGAGAGAATCCCAAGCAGGCTTCCCACTATCAGCACAGAGCCCAATGCGGGACTCAAACCCACGAACCATGAGATCATGACCTGAGCCGAAACTAAGAGTCAGACGCTTAACCGACTGAGCCAGCCAAACGCCCCTGCCCACATCTTGATTTTGGACTTCTGGCCTCTAGAATTGTGAGGAAAGAGATTTCTATTGTTTTGAGCCACCACATTTATGTGGTAGTTTGTTACAGCAACCACAGGACCTTTGAGCGGACATCTGAGAAGGTGGCAGGCCCTGGAAGGGTGGGAACAGCCTGGGATGACCAGGAGGTAGGAAAGGCCTGCGTGTGTGTCTCAAGGGCAGCACAGAGGCCAGTGTGGGTGGAGCAGAGTGAAGGAGGGAGAGGGGAGGGAGGGAGAGCCTTGTTAGATTTAAAACAAAACAAAACACCCAAGAGGACAATGCCATTGAATTAGAATTTCAGATAAACAGTGAAATTGCTATTATTAGCAGTAGTAGATCCCAAATATTACGTGGGGTATATTTATACTGAAAAGTTGATTTGTTGTTTATCTGAAGTTTCACTGGGCGTTCTATATTTTACCCGGTGTTCCAAATATGGGCTGGGTGAAGTGTTTTGTTAAGAGGGCCCCTGGCAGTGCAGGAAAGAGGCAAGGCCAGATCATGCAGGCCGGGACGTGGTGGGGGCAGGGGGGATGGTGTGGGACTCTTGTGCTATGCACCTGGCCTGCACCAGCCCAGTTTAGACTCCTGGAAACGCCTGAGTCAAGTCAGCTGGGGGCTGGCCGTCCATCTGATTGCCTCTCCAGGCCCTCCATGCAATTGTTTTATTGAACTACACTTGAACCTGAGGCTCACACAGAAGGACGTTATGGGAAACGGATCGAGGGCATCAGGATATCTGCTGTCCAAGAATATTTGCATCCCATTCGTGTGCAGGAAAGGGTTAACTCACCAGGCCTGGGTGTCCCTGTTCTGCACGTGAATGGTTTGGCCCTTGCCAGGCTCCTGAGAGGTGCCCTCTAAGCCCTTAGAATGTCCTCCTTGATAAAAGTGTCCTTGTGGGGCCCCCGGGTGGCTCAGTCAGTTAAGTGTCCAGTTTCGGCTCAGGTCATGATCTCACCGTTTGTGAGTTCGAGCCCCACGTCGGTCTCTCCGCTGTCAGCACGGAGCCCGCTTTGGATCTTCTGTCCCCCTCCGTCTGTGCCCTTCCCCCTCTCTCTCTGCCCTTCCCCCACTCGCACTCTCTCTCCCTATCTCTCAAAAATAAATAAGCATTAAAAAAAAGTATCCTGGTTTTACTTGAGGCCTTGGGCCACACGGGATGGCCAACGCTCACGTGTGTTTGGCAGTGGGAGCTTTGGGACACACGGTACCGGCTTGACCTCAGGGGGGTGTTGGGAGACCGAGGTCAGCCGGGCAGGTGATCAGCTGTGTCTCCATAATCAACCCCCGGTAAAAATCCTGGACGCCAAGGCTAGTTGAGCCCCCCCGCCCCGGTCGGTGCTGTTGTCACACACGATCGCTGACAGAAGTAAGCGCTGTCCACGTGACTCCACGGGGAGGGGACACCTGGAAGCTTGGGCCTGGTGTCTTCTGAACTCAGCCCCACACACCTCTACCCTTTGCTGATCTTAATCCAAGGGACCCCCTGAACCACAATTCCATTTCTGACACTGGAAAGAAATCCATGCCTGATCTTAGCTAAGTTGGGATTGGGCTACCTCTTCTAGAGCAACAGGTGGGTTCCCGAAGCTGTGGATGGGGAAACTGCTCGGGCTTCTCCTCATTGGCCGCTGGAAAGAGCCACACGTGAAACCCGCTGTAACAGGTTGCTAGGTCACTGGGGTCTTCAGTGCCCTTGACCTCAGTCCTGATTCCAGTCTGTGCCTGTACCCTTTGTTCGTCTTTCTTCTCACGTGCCTGTTTCCCATGCTGCCTTTCGCGCATACTTGTGTCACCTAAGATTCTTTTGGAAACTGGACGGAAGATGTGCAGGAGCCATCACCACGAGCCACACGTGGCTCTTCATGTGGCTGGTCCAAGTCGAGATGAGCTGTTGGTGTAGAACACGTGCCAGGTTGCATAACCTTCGCGCGAGAATTTTGTCATTTATTTATTTTTTTTAGTTTGGTTATTTTTGAGAGAGAAAGACAGAGCACGAGCGGGGGAGGGGCAGAGAGAGAGGGAGACACAGAATCTGAAGCAGGCTCCAGGCTCCGAGCTGTCAGCACGGAGCCCGGCATGGGGCTCGAACTCACGAACCTGGAGATGGTGACCTGAGCCGAAGTTGGACGCTTAAACGACTGTGAAAAATACCGTTAAGAATTTTTATGTCAATTTCATGTTAAATTTTTAGAGTGTATTGGGTTAAATAAGATATATTATTCACATGAATGACACCTGTGTCTTTTTGCCTTTTTAAATAGGGTCATGCCAGGGCACCTGGGTGGCTCAGTTGGTTAAGCGTATGACTTCGGCTCAGGTCATGATCTCACGGTTTGTGAGTTCGAGCCCCACGTCGGGCTCTGTGCTGACGGCTCAGAGCCTGGAGCCTGCTTCGGATTCTGTGTCTCCCTCTCTCTCTGCCCCTCCCCTGCTCATGCTCTGTCTCTCTCTGTCTCTCAATAATAAATAAACGTTTACAAAATTTAAATAGGGTCATGAGAACATTCAGTTATGAATGGACAGCACTGGACAGCACTGGTCTACAGTTCCTCTGACCCCTTATAAAAATCAGGGCTGATTTTAGGGCAATGAAATTACCCTATCTGAGGTTATAATGGTGGATATACGCCATTACACATTTGTCCAAATCCATAGAAAGCACAACAGCCAGAATGACCGTAATGTAAACTACAGACTTTGGGGGATGATGATGTGTCAATGCAGGTTCATTGATTGTAGCAAATGCACCCCTCCAGTGGGGGGTGTTGATATTGGAGGAGGCTGCATGAGAGTACGGAGTGGGGGGGGGATATAGGGGTTCTGTGGGAAATCTCTGTACTTTCTGCTCAACCTGGCTGTGAACCCAAATCCGATCTTTATTTTTTTTTAAGTTCATTTTTTTTTTTATTTTGAGAAGGGAAAGAGGGGCAGAGAGAGAGAGAGAGAGAGAGAGAGAGAGAGGGAGAGAGAGAATCATAAGCAGGCTCCGTGCTGTCAGTGCATAGCCCAATGTGGGGCTAGATCCCATGAACCATGAGATCAAGACCTGAGCCGAAATCAAGAATTGGATGCTCAACTAACTGAGCTACCCCATGCACCCTATGATATATATATATTTTTAATATTTATTTATTTAAGCAATCTCTACATCTAACATGGGGTTCGAACTCACCACCGCTGAGATCAAGAGTCACACACTCCTCCGGCTGGGCCAGCCAGGCATCCCCCAAACTGACCTTTAAACAAAATAGTCTTTTGGGGGGCACCTGGGAAGCTCAGTCAGTTGAGCGTATGACTTTGGCTCCGGTCATGATCTCGCAGTTCATGAGTTTAAGCCCCACATCGCCGCTTCAGATCCTCTGTCCCCCCTCTCTCTGTCCCTCCCCCACTTGCGCCCTCTCGAAAATAAATAACCGTTAAAAGAAAAAGAGAGAAAGAAAAAATAGTCTTTTTTTTTTTTTTCTTTAATCGGGCTGCGGATTGTCTGTTGGTCAGGAAGCCTTCCCTGTTTCAGACAGAAGAAGAAAACTCTATCACCCACTCCCATGACCCCTGATTCTTGTCTGGTTATAGCACCAACCACACTTTTTTGTGGCTACCTTATTGTAGGGGTTGCATCGCCTGGCTCCTCCCTGGGAGCACCCCATCCTCTCATGCAGCACTCCTTAATCCCTGTGACTGGCGGGGATAAGCACCCTCATCTCAAATGAACCAGAAGCACAGAAAGGTTAGGTTTACCCCGAACAGGGAAAGCTGCAGCCCGGCGGCCAAAACTGGCCTGGCATCTATTTCTGTGTGACCCGTGAGGTCAGGATAGTTTTTACGATTTTAAATCGTTGAAAAAATAAATAAATATAAGACTACTATTTTGTGACACGTGAAAAGGATACAAAATCCAAATTTGGGCATCCATCAACAAAGTCTTAGTGGCACACAGCCAGCCCCACTTGAAATATCATCTGTGGAGGCTTTCACGTTACAGGTGCGACGGGACCACTGGGTCTGCGGCCTTTCAGAAAAGGTTTTGCCAGCCACGGTCTTGAATGGCCCCCCTCGCTCCAAACCCCTCTCCACTTCCAACCAAATCCAGAGTTGCTCCCCCCCCCCCCCCCCCCCGCTCCCTGCCACCATGGCTCCGAATAAGAGACACTACCTGCAGCGAGAAGGGACTCATCTTCAGAGACTACCAGGAACCTCACAGCTTCCGGAAGCTTCTCCAGCAGGCTGTCTCCTTCGGGGGAAATCTGTGCAAAGTCAAGGATGCCCATCAAGCATTTCCACAGGGTTAAGAGTCCAGGGTCAAGAGTTTGAATGCAAGGCTCTGTCACTCACCAGCTTCCAAGAAAATTCCTTAGCCCTTGGGTACCTCAGTTTCCTCATCTATTAAATGGGCGATGATACAGGACGACCACATAGGACCATCATGGGCTAAGAATCGTGCAGAATGGTTCCCCCCACACACCTGCACATAGTCAGCCCTCCCAACGTGGTAGCTCTTATTATTACCGTTGATACTGTTTTTGTAACTAGCTCAGGCACCCGGAGAACATTCTGGCACTTGTTTCCTGCCCCCAGAGGAGCTCTGGAGATCTCAAATAAGATGGAAACCCCCATTCCCGAGTTGCAGGACTGATTCTGTTCAGATCGAAGAGGATGGTTCTTTCCTCAATCCTGCAGCCCCAATTCAGCTATGGATTATTTTTTTAATTTAAATTTTAGTTAGTTAATATACGGTGCAATATTGGCTTCTCAGCTACTGATTTTTGAGCATCTGACAGCCACCAGGCCGAGAGCCAAAAACTTTACATTCATTACCTTGGGGAGGGACACAGACAGGACGCCTCGGGGGCCAAGAAAAGTGAGTTGTTGGCACTAATCCAAGCCAATGTTTAAAAAAATATATTTTGTTCACCTCCATGTAGTGGGGGTGGGAGAAATGAATTTCCTCATGGCTCTCACTGTTGATTTTTTTAACTGCTGATTGAAAAAAAAAAAGTTTCTTTTAAAACTTAGAGAGTTAAACAATACTGTATAAGATGGGGGGAAGGGGCGCCTGGGTGGCGCAGTCGGTTAAGCGTCCGACTTCAGCCAGGTCACGATCTCGCGGTCCGGGAGTTCGAGCCCCACGTCGGGCTCTGGGCTGATGGCTCAGAGCCTGGAGCCTGTTTCCGATTCTGTGTCTCCCTCTCTCTCTCTGCCCCTCCCCCGTTCATGCTCTGTCTCTCTCTGTCCCAAAAATAAATAAACGTTGAAAAAAAAAAAAAAGATGGGGGGAAAAAAGAAGTATCCAGAGCACATCAGGAACACCTCTCCACCTTTCCTGCCATTGTCCCTTCACCCCAGAAGGGGCTGTTGTCTACTTTGTGAGCACCTGCTTGCACAGGTGAGCATTTACACGACCATCCTTTTTGGCACCATCCGTCATAGATACTGTTCTGCAAGTTTGCTTTTACGTAATGCGTCTGGGGCAGCGGTTCTCAAAGGGTGGGAGGGCGATTTTGTGCCACCCTTGCCGGCCAAGAGCTGGCAATGCCTCGAGACATTTTTGTCAGGACCGAGTGCCAACAATTACGCACATTGGCCGGCCCCCAGGAGACACCAAGAGAGGTTTCCTGAAACGCGCAGAGTTGCAAATCCCTAGAATTAAGAAGCCAAATGTCATTTATTAAAAGATCAAAGGTAGGGGCGCCCGGGTGGCTCAAGTCGGTGAAGCGTCTGACTTCGGCTCAGGTCACGGTCTCGCGGTGCGTGGGTTCGAGCCCCGTGTCGGGCTCTGTGCTTGCAGCTCGGAGCCTGGAGCCTGCTTTGGATTCTGTGTCGCCCTCCTTCTCTGCCCCTCCCCTGCTCAGGCTCTGTCTCTCTCTATCTCAAAAATAAAATAAACATAAATATAAAATAAAATAAATAAAAAATAAAAAATGACCGAAGGTGAAGACATTGGGCACTTTGGGGCCAAGCAATGTGGGCGTCACACTCAGTAAAGCAGCTTACCAAGGAGACGGAGCCCTTGCTGAACCCGGTGACCATCTTCCCCTGCTTCTGGAGCGAGACCCCACAGGTAGGCGTTTCTTCCTTGATGCTGGATAAATGTTGCCTCCCCTGCGGCTTTCCTGTGGCTGAGCTCCACAGGCCGGCCACGCCACCCTGGGACACGGTCAGCAGGGTGGCCCGGGAAGCCAGCACTCCTGCATACACCCAGCAGTCAGAGGGATCTCCCAGGATCTGGAAAACCAGTTCTGCAGTTTCTAGATGCCATGCACTGACCTAATGGAGTCGTGAAAAGGAAGAGAAATCTCAGTGAGAGACCTGGGTGGTGGGTTTTCCAGGGGCAAACGCAAAACCCGTGCTTTTTCGTAGTGCATGCATTTCCTTTTTAGCGTTGGCAGTTCCAAACAAGGCAGGCGGGAGACACATCCTGGATTAGAGCCTAGAACAGCAAAAGGACATTGGTGGAAAACTTGATGCAACCCAAGTGAAGTCTGCATTGGGCTGATAGAAATGACCAATATTAATGTCTTAGCTGTGGCGAATGTACCCTGGTTATGTAAGATGTTGACATTACAGGAGACTGAACAGAAGGGCATATGGGAACTCTTTCTAATCGCTCTATCACTTTTCCACGAACCTAAAATTTCTCCAAAGTGACAGTCTCAAGAATGAGAGCAAATTAGCCACGCCGTATACATTCACATATATGTTCACCTCAAGTAATTACTGATCAGAGCAGATTTCATATTTAACCTCACCAGAAAAAGTACCTTTTTTAATTGACAGTAACCATTTAAAGAGTAAACATTTGCCCATTAATTCTCCTTTTGGGGTTTACTCTAAAAAAAAATTTTTTTTAATGTTTCTTTATTCTCGAGAGAGTGCGAGCAGGGGAGGGGCAGAGAGGGAGACACAAAATTGGAAGCACACAAAATTGGAGACACAAAATTGGACAGCTCCAGGCTCTGAGCTGTCAGCACAGAGCCCAACGCGGGGCTGGAATTCACGAACCGTGAGATCATGACCGGAGCCGAAGTCAGATGCTTAACCGACTGAGCCACCCAGGCACCCCTGGGGTTTACTCTAAAGAAATATGGAGAGATACAAAGATCTATGTAGAAGGAAAGTTGCCTCAATTATTTGAAGGTGCAAGGAAGTGGAAACAACTTATCTGTCCAGCAGTAAGGGATCAGGTACATAACTACCATGGAGTCATGAAAGGCAATCTTAGGAAGTCACTAAGCATGCTGTTTTTTTTTTTTCTCTTTTTTTTTTTTTTTAATTTTTTTTTTTCAACGTTTATTTATTTTTGGGACAGAGAGAGACAGAGCATGAACGGGGGAGGGGCAGAGAGAGAGGGAGACACAGAATCGGAAACAGGCTCCAGGCTCCGAGCCATCAGCCCAGAGCCCGACGCGGGGCTCGAACTCACGGACCGCGAGATCGTGACCTGGCTGAAGTCGGACGCTTAACCGACTGCGCCACCCAGGCGCCCCTAAGCATGCTGTTTTTGAAGAATGCTTAAGGTCATGGACAAATAAAATAGATTTCTGAAACTGCATCGATAGCTTCATATATGTTTTTGTCCCCATTTTGTGTTATACATACATGCACATGTGTATGTGTATGAAACCCACATAAAATAAAACCCTGTAAAATGTTAACAGCATTTCTCTTAGGGATTGTTTATTATCATTTATTTCTTTGCTGTATTTTCCTGACTTCTGCTGATAACCAAATGATTTCTTTAACCAGTTTTGCAATCAATCAACACCTCTCTAATATTGAAGCCCGCACCGTCAGTAAAAATACAAGGCAAGCTGCATGTGACTTTAAATTTTTTATCAATCACTTTAGAAAAAGTAAGAAGAAGGGTGCCTGCGTGGCTCAGTCTTGGGTCATGATCTCACAGTTCATGAGTTCGAGCCCCACATCCGGCTCTCTGCTGACAGCAGGGAGGCTGCTTCAGATCCTCTGTCTTCCTCTCTCTGTCCCTCCCTGACTTGTGCGCCCGGGCGACTGCTTGCTCTCTCTCTCTCTCTCTCTCTCAAAAATAAAATAAACATTAAAAAAAAGTAAGAAAAACAAGGGAGAGCAATTTAAATAATACATTTTACTTAACCCATATCTCCAAATGTTATCATTTCAACATGTAATCAATATAAAATTATCATTGAAATATGTTACATCATTTTTATGATACTAGGGCTTTGAAATCCAGTGTGTTTTAAACTTAGGGCACATCTCAATCCAGAATAAGCACATTTCAAGTGTTCAGTAACCACGTCTGGGTGGTGATGCCTCACACTGGACAGTATAGTTTATAAGCTACCGATATTACTTACGTGAACAACTTCCATTTACTAATAAAATATAATAATTAACAGCTACTAATTATTTGGTGCTTACTATGTACCAAGCACTATGCCACATGTTTTAGTCATTATCTCATCTAGTAGATGAAGCAGAGCGGTAAGGTAATGTATCAAGATCACTCAGCTTGCAAAGAAGTCACCTGGGAATTAGCTAGAGGTTTTTTCCCAAGCCTTTAGTTACTAAGCTTTCACTCACTATTCTTCTGTGTCTCTATTCATAAAACAATTAGATCATAGGGTTATAGGTGATATAAAAGAATAACACAGCAGAATACACATCGTTTTCAGTTGCAGGTGGGACATTTACCAGAAAAAAGATCATAAAATGAATCTCAAATGAAAGGATTCATCATACAAATGAAATTAAATTAGGGAGAAAAAAAAGGTAAGCTATCTGGGAATCTTTCAAATATCTGGAAATGAATAGCATACTTTTTTTTTTTTATAATTGTTTTAACGTTGGGGCGCCTGGGTGGCTCAGTCAGTTGGGTGTCCGACTTTGGCTCAGGTCATGATCTCCTGATTCATGGGTTTGAGACCCGCATCGGGCTCTGTGCTGATGGCCCAGAGTCTGGAGCCTGCTGCGGATTCTGTGTCTCCCTCTCTGCCCTCCCTGATTGTGCTTTCTTTCTCTCTCTCTCTCGAAAATAATTAAACGTTAAAAACAAATTTAAAAACAAATTTTTTTAACATTTACTCATTCTTGAGAGATAGAGAGCATGAGCTGGGGAGGAGCAGAGAGAGAGAGAGAGGGAGACACAGAATCCGAAGCAGGCTCCCGGTTCTGAACTGTCAGCATAGACCCTGATGCAGGGCTCAGATCCACAAACCATGAGATCATGACCTGAGCCTAAGCCAGACGCTTAACTGAAGGAGCCACCCGGGGGCCCCAAATACCACACCTCTAAATAGCCCATGGAATAAAGAACAAATCAAAAGGGAAATCCAAATGTATTTTAAACTGAATGCAAATGGTAATATGATGTATCAAGGTTTGTGGGATTCAAGTAAAGCTGTACTCAGAGGGAAATTCATAGTACTAAAAATAACCAAGTTAAAAAAGATGAAAGGTCTCAATTCTTCAGGGTCAGATAGAACTATTGAAATCATCTAATCCAACTGTGAAGTTTGAAACCCCTGATAGCATCCTATCAAGTGGTTGTGTACCCCTGTTTACACCCACCCCTATCAGGGAGCCCCTCCTTATAGAAACAGCATATACTGTCTTGGAAAGCTCTGGTCTCTTTCCTTTGCAAACAGGGGCAGGTGTTTGTTACCTTTGAGCCAGATGCCAAATACACAACCTTCTTTGTTTCATCCAAGTGAAGACTCCAGGTCTCAGGTTGCATGGGATCCTTTGAGCCTCCATCCCAAATGGTGAATTTCTCCTGGCCAGTCAGTAGATTCCACAAGCGCAGTGTATGGTCCTTTGAGGCAGAGAGGGCAAGTGTCCCTTTGGCAAACACCTTCACATACCTCACCTCTCCTGCAGTAGACCAGGGTCGGGGAGAATACATTAGCTGAAAACATTTTGACCTTCCAACTACCAAAATGCCTGTTGGTTTGGAAATTCCCTGGCTTACCAAAGAAAAGATGATGGCTTCAAACATAGCCAAATTACAAGTGACGGAATGTGGCAAAACTAAATTAAGAGTTGCAACAATTGATATTACAAGCAATCATATGCCAATAAAATGGGCAATCTGGGAGAAATGGACAAATTCCTAGAAACATATCAACTACTAAAACTGAAACAGGCAGAAATAGAAAATTTGAACAGACCCATAACCAGTAAATAAATTGAATTAGTAATCAAAAATCTCCCAAAAACCAGAGTCCAGGGCCAGATGGCTTTCCAGGGGAATTCTACCAAACATTTAAAGAAGAGTTAACACCTAATCTTTTGAAGTTGTTCCAAAAAATAGAAATAGAAAACGTCCAAACTCTTCCTATGAAGCCAGTGCTACCTTGATTCCAAAACCAGACAGAGACCCCACTAAAAAGGAGAACTATAGACCAATTTCCCTGATGAACATGGATGTAAAAATCCTCAACAAGATACTAGCCAACCGGATCCAACAATACATTAAAAGAATTATTCACCACGACCAAGTGGGATTTATACCTGGGATGCAAGGCTGGTTCAATATCCGCAAAACAATTAACGTGACTCATCACATCAATAAAAGAAAGGACAAGAACCATATGATCCTCTCAATAGATGCAGAGAAAGCATTTGAGAAAGCAATACAGCATCCTTTCTTGATAAAACCCTCAAGAAAGTAGGAACAGAAGGATCATGTCTCAAGATCATAAAAGCCGTATATGAAAGACCCACTGCTAATATCATCCTCAATGGGGAAAAACTGAGAGCTTTCCCCCTAAGGTCAGGAACATGACGGGGATGTCCACTCTCACCACTGTTATTCAACCTAGTATTGGAAGTCTTAGCCTCAGCAATCAGACAACACAAAGAAATAAAAGGCATCCAAATCGGCCAGAAGGAGGTCAAACTTTCACTCTTCGCAGATGACATGCTACTCTATATGGAAAACCCAAAAGATTCCACCAAAAAACTACTAGAACTGATCCAGGAATACAGCAAAGTCTCTCATCAACCTTCTGTTGAATATTTCCAATGAGTAAGAGTCTTGAACTGGAGGATGTGAGCATTTCTATGGTGGATAAACGGTATGTGGGACTTTTCTGCACTATTTTAGCAACTTCTTATGAGTCTAGAATTATTTCAAAATAAAATGCTCAGAAAAAAAGGGAAAAAGGAAAAATGTGCATAGAATTTGACTCAGAAATCCCACTTTTAAGAATGTGTCTTACAGAGGGGCGCCTGGGTGGCTCAGTCGGCTGAGCATCTGATTTCGGCTCGGGTCATGATCTCTCGGCTCGTGAGTTTGAGACCCCGTCGGGTTCTGTGCTGACAGCTTGGAGACTGGAGCCCGCTTCAGATTCTGTGTCTCCCTCTCTCTCTGCCCCTCCCCTGCTCGTGCTCTGTCTTTCTCTCTCTCTCTCTCTCTCTCTCTCTCTCTCTCTCTCTCAAAAATAAATAAACATTAAAAAATTAAAAAAAAAAGAATGTGTCCTATAGAAATAATAGCATAAGTGTGTGAAGATGTCAGACGTTAATTGCAGCATTGTCTTATAAAAAGAAAATTGCAAACAACCTGTTTATGAAAAGGGAGTTGTTAAAGAATATGGTGTATCTGTATAAAGAATATTACAAAGCCATTAAAAATAATAAGATAGATGTATATATACACCTAACTATAATAAATTATTACAACAGCCAATACTTACTGAGGGCTTTCTATGTGCCAAGCATAGTGGTTAGTAGTTTCCATGCATTAAACTCCTTTCATCTCATAAAAATTGTGCGAGGTACTATTATTATCCCATTGCATAGATATGGAAACTGAGGCACAGCTGAGTACAGTAACTTATCCCAAACCACATGATTAAGAAGTCGTGGAGCCAGGACTCCAGCCCAGAACTCAAGCTCTCAACCTCTACGTGATATATTCTACAATATATTGTGACAAAAGCAAGTTACAGCCCAGTGTATAAAATAGTACCATCTGCTTTTGACAAAAACTCAAAGTACATGAACTTATACAGAGCTACATCTGCATAAGCCTAGAAAAAAATTAGTTCTGGCATTCAACAAATTCTGACTACCAATCAGTTCCACGGAGACTGAAGGGTGGGAGAGACTAAAGGGAGTTTTATCTCTTTATAATTCAAAGGACAGTAGGACAGTGGGTAATTTTGATTTGTTGTGGTTTGGGTATTTTTCAACCAAAAGTTTTATAAATAGTAACGTGTTGCAAAATATCTCCGTATGTGGAACACTATGTCTCAGTAAAAATGAATTAGAGACATACACACAATGTGGAAAGAGGCAAAATATGTGATGTTAACTGAAAAAACCAAAAGGTTATGCAAGCAAAGGCTTAGATGACTATATATAAAACTGTATATATTTGTGTATATCCGAACACCTGCTGGGGGAAGGGACTAGAACAACAATATGCTGATAAATGATGAACAACAGACTCTCCAGAGGGGTTGGGGGAAGCCCTGACTTGTGGCATTTTGTTAATTTCCTTGGTGTAACTATTCCAGCCCGTGGTTGATTTCAAGCCACTAACATGACTCCTCATTGAATATAAGGTTGTGAAGAGAGTTCAGTAGCAGCCCATTTCCACCTTGCAGGTATGGTAGCCAAGCACACGCGTAGTAAAGTGCAGTATAATACTTTGAAAGTAATAAGTTTTGGGGCGTCTGGGTGGCTCAGTCGGTTAAAGTTAAGCGTCCGATTCATGGTTTCCACTCAGGTCATGATCTCGCCGCTCTTGAATTCAAGCCCCAGGTTGGGCTCTGCACTCTCAGCTCGGGATTCTCTCTTCTTGGGATTCTCTCTCTCCACCTCTCTCTCTGCCCCTCCCCTGCTGGAGCTTGTTCACGCTCGCTCTCTCTCTCTCTCTCAAAATAAATAAACACACAAAAAAGAAAGTGATGAGTTTTGGATATGTATTACCTTGTTTTAATGGAATTGACTTAACTGCAAGCTTCTAAAATTTCATATTTGATAATGCCTGTGATCACTGCCTCACCACATTCCTGAGAACTTCACAATCAGGTCTCTTGCAAACACCAGGGCAAACCACGTCCAGCCTGCTGGCACGTAACGGGAAATTTTCACTCTCCTTATTACATATGCCTGTAACGCTTTCCGTTTTGTCAGTAAACTGATTGCCGAGTTTTCCTAATTACAAATAATAAGACTTTGATGGCTTAAGAAAATTTTTTTTGTGTGTGTTTACTTATTTTGAGAGAGAAAGAGAGTCAGAGTATGAGTGGGGGAGGGGCAGAGAGAGAGAGGGAGACACAGAATCGGAAACAGGCTCCAGGCTCTGAACTGTTGGCACAGAGCCCGACGTGGGGCTCGAACTCACGAACCGTGAGATCGTGACCTGAGCTGAAGTCGGACACTTAACCGACTGGGCTACCCAGGTGCCCCGCTGATGACTTTTTAAAAAATGAATCAAGGTCCATGGGTAAATGGGTTCAGGTCCTGGACAGATGGCCCCACGCACACAAAAATAGACCTATGTGAAACTAGCCATCCTGATGATAATAAAATGAATGGAATCTGACAGATACTCTATCAGTACCCACGTCACTCCCAGCTCTTGGGAAAAAAAAAAAAAGAATATGTTGAGGACGTCTGATGCTGGCAGCTTTGGGGTCGGGGGGGGGCAGTTTATTCTGCTACATATACACTTCTCAAAACCCATAGAAATGCTCACATCCTCCAGTTCAAGACTCCTACTCACCGGAAATATGCAACAGAAGGAAAAAAATGTTGATGAGAGTAAAAAGAGGTTCATCACAGTAGAATCCATAATAGCAGAACATAGAAATAGCCTGAATTACAAAAATTTAAAAAAATAAATGAAATAAAAATAAATTTAAAAAACTTTTTAATGTTTTAATTTTTATGTTGAGAGAGAAAGAGAGACAGTGATCAGGGGAGGGGCAGAGAGAGAGAGAGAGACAGAAGCCTCAGCAGGCTCCAGGCTGAGCTGTCAGCACAGAGCCTGACGCAGGGGTCTTGAACGTACAAGCTGTGAGATCATGACCTAAGCCAAAGTCGGACGCTTAACTGACTGAGCCACCCAGGTGCCCCGAAATAAAATAAATTAAAAAAAAAATCATTTAATGGGAATGCAAGCTGGTGCAGCCACTCTGGAAAGCAGTATGGAGGTTTCTCAAAAAATTAAAAATAGAACTACTTTACGACCCAGCAATTGCACTACTAGGCATTTATCCACGGGATACAGGTGTGCTGTTTCGAAGGGACACATGCACCCCCATGTTTAGAGCAGCACCATCAACAGTAGCCAAAGTATGGAAAGAGCCCAAATGTCCATCGATGGATGAACGGAAAAAGAAGATGTGGTATATATATACAATGGAATATTACTCGACAAGGAAAAAGAATGAAGTCTTGCCATTTGCAACTACGTGGATGGAACTGGAGGGTATTATGCTAAGTGAAATTAGTCAGAGAAAGACAAAAATCATGATTTCACTCATGTGAGGACTTTAAGAGACAAAACGGATGAACATAAGGGAAGGGAAACAAAAATAATATAAAAACAGGGAGGGGGACAAAACAGAAGAGACTCATAAATATGGAGAACAAACTGAGGGTTACAGGAGGGGTTGTGGGAGGGGGGATGGGCTAAATGGGTAAGGGGCATTAAGGAATCTACTCCTGAAATCATTGTTGCACTATATGCTAACTAATTTGGATGTCAATTTATAAAAAAAAGGGGCGCCTGGGTGGCTCAGTCGGTTGAGCATCTGACTTCGGCTCAGGTCATGATCTCGGGGTTCGTGAGTTCAAGCCCCGCGTCAGGCTCTGTGCTGACAGCTCAGAGCCTGGAGCCTGTTTCAGATTCTGTGTCTTCCTCTCTCTCTTCCCCTCCCCCGCTCATGTCTGTCAAAAATAAATGAACATTAAAAAAATAATAAAATAATAATAAAAAATAAAGCAAGTTAAAATAAAAAATTTTTTAAAAATCATTTAATACATTCTGGAACACGATCTGTTGAGAAGAATGAAATATGTTGCTGCATTTAAACATGATAAATGTGACACTGGATGGATCACAACAGCAAGAATCCCAGCAGCCTCAAGTTGGAAACAATGTTAATGCCCTCCGACTGATACAGATACTGTTCCTTCCACATCCAATGTCCAGCACCAGAAAGTTGATAGATCTAGGAAGCACATGGGTGGTTGCCATGGGGCTGGGTGTGGGAGTGGAGATGTACTCCACAGAAGGCGGGCCGTGCAGAGAGGACTCCTTGGGGTGATGGAAAGTTCTAGCATTAGGGTGATGGTTGTACAACTCAGTAAATCTAAAAATCGTTGCATCACACTTAAAACAGGTGAAATGGTATGTCAATTACACCTCAATAAAGTTGTTTTAAAAAAAAAAGATTCAATGGAAATAAAAGATTGGTTATGGCAAAATGTTGAGAAAAAATTATAAAACTGTACATACTTAAATTGCAGTGACATATATTTTTGAGAGAGAGAGAGAGAGAGAGAGAGAGAGAGAGTGAGTGCAAGTGAAGGAGGGGCAGAGGGAGAAAGAGAGAATCTTAAGCAGGCTCCATGCTCAATGCAGAGCCTGACTCGGGGCTCGATCCCACAACCCTGGGATCATGACCTGGGTCAAAATCGAGAGTCGGTTGCTCAACAGACTGAGCCACCCAGAAGCTCCATAATGATAAAATAATTTTAACATCTTTATTGAGATACAATTCACGAGCATGAAATTCCCCCATCCCGTGTATGACGGTACAATTCGTTGGTCTTTGTGTGGTCACAGAGCTGTGACACCATCACCACAGTCTACATTCAGAGTGTTTTCAAAACCTCAAAAAGCTGGCATTCCCTCCCCCTTTCTCTCCTTGTCGTTTAAACCATTTGGAGGCGTGTAATTCATTGGCATCTAACACATTCGCAATGCTGTGCAACCGTCACCCCTATCTGATTCCGGAACATTTCCATCACCCCCAAAAGGAACCCCCGTCCTCATGAGCAATCACTTCCCATTCCTCCCTCCCCAACCAGCAACAACTAATCTGTTTTGTGTCTCTGTAGATCTGCCTGTTCTGGACATTTTGTATAAACAAATCATACTGACTGTGGGCTTTTGTGACTGGCTTCTTTGATTTGCTATAATGTCTCAAGCTCCAGCCTCCTGCCGACCTTGCTGTTCTGTAAACACACCAGCCTCCCTCCCCTGTCCCTGCCCTTTGCACACTTCTTTCTTCACGCCCTTTGTGTCTTGGCCGAAGCATCCCCAGCTGGGAGAAATGCTTTACCTAACTGTCCTAAGTCGGTCACTTGGACTGCTGCTCAGACATCTTGTTGCCCTGATTACCATGCATAACTCTATTTCGCCTTCCCAAATGCCTGAGTCTGACTCGGGCCAGTGTTAAGGTAAGGTGAGCGAGGCACTCATTTTGGGTGCCAAATTTAAGGAGGTGCCAAATTACCGAGCTTCCATTTTGCCCTTGGCTCCCATATGGCTTGGCACAGTGCTCTTGCCAATCCTGTCTTTAAGACAGCTTGATATTTATTCATGGTGGATTTTTTTTTGCATTAATTTTGATTTTTAAAAATATTCCATTGAAATCTTATTTATCTTAAAAAAATTTTGTTTTATCCTTATTTATTTTTGAGAGAGAGACAGAGCGTGAGCAGGGGAGGGGCTGAGAGAGAGGGAGACACAGAATCCGAAGCAGGCTCCAGGCTCTGAGCCATCAGCACAGAGCCTGAGGTGGGGCTCGAACCCACAAACCGCGAGATCGTGACCTGAGCCGAAGTTGGATGTTCAAACCAACTGAGCCACACAGGCGCCCCGAAACCTTATCTATCTTGATGACGAAGTTGACAAAGCCCACTTTCCAGGCCTCACCTGTGTGTCCCATGTGCATATGGATCACCTGATGTTCTTCTGTGTCCCACACAGCCACGGTGCCATCCTGGGTGCCGACAACCAGCAGCTTCTCTTCCACGCTCCACGCCATGGCCGTGATGCCTGCAGCCACACAGAGACAACAGCAAGCAACCACGTCAGCTCCCGTGTCTGAGCCCTCACCCATGGGGCCCTCTAATGGGCCCGCGCTTCACAGATAGGGAAACTGAGGCACAGATTCAGCCCCTTGTCCAGAGCCACACACCTAGAAAGTTCCAGCACTGTCAGACGCCAGATTCAGATCTCGACTGCAATGTTCATGTTCCTCTTAGGGACGACGCTAGGTCCTAAGTGTCTCCCAAGCTCAGCGGTTCTCACGCAGGGGCGATTCCTTTCCCCGCTCAGTGCCTCAGTTTCCCATATATAAAATAGGGGAAAGTTGAAATCAGAGCCAGTCCAAGTCTGAGAGGACTGGATTTTGTTCCCACCTCACTGGGACAGGGAGTACGGACATGGGATTTGTTTTTCTTTCCTTTTCTCTTTTCTTTCCTTTCCTTTTCTTTCTTTCTCTGGTCATTCACTGTGTGACCCCGGAAATGTGAGCTCAAACTTCTCATTTAGCAAATGAAAAAACTGAAGCCCAGAGTGGGTAGAAACTTTCCGAGCTTTGACATAACTAGGGCTCCTACAGAGGCACAGTGGGTCTGGAACACAAAACGTCTCCCTACCCGGGGTGGGGGTGGGGGGGGGTGGCAAAAACAAAAACTTCTCTGTGACTGCCACTTCCTAATCAGTCACTGCACTGTCTGTGATTTGTCCCCCATAGCCATCCGGTCAGACTTCTTTTTGTAACAAAGCCCAAAGCCCACAGGTGTTAGCTGAGTGCACATTCACCGGGACAAAGGTCATATTTCCCAAGCTCCCTTGCAGCAGCAGATGGCCAAGATCTTACCAAGGAGACACTTCTCACAGACCCGATAAATTCTGCTTCTAGACCACTCCCTCAAAGGGAAGGGGTCTGCCATCCACCTCCCCTTCCCACTTCCTACTGGCCGAAAGGCCATCCTATTGGTCGGGGCTGGAACGGCCACTGTTAAGCCGTCAAATGTTAGTTTGACATTGAAAATGGCAGAGCAACAAGACTGAGTCTAGGTCCCTGATGCGAGAAGTAAGGGAGATGATTCATTTTCAGAAATACCAAATAAAAGCTGTGCTGTCTAATCGACAGTAGTTTTACAACCTATTGGAAATATGTCCGAACCCCCTCCCCCACAATGGAGTCCCAAACCCTTAGACACTTCACTTCCAGGTTCCTCGACCCCTCTGAGTTTCGCGGGCTTATTTTTCGCGGGCTTTGCAATGAGCACGCGCCAAAGGACTGAAGTCTCTGTGTCACCTCCGGGAATGTACATGCGTTCCAATCAGACTTTTTGCCTTACGTGGACATAGGCGACTACCAGTAAGGCTGCAACCTCTGCAGTACTCAGCCAATGAGGAACCAGGGGAGGGACTTGCCTCTGTAGTGCTCAGCCAATGAGGGGAGGAACTTGCCTCTGTAGTGCTCAGCCAGTGAGGAACGAGGGGAGGGACTTGCCTCTGTAGTGCTCAGCCAGTGAGGAACGAGGGGAGGGACTTGCCTCTGTAGTGCTCAGCCAATGAGGAACTAGGAGAGGGACTTACACGCTAGGCGATAAATTGCCTGCTGTAACTGCCCCAACTGTGCCTGTCCATCAGACACCTGCTCTTGGTTGCTTAAACCCTAGCTTCCCTGTGCTCTGAGTCCGTGTCCCTCCTTTGATTGGGGCAGTGGGCTTATTTCTAACACCTGACACCTTGGAGACACAGTGTTACCTCTACTTATGCCTGGACTGTTGTGTGGGAGTGGGAGGAAATGAACTGCTTTTTTATTTAAGCCACTGCTATTTTGTCCCTTGTTACAGCCATTTGAACTTGTAACCTAATAAAGATAGTCTTCTCCATCAAATCAGATTCCCTTCTGAACACAGCATTCTAGCAGCTGTCCCTAAATCAGTTCCTCCATGTATGGTACTTCGTCTCTTAGAACTTCTGTTTTAGAAGCACTAATGCCTTGGGAGTGTAGCTCTCCCTACAGGGGCATGTGGCACAGAAATGGCCCGACTTGCAATAACTGACATTTGAGCCACAACTTAATTGTATTTGCTGGCCTTTCAATAATGCAAGAAGTTATGGGTGGGCAGATAAAGGGGTGGATGAATGGAGGTAGACTGGGGCATGAGCAGATAGCTAGATGGCTGGCTGGATAAGTGGGTGAGTGGATGGGTGGATGTTAGATGAGTAGATAGATGAATCAACCGATAGATGGGTGGGCGGGTTGATGAATGGCTGGGTGCACAGATGGGTGGTGGGGTAAGTGAGTGAATGGAAGATGTTCAGAGTGAAATGGAAAGATGAGTGGTGTGGACAGAGGGCTGAAAGATAGCTAATGGACTGACAGGTGGAGGGAAGGAAGAAAGGAAGGAAGGAGGGGAAGGAAGGAAGGAAGGAAGGAAGGAAGGAAGGAAGGAAGGAAGGAAGTGTGGATGGATGGATGGATGGATGGACAGACAGAAAGAAGGAGGGAAGCAAGGGATAACACATGAATAGAGAGAACTAAGTCCTCTAGTTTCTCTGACATTTTGGTGTCCCAGGAGAATCCATGAGTTCCAGCAGCCTCTCAGGGACCAGTCGGACACAATCCCTAGCTTTTGGACTTACCAGCACGAGCCAGTAAATCCCAGAAACTATCTGTAAGATGGGCACTCGATTCTTAGAGGCAGCCAGCACCTCCTTGCTCTGGGCTCATTAGTGGTATTTACACTAGTAATCTACAGTCCCTGGGAGGCAGAGAGAGTGGAGTCAGCATGAGACAGCAAGGGCTTGCCCTGATGGCACCCCGGGGGCCTCCCTATACTGACAGAGGAGAGCCCCAGGGAGCAGCCAGAAACACCTGCCGTCCGCTGCCCTCAGGCATGAGGGGGCCTGGCAGGATTTTTGCAGAGTCGCAGAGACTGACCCTTGTGACAGCCGGTGAGGGTTGCCCGGAGGGGTCCTCCCGGGGGCTGGAGGAATCCCGTGAGGGGTACCAGCACAGGATGTGGGCACATCCGGAACCAGTTCTGGGCCTGTTGGCACAGCTGTCCCACCAGCGCCGGATGTGAGGTCGTGAAGAAATGGAGTCTGGCCAGGAGTTCTGTATATAGGATGCTCCTCTCTGCAACAAAGGGGACTCACGTTAAGGGGAAGGGCCATCTTCTCCTGCCTCTGTCTCTCTCCCCAAACACTCACCCCTACTTCCAGGGCCCCAGGTGGTTCTTAGCCTCCGGGGGGCCTTTGGCCTGGACTGGCCTTCCCCCTTTCTCATGCTAATCACTTCCTAATTTTAGCTAAAGGGCCACTTCTTTAAAAAGCCGTTTCCAGCCCAACCCACTAATCCACCTGCCCCACCCCCCAGCTCATCACAGCTACAATTAACCTTTCTTCGTGGCCCCGCCTCTCCTCACTACCCTAGAGCTTGAGTTTCCTGAAACAGGAATGAGGTCTGTCTTGTTCATGCTCCGTTCTTGGCACCTAGAACATCACAGACACCCGATAAGTTGTAGAGGCCGCTTTTAGGCAGCAAGCTCGAGCAGTGAAATGTAGAGCAAGGCTAAAGGGCCCACAGCCACCACGAAGCTGAATCCAGACAGGCCCATCAAGGCTGCTTCCGTTTGATAAGGACATTTGGGATTGCCTTTGGAGCCCATCTGGATAATCCAGGATAAACTCTCCATCTCAAGTTCCTTAATTTAGTCACATCAGTTTGCCGCATAAGACAAGAGTCACAGGTTCCAAGGATTAGGAAGCGAATATATCTGTGGAGAGGGCAGTGCTTTCTGCCTATCCCAACAGACATACCATCATTATTATCCCAAGTTCATAAAGGGGGAAATTGAGGCTCAGAGAGGTTAAGCAACTTGTACAAGGTCACACAGCCAGTAGGAGGTGGGAATCTGACCCAAAAAGTTTTATTCCAACCTTGAGTGAAGACCAGGGACGCTGAAGGCAAGCAGTTCATTGTCTCTGCTGTTGGCTTGTCCCAACTGTGGGGTTTGGGGCAATGGTGACAAAGCTTTGTGCCTTGGTTTGCTGGCAGGTGGAATGAGGCAAGGTCAGGACCAGGGTCAAGTGCCCCACTCACCATGGGTGCAAGATGTAAGGTGGCACCAAGAAACACAACCATCAAGATAAATACTATTTCCATGCAATATTTTTAAAAAATCAAAATTAATGCCCCCCCCCAAAACCCATGATGAACAAAATGTCAGCTTTTAAAATAAAAATAGAGTCAGAAACGCCATCACACCCAATCATCCTGGAGCCTAAGGCAATAGGAGAAATTGGGAATGCTGGCGGGCTTTGGAGGAGGCTCCAAGTCCTGGAATGTGCTGGAGCTCAAGGTTGGCCGGCTGCGCCCTCTGGTGGTGACATTCATTCCTACACCCGCAGGTGCCGGGCCGGCCACAGGTTGTTAATCAAGGATTCCTGCAAAGAACATGCTGTGATTTGGGCTTTTAAATCTTCCCTCAAACTGGGCAGTTGTTCCCAAGGCTGTTTTTCCTGGCAACTCACTCCCTGTGAGGTTTACAACTGGTGAGCAAAAATGCACAAGAAAGGCATAAGCTGATGGTGGGCACCGGCCTCTTCCACTTGGGTGGCATCTTAGACATGCTTTAGTCCAATCCCACATTTTGCAGATGATGGAAACTGAGGCTCTGTGCAGAAATGGCTCATCCAAGGCCATTCACATCAACAAGGTTGGTGCTGTCATGACAGTAACGGGCCCCTTGGATGGCCCCATGGGGACAGCCGTAGGTGGGAGGGTCGACCAGCATCCCCATTTCGCAGATGGAAAGACTGAGGACAGCAAGGCGGGGTGGGGTGGTGAACGTCAGGGACTTGCAAGGTCACACTACCAGTAAGTGGCAAGGCCCAGATTTGAATTAACACAGTGGGGCTCAAAATCCGTGTTCTTGGCCAGGACCGGTCTATGTGGTAGGGCTGGCAATTTGGCACACGGGTGATGCCAAAGAAAACCAACAGAAATAATAATTACGAGCCAAGGCAGGGGCGCCTGGGTGGCTCAGTGGGTTGAGCATACGGCTTGATTTCGGCTCAGATCATGACCCCAGAGTCATGTATTGAACCCCACGTCGGGCTCCGTGCCGGGCGTAGAGCCTGCTAGGGGTTCTCTCTCTCCTTCTGCCCCTCCCCACCTCGTGCATGCGTGTCTCTCTCTTTCTTTCTCTCTCTCTCCCTAATAAAAATTAAAAAAAAAAAAAAAAGCGCTGAGACAGATGGAAAAAGGGTGTAGTGGTGAAGAATGCAGGGGCTGGAGGGTGTCCAGGCTCAGTGGGGGCTGGACAGGCTTCTCCCAGGAGGGGCATTTGGTTAAGCTCCAAGGGAGCCACAGAAGGGATATAGGGACTTAAGCACCTTTTTAAAACTCCTTATAAAACCCTCACATCAAAACCAGGTGGGGATTGTACGATAACAACCACCCAGGCCACCTCACGCTCATCAGGATGACTATCAGTGTTTTAAAAACCAGAAAACGACGAAGGCTGGTGAGGACAGAGAGAAATCGGAGCCCCCGTGCGCTGCTTGCTGGCGGGAACGTAAAACGGTGCAGCCGCCGTATGGTGGTTTCTCGAAAAAATGAACACCGAATTACGATCTGATCCGACAATTGTACTTCTGGGTGTCTACTCCAGAGAGTTTTTTAAAGCAGGGTCTTGAAAAGATAGTTGTATACCTGTGTTCCCAGCAGCACTCGTCACAACGGGCACTAAGTAGAAACGACCCAAGTGTCCATCAGTGGAGGAATGGAGAAACGAAATGAGGTCCATCGGCCCAATGCAATGCTTTCCTGCCTTTTAAAGATGGAGATTCTGATGCCTGCTACAACGTGGACGAACGCTGAGGCAATCACGCCGAGTGAAAGAAGCCAGACACGGAAGGGCCAAGGCTGTCTGAGGCCACTTGGATGAGGTCCCTACGGTAGTCAGATTCACAGAGAGTAGATGGTGGGTGCCCGGGGCTGGGGGAAGGGAATGAGGAGTTTGTGTTTGATGGGGACACAGGTTCAGTTTTGCGAGATGAACTGGTTCTGGAGATGGGTGGGAAAGTGCCTGATGTCACTGAGCCGTGCGCTTAAAACGCCGACTTTGAACCCCGGTTAGGCAAAATGTCATCCCCTAGGACAAAAATTGCCCCCTTCTTTTTTTTTTTTTTTAATTTTTAATGTTTATTTATTTTTGAGAGAGAGAGAGAGAGAGTGAGCAGGGGAGGGGCAGAGAGAGAGGGAGACCCAGAATCCGAAGCAGGCTCCAGGCTGCGAGCTGTCAGCACAGAGCCCGATGTGGGGCTCGAACCCACGAACCGTGAGATCATGACCTGAGCCGAAGTCGGACGCTTCACCGACTGAGCCACCCAGGCGCCCCACTCCTTTCTCTTGAGTAGACTTGAGTTACAAAAAGTCATGTTCAACTACTATCATTCTGTTTCAAATGTTATCAATAAAAAAAATTGGGGGAACGTGTTTTCTCTCTTATTATATTAATATTGACACAATTTCCTCGATTTTTGCCTGACATTTTTCCTATCTGGCCCTTTTTCTAGAAAACGCTTCACTCCAAAGCTCTTCCAGCTTCCATTCTAAATTCTAGAAACCCCACAGGTGTAGACAGGAAAGGTGTGCCGGCTAATGAAAATCCAGCTGGGGTCTTGGTGAGGAGAATGATCTTCTAGAAGTCAGTGCAGAGTGAAGCCTCCCCCCCCCCCCCGCCAGGCTGACTCACCCATGCCTCGGAGCTCCAGGGCCGGGCGGCACAACTGGAGGGCTTCCCGGACCAGGCCGACCTCCGGACAGTCCAGGTAAGGGGCATACAGGTCAAAGTCGTCCAACAGGCTCTCGATGCCTCCAGAGATGCCGCGGCAGGAAATCCAGTTCATGCTGCCTGTGGGCAGGGAGGGGGGAGGGGGTATTGTAGGGGCACATGTTTCCTTCTAGTTCATACTTGGAGGCTGGTTCTCACCTCTCCATTTCTCTGGGGGTTCACGGCCTCGACACTGCTGAGGTTTGGGGCCGCGTCATTCTCTGCGGTGGGGCCGTGCACTGTGCGGGACCGACCAGCACCCCTGGCCTCCACCCACCGGATGCCATAGCACCTCCCAGGGGGTGATCATCAAAAACACGAACGTTGCCAAAAGTCTCCTGGGTGCAGAATCACCCCTGGTTGAGACTCACGGGGATGAACAGAAGGATAGAGAGACAAATAGAAAGGTGGATGGGTAGAGGGGTGATAAGTAGCTAAATACAAAGATTATCATATCATATCTGTCATATGATATGATAGACGGACAGACAGGGTCTCATTCTAAGGCCACATTTCTCACGTCTGCCCTATCGGCTGGGACTAGATGCCAGTAGCACTCCCTTCCCTGAGCTGTGACAACCAAAACGTCCCCGGACATTGCCACGTGTCCCCTGCTGGTGGTGGGGGGGCACAGAATGACCCCTGGTGAGAACCACTGTCTTAAGCGGAGTCGAGGATTCTGACGTATGCGGGAGCACAGCGGGAGGTTGGGACCCACTGAGTCCCCTCCGAAACGGGTGCGACCCTCACCCAGAACCTCCTGCTTCAGCGTTTCAAGGCGGCCTGAGTGGACCAGGTGATGAGGCATCTCCTTCAGCTTCCGCACATTTGCGACCGTGTCTGAGAACCACAGGGGCTGAGGGGCCACCTGCAGAGGAGGAGGGGACTGACAACCAGGCCGCTATGACCCAAGCTCATTCGTTCGCTCCACAGACGTGGGCCAAGCCACGCACAGGTGACACTGGAGGGGACGGGGACACAATTCCAGACAGAGATGTCCCACACCCACCACAGGCAGGGCCAGGGCAGAGGGAGGAACTCGGGGCTCAGGGAATCCAAGGGGCATCGGAGCTGGGCCTCAGAGGTTAAGTAGGAGTCTGTGTGGTGAACCATATCAGAAAACGATGGTGTTCCAGGGCAAGGGAATGGCATGTGCAAAGGCCCAGAGGCGGGAGATGCCAGGAGTTCAGGGCCTTTCTCATATGCTCCTGAATATTGTGATTCTTTTCCACCCCGCTCTGGAATGTTGGGGCATGGAATGGGGGACATATTCCTCATCTGCTGTTCCCCCCCCGCCCCCCAGTCATGCTCAGAGGCTGAGGGGACATCCCGCCTTCTGTGGGGGAGGGAAAGGAAGAAGGTCAGGATGGCATTCTGGGTGGAAAAGAAGGAAGGAAGGAGCGGGTGGTCCTCGCCAGGCAGCCTTGACCTTGCCTGCACGGCAGGGCGGAGACTGCAGGTAGAGAGCAGGGACCCCAGGCAGACACCTCACCATGCGGTCCAGGTTCAGCGGCTTCCCCACGAGCGGCAGGGTGATGAGCTTCTTGGTGCCCTGGCTCCAGGCCCCTGAGAAGAAGTCAGCCAAGACCCCGTGCCTCTTGGCTCTCTCGACCCCGGACAGGTAGCGTTCTTGGACCACCTCGGCCAGCTGCCTGCAGAGAGGGGACACGGACTCTTGGGCCTGGGCGATTGGTGAGCTCAGAGGGGGGCCACCCGCCTTCCAGGAGGCTGTTCCCAAGTGCGGGTCCCTCCTGAGCCCCTGCCCGATGCTCACTGCCTCTGCTGACCACCCGTCCTATTGGTTACCTAACTATCTATAAATTGGCCCATCTTTCTTCTTTCCCCTTTAATAAAGTTACTTGGAAAAGGAACATTTGGGTCTCTCAATAGGTTAAACATAAAACAAGGTACTGTCTGACCCAGCAACTCCACTCCCAGGTATAGACCAAGAGAATTAAAAAATAGGTGTTCGGGGGCGCCCGCATGGCTCAGTCGGTTAGGTGTCGGGCTCTTGATCTCAGCTCAGGTCTTGATCTCAGGGTCATGAGTTCAAGCCCCGAGCTGGGCCCCACGCTTGGTGTGGAGCCTACTTAAAAACAAAACGAAGCAAAAGCAGGTATTCAAACAAACACTTGTGCACACATGTTCACGGCAGCACTGATCACAGTCCCAAGAAACAACCCAAGTGTCCATCAATGGACACACAGATAAACAAAATGTGGTCCATCCATGCAACGGGTTATTTCTCAGCTGTGAAAAGGAATGAAGCCCCGATTCACACTACAACACGGATGAGCCTGCGAACCTTTATGCTGAGGAAAGAAGCCAGACACAAAAGGCTGGGCCTCAGAGGTTAAGTAGGAGTCTGTGTGGTGAACCGAATCAGAAAACGACAGTATTCCAGGGCAAGGGAATGGCATGTGCAAAGGCCCGGTGGCGGGAGAGGCTAGGAGTTCAGGGCCATTCTCATATGCTCCTGAATATTGTGTTCTTTTCTCCCCCCACTCTGGAATGTTGGGGGTGGGGGGCATATTCCTCATCTGCTGTCCCCCCCACCCCCAGTCATGCTCAGAGGCTGAGGGGACATCCCGCCTTCTGTATACATGTTGTCTGATCCCACGTATATGAAATGTCCAGATCAGGCAAATCCATGGAGACAGAAGGCAGATTAGCAGGTTCTAGGAGCTGGGGGAGTAGGGAGTGACTGCTGATGGGAACGAGGTGTCCTTTGGGGGGCGGATGGAATTGTTCTGGAACTGTTTAGAGAGGCTGGTTACCCAACATTGTGGATGCACTAAATGTTACTGAATTTGTACCCTTGAAAATGGTGAATTTTGTGTTATGTGACCCGATCCTCAGTTTCAAAAACAACTTAGTTGTGTCCGAGTCGGTGATGTGGAAACCCTTGAATGCTGCGCTGGTTCGCTGGGACCGGGGTTAGAAGAAGGATCTGGAACAAGGAGGCACCCGAGGCGCGAGTCCTCGCTCTCGGGCACCCAGAGAGCGCTACTGCCACGCTGGACCCACCTGTGGGCAATGGCCAGGAGCGTGAAGCCGTCCACGGGCCGCCGGGCCAAGCAGTGGCCCAGATCCCGGCGAAGCCTCACCCAGAGCAGCGGTGGAAAACGCAGCAGCTCCTTGCTGGGCGGGGTCCAGTCCCGGTAGACCACCTGAAGGACCTCGTCATCCAAGGACAGGACGTCCTTCAGCTCTGCCTCTGAGAGCCCATGCCTGCGGGGAGGAGGGACGGGCACTGGAACACGCTGTCTCCTGTGGCTGGGGGACACAGCAGCCCAGAGAGGGAGAGAGATGTGGCCAGCTGTCTGCACAACATCCTGCCCGTCCCCAAAAGGTTCGCTCTGAGGGACGGCATTTGGATGGTGCCTAGCAGGTACCGGTGCCCGGGTACAGCCATGCCCATCGCAGAAGACCTTCCTGACCTTTCCTTCTGCACACACACCTAACAGAGCCACGGACCAGGCTCTCCCCAGCCTCAGATGAGTCAGGCAGCATAGGGAGGGAGACAGCAGGTGATTTAGAAAGGCAACGCAGGCACCACATGTGCCCACGCCAGCCTTGCCTGTGTTTCCTGGCCCGAGAAAGGACAGAGCGAGAGGAAGGAAGCGGCCCTAAAGGGGGTGGGTGATGAAGTTTTTGTGCTGGACCTGAAGGACTTCCCGACGCCCGAGAGCATCAGGCCGGAAGAGCTGGAGACTGGCCTGCACGCTTCTTCTGGGAGGGCAACAGGGTTCCCCTTAGAGCAGGGGAAAGAGGCAGGCTGGCTTCTGGGTGCACCTTGTGGGGTACACACACCTCGTGTGTGAGTGCGGGTTTCGTTCTCTGATGTGGATCGGAAGTCTTCCTGGCTCTCTCTTTTTTTTTTTTAATTTTTGTAATGTTTATTTTTATTTTTGAGAGAGACAGACAGAGCACGAGTGGGGGAGGGACAGAGAGAGAGAGGGAGACACAGAATCCCAAGCAGGCTCCAGGCTCTGAGCCGTCAGCACAGAGCCCGACGCGGGGCTCGAACTCATGAACTGTGAGACCATCACCTGAGCCGAAGTCGCATGCTCAACCGATTGAGCCCCCCAGGTGCCCCGAAGCCTTCCTTTCGATCAGAACCCCTGCCACATTCTTCATATGTATAGACACCTGCTCACGTAGCGTTCTCTAGTATACGACAAGGTGAGGCGTCCCCTGGGCTCTCTTCTGCGAGCACAATCATCTTTGAGGATCACAGCTGGAATGTCCCTGGGGCTCGACTCCACACTCCCCCTGCAGGTGAAGCCATGCCACCCCCCCCCCCCAACCTACTTTCTTGTCTTGACAGTTTTCTCCAAACCAGAATTCCTGGGAGCCACACCCGGGGTGGGGGGGGAGGGGCCGTCCGCTTGATAGCACCCCTCCTGTGGCTCCTCCTGAAAACCCCCTCCTTCAGGGTAGAAGCTTCTTTCCCATTCTTTGACACACCCTCAGTACAAATCAAGCTTGGGTCCCCTCCTTTCAGCCTCGAGTTGGATGGCTCGTCTTCTCATTCCCAGAGCCAGGTGGGAAATAACAGGAAAAGAGCACAGAGAGGTTGGGTAACACCGATTGCCAGGAAGAGAATAGCGCAACCCATGTCACATGAAATAGAGCAGTAAGTGGGGTCTGGGAGCAGGCGGGTCGCTCTGAGAAGGCACCACTGGAGCTGGGGTCGGGTGGCAGGGAAGGGGCCGGCGTGAGATCTGGGGCAGGGGGGGGGGTGGAAGGCAGCCAGATCCAGCAGGCCTTGGCAAGGAGTTTGGATACTTTCCTCAAAGCTAGGGGAAGTCCTTGGAAGAGTTAATCGGGGCAGAAACGGAATCAGATTTATGGTTTTCAAATCTCACTCCAGACAGGTGTTCAAACCACAACTTGCACACGCTTGTTCAGATCAGCCTGGTTCACGACAGCCAGAAGGCGGAAACGGTCCAGATATCCTTGAACGGACGAGCGGATGAACAAAATGTGGTTGCTGTGGACGGGGGATGTGTCTCTAGGGCAAATCCATACGTTGAGGTCCTAATCCCCCAAGGTGATGGTATTAGGGAGCAGGGCATGTGGGAGTTGGGTCATGAACGTGGAACCCCATGAACGGGGTTAATGCTCCCAAGAGCTCCCTTATCCCTTGCCATGTGAGGACACAGCCAGAAGATGAACCAGGGAGAGAGCTCTCAGCAGACACCATATCTGCCGGCACCTTAACCTTGGACTCTCCAGCCTCCAGAACTGTAAGAAATAAATTTAGAAGCTCCTCCCAAACTCTAGGGGCGCCTGGGTGGCTCAGTCAGTTGAGCGTTCGACCCTTGATTTCTTTTTTTTTTTTTTTAATTTTTTTTTTTCAACGTTTATTCATTTTTGGGACAGAGAGAGACAGAGCATGAACGGGGGAGGGGCAGAGAGAGAGGGAGACACAGAATCGGAAACAGGCTCCAGGCTCTGAGCCATCAGCCCAGAGCCTGACGCAGGGCTCGAACTCCTGGACCGCGAGATCGTGACCTGGCTGAAGTTGGACGCTCAACCGACTGCGCCACCCAGGCGCCCCGATTTCTTTGGTTTTTAGAGGATCTTGAGGTTTGTGGGCTTGAGCCCCGCATCGGGCTCTGTGCAGATAGCGTGGAGCCTACTTGGGATTCTCTCTCCACCCCCCCCTCAAAAATAAATAAATAAACATTAAAAAAGCAGCCTCCCATTCTATGGTATTTTTTGTTACAGCAACCCTGAGACAGGGTTGTATCCACACAATAGAATATTCTTCGGCCACGTGAAGAAACAGAGCCCTGCACGTGCTACAGCACAGATGAACTTTGGAAACAGAACCCTAAGGGAAAGAAATCGATCACAAAAAACCACCTATCTTATGACTGCATTTCCTTGAAACGTCTAGAACAGGACCCAGAAAGCCACGGGTAGAGTAATGGATGCCAGGCGCTATACAGAGGAGGCGTGGAGAAGGCACCGTGTTTCTCGGCCTCACACTGCTGACATTTGGGGTCGGATCACTCTCTGTCGTGAGTACTGCTCTGTGTGCCGTGGGACATTTAGCAGCATCCCTGGTCTCCACCCATTAGAAGCCAGTAGCATGACAGAGACAGAGGAAGATGGGTAGATGGAGGAGATTGGTTTTTAAGTTTATTTTGAGAGAGAGAGAGAGAGAGAGAGAGAGAGAGAGAGAGAGAGAACAAGTGGGGGAGGGGCAGAGAGAGGGAGAGCGAGAATCCCAAGCAGGCTCCGCAGAGCTTGACGAGGGGCTCCAACTCACAAACCTCGAGATCATGACCTGAGCCCAAACCAACAAAATCAAGAGTCGGATGCTTAGCTCACTGAGCCACTCAGGTGCTCTGAGAGGAGTTTATATGTGTGTGTGTGTGTGTGTGTGTGTGTGTGTGTGTGTGTGTGTGTTTATATATATGTACATACATATATATAGAAAAAGAGAACGAGAGATGATAGATAGATAGATAGATAGATAGATAGATAGATAGATAGATAGGAAGATAGGTGGCTGGAGGGGAGCCTGGGTGGCTCGGTCAGTTGAGCATCTGACTATTGATTTCAGCTTAGGTCGTGATCTTATGGCCGTGGGATCGAGTCCCACATTGGGCTCTGGGTTGACAGCGTGGAGCCTGCATGGGATTCTCTCTCTCACTCTCCCTCTACCCCTCTCCTGCTCTCTCTCTCTTTCTCCCTCTCAAAAAAAAAAAACATTAAAAAAAAGAGAGACAGATGGAAACAGACAGCAGACAGGGTCTCTCTCATGCTAAGGGAGGGTTTCTCGCCCCGTCACTGCCAACACCGGGGGCTCCATCATCGTCTGCGGTGGGGACCGTCCTGTGCACCGCAAGGTGCTGAGTGGCATCCCTGGTCTCCACTCACTCGATGCCAGCAGCTCCCCCCACCAAGTTATGACAACCAGAAATGTCCCTGCACATGGCCCAGTGTCCCCTGGGGGCAGAATCTCCCCAGAATCTCCACTGGTCTAGAAGGACTCAGCTCTGCTCCAAGGGCCAGGCTCTCAACCATCACAGCACACTGGCCTGTTTTCATGCAGTGAGAGGTCCCGAAATCACAGCCCCGGCAGGCACCCTCCCTCCATAAACCTCCTGCCCCTGGGACGGCAGGTCCTACACCCCACGGGGCTTTGCTAATTAGGCCAGACGTGGGGCCAATCCAAGCAGGCCAATTATTTCTGTCTCCCCAGATTTTGGAATCAGGACTCCAGAAGGAGCCAGTATGATGCTGCCAGTTCTCTAAGATGGGAGCTAATGATGCCAATGGAAGCTTGAGGCAAGTGAAAGTCCTGGGGTGGGGGCGGGGTGGGGGGGAGAAGGACAAAGGAAGAGTCCAGAACAGAAGCCAATGGGCAGAGAAGACCCAGAGGTCCATTCTGTCTCTCATGGCTTTCTGGTTCCCATGACAACCCACCTCCTCCGTGTAGACTGCTGTGTCAGGTTGGCCTGGTGGCCCACCACTTATTTCTGGAACATTCCCCAGTCTGTCTTTGTATTCTTATAGAAGCAGGCCCAGCCTCCACTCTGCTGGGGTGTGTGTGTGGGGGGGGAGGGTGGCAAGCACCAGTCACAAAATCTGGGGTGTGACATGAAAGCTGGGATTTGCCCCACTGGAGTTGGAAATCGGGTGGCCCTGGATTCCCTGAGCTCTTCCCGTGGCCTTATAAAGCCCTATTTCTTACACACTAGCAAGAGTGGGATTCTGTGCCTGGAAAAGAAACAAACAGACCCTCACTGGCCTGATCACTGCCATCTTGACTGATTTGGGGCAAAGGGCAAACAAAGGTCTAGAAGAAAAAATCGCCCAGGAAACTGAAGAGGGGAGACCTCTCTGTCCGGCACCTCTGACGGTGGGCTTGAGTGTTTCCGACGGCCGTTTGCATCAAGGCAAAGCTTTCTGCTTGTGTGTCTGCCAGCTGGCCTCTGTTCTACTCTCCTGGGGGCTGGAGTCTGGCTGCTGGGTGCGTGTGACAGACATACTCCTCTGTCCTGCTCTTGACCATCATGACATCACAGCGTGCAGCCCTGAGACTTTCTGCCTTTAAGCATTCTGTCCTTCAAACTCTACAAACACACTGAATTGGATTTTCCTATTTGCTTCCTTGTGGATTCCCATGCCACAAGCTTGGGATTAAGGGTAGATGCGTGCTGGTAGTCAATCCCTCAGAGCATTTGGCTGTAAAAAGGTCTTTCGGAGATCTCCCCATGTATTGCTTATTCAATACAGAGAGGAGCTTGCAAATTTACAATGGGAAAGATAATCCATGCCCAAGAAGGGCTGAGTATCTCTCAGGTTGAACCTGTATGTAATCACAAGGAAACATCAGACCAAGCCAGGTGGAGGAACACGCTACAAACTGCCCCAGCTCAGGTGTGGTCCCTGGACCAGCAGCTTCAGCGTCGCCAGGGAGAAACACAGGATTCCAGGCCCCACCCCAGACCTGCTGAATCAAATTCTTTCTGCGAAAACAAGGACTGAGGTGCCTATCCCCCGTTGAGGGTGGAGGAGCGCTGATCTACAAAATAACTGACCTGGACTCTTCAAAAGGACAAAGACTGATGGTGGAATGTTCCAAATTAAAGGAGACCAAAGAATCTTGACGACTAAGTGCAACACAGGATCCTGGTTGGGATCCTGGATTGGGGACAAAGTGGGGGGGGGGGGAGCTATAGAGGACATTTTTTAGACAGTTGGCAAATTTTCATTATAAACTGTGTATTAAATAATATAATTGCATCTATGATACACTTCCTGAATCTTGTACTTGTCCTGTGGTGACGTGGGGTTCTGGCTGTCCTTGTTCTTAAGAAATACGTGAAATATTTAAGGGTAAAGGGATATTATGCCTGTAATGAATTCTCAAATGGCTCAGGGAAAAAACTCTGTGTGTGTGTGGGTGTATATGTGTGTAGATAGATAGATACAGAGATAGATAGATATGGAGATAGATACTGAGTTAGATACTGAGATAGATAGATAGATAGATAGATAGACACATGGATGGATAGATAGATAGACGCATGGACGGATAGATAGATAGATAGATAGATAGATAGACAGACACATGGATGGATAGATAGATAGACGCATGGACGGATAGATAGATAGATAGATAGATAGATAGATAGACACACAGATAGATAGATAGATAGATAGATAGATAGATAGATAGATGCATGGATAGATAGGTAGGTAGATAGATAGATAGATAGATAGATAGATAGATAGATAGACAGACACACGGACAGATAGACACATGGACGGATAGATAGACATATGGACGGATAGATGATAGATAGATAGATAGATAGACACATGGACGGATAGATAGATGATAGATAGATAGATAGATAGATAGACACATGGACGGATAGATAGACACATGGATGGATGGATAGATAGATAGACACATGGATAGATAGATAGATAGATAGATAGATAGATAGATAGATAGACACACGGACAGATAGACACATGGATGGATAGATAGATAGATAGATAGATAGACAGACACACGGACAGATAGACACATGGACGGATAGATAGATGATAGATAGATAGATAGATAGACACATGGACGGATAGATAGACACATGGACGGATGGATAGATAGATAGACACATGGATAGATAGATAGATAGATAGATAGATAGATAGATAGATAGACAGACACACGGACAGATAGATAGACACATGGACGGATAGATAGATGATAGATAGATAGATAGACACATGGACGGATAGATAGACACATGGACAGATAGATAGATGATAGATAGATAATAGTAAGCTAGAGGAAGAGAGGAAGGGAGACAGGGAGACAGAAAGCTGATGTGGCAAATCTGTGATTCTGGGGGAAGGGCATACAGCAGTAGTTCTCAACTAGGGCCTATTCTGCCTGCAGGGGACTCTTGGCAATACTCTGAGACATTTTTGGTTGTCACAGCTGGGGGGCACTACTAGTATCCAAGGTCAAGGCCAGGAATGCTGCGCAGCTTCCTATGGTGTATAGGACGGCCCCCACATACCGATGATGCAGCCCCAAATATCAGCAGTGCCAAGACCGAGAAACCCTGATGTGTGGGCATTTTTTGCACTGTTTTGTACTACGGGAATTCCTCTACTAGTCTATAATTTCAACGTATTTCAAAGTAAAAACTGTACAAAAGAAATACCATAGGCAGATCCATGGAGACAGGAAGCAGGTAGGTGGCTGCCAGGGGCTGGGGCTGGGGAGTGACTGCTAATGGGGGTGGGGTTTCCCTTTGGGGTGGTGGGAATGTTCTGGAGATGGATAGTGGTTGCACCACACTGTGAATGTCCTAAATGCCACTGAACTCTTGTACGCGTTACAAGAGTGAACTTCAGGGGCCCCTCAGTGGCTCCGTCGGTTGAGTGTCCGACTCTTGGTTTCGGCTCAAGTCATGATCTCACAGTTGGTGAGTTCGAGCCCCACATTGGGGTCTATGCTGGAAGCACAGAGCCTGCTTGGGATTCTCTCTTTCCCTCTTTCTCTCTGCCCCTCCCTCCCTCCCTCACTCATGTGTATGCGTATGCTCTCTCTCTCTCTCTCTCTCTCTCTCAAAATAAATAAACTTAAAAAAAACCAAAAACCTGTGAACATTTTAATACATGAATTGTGCTGGGTTGAATAGTGTCCCCAAGTTCACGCCCACCTAGAGCCCGTGAACGGGACCTTATTTGAAAACAGTCTGTAGAGAAGGAATGAACATACAGTGCGGTCATACGAGATCACAGTGGGCCCTGAGCCCGTGAGTGGTGTCCTTACAGGAAGAGGAAAAGTCACACAGAAAGACACCCAGGGAGGAGGCCCCGAGAAGGCGGAGGCAGAGGTTGGCACGATGCGTCTACAGGCCACGGGTTGCTGGCAACACCAGGGACTAAGAGAAGAGCCCAGAACGGATTCTCCCCTGGCGCCCTCAGAGGGAGCGCGGCCCTGCTGACGCCTGGACTTCACACTCTGGCCTCCGGAACTGTGAGGGAGCAAATCTCTGCTCTAAGCCATCAGAAGCCATGCATTCTGTGTCAATAACTAAACAAAGGCATAAACAACAGAGACTTACCGGGAAGACGCGATGTAGCCCAGCACGTGGGCCACCAGGACCTGCCCGTGTGTCTGCTCCAGGCGGGCACACAGTTGGTGCATGGCTTCCTTGGCAGTGGAGGCCAGGGGGGCAGGTATGGTGAAGGAGGCCCATTTCCGGGCCTCCTCGAAGGCCAGCCTCAGCCGCCCTGGGTGCCCGCACTCTGGGAGGCTGGCCCAGAGCAGTTCCCTCTGCCCTGGGCTCAGCGTCCTCCTCGAGGCGGCCAGCAGGAGCTGGATCATCTCTTGCCCTTGGTTTCCGGAGAGGGGTTTCACCTCCCAGTAGGCCTCCGGGTCCGTCAGCGTCTGTCGCACGGTGTCTAGGATCCCCTGGCGCCCTGAGCAGGCTGAGAGGATAAGGTGGATCCTCGGGGGGCATTTGGGAGGCAGCCAGGGGACCCTCCGGGCGCGGCAGATGGAATCCACATCGTCCATGGAATCCAACAGGATCACAAGGGACTCGAAGTTGCGGCAGGAGACGGTGTGGAGGAGGGTGTGGAAAAAGTGCACCACCCTGGCGTGGGCCTCCAGGACCTGGGCAGGGGGCAGGGGCAACCCGTAGGCCAGGCACACCTGGGCGCAGATGCTCTGGAGCAGGCCTCGGGCGTCGGAGCTCATCTGCGACGCTCCCAGAAGCCGCAGGACGGTCACCGTCTTGCGGCCAAGCAGGCCTGGCATTTGTTCCGCCAGTTTGCACATCAGAGCTGTCTTTCCGATGCCTGGGGGCCCAAAGAGCACCAGGGGAGAGTGGGGGTGGCTGTCGCTCTGCTGGAGCCGCTGCCCCAGCTGGGCCAGGAGCTCCTGGCGCCCACAGAAAGTCCGATTGGCCTCGGCACTCAGCCCCAGGTGGTGGCGGATCTCCTGATAGAGCCACGCCAACTCCTGCCTGCCCGCCTCCAGCTCCCGGAGGTGCTCCAGGACCTGGTGGCTAGCCCTGGCCACAAACTGCTCCCCCAGCTCCTTCAGGTACCGAGCATGAGCCTTGTTTTTAGGGTTCACCAGGTCTCGGCTCCACGGCAGGTGGTGAGCCCTGAGAACTCCCGGTTGCACGTCGGCAATGCGTCCTTTGAGGCCACGGAGAAGGTTCTGGGCGTCTGTGTCCAGGCAGCCATCTGGGAGCCGGTCCACCATCTTGAGGGCGCAGTCTTCCAGGATGTGTTTGTTGAGGTCTTGGATCTCTCTCAAGAAGATGGTTGCCCCCCGGTCTCCATCCGTCAAGCTCAACAGGCCCCGGTCTATCTCCCACTCAATGACTGAAAAAGTGGGGGAGATGGGAAGAGAGCATGGTCATCATTGTGTGATCAGCTGGCCTGAGTGGAGACACTTGAGAGACATATTCAGGGGGTACGGATATTGATTCTCACACTTAACGTGTGCCGGAGTCACCTGGCGTAACCATAGATAATATGGTTACGAATGCCCTCAAATGTGTTCCAATAAAACTTTATTTACAAAAACAAGCAGTGGGCCAAATTTGGCCAGAGGACTCCAGTTCGCCAAAGTCTCCCGGGGGCTCAAAAAACCCATACGGCTGGGGTCTGCCTCCAGAAGTTCTGATTCAGCAGGTTCAGGTGGGGCCCACGAGCTCACATTTCCAAAAAGCTCCCAGGTGATGCCAAGACTGCTGGTCCGGGGCTCGCACCGAGAATAGTGCTGATTTAGTCATTATTTTTGTTGTTGTTGTTTATTTATTTTTGAGAGAGAGAGAGAGGGCATGAGCAGGGGAGGGGCAGAGAGAGGGAGACACACAGAATCGGAAGCAGACTCCAGGCTCCAAGCTGTCAGCACAGAGCCCGATGTGGGGCTCAAACTCACAAACTGTGAGATCGTGAGCTGAAGTCAGACACTTAACCGACTGAGCCACTCAGGTGCCCCTGATTTAGTCATTATTAATCAAAGAAACCTTGGTGTAGGCAGCACAGAGATCGTATGTGACAAGTGGCCCGACTATAAAACAATACCATCAAACTCAAAAAGTTAAATATGGGGTTTCTGTAGGAATCCCACTCTTTTTTTTTATTTTTTATTTAAAAAAAATTTTTTTTTTCAACGTTTATTTATTTTTGGGACAGAGAGAGACAGAGCATGAACGGGGGAGGAGCAGAGAGAGAGGGAGACACAGAATCGGAAACAGGCTCCAGGCTCTGAGCCGTCAGCCCAGAGCCCGACGCGGGGCCCGAACTCACGGACCGCGAGATGGTGACCTGACTGAAGTCGGACGCTTCACCGACTGCGCCACCCAGGCGCCCCGGAATCCCACTCTTACAAAGAGACCCAAAAGAGCTGAAAACACAGACAAACAGGCACATGTACACCCATGCTCACAGCAATATTATTCACAGTGGCCAAAAGGTGGAAACCACCCAAGGGCCCGTCAAATTGATGAATGGATAAACAGAGCGTGATCCATCCATACAATTGACTCTTACTCAGCCATGGAAAGGAATGAACCACTGATTCGGATGAACCTGGAAAACATCGTGTTGAGCGACAGAAGCCAGACGCAAAAGGCCACCTGTTGTGTAATCCCATTTATATGACACGTCCAGAACAGACAAATCCTGGAGACAGAAGGCAGACTGGTGGTTGCCGGGGGGGCTGGGGGAAGGGGATAGCAAGTGATCATTAACGAACACGGAGTTTCTTTGGGGGTGATGGAAATGTTCTGGAACTAGACAGAGGTAGTGCTTGCACAATATTATGAAGGCACTGAATTGTTCACTTTAAAATGGTTAATTTCGTGCTACGTGACTTTCACGTCAATCAAAAGAATCCAATGTTGTCAGTTGGGGGTGCCTCCATCACACATTCATTCAACAAACATTTAGGGAGCTCCCACTTGTGTCAGCCTCTACTGTCCATGCCGGGGCGTCTCGCAGTGAGGAAAATGCATAAAGGTCTCCGTTGCCTTTGTGGAGTGGTATTCCAATCTTAGTGAAAAAATGGACACATAACGGATAGACTGACAAATGAGAATATCTGTCTATCCTGGGCTGAGAGGGGCAGGCAGGGCATTTGAGGCTTCACAAAGCTGCTGCAAAGCCACGGAGGCCAGGGAGAAAGTTTTTCATGAGCCGGGAGGCTGAGAGCAAAGGTCAGCATTTACAGCTTTCCTGTAAAGGGTCAGAGAGTAAATATTTTAGGCTTCACAGGTCGGTTGGCCTCTGCTGCGACGATTCAACTCTGCTGTTGTAATGTGAAAACAGCCACGAAGACATGCAGAAACTAAGTTGAGTGTGTTCCAATAAAACTTTATGTACAAAAACAAGTGGGCGGGCCAAATTTTGCCTTTGGGCCATGGTTTGCCGACCCCGGTCCCGGAGCTTGCAGCAGCTTGCCCCAGGACCCGTATTTTCCAGAACCAAGAGCAGACACTGATTTCTCCTTGGAGGCCGCTGTTTTGAAACTGCACTCAGACCCGAGGAGTTATTTTTTAAGCCACCTTGGGCTCAGCAGAGGCTCCCAGGTCTCTGCAGCTGAGTGAGTCAGGCCCTTGGAGACAGGATGCAGTCTCAGAGACAGAGACAAGAGCCACTCAAAAGTCCTCCTTGGAGGGACACCACTCCCCTCTCCTCTCAGCCCTGTGAATGGAGGTCAGGGGCGAAGGCAACTACCAGTCCGGAAATGGGGTCCTTCCGGGACACATTTCAGCAGGAGTCAACCCCAGACCGTCTGCTCTGCCACCTGTGGGCTGTGCGACCTTGGTCAACTCACGGCATCTCTCCTGTAACATGGACGCACTAGCTTACCCTTGATGAGGCTGTTGTCGGGAATTTCTACGAAATAGTTGGGAAGCTGAGCACCTTACGCTGAAGCAGCAAAGCCAATCTCAACAGGCTGTGGACTGTGCGATCCCATTGTCTAACACCGATGAAGTGACACATTCTAGAGACAGAGATGGATTAGCGGTTGCCAGGGGCTGGGGGTTGAGGGGAGGGGCGAGTGTGATTCTAGAAGGGGTAGTGGCGGAGACGGGGTGGCTCAGTCGGGTGAGAGCCCGACTCTTGATTTCGGCGTGGGTCACGATCTCGCGGCTCATGAGTTCGGGCCCCGCATCATCTCTGTGCCGACAGCTCAGAGCCTGGAGCCTGCTTCGGATTCTGTGTCTCCCTCTCTCTCTGTCCCTGTCTCTGTCTCTCTCTCAAAAATAAATAAACACGTAAAAACTAATAAATCAGCTTAAACAAGTAACAATAAATCAAAGGGTAGTGGGAGGGACCTCTGCAGTGAGGAAACAGTCCTGCGTATTGACCGGGGCAGGTACTCAAAGCTACACAGGTGATACAATTTCTTAGGACAAAAGACATGTGCACACGTGCACACGCATAAATGCACGTCTGTAAAAGTGATGCTTTTCCTGGTTGTCAAAATGTCCACTTCTTGGTCGTCATATCGTACCTTAGTTTTGCAAGGTGTTAACTTTGGGGGAAACTGGGTAATGGATCCAGGGCGCTACTTCCTGCCTTTTTTTTTTTTTTTTTGCAACTTCCTGTGGCTCTCTACTTCAAAATAAAAAAGATGGAAAGAGGAAAGCTGCGCAAGGTGCCTGGAAATATGCTGGGAAGACGCTGGCGTGAACATGCATTTGTGTTTTCTGCTACTTTCAAGGAGTTTCTATTCATTCTTTCAAGCGGAGATTCCTTAAAAAAATTTTTTTAATGTTTATTTTGAAGGGAGGGAGAGCACAAGTGGGGGGAAAGGAAGAGAGAGAGGGAGAGAGAGAATCCCAAGCAGGCTCTGAGCTGTGAGCACAGAGCCAGATGCAGGGCTCCATCTCATGAGCTACGAGATCATGACCTGAGCTGAAAACCGAGAGTTGGACGCTTAACCGACTGAGCCACCCAGGCACCCACCCCTCAAGTGGAAATTCTTAATGGGCTAGGTTTGACTGAATGAGATCATGGCTGGGGCGAGACCAGGGGACAAGATCCCCACCACAGTTCTGTAATGTACTACCTCTGACTAGTTCCATTTTACAGATGAGGAAACTGAGGCTGCAAACCTGCTAGAAGTCGATACAGCTGGGAAAGGACAAGGCTGAACCGCAAGTCCAGGCCCACCCTGAAGCAGAGACCCCAGACGCTGATTGCAGTCCCAATGGCAGATATCCTCTATGAAAGCAATTAGCGTATTTGTCTTTGAGTCATAAAGCAAGCGATAGCCACACAGTAAATGCTCAATAAACAGTAGCCATTAACATTATTATTCACATAAATGGCGTATTCAAAATTGATACGTCATTGCTAGTCTTAACTAAAGTATCAGGTTAGCATCACCTGTGATGTCAGGTGGGCGTCAGGTACCCCTGATATGATGGGATGGGGGAGAGGTTTCCTTCCAGAAACCGATAGCCCCCGTCTAACCACGAGAAAACACCAGACAAGCCCAGATTGAGGGGCATTCTGCAAAAGATGTGGCCAGCGCTCCTCACAATGGTCAAAGTCATCAAAAACAAGGAAAGGCTGAGAAACTGTCACAGTCCAGAGGAAACTGACATGTGACACGTGTCCCTGGACGGGATCCTGGGACAGAAAAACATTGATGGGAAAACCGAGGAAATCTACATAAAGTCTGGAGACTAGCTAATCATCATGTACCGATGTTAACTTCTTAATTCCTGAAAATGTACTGTGGTCACATAAGATGTTAACTTATCTGTGTGAAGAACATGCAGAGACTCTGTACTATTTTTGTAGCTTTGTAACACTGTAATTTTCCTGAAAATCTAAAATTACACCCATATTAAAAGTTTATTTTCAAGGGGCGCCTGCATGGCTCGGTTGGTTAAGTGTCCAACCGTTGATCTCAGCTCAGGTCATGATCTCGGCTCGTGGGTTTGAGCCCTGAATGGGGGGCTCTGCACTGACAGCATGGAGGCTGCTTGGGGTTCTCTTTCCTCCTCTCTCTCTGCCCCTACCTGACTCTCTCTCTCTCTCTTTCAAAATAAATAAATAAACTTAAAAAAAAGTTTATTTTTAAAAATGGACATGTCATTACTAGAATTAATATAATATATTGTCATCAATATATTTTAGTAAAATTAAAATACCGTTAACATAAATTACTATATTCAATATATTTAAACAAATCAATATATTTAATACGTTCATAATATAATTCCACATATTTAAATTTTTTAATGTTTTATTTATTTTTGAGAGAGAGAGAGACAGAGCATGAGCAGGGGAGGGGCAGAGAGAGAGGGAGACACAGAATCGGAAGCAGGCTCCAGGCTCCCAGCCGTCAGCACAGAGCCCGACGTGGGGCTCGAACCCACGGACCGCGAGATCGTGACCTGAGCCGAAGTCAGACGCTTAACCGACTGAGCCACCCGGGTGCCCCTAAATCCATATATTTAATATGTGGATAAAATGAGTTCATGTTTTTAATATTTTTAGTACGAGAAATTGACATGCTTAATAGTCGTGGTGCTGTAAATGGACACATCTGACCTGTGAATGATAATAAAACCTGTTTCTTGCTGACAGCAAACGGCGGGGAAATGGCTTGTAAAAACGTTACATTTTTACAAAAACCTTCCTGGTAGCCAGTGCAGAGTATAGAAGAACCAGAGGGGGAGGCTAGAGGTGGGAAGTAAGGGGCCAACTGGGAGCGGGGCGATAGACTCGGGTCAAATCTCTATCCCCCACCTCAGGCAAAGGAGACCCCTTCCTGTGCCTCGGTTTCTAGCTCTGAGGCAGGCGTAGGGGGCTGGAGGACCCAGTCTCCCCAGCAGGGGCTGGCTGTTGGGCTAAAATTAGGTGATCCACAGTTTCACATCTTCCAGGACTATCTGGGTTCAGCCCTGAAAGTCTCGGACACACCAGGATAGCAAGTCATTTCAGAAGCCTTCCCCAGAGCCAGGAGCCTCCCTGGGAGAAGGAGCTGGAGGAGGAGAAGAAAGGAGGGTCCCAAGAGGCAGAGAATTAACCAGAACATGGCTGCACTCTTGGATCAGTCAAATAACCCCTTCCAGAGCCAGGGATCCAGGAGTTACGCTGGTTTGACATTTACAGAGGTACGGGCTGTGGTGTTGGGACAATGAGCACATTTGAACATGGGGCATCTCCTGTGGACCCTGAGGGGGCGTCCCAGTGGCCTCACCTGACCAGTGATAACGATGCCACTGCTCCTGGGTGATGAGGCCCAGCCTCCGGGCCTCCTGGGCTCCAGAGCGTAGCACTGAGGTCAGCGTGGCCTCTTCGGGCCCACAGGCCTCCGAGGTGCCCGGGGCCTGCAGCAGATAGGTGGGGGGCACGGCGTTCTCGTCCCTCCGGAAGTGTTGAGCTACCAACTCCAGGTCGTGTGGCTTGGAGGTCAGCTGGGCCCTCAGAGCCTCCCACTCCTCCTCCTCGATCAGTGTGGGGACTGGACAGGGGCCGTACTGGTCACCGAGAAGGGCCTGGCAGAGAGAGGGGCACGCGTTCAACCCTCGGCATGGGCACTTAGCTCGGTGGCCCTGAGTGAGACACTCTGAGCCCCCCAAGATGGGCCTGGCTGTGGTGCCACGGTGATAAGTCCAGTAAGAGGTGCAGGCAGAGCCTTAGAGCACCTGCACGTGAAGGTACCTGAGACGTGGGACATCAGCAGGTAAATTTTGAATCTGATCCCGTGTCAGCCATCTTGGAATCTTTTCCTGGAAAACCCTCTGTGGGGGGTGCCCGGGTGGCTCAGTCGGTTAAGCACCCGACTCTTGATTTCGGCTCAGGTCGTGATCTCACGGTTTGTGGGACCGAGCCCCGTGTCAGGCTCTGCACTGACAGCATAGAGGCTGCTGGCGATTCTCTCTCTCGCTCCCTCACTCTCTGCCTCTCTCCCGCTCACACACTCTTTCAATCTCTCTCAAAATTAATGAATAAACATTAAAAAAGAAAGAAAGCCCTCTGTGGAAGCTAAACAATGGCCCCCAAAGATATCCAACCCTAATCCCTGGACCCCGTGAATGCACCTTGTATGGAAAAGGGCTGTGATGGTTAATTTCAGGTGTCAGTTTGACTAGGCTAAGGGATACCCAGATAGCTGGTCAAATACGATTTCTGAGTGTGTCCGGGGTGGTGGTGTCTCTGGAGGAGACTGAATTGGTGAAACGGGTGAAACAGATGGCCGTCCCCAACACCTCATCCCGTCCACCAAGGGCCCAAATATGACCAATAAAAAAAAAAAAAAGGAGGAAAGGTTTCCCTCTCTCTGCCTGAGCTGAGACATCCTTCTTTCCCTGCCCGTAGACATTGGTTCCCATGCTTTTGGACTCAGATCAGGACTTGGAATCTTCAGCCCCCTGATTCTCAGGCCGCGGGCCGACAACTGAATTACGCTGCCTGCTTTTCTGGTTCGCCAGCTTGCAGATGGCAAGATGGCGGGACTTCTTGGCCTCCACGACAGTGTGAGCCAGTTCTAATAAATCTCCTCTTATGTGTATCTCTCTATATCCTATCGGTTCCATTTGTCTGGAGGACGGTGGCGAACACAAAGGGCTTTGTAGATGTGAGTAAGTTAAGGATTTTGAGCTGGGGAGATTTTCCTGGATTACCGGGGCCCCAAGTGTGATTCCAGGAGTCCTTATAAGAGACAGGCAGAGGGAGAGAAAACTACAGCTTCTTATAGGTTGGCCCTGGCTTGCCCCAGAAATAGAGCCGTGACAAAAGCTAAGATCTCCGTCGGCCCTGCCCAAAATCTCATGCTATGATGTGGTCCTGGGGGCAGATGGGTCTCAAGCGTGCAGGGTGGATCCTGTCTTTATTTAGAATTCAGGATTGAGCTGCAGAGCAAAACACAAGGAAGAGTGCGCTGGGCAGAGCCCCTTGCAACCAGAGGGAACAGCATGTGCAAAGGCCCTGTGGCAGGAAGTGTGGTAAAGAGCCCAGAGAAGGAAAGCTGGGGTTGGGGAGGTACTTGAAATACCAACAAAGAGGGGCAGTGGTAAAACATAAGGCCATCCCTGTGGGCAAGATTTTGTGGGGAGTGATGTGGCCCTAAGACTTTGGTCCGAATGCTGAGAACCCCAGGAGCCCCTCTTTCTGCCCCAACAGAAGGTGCAAACTGCAATGCTAGAGAATTAGGCTAGAGGAGGCCTAGGCCCTCGAGCCTCAAGTCTTGAGTTTCCTCATCATAAAATGGAAGCAATCACCCCCCCCCCCTTCACTGAGTTGTACCAGAATATTCCAGGCATGTGCACCCAGGAAACCTGGATAAATGGAGTCTGTGATGGAGGGAGGTTGAACAGGAGCCCACTCTCCAGGGGACTTTCCCGCAGTGCCAGCCTTGGAGCAGTGAGAGAAGTTGGAGACGCCGGCCAGCCACAAACCACCGATCCTAGGAAGGAGGCAGAGGGTGGAAAATTCTCCTGCCTGAGGGACCAGAGTCAGAACAGGAAGAGCTTGAAGGAAAAAGGCCAGGACCTACCAGGAGCAGCTCTCCGGAGCTGCTGTGCTGGAGCTGCTGGTGGCCCAGGAGAACTAAGCCTCTAAAGCAAGTACCACGGGGAGTTGACTCCTGCTATTCGTGCTGCCTAATGACTTATTTGCTAGAGAGACACCTCTCCAAGGGCCCCTGGTACAGCCCTGATCTCCACGGGAAGACCCCCATGCGAAGCCACTGAAGGAGAATGATGCCGTGACCCTTGGGTGACGGAGGGGAGATGCTCGGTTTGGGAGGAAAGCCGGAAGTGGGTAGAGGTCACCCCGGCGGCCCAAGGATCCCTTCTGGAAGGACGAGCAAGGTCCCTAGGCCGGTTGGGCCTGGGGAAAGCTCAGGGATCATCATCCCGTCCCCCATGCCACCTGGAAGCTGCGTTGTGCTTTTACTGCCTGCACCTGGGGTTGCAAAATCGAATTCCTCCTGGAGTTCTTTTTGCCCCCATCGCCCATTTTTCTTTAGAGAAAAAAAAAAAGTTTTTCTTTTCTTTTCTTTTTTTGAAATGCCACAAAATGATCAATCATCAGGCTCATTTGGAAAACGAAATTGGAAGATTGGTGGAGGGTGGGGAACGTATGAAGAGGGAAGGTAGAGGCCTCCAAACACTAGGATGCATTTTAAGCAACGATAATTAAAGCATCGGGACTCGAAGGGCACAGGCTTCCGCTTATAAGGTAAACAAGTAGCAGGGATGCAGTGAATAGCCTGAGGACCATACTTAACACTGCGGCGTGTGTGTTTGGAAATTGCTAAGAGGGGCGCCCGGGTGGCTCAGTCGGTTAAGCGTCTGACTTCGGCTCAGGTCATGATCTCGCGGTTCGTGAGTTTGAGCCCCGTGTTGGGCTCTATGCCAACAGCTCAGAGCCTGGAGCCTGCTTCAGATTCTGTCTCCCTCTCTCTCTGCCCCTTCCCCACACTCATTCTCTCTCTCTCTCAAAAATAAACATTAAAAAAACTTTTTTAATTTAAAAAATTGAAAAAAAAAGAAAGTTGCTAAGAGAGTAGATCCTACAAGTTCTCATCACAAGGATAAATAAACCATTTTTTTCTTTTTCTTTTTTTGTATCTATATAAGATGATGGATATTAATTAAACTTATTATGATCATCATTTTACAATTTGTGTAAGTCAAGTCATTAACGCTGTACGTCTGAAACTTACACAATGCTGGATGGCAGAAAATATCTCAATAAAACAGGAGAAGAAAAAAAAAAAAGCAGAACCAACATACAAAGAAAGGTATAGAGCAAAAGATTGAAAATGCAAGCCGGACCGTCCACATGAAACTTAACACATAATAAAGAAAGCTTCTCATATGTGTCGGCCAGGTCTTACTTAGTTTCTTTTAGGGAGATCGAATCTCTAAGGCAACACTAGAAACTCCGCCAATGTTGGAAGTATGCTCCTCTGTGTTGTCCAATATGGTGGCCAGCCACCCCATGTGGCTACTAAGCCACTGCAACGCGGCCAGTGGGACTGAGGGACTGAAATTTTAATTCGACTCAATTTTAATTTCTTTTTTTTTTGAATATTTATTTTTGAGAGAGAGAGAGAGAGAGAGAGTGGGGGAGGGGCAGAGAGAGTAGGAGACACAGAATCCGAAGCAGGCTCCAGGCTCTGAGCTGTCAGCACAGAACCTGACGCGGGACTCGAACTCATGAACTGTGAGATCATGCTTGGGGCCGAAGTCGGACGCCTAATCCACTGAGCCACCCAGGTGCCCCAATTTTAATTTCTTCACCTTAAAGTTTGCGGCACGTGGATCATGGTTACCGCCCTAGACAGTGCCATTCTAAAGCCAAGCAGGTCTCATACATTTCCCTTTATTTCCCTAGAAAACAGTTTTTATTTCATTGTATTTAATTATTTTTTTTTAAGTAGGCTCACATGGAGCCAACGTAAGGTTTGAGCTCACAACCCTGAGGTCAAGACCTGAGCTGAGATCAAGCGTCAGCTGCTTAACTGACTGAGCCACCCAGGCGCCCCCAGAAAACAGCTTTAATAATGGGGACCACCCTCACCTACATTCTCCTTTATCTCCAGGAGGGGTTCCAGAGGATTTTTCTGGAGTTGTTCAAAGCTTCTTTGTGACTAAGATGTCTTGGGCAAGACTTTTTCCCTCTTTACCTTGTAGGACAGAGGTCAACAAACTTTTTCTGTAAAGGGTCAGATAGTCAATCCTTTCAGCTTTGCAGACCAGGTGGCCTCTGTCACAAGTATTCAGCTCTCTGTTCGTAGCTGGAAAACGGCCCTGGATGCTACGCAAAGGAAGGAGTGTGGCTGAGTGCCAATAAAGTTTTATTTACAAAAGCAGGCAATGGGCCGGATTTGCCCCCTAGGCTGTAGTTGGCCGACCCCTGCTCTAGGATTTGAGAGCTCAAATGTCGTCTTTAATGTATCTGGAACGTGCCGGTGTGATAAATCAGGACCGTGGAATAACATTTGCCGATTGTAGCCTAAACCACTAATCGTGAGCTGGGGTTTATTTCAGTGACAGAGAGGGTGCTGTTGGGATGGGTAGAGAGAAAATTCCCTGGAACATGGAAAAATTGACCCCACCTGGCATGGGAAGAAGTTTTCCCAGAGGCAGGCTCTAGATGGTGCCCCAGAGGCCATTCCCAACACCATGAGGCACAGAGGAGAAAAAAAATTCCTGACATCCTGTGGGTTTCCATCCTCTGTATGGTTTTCCAGGGTCCCCAGATTCCACACACAAAAGTGCATGAGTTGGGAAAGCTGGGGGGAAGGTCCAGAGCAAATCCCAAGGTTCTTCTGGGCTCCAACCCTCTGCTCTCCAACTCACCTGCTGCTTCCACTTGGCTGCTAATGTCTGCATCCCAGCTAGCTCTGTGGAAGATGAGTACTGTGATCGATTAGCAATGTCTGCCATGGGCAGGCTATGGAAATTGGGTACTAGAGCAGAAGTACCATCTCTCCTCCACTGATGGGTTTGGCTAGTGAGCAGGGGCCACATACTGCTGCTGGAATGAGAAGTAAGCACCAACCCATCCCTCCCAAGAGACTCACAACAAAAGCCGGCCCTGTGGATGTTTTCCGACACCGGTCGAGTTCCTCCAAGCAGAGTTCTGTGGTCATGTGCTCAGTGGCCTCAGTGTTCCGAATACCCCACCTCAGATCGACAACCTGGAGATCACAAGCGTGGGTTTGTCAGGGAGGTGGCAGAGTGGGTGAGTTTTTTTTTTCAATTCCCTTTGACAAAGGCATAAAGTTTCTTTCAATAATTTTTGACAGTCTCACCCCAAAGGGGGATGTACGAATTGAAAGAACTTGAATGAAGCCCGTAACCCCAGTGTAACCAGGAGAAAGACATCAGACAGACCCAGATTGGGGGCATCCGGCAGGATGGCCGGCCAGTCATGAGGACATGTCCACACTTGTTCTCAGAACTTTCTTTGCAACGAAGGGTATTTAGTTTGGCCGACATCGAACTTAGCAGGATCTCCCTAGCAACCGCACGCTTGAGGTCCACTTTTGCCTGCTTGCCTGAGGGGGGCCGGGGGGAATGGTTCAATTCGGGTAGCAAAGCCAAGCCAGCAAAGGCTGCGATAGGGAGGCAGGGGGGGCGGGGAATGGGACTCAGAATGTTCCTCCCTCCCTAACTTCTTTTGGCCAGAGGGAAAGACGCAGAAATTCCTAACGAACTGGAACACGAGGATAAAAGGACACTAGTGTTGAATGTGTCTGAATGCAGAGGGGGAAAAGGGACAGCCACCAGGCTTGGGCAAGAGCCTTCCGCGCTGCGGGCCGCTGTCTCCCACCCCGGCATCGACGCTGTTTACAGCGTTTGTCACATAGCACCTGCCTGGACATGAAAGGCCCTTCATCAGTTCTCAGCGTGTGTGTTTTCCTTTTTAGAGCCTCTGCCATTGAGCTGTGTCTCATGATCCATGGCAGGCAGAGTCCCAGCACCGTTTCTTTCTTAGTGACATATAAACCATGGTGTGTTTATATATAATCGAGAGGGCCTTTGATGTGACGGATCGCTGTCACAAATGGCAAGGAGTCAGTGTCAACTCCAAAGACGCTCTGTTGGTAACATGTTAGTAGCAACGTTCCCACCCCCGGACTGGTGCTAAGAGTCATAGGGGACTCTGTTTGGGGTCTGCGGTGACCGTGCCTGGCAGGCACACCATTATTGCTTCCGAAAAAGGCCCAGCCCACTCCCGTGTGCCCCCCAAACACCCCACGCTCCTCTTAGACTCTCCCTGAAGCTGTCCCAGCGCAGGGAGGGCCAGGAGGGCAGGGCAGACCGACAACAAAAGGCAGTAAAGGGACATGCCCAGGGAGCAGGGTCCCAGGGCACTGCCACACCTCCTGCTCTAACCACGGTGCCTGTGGCTACAATCCCTCCCCCTGCCTGTTTAGAGGACTTCCATTGCCACGGGGTGCATCACCAGCGTGGAGCTCCCCGGAGCAAAAGGTCCTATGTGGCAGCCTGGGTGGCACAGCTCTGTTCCCTAATTTCAGGGAGGGGAAACTGAGGCAGGGAGGGGGCAATTACCTCGAACATCAGACCGTGCTTTTGGCAGAAGTTCTGCACTTTGGGGTAGGCGGTGCTCTGTAGGGCTTCTCTCTCGGCATCCATATCTGCAAGGAAGAGCACAGAGGACATCAGTTGGAGGAACCCAGGACCCTTTCTTGCCCCACGGCTGTGCTTTCAGCCTCCTTTGCCCCCACTAAGGCTGGGGCCCCACGGGGCAAATTAAAAGATACAAAAATGCGCGAGGCAGGGGCGCCTGGGTGGCTCAGTCGGTTACGAGGCCGACTCTTGGTTCTGGCTCAGGTCATGATCTCGTAGTTCGTGAGTTCAAGCCCTGCATCGGGCTCTGGGTGCTGACAGTGCGGAGCCTGTCTCCCTCTCTGGGAGGGATTCTCTGTCTCCCAATCTCTCTCCGCCCCTCCTCGGTTCATGCTCTCTCTCCCTCTCTGTCTCTCTCTCTGAAAATAAATAAAGAAACATTAAAAAAAAATAATAATAATAGACATGAGGCAAACCAAAGAGGGACTTTCCTGGTCTTAGTGCTAAAAATCCCACATCCCAGGAAACCCCTCTGTCTCCGCTAACCAGAATGATTGGTCCCCCAGCCTGGGGTCGCTAGATTAAAAACAGGATGCCCAGCTGAATTTGTGCTTCAGTAAACCGTGAAAAACTTAATAGCTCAAGTATATCTTGCTCCTTGCACTGTTTGGGTACGGGTACACATGGGATAAACCCAGTCAAATCTGCATTTCAGATACACAACGAATAATCTGTTAGCCTAAGTCTGTCCCATGTCACGCACTATTTGGGAAATACCTACACTGGAGGATTATTCACGGTGTATCTGAAATGCACATTTCACTGGTGTCCTGGTTTTTCGCTTTTGCTAGACTCCGGCAGCCCTACCGAGGGTAAAACCTGGACCCTGAGACCTTTCGGTGCCCCTGACTTCACTGTGCGGTCTGAAGCCAAGGGGCAGGCCATCCTCAGTTTCCCGCTCTGTAAAACGGGGGTGATGCTTCTACCTTGCAAGGCTGCGAGCTGCCCAAAGTCAAGCGCCTCTGCTCATCTTGGTCATGGCTGGTTTCTTAGCACTCGACCCAAGTGCTTAGTAGGCGTTGGTCGAGCTATTGAATCTTACAAGTAAAAGCACCTTGTGCGAGACAGATGTTGAAGAAACACTGGTCCTCTCCACCTGGTCAGGGGGAGGTCATTGGAGTGTTCAGGGAAGGGCTCCCAAAGCCACTGGCATGAAGAGGTTGCCCAATCCCTGGGTGTCAGTCTTGGATCTGCCTCCTACCCCATGGCCTTCCCGTGCCTGTCTAATCCTTTCCGCGGGTCATTTACATCTGCCCACGGAGGATTTATTAGGAAGTTGCTTTCTGCTTAGAACCTTGCTAAGCATCCGGGGCACAGTGACAAGCAAGACATACGTGGATGACGAAGTCCTACTGGCTGGGGGGGGGGGGGGGGGGGACTGCTAAAATCTCCAGGAATCTTTGTAAACCAGTCGTTAACGTGGCCATCATGAAAAATCCAATGATCTAAACTTACGATGGAAAGAGCAGAGACGGCAAATCCTCAAAACTCATCCCTTCCTAATTTTTAAGTTTATTTTTATTTATTTTGAGGGAGAGATAGAGAGCAAGCGGGGGAGGGGGCAGAGAGAGAGAGAATCCCAAGCAGGCTCTGCACCCTCTCAGCGCAGAGCCCGACGCGGGGCTGGAACGCACGAGCCGTGAGGTCATGACCTGAGCTGAAATCAGGGGTCAGGCGCTTAACGAACTTCCTAATTATTTTTTGGCATTTGGCTGTGAGCTCTGTTCTTGCATTTGGTCCTGGCTATTGATTTTGTATCGGCGAAATCTTAGAGAACGGCGAATGACCGCCACATCTCTGCCTGACTCCGCATTCAGAGAAGTCACGGCGGGAGGAGTCACACAATGGAAATTGGCGGACAGCACAAATCGGTGGTGCTTTTGGTTTCATGTCATCTTGTTTAGATTTGGGGGGGCACGGGCTATTAAATATTTGCCAACACGCTACTTTACGTAGTCTTTGCCCCCACAGAGCTCACGGCTCTGCTTAGGGAAGCCACCCGTTAAATAAGCACAGAAATGACTCCGGTTTATGGGGCCTGGGGCTTCAAGGGTTCCAAGACCCGTTGGAGCCCAGCATGACTACAGCATGCGGACGTGGGGAAGGGCCATATAAGATCAAGACGGGAGGTGAGGAGAGTCGGGTCATGCAAGTCTTGGGGGCGGTGGCAAGGCTCTTACACTTTTAATTTTTTTTCTGATTTTTTTAATGCTTGTTTATTTTCGAGAGAGAGAGAGAGAGAGAGAGAGAGAGGGAGAGAGAGAGACACAGAGCGCACACGGGGGAGGGGCAGAGAGCGAGGGAGACCCAGAGTCCAAAGCAGGCTCCAGGCTCTGAGCTGTCAGCGCAGAGCCCGACGCGGGACTCGAACCCTCGAACCGTGAGATCGTGACCGGAGCCGAAGTCGGACGCTTAGCCGACTGAGCCACCCAGGCGCCCCTCTTATGCTTTTGAAGCCTGGCACACAGCGCGTCGTACCTTCATCATAAATGTTAGTTGCAATAAGATTTGCCACTCGGAGCAAGCCTGTCAAGTCAGGGTCTCAGCCTGGATTATCGAGGAGGAAACAGAGGGTCTAGGAGGTTCCTTCTCATTGGTTCCCACGTGGGCCGCTGGCCAGGCTGCATTCTTATCCAGGTCTCCTAGAGGAGCCCTCGAGCCAGGCCCTGGCCACCTCGCCCCTCCCCAAGAGTACCTGCTTGCCTCTAGCCCCCCAGTCTTTCCCGGCCCTTTACCTGAGATCACGGCGCTGATGAAGATGGCCACGCTGCTGGACCGAGGCGCCGGGAGGGGGCCTGCCAGACCCTGGAGAAGCCGCCGGCGGGTGCCCGGGCTGAGGGGACCCACGCTCATGCTGCCTGTCTGCCTGGATGACCCTTCCCCAGGGAAGGGCCTGGGATTCAGAGACCTCAAGCCGGAGGCCAGGTGGCCTTCTTGGGAGGACAGCCGGGCAGGGCCATCTGGAGAGGGGTATCGGTCTCACCCCCTCAGCGCCCCGCAGCCCCCCCGTCCCCTCCGGCCCCCCTGGGGAGCTGAAGCCGCCTCTGCTCGGTCTGCAAGCACTAATGGGGAGACGGCGGCCCCTGGATGTGGTTGGCTCCTCCAGGCACTGGAATCTTTTGCCCCTCAACCAGCTGGTTCCTCACCCCAAGAGCTCAGCAGTCACCACGGCAACTATGGTTTCCTGGAGCCCAGCATGGGGACCTGGGGACCAGCCAGCCTCTGGAACACCTAGGTCCCCTGGGGCTCCGTGAAAGTTGAGCCTGGGCCCAGGTGTGCAGAGGGAAACTGTCAGGGGCTGGGAGCCCTGCCGGTCCTGGCTGGTCAGGCCAGAAGGACAAACACTGAGTGGAACCCCCACCTCATCCTGCGCTCACTGTCCCCTCCAAAGAGGTCCGGGCGCTGGGTGTACCGCTTAAACAAGCAGTTCTCAACTGGGGAATATTCTGCTTCTCAGGAGACACTTGCAATGCCTGGAGACATTTTGGTTGTCACGTCCGGGGGGAGGTGGGGGCTGCTGGTGCCCAGTGGGTAGAGACGAGGGACGTCGCTCAGCACCCTAGATAGAATGCACACGACAGCCCCCGCCAGAGAAAATGATCTGTTCCCCCAATGTCAGCAGTGCCGAGAACCTGAGAAATCAGCTTTAAATCCACTCTAGCCAGATCTCCTCGCCTGCGGGAGGCGTGGAGACAGCTCTCGCAGATAAGAAGGGAGACTAGCACGTCTCCAGGGGCGGCTCAGGACCGGCCCATATCAAACTGAGATGTGCTCTTTGAAATAATCAAAAAAAACCCCACCGCTTGTGACAACATGTGAATAGACCTTGAGGGCGTTGTGCTAAGTGAAATAAGCCAGACAGAGAAAGACAAGTGCCGTTAAGATCTCACTTCTATGTGGAATCTAAAAAAAGCCAAACTCCCAGAAACAGAGAGACGGTTAGGAGGGAAAGGGGGTGGGGGGAATGGGGTGCTGTCAGTCAAAAGATTACAAACTTCCAGTTAGAAGACGAGTAAGACCGACCTAGGGAATCTAATGCACAGCACGGTGATTACAGTGAATAATACTGTATTATATACTTGAAAGTTGCCAACAGCATAGGTCTTGAAGGCGCTCACCACTAAAAAGAAACAGTAATTATGTGCATGCTGGAGGTGTTACCTAACGTTACTGCGGTAACCATCGTGCAAGATACAAGTGCATCAAAATCAACACGTCAGGCACCTTAAACTTACACGGTGTTATAACGCTCATGATCTGTCAATAAAGCTGGGGGGAAAGATTAACCAAAAACATGGCCTCTAGGACCAGGGAAAGACCTTCTCATTATTGAAAACGCCCTGGTGATCTGAGTCCTGCCCACCCACCTCTCGATATTAACAAACCACAGGCAGAAGGAACGTATACCTGGGAGTCCATGGGTCTGGTTGGAATGCTTGTCCGTCCATCGCTGTCCTGGAGAAGTTAAGCAAGTGGCCTCTTTCCTGGGACACTGGCCGCACCATCCGTGAAGTGGGAGTGACAGCTACTCGAAGGCGAGCTGGGGTGAGGAGAGAGAGGCAGTCCACTCGGGATAGCACACAAGGAAGCGTGATGCGCCTGAAAAGCAAAACGAATGCCCAACGTACCCGTGATGCACCCGACGCGAGCAAGGCATTTGGGTGCTTGAACATCCAGTCCCCGCTCCCCTTACGGGTGTTTCAGAAATTCTGGTATCGGTTCAACCAAACAGCCGGAGCTTCTGCGGTATCTTTTCCTCTCTGCCTCAACTTCCCTTCTCTGCCTTGTCCACTTAGGAGAAGAGTCTGCCTTTCAGGGGTCCCCGAGACCACCCTCAGATGTGAGGGTTTGCTAGAAGCACTCACAGAATTCGGAAAAGCTGTTCTCATGGTTATGGGGCAGCACAATGAAAGGACACAGATCAAGGTCAGCCAAGGAAAGAGGCGTGCAGGGCAGCATCCAAGGGACACCAGGCTCGGGCCTCCAGTGTCCGCCCCCAGCAGAGCTGTGAGAGTGGCGCTTAACTCTCACGGCGACGACGTGTGACAGCAGGCTCGGAGGGTTGCCAGCCTGGGAAGTGCAGCTGAGCCTAGGTGCCCAGGATTTTACTGGGCATCGGTCACACAGACATGGCTGACCTCCAGAGCCCCTCCAGAGCTGGCGCCACATGACCCAAGGCCCCCCACCAGAAATCGCATCATTAGCACAGACTCTCTGGTATATTCCAAGGCCCCCAGATGAACAAACACACCCCCATCAGGCAAGACGTTCCAAGGGCCTAGAGGCCACTTCTTGGGAGCCGGTCAAGGGCCAAACCTTTCATGTCCAGAATGTGGACAACCCAGGCCTGTTGAATTAACTTTTCCTGCACAGACCTGAAAAATGTTATAACATAATTGACTGTCACCATCTCACAAATGAGGAAAACTGAGGAGCAGAGCAAGAACTTTTTCACTAGCCTGGAAGGGTCTGGTCGGGGAGTGAGTGTTGGTCTGGTCCCTTCTCCTCCAGGGACCCTCAGAGCCAGCCTTGCCATCCAGCCACCTTCCCATGACTCACCCAGGCCCCAGCTCTGGACCCCAGGGTCCATCTGGATTTGTCCCTATCACCTCCTCACCAATCCCCTGACCTTGAATTTGCCTCCCCCAAATCTCTGTTCCTTCCTCCATTCATCTCAGTCTCCAATAGGCCCCTTGGACTCTACCCCACCCCAGCATATGGCCTTGTGCCCTTACTTACCACCTCCTCACATCTACAGGAGTATTGGAAGGTTTGACCTTGACCCTCACACTAGGCTTTCTTTCTATTCCTGGAGCCCAGACTTTTGCAACATCAGCACTATTGGCATCTGGCGCCAGATCATTCTTTGCAGTGGGGGCCATCCTGTGCATTGTAGGATGTTGAGAACATCCTGGCCTCTACTCAGTGGATACCAGCAGCAGCAACCCCCCCCCTCCCGCCAAAGCTGTGACGATCAAAAATATCTCCAGACATTGCCAATGTCTACTTGGGGGCAGAATCATGCTTAGTTGAGAACCCCTGGTCTAAGACAACCAGCTTTACTGCAGCCTCAGGGCCTTTGCACATGCTGCACCTGAACTCCCCAATCTGAATCCTTTCTTGCCACCCACACCTCAGCTTACATGCCACATCCTGAGAGGCTCTCCCTGACCATCACATTGCTCAGTGACCTCCCTCCCTAAGTCACTCCCAATGCCATCACCCTATTTTTTTTAAATGTTTATTTATTTATTTTGAGAGGGAGACAAAGAGAGAGCGCATGAGCAGGGGAGAGGCAGAGACAGAGGGAGAGAGAATCCCAAGCAGGCTCTGTGATGACAGCGCAGAGCCCGATGTGGGGCTCGAACTCACCAACCGTGAGATCATGACCCAAGCTGAGAGCAGGAGTCGGATGCTTAACCGACTGAGCCACCCAGGCGCCCCTGCCATTGCCCTATTTTAATTCTCTGCATGGTACTCACCACCAGCTGATAGGTTTCTTCTTGCTTGTTTACTGCTTGTGTCTCCATAAGAACATGCGTTCCATAAGTGCAAAGACTTGTCTGCCAAGGTCAGAATGCTTGGCACACGGCAGGTGCTCACTAAATAACTGTCACATCAACGGGCTCATCCACAACTGTCCATCTTCCTTGACTTCTATTAGTCACTGCAGGCAATCGAGCAAGCCTGGATTCCCCCAGGAGGGACACCTTGCGGTGCCTACCTTCTGGTTTTCCTCGGGAGCTCTGGCCTCCCTCTCACTCTTGCTGGTGGTGGCAGGGCTGATTTAAAATCCTCTGAGGAAGCAGGCTGGAGAAGAGAGTTTTCTGGGCGCAGCACTGCCCGGAAGACAAGCCCCCGGCAATCCTAGTAACTTTTGTCTTAGGTACTTCCCAGGTCTCTCCCTGCCAATTCACCCAGCAACTGGGATAATGAAAGAAATTATGTGGCTCTCGGGCCCTGGCTTAGCTGGGCACTCAGCCAGACTTGATGGTTAACCGTTGTGTACCGGGCTAATACACTCATCATAGCAGAGGCCATTTGTTAAGGGTCCATGAGGTGCCAGCTGGTTGGCATCTTGCGTGGGCAGTGTGCCCGAGAAGCAGATATTATCATCCTGTCCCACTGATGGAAAAAAAAAACGAGGCCCAGATAGGTGAAGCCCTGTGCACAGGTTGCTTGGCCTCTCTGGGCTTAAGTTTTCTTAACAATCTCCAGGGTTGGTAAAACAATGAAATTCACTTACACAGAGAGCCTAGCACCATGCCTGGGGCATGCACAGGGCCCATGAAATGTTAGCCGGGATTAATTACTATTATTTCCAGTCTCACCCAACAAGTGGTGGAGTCAGAAACCAAAGTGCCCCATGTCAATGTCCCAGCAAGTGTTCATGAAATCCAAGTCTCCGGAGCAGGGTTTCTCAGTCTCAGCCCTGCTAATATTGGGGGCCAGAGCACCTGTTGTGGCGGGGGTGTGCATGTCGGAGGAGGCCATCAGGAACACGTGACTGCAGGTTTGACCCACCAGCTGGACCTGGGCAAGTGGAGGCTCCCCCTCCCCTGTCCTTGGAGTGTTCACTCCGCTGGCCTTCCCCGCACGAGATGCTCCCCAAGGACACAGCCTTGAGATAGTGATGTGGTGTTAGGACCATCTGGACTGCGCACGAGACTGAACCCAGTTAAGGCCGCTCTAATAAATGTTAAGATTCTGGCTGGCAGGTGTGACGATCAACTCATCTGTGGCCACTGAAGACAAGCCTCGCAAGCTCCCTTGCTTATCAAAGCTGCCGCCCACCCGTCTGAAGTGGCCGGCTTTTCTTTGGTCTCTCCCTCCCCTCCAAGTATCGGGGCTGATTTCAGATTTCACACGGGAAGCTCACAGGGGTGCTGAGCCGCATCCTTGGCCTCCACCAACTAGATGCAAATGGCACCAACCTCTCCCGATCATGACAATCGAAAATGTCTCCTGACATTGTCAAGTGTCCCCTGGGGACCAGAATCCCCGTCTCCACCCTCTGGTTGAGAACCACTGCTCTGTCATGTTACTATATTCATGGTACCATCATCATGTTATTATACTTTGAGGACCTCTTAGCTTCAGGTGCTAATATAACATACTGTCTCCAGTTCTCCCCGGGGAACCGGGAACTTCATTTCACTACCCTGGTTTACCAAGGATGAAAACAGGCTTCAGAGAGGCTCAACAATTTGCCCGAGGTCCCTTGGCAAGGGAGTGACAGGTCCGAGCCTCAAACCTCAACGTTAGTCAGCTACATTGGAATCTGTTGGTTTTAAAGAATTCTTGGCAACATTTTTTTACGTTATTTTTTAATGTGTATTTATTTTTGAGAGAGAGAAGAAGGGGAAGGGACAGAGAGAGAGGGAGTCACAGAATCCAAAGCAGGGTGTCAGCACAGAGCCCAACGCGGGGCTTGAACTCACGATCGAGACCATGAGATCATGACCTGAGCCAAAGTCGGAAGCTTAACCGACTGAGCCACCCAGGTGCCCCAGTTTTATTTTTTTTCAATATTTATTTTTGACACAGAGAGAGAGAGAGAGAGAGAGAGAGAGCACGAATGGGGGAGGAGCAGAGAGAAAGCGGGACACAGAATCCAAAGCAGGATCCAGGCTCCAAGCTGTCGGCACAGAGCCCGACACGGGGCTTGAACTCATGAACTCGGAGATCATGACCTGAGCCGGAACCAAGAGTCAGCTGCTTAACCAACTGAGCCACCCAGACACCCCTTGGCAACACTTTTAAAGTGAACTAATGGTATCATGGTATAAGGTGTTTTTAAAAAAAGAATGTCTTTATCTTTTGGAGATGAGCAATAAAATATTTTATAGAACAGTAAGATTTCTAAAATGACTGGGATTAACTTTGAAATAATAATCCCAGATGAAAAGGTGGATGGGGTGGGGCTGGCCAGGGGGTGATAGGAGTTGGATCTGGGGCTCTCGGTTCATGATACCATTCTGTCTACTTTGAGGTTTGAAATTCTGTGCAGTAAAAGTGTAACATATTCTTCCATACCTGTTCTTAGGGAAAAGTTATAATTACCATTATGTGGGGTGCCCGGGTGGCTAAGTTGGTTGAGCAGCCGACTCTTGATTTCGGCTGGAGTGGGGGTCTCACAGTTGGTGAGTCTCAGCCCTGCATCGGGCTCTGCACTGAGTGCGGACACTGCTTGGGATTCTTTCTCTCCCTCTCTCTCTGCTCCTCCCCTGCTCACACTTAGTCTCTCTCAAAATAAATGAAAATAAACAAAAACAAAAAAAATGATTACAGTTGTGTTGGATATTGTGTTGGGTAGGGGCTGAGCCATAAGCGAGGGCATTTTCATACCTTCTTTGCCTAACGATATCATTCCCACCTTAAGGAAGAGGTACGGAGCCGGGAGATATTAATAAATCAGCTCAAACTCTCGGCCTGGAAGGAGGTGCCTTGGCTAAGGACGCGCGGGGAAGCTGCGCCCCCTGGAGGTCAGCGCGGGAGTTGCCGCGGAACGGGCAGAAGCCGCTGGAATGCAGGGCAGAACGGAATGAGGAGGAAGCAGGAGACGTGTTGGCTGGTCCGGGGTGCAGCGTTTTGGGGGGAGGGCACAAAAAAAAGCAATACAAATAAATAATATTTTGTCATTTTTTATGGTGACAAAAGTGTAAGTAAAATTTTAAAGCAATATCGAAAAAATAAAATCGAGGCAACAAAATCCACAATGAATGAAATCTCACAATTTTGTTTTACCTTTTTAGACAAATTTTTATTTGTTTTTGAGAGAGAGCAAAAAAGAGAGGGGGGTGGTGCAGAGAGAGGAGGAGACAGAAGGTGCAAAGCAGGCTGTGGACTGGCAACAGAGAGCCGGATGTGGGGCTTGAACTCACCAACTGGGAGATCAGGACCTGAGCTAAAAAGTCAGTTGCTTACCTGACTGAGCCACCCAGGCACCCTGAAATATCACAATTTAAAACAGAGTGAGGCAAGTGAGGTGAGTATGTAAATGCAGGGTTGGATCCTATTTTCATTAAGATTTTGATGATTCGTGGGACGCCTGGGTGGCTCAGTCAGTTAAGCGTCAGACTCTTGATTTCGGCTCGGGTCACCATCTCACAGTTTCTGAGTTGGAGCCCCTCGTCAGGTTCTGCACCGGCAGCAAGGAGCCTGTGCTACAATAAAAAATAAAAAATAAAATAAAAAATAAAAAGGTTTTGATGATTTGTTCAAGCACAGATCTTTTGCATGGACTTTGTTTTTATAAAATACTACTTGAAAATATTATGTATCTGTAAATCAAAACCACAGCAAGATACGACCTCGCACCGACTAGGTCATCGATAATCAACAAAGAAAATAAGTATTGGCAAGGCTGCGGAAGAGTTGGAACCCTCATGCACTACTGGTGGGAACGTAAAATGATGCAGCAGCTGTGGGAAACAGCTTGGCATTTCCTTGGAAAGTTGAACGCGGAATGACCATGTGATCTGGCATTCCCATTCCTAGGTAGAGACCCAAGGGAAGTGAACGCAGGCGTTCAGACAAATCCTGTACCAGGAGGTTCAGAGCAGCGCTCATCAAAATAGCCAAATATGCAGACACCCCAAATGTCCCTCAAAAGGCAAACGGATAGACAAAATGTGATAAATCCACACAATGAAATGTTACCCTGCCGGAGAAAGGAAGGACACACTGACACGTGCTACCGCGTGGAAGAAGCTAGAAGACATTACGCTGAGTGAAAGACGCCAGTGGCAAAGGGCCGCGTAGCGTTTGGGGTGATGGACACGTTCTGGAACTAGATAGAAATGATAGCTGCCCGACATGGTGAGTGTATGAAATGCTGCCGAATCGTGCACTTTGCAATTATTTATTTATTTTTAAGATTTTTCTTTGTAAGCAATCTCCATACCCAATGTGGAGCTCGAACTCACAGCCCAGAGATCAAGAATCGCACACTCAAAATTAAAAAAAAAAAAGAGGGGCGCCTGGGTGGCTCAAGTCGGTTAAGCGTCCGACCTCAGCTCAGGACACTATCAAGCCCCACGTCGGGCTCTGTGCTGACAGCTCAGAGCCTGGAGGCTGCTTCGGATTCTGTGTCTCCTTCTCTCTCTGTCCCTCCCCCACTTGTGAGCTGTTTCTCCCTGTCTCTTAAAAATAAATAAACGGGGGCACCTGGGTGGCTCAGTCGGTTGAGCGTCCAACTTCGGCTCAGGTCACGATCTCACGGTCTGTGGGTTCGAGCCCCGCTTCGGGCTCTGTGCTGACAGCTCAGAGCCTGGAGCCTGCTTCGGATTCTGTGTCTCCCTCTCTCTCTGACCCTCCCCCATTCATGCTCTGTCTCTCTCTCTGTCTCAAAAATAAATAAACATTAAAGAAAATAATAAATAAATAAATAAACGTTAAAAATTTTTTTTAAAAGAATCGCACACTCCACCAACTGAGCCAGCCAGGTGCCCCTAAAGTTATTTCTTTTCTGTTATGTGAATTTTACCTCAATTTAAAAAAGTGGATTTAAATAGGAAAAAAAAATTATTACAGTGGAAGCTGAGGCAACTGTGTGCAGTAACTGGGGGCGGTGTTTGAACCCGGGTCCCCTTATCATCTGTATTTCGAATTACAGGAGGGTTCAGAATAACTGCCCAATGGAAATCAACAATTGGCCTCATTTTCGCCCACTGGTTCGGTAAGTTTCTCAAGGGTTGCAGACCACACTTTTTTTTTTTTTTTTTTTTAAATTTTTTTTCAATGTTTTTATTTATTTTTGGGACAGAGAGAGACAGAGCATGAATGGGGGAGGGGCAGAGAGAGAGGGAGACACAGCATCGGAAACAGGCTCCAGGCTCTGAGCCATCAGCCCAGAGCCCGACGCGGGGCTCGAACTCACGGACCGCAAGATCGTGACCTGGCTGAAGTCGGCCGCTTAACCGACTGCGCCACCCAGGCGCCCCCAGACCACACTTTTAACATCCTCGATGACAGTTCTGGACCCCCTCCTAGAAAATGATGTGTACACATAATTTTGCCTGCAGTCCCAGGCAGTCTGTAGAACTCCTAATTCCTCCTGCCCTCGATTGGAGCAGGGCCAGTGAGGTCCTGGCTAAGAAGCTCAAAGTCAAGGGGCACCTGGGTGGCTCAGTTGGTTGAGTTTCCAACTTTGGCTCAGGTCATGACCTCACAGTTCGTGAGTTCGAGCCCCACGTGGAGCTTTGCACTGATGGTGTAGAACCTTCTTTGGATTCTCTGTCTCTCTTTCTCTCTCTGCCCTTCCCCCACTAGCGCTCTCTCTGTCTCTCAAAAAAATAAATAAACATTAAAAAAAATTTTTTAAAGCAGCTCAAAGTTAGACAATACTCTGAGATTCAACCATCTAAGGAAAAACCAAAGGTATAATTATGTTACTAAAGAGACACTCACCTACATACAGAAGAGAATATGGCAAGCACACCTGTCACTTTCTGAGTGTTTACATGTACAGATTAAAAGGACTGTTCATGGGGCGCCTGGGTGGCGCAGTCGGTTAAGCGTCCGACTTCAGCCAGGTCACGATCTCGCGGTCCGGGAGTTCGAGCCCCGCGTCAGGCTCTGGGCTGATGGCTCAGAGCCTGGAGCCTGTTTCCGATTCTGTGTTTCCCTCTCTCTCTGCCCCTCCCCCGTTCATGCTCTGTCTCTCTCTGTCCCAAAAATAAATAAACGTTGAGAAAAAAAAAAAAAAATTAAAAAAAAAAAAAAAAGGACTGTTCAGGGGCGCCTGGGTGGCGCAGTCGGTTAAGCGTACGACTTGAGCCAGGTCACGATCTCGCGGTCCGGGAGTTCGAGCCCCGCGTCGGGCTCTGGGCTGATGGCTCGGAGCCTGGAGCCTGTTTCCGATTCTGTGTCTCCCTCTCTTTCTGCCCCTCCCCCGTTCATGCTCTGTCTCTCTCTGTCCCAAAAATAAATAAAAACGTTGAAAAAAAAATAAAAATAAATAAAAAAAAATAAAAGGACTGTTCGGAGTGACTACCTTTGGGAGGTGGGTTGTAGGTGAGAAGAGTTAAATCTCTTTTTCTCCCTCTCTCTTTTTTTTTCTTTATGCACGTCTCTGTAGTTTCCATTTTTAACAACCAGACTGTATTATTTTTATAATTAAAAAAATCTGAAAGATGCACGAACAAAAGTCTTTGCCTTTAATTTTTTTTTTAATGTTTATTTCTGAGAGACAGAGACAGAGTGTGAGCAGGGGAGGGGCAGAGAGAGGGAGACACAGAATCGGAAGCAGGCTCCAGGCTCCGAGCTGTCAGCACCGAGCCCGACGTGGGGCTCGAACCCACAAACCGTGAGATCATGACCTGAGCCAAAGTCAGAGGCTTCACCGACTGAGCCACCCAGGCACCCCTGAATTTGATCATCTCTTTAAAGGCTCTCTCTCCAAATAAGGGCACGTTCTGCAGTACTGGGGTTAGGACTTCATCCTATGAACTTTGGGGAGATGTAATTCAAGCCACAACAGTGGGTTTTACTCACACCTGGTTGTTAAAGAATGAAGTTGGCCATATGGCTCCCTGTTGGGATTTTTTCACGGCCACCATATCATTAAACAAAACCGTGACAACTGCCCCCCACACCCCACCTAGATCTAGGATTCCCAGCAAAGGAGACCCACCATCTCCATGGAAACCCAGAGATCCTTCAACAGATCACCACTATGAAGAGTCCTTTTATTATGCACACATAAACAAATGTGGGGAAAACGTTTTTTTTTCTGTTTTAACACTGTCTTTGGCTCCTTGCTTTTGTCACATAATAATACAACACAGACACCTTTTCATGGCAGTCTCCTGGAGATCTAGTTCATTCATTTTAATGGCTACCTAGAATTCTACTGAGTGGATGGGCTGTAATTTATTTATCCGATCTCCTATTCCGTGTGAGTCCTGAGACCTGAGAATCAGGGGGCTGAAGGTGTAAGTTCCAATCTGAGTCCGGAAGCCCAAGGACCAGGAGCGCCAATGTCCAAGGGCAGAAGATGTATATACATCTTGACTCCAACAAAGAGAGGGGATTTGTCCTTCCTTTTGGTTCTATTAGGGCCCTTGACAGATTGGATGATGTCCGCCCACCCCTCCCCCCACCGGGCACTGGGGAGGATCATCTGCCTGACTCATTTCATCGAGGCAAATGCTAATCTCTTCCAGAGATACCATCCCAGACACCCCCAGAAATCATATTTGACCAGCTATCTGGGAATCCCTTAGCTCAGTCAAGCTGATACCTAAAAGTAACCATCACGGTGACGATATTTGGAAATAGGGCCTTTGGGAGGTGATTTAGATTATTGGGTCAAGAGGGTGGGGCCATCTCCTTAAGATTAGAGTCCTTATAAGAAGAGGAAAACAGAGAGGAGAAGCCATGTGAGAAGGTGACTATAAGCAAGGAATTGAGCCTTGACAAGATCCCAAATCTACCGGCACCTTGACCTTGGACTTCCAGCCTCCACACTGTGAGAAATAAATGTCTTTTGTTTAAGCCGCCCAGCCTTTGGTATTTTGTTATAGCATCCCAAGCAGACTGAGACACAGAGCTGGCTGAATACCAGGTCACATCATGGCTGGTGGGTTGGCTTCCTGGGGCTGTCATAACAAAGTCCCACGAAAGAGTGGCTTAAATCAATCGAGATGGATTCTCTCACAGTTCTGGAGGCCAGAAATTGAAATGAAATTGCCAGCATGGCCGCGCTCCCTCTGAAGGCTCTAGGCGAGGATCCCAGATATCAGTTATATTGGATTAGGGCGCAGCCTGGTGGTCTCATCTTAACTTGATGTCACGTGCCAAGACCCAGTCTCTAAATAAAGTCACACTCCTAAGTACTGAAGACTGTTGGGACTTGAACATACCTTTTAGGGGGACACAATTTCTACCATAAGGGGCGAGTGTATATAAAGCTCTTCTGAGAGTTAAGTTCAATGGCCATCTCCAGGGAAGAGCAATGGAAGGAATGAATGTTGGGGTCTTTTTTCAGGGAACATCATTTTCATTTGAAATATCTGACCAACCATGATTCAGACTTGGCTGTTTGGCAGACGTTTTCTTAAAAATGAACAAAATGAGGCTGTCACTCCAAGGAAAACAACTCAGTTCTGTTGCCAATGATAGAAATCAAGCTTTCCAAGGAAAATAAGAATTTTGGAAAATCTGCATCTGTCGCCGTGATCTTAACTGCTTTCTGACACTTAAAGAAAGGCTTTTCTGATAATATTGGCAGTGATATTAACGGATGGGACTTTCTGATATTGAATAATGAAATCCGAAAGCCTCTTCATAACCAGTGACCTAATATTTTCCCAACGACCGATGCATGATGTTACAATCGATGTAGAAGGTCCACTCAGAGTGCCAGACAGACTGATAGCTATTAGGGTAGCCAACTGTTGGGGGCTGAATGGTGGCTGCCAAAAAGACATAGTCAGGTCCTAACCCCTAGAGACTGCTAGTGCGATCTTTTTTGGAAAAGAGTCTTTGCAAGTGTGATTAAGTTAAGGATCTCAAGATGAGATCGTTTTGGATTACCTGGACGGGCTCTAAACCCAACGACAAGCATCCAGTATAAGAGGAGGCATGGACAGAGAGGAGGAAAAGGCTATGTGACAATGAAGGCAGAGATTGGAGTGATGGAGCCACCAGAAGCTGGAAGAAGGATCCTCCCTTGAAGATGATCACACATGCAAATGCCCAGGGACGAGAGAACGTGCTGTATTCTAGGAATTGCAAATCATTCGATGAGGTTCAATATTACATATAACAAATTCAGATATAGACTATAGGAAATAACAAAATAGATACCCACGGACCCACCATCTAGCAAACTTTTTCTTTTAAACAAAAAAAATTTTTTAACGTTTATTTATTTTTGAGAGACAGAGTACCAGCAGGGGAGGGGCAGAGAGAGAGGGAGACACAGAATCCGAAGCAGGCTCCAGGCTCTGAGCCAACAGCACAGAGCCAGATGTGGGGCTTGAACTCACGAACCAAGAGATCGTGACCTGAGCCAAAGTGGGACGCTCAACCAACTGAGCCACCTAGGTGCCCCACAGACTTTTTCTATAAAGGGCCAGATAGTAAACATCTTCAGCTTTGCAATTCAGATCGTCTCTGGCTCCACCATTCAGCTCTGTCACTGTAGCTCGAAAGCAGCCACAGACGATACCTAAACAAATGGGCACAAATGTGTGCCAGTAAGACTATTTCTGGACACTGAAATTTGAATTGCAAAGAATTTTCACATATCATGAAACAGTCTTCCTCCCCCCGCCCCCCAACTGTTTAAAAAAAATGTGAATCCGGGGCGCCTGGGTGGCGCAGTCGGTTAAGCGTACGACTTCAGCCAGGTCACGATCTCGTGGTCCGTGAGTTCGAGCCCCGCGTCAGGCTCTGGGCTGATGGCTCGGAGCCTGTTTCCGATTCTGTGTCTCCCTCTCTCTCTGCCCCTCCCCCGTTCATGCTCTGTCTCTCTCTGTCCCAAAAATAAATAAATGTTGAAAAAAAAAATTTAAAAAAAAAATGTGAATCCATTCTTAGCTCGAGGGTCATACCGAAGCAGGTGACCTTGATCTAGCTTAAGAAATAGAATATTTCCAGTATTGGAAAGCTCCCTGTACCCCTCCTGGCTCTCTCTCTCCCTCTCCTGATAAAGGGCGGTATTGATCTTGTATCTTGTGTTCACAATCTCTTAGTTTATGTGACGGTTTGACCTCTTCATTAGGTACCCTTAACCAATATGTCCTTCGGTTTGTATATTTTTGGCTTTCAGATAAAGGGGAACAAGCTAAGAACACTGCCAGGAGGAATGCCTGTATGGATCTTTTAAGCCTAGTGGCGCACAAAGCCTTTTTCCACGGTGGGCAAGAGAAAGTGAGGCTAAGGGTGGTTCGGGGATACCCAGAGCTACATAGTTTTCATGGGGCCTCTGAGATGGCCCCTGATGATCTCCGCCTCCCTGAGGCACACTTTTATGTGAGCCTTCTCCCACACTGCCCCAAGGTTGGTCTGTGTGACGGGTGGAATAGGGCAGAAGTGTAGGAGGTTATACGAGGCTGCGGTTTCCATCTCGGGCACTCTCTCGACGACGGAAGCCTGTATCCATCAGCCAACGAAGAGCCTGGAAGAGGTACAGGAATGTTCTTGGAGGTCCATTCGTCATCTGAAGTTAGGCTTTCCAGGGGCTGCTTCTCTGAGAGAGACTGAGCCCGAACCGCCCAGCTAAGCCACTCTGGGATTCCTGATGTTTGGAAACCATGTGAGATAGGAAGTATTTGCAGTTTGAAGCTGCTACAATTTGGGGTGTTGTATTACGCAGCGACAGCTAACTGATTAATGGGGGCAGTGCCAGAACCTTTCAGCTCCTTGTCTAGGCCCTTATAGGATACCCTGCTTCTCCCAGTCTGAGTCTGTCTGCCTTACTCCCACAAAGACTTTTTAGTAACCATTTCCTAACATTTTCGGCAGCAGAGGCATATCCTAGAGGGCTCTCGTGTAACCCACGGAAGGGATAATCGCAGTGAGATGCTAGACCACAAACACAATGGGGGATGGGTCAGCCAGGAGGGACTCTACAACACCTGGCGGGGCAGGGGAGCATGCGTGTATGTCTTCTCAACCAGTCCAGCCAGAGATTCCTGGGGTACGTGTTTTCCAAACGCTCCCACACCCCAGCCTACGTCTGTGCTGTGGTCTCCATCTGGAACACTTTTCCTGACATCTTTTAACCCCTCCCTGGGTATTTTAAGGCCCCAGACAAATCTCTCTCCTCCAGGAAGCCCTCCTTCACCCTCTGTGATCCCTCTGAATCCCCCCATGGCACTTCCTTCTGATTTATAGATTCAATATTTGTGTCCCCCCGCCCCACCAAAAATACATATGTTGACATCCTCATTCCCAATGTAATGGTATCTGGAGGTGGGGCCTTCGGGAGGTGATTAGGGTTAGATTAGATCCTGAGAGTAGAGCCCTCATGATGAGATTAATGCCCTTAGACAAAGAGGAGAAGACACAGGATCTCTCTGCTCCCCACCGTGTGAGGATACAAGGAGAAAGTGGGTGTCCACAAACCAGGTAGACAGCCCTCACCAGACGCCACGTCTGTCGGCACCTTGATCTTGAACTTCCCAGCCTCCAAAACTATGAGTGATGTCTGTTAAGACCCCTAGTCCGTGGTAATTTGTTATCGCAGCCTAACTTAAGACACCTGATTATGGTTTGCTCTTACTGAGAAAACGTGACCACAGGGGATGATGAGATGTTTATTTGTAGTGTGGTACAGACTTCGATACAGCTCTCTCGGCTTTACCTAATTGTATTGTTCATTTCTTCCATGGATTGTCACATTTTTAGAGTTAGAAAGAGTATTAAAAATCATCCAGTGGCTGGGGCACCCGGGGAGCTCAGTTGGTTAAGCTCCCGACTTCGGCTCAGGTCATGATCTCGAGGCTCGTGAGTTCGAGCCCCGCGTCGGGCTCTGTGCTGACAGCTCAGAGCCTGGAGCCTGCTTCCGAGTCTGTGTCTCCCTCGCTTTCTGCCCTTCCCCCGCTCACACTCTGTCTCTCAAAAATTAAAGAAAAAAAAAATTATCCAGGGCACCTGGGTGGCTCAGTCAGTTGAGCATCTGACTCTTAATGTCAGTTCAGGTCTTGATCTCGGGATCACACGTTCAAGCCCCACACTGGGCTCCGTGCTGGACATGGGGCTTACTTAAAAAAAAAAAAAAAATCATCCAGTCCAGGGGGGTTGGCCAACTTTTCCTGTGAAAAATCAGAGAGTCAATATTTTCAGCCGTGCGGGCCAGATGGTCTCTGTCGTAAGGACTCAATTCTGCTGTTGCAGCTGGAAAGGCCATAAAGGGTATGTCAACAAAGGAGTATGGCCACATGCCAATAAAACTGTATTTACAAGCCCTAGCAGTGGGCCAGATTTGGCCCGGGGGCCATGGTTTACCTGCCTATGACCTAGTCCAACGTTTTCATGTAACAAGGAGGGGGTCACCGAGGGTCACGTGGGAAGTTAGGAACGAAACCCGAACTCACTCTCAGGCCTGCCAACATCCTATCTTTGTGCCTTTGCTTTGACCTCTTGGCTGGCTTCTGTGGGCCCAATTAAACCTTCTTTTCCTCCACTAATTGAGCTGGGACTTTTCCCAGATGCCTCTGGGCAGGTACCCACCAGAAAGTGCAAGGTACATGCACTCGTAACCGCCCGTGTCTCAGGTTAGCTACTGGTAGTTTGCCCTTCTTTTTTTTTTTTTTTTTTTTCAACGTTTATTTATTCCTGGGACAGAGAGAGACAGAGCATGAACGGGCGAGGGGCAGAGAGAGAGGGAGACACAGAATCGGAAACAGGCTCCAGGCTCTGAGCCATCAGCCCAGAGCCCAACGCGGGGCTCGAACTCACGGACCGCGAGATTGTGACCTGGCTGAAGTCGGACGCTTAACCGACTGCGCCACCCAAGCGCCCCTAGCTTGCCCTTCTTAACATCAGAGACTCTCCTACATTCTTCCCATGCATACATCCTATGCTTCCCTAAACAGACTCAGAGACGTGAAGTGTCAAGAGAAGAAGCCGAGGGGTTGGAATGAGATAGACCCGGGTCCTGAGTCCGCCCCACCGGGAGCTCTGCGTGACCGCGGGCAAGTCACTTTGCCACCGAGCCCGAAAGTGTTCCTATGAAACGGGAGGAACAACCCACCTCAGAAACAAACCGCTTGTAAAATTCCTGCTTGGCATGTTGTGAGCGCTTCATGGAAATTCCCAGATACGGTCTGGGCTTGGATTTGCTCATGACAGAGTGGGCGGTTCCTAGGGTGGTCCCCGGTATTTGCACTTTTGTATAATCCCTACCCTTGGGTGTAGAGGACTTGGGATTCGCTTTTCATGAACGGAATAGGAGACAAAGGAAGTGATAGAATGTGGTTCCTCAGACGATTACATCTGTGATCACCGTATGATCCCGAAATTCTACTTCTCGATATTTATCTCAGTATATAGCTGAAAGAATACACAAGGAAACTTTTTAGATGATGGAAAAAATGTTCCCTGTCTTGATTATGGGGGTGATCACGTGGGTGTATACATTTGTCAAAACTGGTTAAATGGGCCACTTAGAAGGGAGGGTGGGGTGATGGAATGTCCTTTCCAAGATTAGGTTGTAAAAATCTATGACCCAGAAATTCCACTCCCAGGTGTATGACCTAAAGAACGGAGAACAGGTGTTCAAACACATGTTTATAGCAGCACTATCTGCAATGGCCAAAAAGCAGAAACAACCCGGGGGCGCCTGGTGGGGGGGCTCATCGGTTAAGCGTCCGACTCTTGATCTCAGCTCAGGTCATCCATGATCTCGTGGTTTGTGGGATCGAGCCCCGAGTCGGGCTGTGCGCTGACAGCGTGGATTCTGCTTGGGATTCTCTCTCTCTCTCTTTCCCTCTCTCCCTCTCCCCACTCGTGCTCTCTGTCTCAAAATAAACAAATGAACTTAAAAAAAAAAGGGCTGGGGGAGGGGGAGGGGGAGGTAGGGTTCAATGGGGACAGTTTCGGTTTGGGAAGATGAAAAGGTTCTGGGGACGGGCGGCCGTGGTTGTACAGGACGGTACAGCAGTGCAACTGTATTTCATGCCACAGGACCACGCATTTAAAAATGGTTAAGATGGAGAACTTGATGTTGTGTATTTTACCATAGTGACAGTAATAATGATAATGATAATGGTGATGGTGGTGATGGTGATGATAATCACAGGACATTTCTTTGAAGCCAAGACCCAGGAAGCCACAGAGCATGACTCCTGCAGCTAAAATTAGGCTGGGCTTGAGCGCCTGGGCTTGAGAGTTCTTACACCTACAAGGGGCGGCAGCCTCAGCCTCCCCCGCCAATCATCCCACAGCCAGAGAGTGGCCTACCCACCCCCTTCCCAAAATAGGCTGGGAGGCTATTTTGGTACAATTTGTTCTCTCATAAAATGAGATCCTAGCACATTGGTGCTCCCTGGCGGGCAGCCGGCTTATCACCAACACCCAGCAGGTGCTAGATGAGCCCAAGGAGAGGTGCTCAGGGGAATTGCAAAGCTGGCCTTGGGAATCCGGCTCCAGACCCTCCTGCTAGTCACCCTGAGACGAAACTGAGGCTCAGAGAAGGGGGGTTCCTCGCCCAAGGCCACACGCCCCGCGGATGGAAAGCCAGGGTGTGGACGGGTCTGAGAAGCTACACAGCTGATTCCGTTTTTTCTTTCAGCTTTGGCAAAGACAGGCGGTTGTGGATTCCCCACCACGGTCAAGATACGGAACCGTCCTATCCCCCCCGCCCCGTTCTCCTGGCCCCTTCAAAGACGGTCTCTTCTACGCCCCAGCCCTGGCACCCACTGATCTGTTTTTGGCCCCTATAAGTCCATTCTTCCTAACACATCCTGTAATGAGAGCACACAGGATGTAGTCCGAGGCTGACTGCATTTGCTCGCCAAATGCCTCTGAGACTCAGCCTCATCGCTGTATCAGCAGTCGGTTCCTTTTCATCGCTGAGTAGTATTCCATCGTGTGATGTTCACCCACTCGCCGGCTGCAGGACACGTGGGATGTTTCCGGTTTTTGAAAACAGCCACTTTAAACATTTCCTGGGTGAACACGAGTTTACGTTTCACTTGTGGCATTATATGGCCAACGGTGTTTCATTTCCCAAGAGACCACCCAGCTTTGTCTGGCCAGCACTTGGCTAGCATTCCAGGTGCTCCAAATCTTTACCAGCACCTGGCATTGTTAGCTATTATCTTATCCATTCTAAGCCATATCGTATTAACCTGCTATGGCTGCCATAACGACAGAGTGCCTTAAATAAGAGAAATGCATTTTCTTACAGTTCTGACAGCTCCGGGTCCAAGACAAAGGCATCGGCAGCAACGTGTGTTTTCTTCTGAGGCCTCTTCGTTGCTTGTAGATGGCCATCTTCTCCCTGGGCCCTCATATGGTCTTTTCTCTGCCCGTGTCTGTGTCCTAATCCCCTCTTCTTATAAGGACCCCAGTCGTATTGGAGTAGGGCCCACCCAAAGAGCTCATTTTCACTTAATCACCTCTTTAAAGACCTTATCTCCAAATACGGTTACGTTCTGAGGTACTGGGGATTGGGGTTTCAACTTATGAATTCTGGGGGGACACGATTCAGCCTCTAACAGATATGCAGTGGTATTTTGTTGTTTTAAGGTGTATTTCATGTGATTACTTGCCGTCCATATATTCTCTTTGGTGAACTGTCTGTTCAGATTTTTTGCCCAATTTTTTATGGAGTTTTTTCTTCCTTCCTTTTTTTTTTTTTTTTTTTTTTTAAATAGAGAGAGAGGCGGGGAGGGACAGAGAGAGAGAGAGAGACAGAGAATCCCGATGTGGGGCTTGATCCCACGACCCTGGGATCAAGACCTGAACCGAAATCAAGAGTTGGACGCTCAACCAACTGACCCACCCAAGGCGCCCAGGAGTTTTTCCTTTTTTATTGGAAAAGTTTTTACACCTTTACTGAGATAGAATTGACATACAATAAACTGCGCATATTTAAAGCATAGAGTTTGATAAGTTGTAATGCGCATGTAGACCTGCGAAGCCATCACTACAGTCAGGATTGTTAAGATTCCCATCGCCTAGTTTCTGCCTGCTTCTTCCCCCTTCCTCCCACCTTCCCCTTCTAGTCCTCGTCTCCCCAAGCATCCATTGATCAGCCTGTTACTCTAAGTTAATTTGCCTTTTCTAAAATTTTATTTAAATGGACTCATAGAGTGTGTGTTCTTTTTTTAAAACAAAAGTTTATTTATTTTGAGAGAGAAATAGAACTCAAGAGTGTGAACAGGGGAGGGGCAGAGAGAGAGAGAGAGAGAGGGAGAGAGAGAATCCCAAGCAGGCTCCACTCTGCACTGTCAGCACAGAGCCTGATGTGGGGCTCGACCCCACAAACTGTGAGATTGTGACCTGAGCCGAAGTCAAGAGTTGGGTGCTTAACTGACTGAGCCACCCAGGCGCCCCTCGTCCACTCAGCTTTTGATGGACGTTTGTTTGTTGCTTCCAGTTTGGGGCTATTACGAAGCCGCTATGAATGTTGGTGTACATGTCTTTGTAGGGACATGTACATATTTTCATTGCTCCTGGGCAAGTACCTGAGTAGAACAGCTGGGTTATATGACAAGTGAACACACTATTTTTGAAGAAACTGCCACTGTCTTCCAAAGTGGCCATGCCATTTTACATTCCCACCTGTGGAATATGAGCGTTCCTCTTGCTCCACACATCCTCGCCAGTACTTAGTATGGGCAGTCTTTTATATATATATATATATAAATTTAAATGTTTATTTGTATTTGATAGAAAGGGACAGTGTGTGAGTTAGGGGGGGCAGAGAGAGACAGAATCCGAAGCAGCCTCCAGGCTTCGAGCTGTCAGCACAGAGCCTGACGTAGGGCTCGGACTCACAAGCCACGAGATCAAGACCTGAGCCGAAGTCGGACGCTTAACCAACTGAGCCACCCAGGCGCCCCGGGCAGTGTTTTTAATTTAACCATCCTAGAGAATGCGAACTGGGTATCTTCCCACCCATTTCCTGGATGGCTAAGGATGTTGAGCATCTTTTCATGTGATTTCTGTGTGTGTGTGTGTGTGCTATCTGTATATCCTCAACGTCAAAGTGTCCATTCAAATCCTTTGCTCATTTTTAATCAGGCTATTTATTGACTTTTGAGAATTCTTTATATATTCTGGATATAATCCCGTTATCAGATGTGTGATTCCCAAGTTGTGCTCTTAACAAGGTCCTGCACATGGGGTGCCTGGGTGGCTCAGTCAGTTAAGCATCTGACTTCGGCTTAGGTCATGATCTCGTGGTTTGTGAGTTTGAGCCCTGCGTCGGGCTCTGTGCTGACAGCTTGGAGCCTGGAGCCTGCTTCAGATTCTGTGTCTCTCCATCTCTCAGCCCCTCCCCTGCTCATGCTCTGTGTCTCTCTGTCTCTCAATAATAAATAAACGTTAAAAAACGAAAAACAAGGTCCTGTACAGACTGAGCTGCAAACCCCAATCACCCAATAATCCTCCCATCTGCCTACAAAGGGCAGTGATAATCATCACCCTCTTTGCCCCCAAAAGGCAAACTGGCTTGGAGAGGGGGAGGCCCCGTGACCTGTTGGTGACACAGTAAATATTTGAACTCCGAACCCCAGACTTCACCCACAGGCTCCATCCCGATTTGGGACTGCCGTGAGCTTCATCTTCCTGGAAACGCTGAATGTCTCTAAGGATACAGAACCCCCCTGTGTCCTGAGGCCTAAAGAGCAGGAATGAATCAGACAAGGCAAGAGACAAGGGTTCTTTCACAACCGATTTATTTGCCGAACCTTCATGCCGAGCCTTGACAAACATGCAAGAGGATGAATTCGGAGCTTCAGGACCCACCCAGCTCCCTCCCAGGTGTCACAGGATCAAGGCACTTTCCCAACAGCCGGGCAACATCCGGGGCCCTGCTGACCCCGCCCTGATCTTGACGCAGCTGTAGGCTGAGTACCCACGTGCAGAGGACAGCTCTAAGCGGGCCCAGTCTGGGCCAAAACCCCACCTGAGACTGGCCACACCTCATCTACCCACCCCTGCTTGGATGTCCTGGCAACAGGTTGAGATGAAGGAGGCCGGGGGCAGGGGGTGGGGGTTCAGCTATCGTTCCCCTCACTCACCCTGACGCATGTCCTGGGCCCGCCCAGCGGCAGCAGGATGCCCAGCACAGAGCAAGCTGACTCTTCTGATTGGCTGAATGAGCAGTGGAGGACGCAGGCATGAGGGAGGCCTGACGCTTCTAGGGCCCAACAGCAGGTGCTCGGAGCCCCTTCACAGAGCTGGATCTTGGGACCCCTGCCCGGCCAACTGCATTTCTTTGGTTTAGCACCAGCCTGAAGCCAAAGATCAGAATGAGCCTCCCCCACCCTCCAAGCTCTCCAGACTGGCCTAGGTGTGTCTACCGAAGGCCCCCTTTGTGCCAGGTAACTTGTGGGGTTCTCCGATCCACAAACACAAATCATCTAAAATGCAAAGCCGCTCCCAAGCATGGTGAACATCCGTCAAGGCCTCCCCTCCCGACTGTGTGGTGCTTAAGAGTTTATAAGGCTGGTTCACATCCAGGCGCACACCAACACTTCCATAAGGAGGAGGGCTGGGGGTCCCCACCGTACAGATGGGGAACGGAAGGCTTGGAGGAGGCAACTTGCCCGGTGCCTTCCAGGAGGGGTGGGCAAGAAGAGACGTGGAAGGTCATAGCAGCCGCCTCCCAGCAGGTACTTAGGAAATGGCCATCAAATTCGTGACTCTCAACCTGACCTGAAATTCTTTCGGAGTCAAGATGTAATTTTAGAGAGGAAATGATGGAGCAAGAATATACTGCTAGAGTTTCTGGCTGGAGCCGCTGCCAGGATTCTGTGGGCCTCCCCCCCGAATAAAGCTGGGTCGCTATGGTGGCCTGGCAGAAAGAGAGGGACCCCTCCATTCCCACAAATGCCCCTCAGCCCCATATCTCATTTAATGCCCCCCGCCCCCATCAGCCCTGGAGGGTGGGCTGATGGCCCCAGTTTGTAGACTGGGACGTCAAGGCCCGGAGAGGGGAAAGCTGAGCCCAGGAGGCGCCCACACCAACTCTGAGGGTCCTGGGTCTGGGCCTTCTCCCCGGCACCCCACAAGGCCTCTGGGCCACCCACTAATCTGCCTTCTTGGTTTTCTTCTTCCTGGAGCCCTCGCTCAGCTCCTCCTTGGACTTAGCAGGCAGGGCTGAGTGCGGGGAGCCGGGCCCGCTGCTGCCGTGGGACCCGCCGTGGGACCCACCATGGTTGTCGTGGTAATGGTCATCCCCCCAGGCAGCCCCAAACAGCACAGGGCAGATGTAGCCCTCCAGAACATCAAAAGGGGAGCCATGAGAGTGAGTGGCCGTCAGGAACACCTGAGGTGGGATGGAAGGGGGGCAGGGAGACAGCGAGAGAGACAGAGGGAAACCGAGGCAGAAAGCAAAGTGGGGGGATGGGAGAGGGAAGAGGGGAGAGAAGGTCAGCCAGGTTAAGGTCAGAGGTAGCCCAGACCCCCTCTGGCTTTATGCACCCCCAGGAGGGTGACCAACTGTCCCAGGTTTCCCGGGATACGGAACTTCCGGTGTTGAAACCCAGATAGCATCGGGCACACGGAGACAGGCGATCTCCCCCCTTGCCTCCCACCTCGGCTCAGAGAGGAACAGTGCTTGGCCTGAGGTTGCTCACTGCCTTCCCCTTTTCAATGGCCTATGGGTCCCCTCCCCGCCAGCCAGCCAGCAGCCACGCTCTCCAGATGCATGGGGAAGGCAGTGTGGCCCCTGAAGATCCCCCCTGGGTGAGTCAACCCCAACTCAAGGCCTCAGGATCAGACCAGCACCCTCCTGGCCTAGCCTGGGTCCCCTGTGTCCTGAGTGTGCCTTCCCTGGGTCTCATCCCTCAGCTCTCCACTGCCAAGGCACAAGCTCCCCCCCCCACCCCCCGATTCTCCAAATGGACTTTGTGCACTCCTGCCCCACTCTTAAGCTGGGCCCTCTGCCCAGAAGGCCTTATTCTTCTCACCCAGTCCCCTACCTGCTGGAACTCCTCTTATCAGACCTTCTTCCCACGCACGGACCTCCTGGCACCCCCTTCCCCAGCCCCCTGCCTTAGGGCTGTCCTTTCTGGGACACAAGACTACAAGCCCGAGCTCCCAGCCTGGAAGGTGCGGGTTGGGGTGGGTCAGGGCAGCAAGACTTACCTTACAGGACACCATGAACACGGTGAAGATGAAGGTAAGGCTGGCTTTGGACACGGGGAGCCAGCGGGTCTGCTGCAGGGTGAAGAGTATGGCTCCATACAGGCTGGCCTTTGTGGGGCTGGAGGGGGCAGCCTCAGTTACCGCGAGGCGCCAGCCACGCAGCCCAGGCCTTTTTACCTCTGGCCCTGACCCCGCCTGCCCACTGCCGGCCCCAGCTCACATCCCAGCTTCTCCTGAGCATGAGGTGGGAAGGGGCCTGCATGGCACGGATACGGTGGTGTCTCCCCGCACAGTAAAGGGTTAACAGGGCCCAGAGAGGTTCTTCTTTCTTAACTTCCTTACGGGATAGGTTTTCAATATTTTAACTTGTTGCAGAAGACAGACCTGTGACTTCCGTTCCTGATGTCTGTTGTGCACCGCCGTCCTTAATGATGATAATTCTGCCTGGTTATTTCCAAAGCACTCGCCCGCCAGGGACCGGTGCTGTGGAATCTATCCGTGTGGTTCCTGGGGGCCCCTCACCCTCAGTTGATGAGGCAGAAAAGGAATCCAAGGGGGGAAACCACCTGCCCACTTGGTTGCAGACAACACAGCTAGCTGTCTGGGTCCCCATTTCCTTGTCCGTGACCCGAGGGTGGGAATACACTTTCTTGGGGGGGTGAAATGAGCGAATTCTCTCTTCCGAGGTGTGAAATGGGAATTGTCATGGGCGTATGGGCAAGCCTTTTAATTTTGTCGTATTTAAATTTTTTTTAATGTTTATTTATTTTTGAGAGAGAGAGAGAGACAGAATGCGAGTGGGTTAGGGGCAGAGAGAGGGGGAGACGCAGAATCCGAAGCAGGCTCCGGGCTCCGAGCTGTCAGCACAGAGCCCGACTCAAGGCTCGAACTCACGAGCTGTGAGATCATGACCTGACCCAAAGTCAGACGTCAACCGACTGAGCCACCCAGGCGCCCCTAATTTTGTCATATTTTAAATGGCCATGGTTTTTATTTGTTGTCGATTGGGAGAAAATTGAACTAGCCCAAACCAGTTAGGTCTTTTAAAAATGTATAGGCTACAGGGGCCCCTGGCTGGCTCAGTTGGTGGGATGTGTGACTCTTGATCTTGGGGCTGTGAGTTCGAGCTCTGCATTGGGTGTAGAGATGCCTTAAAAATAAAATCTTAAAAAAAAAAGCAATGTATGGGCTACATGCAGCATGAGGCCCTACGTGGAGTCCTGGATGCAGCTGGCTCTGCCCACCTCGTCCCAGCCACATTCCCCATCTCCACATCCCCATGTGCCATACGCTCTCTACCAATGCTCTGTACCCCCTGCTCTGTACTCCTCACTCCCCATCCATACTCTGTACCCTGACCCCCCAGAGCTGGGCAGAATCATTGCTTTTTTCTCACTTGACAGGTGGCAGAGGTGCTGGCCTCTGTCCAGAGGTTCCTCCTTTGCCAGAAAACTCCTACTCACTCTTCATAACCCGAGTCAAGTATCTCATCTCCCTGCAGCTCTGCCTGCCCCTCCCCCCTGGGCAGAGCCCTGGTTCCCCGTCGCTGGGTCCCCCAGCCTTGACCTCTGGAAGCTTCTGGAAGACAGAATCGGTGGCTGAGGCTTCCAAGTCACCAGGAGTATCCAACCCAGGGTCAGGCCCAAGAGGCACCTGTACATACAGGAAGGATGAGGGGCGGAAATGGGATACTCACAAGGACATGTGCAGGATCTCATTGGTCTCCGGCTTCCAGACCCCTCGGAGCAGCTGCTCAAATTTGGACATGAGGGCGACACCAGAGCCTACGAAGACAGGGTGCCCCTGAATGAGCCTGCCACCTCCAGTTCCCCCATTCTTCTCAGCTGAATTCCCAAGGAAGCAGCTTCTCCAGAGGGACACTGAGCCTGGGGGTCTGTTCATCAGTTGCAGCAGGGAAACTGAGGCTCAGAGAGGGTCACATGGCATATTCAGAGCAAAACTAGCATGAAGGAATTGAGGTCATATCTCATCTGCAAGGTATGTCTCAGACAAATCTGGGTTGTCTGCCCTGATGCCCTTAGGGAGTCCCGGATCCTGAGCTGTGCATAAGGCTTACAGAAGCCTCCCCATCCCAGTCTCTCTCCTCCTCAGGGCTCTGAACTCTCAATCTTTCTTAAGCCACTTGCCCTCCAGGAGGCATGCTGTAACTCTACGGAATTTGCTCTGTAGTATAGGCTTCCTGGAGAGTAAATAAGGAGACCTATATGCAGACATAAATGATTATCGTTCTAGAAGAATCTTTCCATTTACCCCAAATGTATTGGTTAAAGAGGTTGGACTCCTAGAGCTACTCCAGGAGTAGGTATGCTACTTGAGGTGCCTAGTATGTACCACTGGACCAGGGGTTCATATGTGGAGTGATTTTGCCCCTAAGGAGGCACTTGGAAATGTCTGGAAACACTTTTGGTTGTTGCAACTGGGGAGGGGGCTGCTACTGGTCAGCAAAGGCCAGGAATGCTGCTCAACATCCTATAAAGCACAAGACAGCCTCCACCTCAGAGCATGATCTGGCCCCACGTGTCAATGGTGTGGAGTACGCTGGAGCTCAGTGGAGGGTGAGTCTAGGCCCTGATATTTTTGCAGTACACACTTTGGTATTAGGGAGCAGGGATGAGGTGTCCAGTGGTGTTAGCACCTGCTTGAGCCTTCTTTCCCTGTCTTCCTTTTACCCCTTGGTCCACCTCTCCAACTATTATTGTCAAATTGTCTACTTCTCCTTTAACTTCTCTCAGTTCGTGCTTTATATATTTTGGTGTTTTTAGGTGCATACATGTTTGTAATTGTTACGTCTTCCTCGTGGATCGACCCGTCATTATAAAGTACCCCTCTTTATTTTTAGTAGCATTTTTGTTTGTTTGTTTTAAAGTCTGTCTTGGTCTACCTCCTAGCATAGCTAGAGGAGAGGGGAAAGGAGGCCTTCAGAGTAGTTAAGAATGTGGACGGTGAATTCAGAGGACCTAGAGACAGACCTTGCGGCACTCCCTTAGCTGTGTGACCGCGGGCAGGTGATTTCATTTCCTTCCTCAGTGAAAGGGGATGACATTAGACTTCTAAAGCAGGGTCTTAAGGATCAAATGGGCTAAGATGCACAAAGGGCTCAACTCAAACCTGTCCTGGGTCATAAAGTCTTCACTGGGCATCCATGAACACGGACAGGAAACCGAACTACATCTTTTTCATGCCCCTCACTGAAACACAACCTTTCCTTCCATCGTGAAGGGAGGTAGTGAGCTGAGCAGGATTTGCAAGTCTGTGACTCCATCACCAACAGGATCCACAGATTTATTTCCTTTTCACGTTCCCGTGGTTGCAGATGGTTTCATAATATCGTTTGTGCTGGACAGCACTTCAAAAGGTTGAGAATTCCCTATTTGCTAACGAATGGTCTGTTATTGAGTGCCTCGGTAGAGATGTATAAAATGACTATGCCATACTAAAACTTTGTTTGATGCCTATTTTGAAATAACGGGCCTCTTTTATCATCACATATATTTCATTTTATGCACTTACAAACATAAAAGGCTTTCCCGGACTCAAAAAGGGCCATGGTCCACAAAGGTTAAGAACCCCTATAGTTATAGGGGTGTGATTTCTTCTCCAGGAAGCATTTGGCAACATCTGGAGACACTTCTGGTTGTTACGCTGGCGGGTGCTACTGACTTCTGGTGGGGGGAGGCCAGGGATGTTGCTCTACATGTTACAACGCACGGGACAGCACCCCCCCCCCCCAGAGGGTGATCTGGCAACAAATATCAGAAGTGTTACAGCTGAGAAAACGTGCTTGAGAGACAGCCGTCACTGTCTCGTTGTCCTGTTAATCTTGGACAGCTAAATTCCAGAAGAATTTTCCCATTTACTCTAAAGGTGTTGGCTAAAGACACTGGACTCCCACAACAGTCCTGACACCCCTTAGCCTGGACCAATATCTATGCCGACCTGGGTGCCCGACATGTAGCACACTGAGCAGGGGTTCTTAACCGAGGTGATTTTTCCATCGTTATCATGGTCCTGTTTACCTTTGACCCAGCCGGTGGCAATCATGACGAACCACCCATGGTGGTAGTGGTGGTGGGCGTGATGGATGCCCACGGCGATCTTTCGGACTCTGACTACCTCCTTCATGGCCACAAATATAAGTTTCACAGGTAAGAAGCAGACACACTTGTAAAAGAGGTCCAGGGGGCAGAAGAAAATCAAGTACCTTTGGGGAGAGAATGAGGAGCGTCAGGGGGAGACAGACCGTGGGGGGTCCCTGGGAGGTTGGGTCCAGACCTCCCCTCTCCCCCAACTTGTTGGGCTCCGGACAGAGCTGGGCAGCGGAGAGCAGTGCGTTCAGGCCCACGGTGGAGGTTGTGCTGATGGGTCCTATTTCCTCCAACCTCCCGCCTCCCACCTCCCAGGTGGCTGGGTCACCCCTGCCCCCGGCTCTGCTTTCCCACACCCCACCAGCTTGACAGTGCTTACCAGACGGCCGAGGCCAGCAGGACGCTGGAATTGTTGCTGAAGTAGTCGATCAGGGGCTCCCCGAGGAGCAGATCCGCCAAGATGTAACTCCCGAAGCAGTGCAGCATGGCGCACAGCCAGGACGCCAAGGGATGGCGCCGGGACAGCTCGACTGCTCCTGGGGGGCGGGGGGAAGAGGCCGTCACTGGGGTGCCAAGAGCGTGCTTTGTCCCCATGCCCTCTGGTCAGCTTATCCTAATTCAGCTGCCTTTGCAGAGCGCCCGCCCCATGCCTTGCTGCTCGCCCATTTCAGAGGAAGAACCCAGGCTCAGGGAGGCGGGACACATGCCTGAGGTCACACAGAGGAGAGGCAGAGCTGGGTCGGGCCTCTCTCCTCTGTGCTCAGAGAGGTGGCAATGATTGGTAATGCCAGCTCCCAGTTAGCAGGCAGCTCCAGGTCGCAGACACCGGGTTCACATCTACACGAAGGACTCCTTCAATCGTCGTTGATACTCACCGCCAAGTGATCACTCTCATTATCCCCACAAAGACAGGGAGGCGTGGAGATAGAGCCAAGTGCAGATGGGGACACTTCAATAGGGCTGCTGCTGCCTCGGGCTGATGCCAAGATCCCTACAGGCTCACGCCCGGCCTCTCGGTCTCTCCCTCTTTTTAAATTTTTATTGTTGCGGTAAAATATACACGAAATGTACCACTTTCACCATTTTTTAAGTGCACAGCTCAGGGGCATTAGGCACATTCCCACTGTTGGTGCAACCATCATCACCATCCATCTCCAGGACTTTTTCATCGTCCCCAACTGAAACTCTGTCCCCGTTAAACACTTAACTCCCTGTTCTCTCCCTTCAGCCCCTGGCATCCACCATTCTACTTTCGGTCTCTGTGAATTTGACCCCTCTAGGGACCCCATGTAGGTGGGATCACACAGTATCTGTCCTTTCGTAGTCTGGGTTATTTTCCTTAGCGTGATGTCCTCAAGGCACGCTCGTGTTGGAGCACTGCTAGTGTTAGAATTCCTTCTTTTTTTTTTTTAATTTTTTTTTTCAACGTTTATTTATTTTTTTTGGGACAGAGAGAGACAGAGCATGAACAGGGGAGGGGCAGAGAGAGAGAGGGAGACACAGAATCTGAAACAGGCTCCAGGCTCTGAGCCATCAGCCCAGAGCCCGACGCGGGGCTCAAACTCACGGACCGCGAGATCGTGACCTGGCTGAAGTCGGACGCTTAACCGACTGCGCCACCCAGGCGTCCCAGAATTCCTTCTTTTTTAAGGTTGAAAAATATCCCATTGAATGGTTAGACCACATTTTGTTTCTTCAACTCATCCATCGATGGACATCTGAGCTGTTCCCACCTTTTGGCTATTGTGAATAATGCCGTGAAGAACACGGCATGTACAAATATCTATCTGAGTTCCTGGTTTCAACTCTTGTGGTGACATATCCAGAAGTGGAATTGATGGGTCATATGGTAATTCTATATTAACATTTTTTTTTTTTAAGTTTTAAATATTTACTTATTTATTTATTTTGAGAGAGAGAGAGAGTAGGGGAGGGCCAGAGAGAGAGAGGGAGAGAGAAAATCCCAGGCAGGCTCCGCACTGCCAGCACTGAGCCCAGCATGGGACTCGAACTTACGAACCACGAGTCCATGACCTGAGACAGAATCAAGAGTCAGACGCCCAACGGACTGAGCCACCCAGGCGCCCTATGCTTAATTGTTTGAGGAACTGCCATATTGTTTCCCACAACCGCTGCACGATTTCACATTCCCACCAACAGGGCATGAGGGTTCCACCTTCTCCACATCCTCGCCAACACCTGTTATTTTCTGTTACGAGCTAGTGGCCCGGAAGAAATAAAGACACGCAAGCAGAAGGGGCCAAGCACAAATGCCACCTCCTCTAGGAAGGCTTCCTGGCTCTGCTGAGTTGGTCACTCCTGCCTCTGGGCTCCCACAACCCTGTGGACTTCATTCTACCATGGGTCTTAGTATTTTACTTGTTTTTTTTTTTAATTTTTCTTTTAATGTTTATTTATTTTTGAAGGCGAGAGAGACAGCGTGTGAGCGGGGGAGGAGCAGAGAGAGAGAGAGAGAGACAGAATCGGATGCAGGCTCCGGGCTCTGAGCTGTCAGCACAGAGCCCGACGCAGGGCTCGAACTCACAGACCGCGAGATCATGACCTGAGCCAAAGTCGGACGCTCAACCGATGGAGCCACCCAGACACCCCAACTTAATTGTTAACACCAACAGGAAGTAGATGAGAGGTTGCCTCGGGCTAGAGGGAATGGGGGAGAATGGAGAGTGACAGTTAAAGGATAGAGGTTTCTTTCGGAGGGGATGGTCGCACAATTCTGTGAATATACTAAAAACCAATGAACGGGATGCTTTAAATGGGTGAATTGGGTAGTATATGAATTAGAGCCCAATAAAGCTGTTATAAAATAAACAACAACGGAAAAAATGTAACTTATTTCGGTTTCTGTAACAGAGGACACACACTCATAAATGATACTAAATTGAGTCTTCCTATGAGCCCAAGGCAACAACAACAACAACGAAGGATGGCTCTGCTTAGCGGAGAGGAACAGGAATCCTCTCCCTCAAGAAGATGGCTCAGTGCATCGGCTTGCAACTTTACAAATCAGACAGCAGCGCCCCACCCCAGAGCATCTCGGTTGGCCAGTCTGGGGTGTGGCTGGGCTTATGGATTTTTTGATGTTCCTGGGTGATTCTTATGGGCAACAATGTTGAACATCACACGGCGACAGAGGAATGAGCTGGCTGATGTCCCGATGTCCTGCAGCCCTGATAAGCCAAGATCTTCTATCCGTGGCTAGGAGGATAGGCTCCCAAGAACAATGGTTTCCAAACTGTGTTCCTAAGAACCCTGAGGATTTGCAGGAGAGACCAAATGGGAACGTTCTGGGTCCTTCACCCCATGTCCACCAGAGCATACCTGCATTTACTGCTTCATCTCAGTGTTCAAGACAAGTCTTTGTTTTGTTTTGTTTTGTTTTGTTTTGTTTTGTTTTGTTTTAAAGCTATCTCTGGGGGCGCCTGGGTGGCGCAGTCGGTTAAGCGTCCGACTTCAGCCAGGTCACGATCTCGCGGTCCGTGAGTTCGAGCCCCGCATCAGGCTCTGGGCTGATGGCTCGGAGCCTGGAGACTGTTTCCCATTCTGTGTCTCCCTCTCTCTCTGCCCCCGTTCATGCTCTGTCTCTCTCTGTCCCAAAAATAAATAAAAAACGTTGAAAAAAAAAAATAAATAAATAAAAAAAAATAAAGCTATCTCTGTGCTGGGGGCACCTGGCTGGCTCAGTTGGAAAAGCATGAGACTCTTGATCTCGGGGTTGTGAGTTAGAGCCCCACATCGGGTATAGAGATTGCGTAAAAATAAAACCTTTGGGGTGCCTGGGGGGCTCAGTTAAGTGTCTGACTCTTGATTTCAGCTCAGGACATGATCTCACAGTTCATCAGTTCCAGCCCTGCATAAGGCTCTGTGCTGACAGCGTGGAACCTGTTTGGCATTCTCTCTGTCTCTCCCTCTCTACCCCTTCCCCATTTGCATGCTTTCTCTCTGTCTCAGAATAAATAAATAAGCTAAAAAAAAAAAAAAAAAAAAAAAAGAACTTTAGAAAAAAGAAAGCGTATGTCAATACTGCCGAATAAAGTCAGTAGCTGGTGTTAATGGAATTGTAGCAATGTCAATTTCCTGGTTGGAGTAATGAGCTACCAGTATGTAAGACGATCTCGTTGGGGGAAGCTGGGGGAAGGGGACTTGGGAACTCTTCACACGACTTTTGCTACTTCTTACGAGTTTTTAACTTTTTAAAAAATGTGTTTAATTCCCACATTGAAATAGAGGGCAAAGGTCTAGTTCTTAAAAAGTAAGTTTATAGGGGCGCCTGGGTGGCTCAGTCGGTTGGGCATCCGACTTTGGCTCAGGTCACTATCTCACGGTCCGTGAGTTCGAGCCCCGCGTCAGGCTCTGGGCTGATGGCTCGGAGCCTGGAGCCTGTTTCTGATTCTGTGTCTCCCTCTCTCTCTGCCCCTCCCCCGTTCATGCTCTGTCTCTCTCTGTCCCAAAAATAAATAAAAACGTTGAAAAAAAATTTTTTTAAGTAAGTTTATAAAAACTATCTAGGGGAATAGGATTAATGCCTCTGAATCAAATCCTCACACTTTGTATTACGTAAAGTCTTTAGAATCTTTATAAATACGTTCTATCATTATGTCAAATTATTTTGTTTGTTTAAGTAATCTCTATGCCCAATGTGGGGCTTGAACTCACAGCCCCGAGATCAAGAGTTGTATGCTCTACCGACTGAGCCAGCCAGGTGTCCCCTATCTTCATGTTAACATCCTCATAATCTTCTGTAGCCACACCCCAGAGTTGCAACCTGGTGTTTCCTGCTGGGACAACTATTGATTTCTTGATTTCTTCCCTCCCCCACTAGTTTCATTTTCCAGAGAATGCTTTTAGGATTAAGCCGTAAGGCACAGACACTTAGCTCTCATGGCCAGAGCAGGTACCAAAGACTCCCCTTAAATGATTTACTTGAATCCAGTGACAACGCCATTCAATGTGGATGTGAAATGACAAGGTTACATGTGATCTGTCAATCAAAAGACTAATCAAAATAAATGATCCCAGGTTTGGCTTGTTGTTGTTGTTTTTTTTTAAGGTTACTTTGCTTCTAGAAATTGGATGCCTCTTGTCTCTAAGTTGTCAAATCTGAATGCGTGGCCTCTCCGTGACATGCACTACATCTGAAGCTATTGACATCAATACCTATGCATACGGTCGATACACTCAAAACATTGATTTGGTCTTAGTCCTTCGTTGAATATGGGGACCTCATCAGTCTTACCTGCTGCTGCCCCCCGCCCCCGCCACCGTGCGTGGCACTGTGCCTGACACAGTAGCTGCCCAATAAATAGTTGTGAGAGAATGAACTCCTGCCCTCACAGAGCTTACATTCTTGCAAATGTGGGCAGAACAGCTCACAGGCATTGAGGTTGTGTTTGCGCACTTTGGGATGCACCGTATGAAAACCTCCCCTGCTCTATCTCTTTGTGGAGTTACTATTTTGTCCCAGGCAACTGTCAGCCTTGACTCTATCCTGGAGAGCTTTTAATCACGCATAACAGAGGGATCAATATCCCCACTTGCAGCGAGTTATATGGGGGGCCAGTGTCCCCCTGCCCAGAATTCATGTCCGCCGGAACCTCAGAATGTGACCTTATTTGGAATAGGGTCAGTGTAGGGTTTTCATTCCAAGAAACATGAAGTCCAATCCCTTCTGTAGAAGGAGCTGCCTTCTTAGCTTGGTCAACTTTATAGAGGAGGGGAGGGGCGGCTAGGAGTATGTGCCCCTGCTCCAGAGGGAAAAAAAGCCCCAGTTTCCCTCCATACACACAGTTGGGAGAATCCATAGGCAACACCATCTTGGAGGCAGTTTGGCAACACTGAGGAAATCTGAGGCTGTGCATTGCCCACGTCTCAGCAATTCTGCTCCTCACGGCTGACTCAAAAGAAACTAGCAAAGGAGACCGGGGTGGGGGTCAGGGGGAGGATTCCACCGCCACACTGTTATAGGACAAAAGTACTTATCTCTTAGTGAGGGGTGGAGACTCACACAAAATGGGTTACCACAGAGCCTCTATTTAAAAGTGAACTAGATCGGGGTGCCTGGCGGGGGCTCAGTCGGTTAAGCATCTGACTTCGGCTCAGGTCACCATCTCAAGGGTCCCTGAGTTCAGGCCCCGCATCGGGCTCTGTGCTGACAGCTCAGAGCCTGGAGCCTGCTTCCGATTCTGTGTCTCCCTCTCTCTCTGCCTCTCCCCTGCTCGTGCTCAGTCTCTCTCTCAAAAATAAAGATTAAAAAAATTTGTTAGTAAAAAATAAATAAGTAAAAGTGAATTAGATCTATGGCCCTGGGAACAAAATCCCTTCTGGTTGAGAACCACCACTCTAGATAAATCCACGTGGATAAATCCCGTACGGTTATTACTGAGTAAAAACGTTAGGTTGCAAGAGCATACATTTATGTATATCTTAAGAATATATTTGAAACAACATACTCCGTGTAGTTTAGCGACACATACACAGCAGAGAAGGTGTAAATACAGGCGTGGGAACAATAGGAGCCAATTTTAGGGTGGCAGTCACATCTAGAGAAGGAGGGATGGGGAAGGGACAGGGTTGGCTGGGTCTCTATTTATTTATTAAAAAAAAATCATCTGAGGGGCACCTGGGTGGCTCTTCCGGTGGAGCATCCGACTTCTGCTCAGTTCATGATCTCATGATTCGTGGGTTCGAGCCCCGCATCGGGCTCACGGCTGTCAGCGTGGAGCCGGCTTTGGATACTCTGTCCCCCTAGCTCTCTGCCCCTCCCCCACAGTGCGCTCTATCTCAAAAATAAATGAGCATAGAAAAAAAAAGTATTTAAAAAATAATAATAATAATAAAAAATATCTGAAGCAAATCTATGTTCACATCTGTTAAATCTGTGTAGAGGGAAGAGCGGTATCTGTGATATTTATTCTATGTGTATGAAATATTTAATCACCAAAATGGGTGAAAACAAGAGTCTCCTGGAAAGCTGATAAGCAGGAGGGCTATGGGGTACTCATCTGCCTTATCACACTGGGCTCCACACTCTGTACTGAGCCCCCTCACTACCTGTCCCCTCTCTGATGGCCATGACCAGAGGGCCAGGAACCAGGGAAGTCTTGGGTGGGCAGGGGGATCCTGTTCCTCCAGGAACAGGAGGTCTTGGGTGGGCAGTGGGGCGCCAGGCTACATCCTATCTGCAAGACCCCAACAAAAATTTCCGGAAGACTCTTAAAAAATCATGTTCACAGCAGCACTGTTCACAACTGCCAAAGGGTAGAAACAACCCAAGTGTCCACCAATAGATGAACGGATAAACAGAATGTGATCAAGCCACACAATGAAATATGATTCAGCCTTAAAGAGAAGTGAAGTCCTACAACGTGAACAAATCTTGAAGACGCGCTAAGTGAGAGAAGCCAGACACAAAAGGTCACATGGTGTATGATGTCATCTATAGGAAATGTCCAGAAAAGGCAAATCCACAGAAACAGATAGCAGGTTACTGGTTGCCAAGGGCTGGGGGTTGGGGAGAAGGGGGAAACGGGGAGTGACTCTTCATGGGTATGGGGTTTCCTTTTGGGGTGAGGAAAGTGTTCTGAACTTAAATATTCCATGTAGGTGGAATCACATCACATAGCCTTTTACCTCTGGCTTTCACTGAGTGCAATATTTCCAAGGGTAATATTCATCTTTCTCTGCTGTGAGGTATTCCATGATAGGAACAGATCACAAGGTATTTATCCATGCTCTTTTTTTATTAAAAAATTGTTTTTTAATGTTTACTTATGAAAAAGAGAGAGAGTACAAGTGGGGGAGGGACAGAGAGAGAGGGAGACACAGAATCGGAAGCAGGCTCCAGGCTCTGAGCTGTCAGCACAGAGCCCGACGCGGGGCTCGAACCCACAAGCCATGTGATCATGACCTGAGCCAAAGTCAGATGCTTAACTGACTGAGCCACCCAGGCACCCCGTCTACTCTCTTGCACAAACCACATTTTATAATCAGGAAACCTGTCTCATAAAAGTTGTTTGAGAGGAAGTCCTAAACACACTCCCCTTTTTCTTTGCCCCCCCCCCCAACTAACCAGGTGACCTTGGACAGACCATTTTTGCTCTGTGTCTGGCTCCTTCTATCAGGTGTGAACCCCAATACCCTCTTTGCCCAGCTCCTAACAAGGGCTGGGATCGAATTTTCCCTCCTCACTCTGGGGTTACAAGCCCAGAGTGCATCTTCTCCCCGCCCTCAGGGTAGTCCTAAGTCTTAGCATTTACAAAGGTCCTACAGTATGAGGCAGAATGTTCTTTCCTCTTCTTTGGGGCGTCTATTTAAAATGTGGCCAGCTGAGAGTTAATCCTTCGGAGCAACTGGTGGGTCCCACAGGAGCCGGGTCAGGTGAGGCACCCATGTTTTGCAGAAATGGATACCTCTGCATCTAAAAATAACCCTGAGGGGTTGAATTCTTTCCAGGGTCATTCTTGTGCCCTCTGGGACCATCCCAGGGACTGAGGCCAGGGAGTGGGGGAAGGGGCTTTTGTGGGAGTAAAGCAGGCTCCCGTGGGTGAGTCCTGGTAGAAAAGTCACAGGCCCACGGTGGCCTCGGGCAAATGACTGCCTCCCACTAGCCTCCGCTTCCTCTGCTTTCAAAAGAAGAGAATGAGAGCACCCCCTCCTCAAGTTGTGATGATTCAATGCGATGTGCACGATTATCAACACGCTTCTCAGCGCTATCAACCTTAGTGATCTCAGGATGAGTCTCCCCATTGCCACAGATGAGAAGACTGAGGCTGATGGGGGATGGGCCTGCCCTGAAGATCCCCAGCAAGGTGGCGGCCGAGAACCTTCCCCCGGGGGCTCTCTCCTTCCTGGCTTCTCTTGCTGGGTTTTGGGGCGGCATCAGGATCCAGGAGAATGTGGGTTGCAATCCCAGGTTTGCCACCAAACCGTTCCCCTCTCGCTGGGTGAGCCCAGGCTAGTCACTCCTCTCCTCGGGCCCCAGCTGGTGTATTTGTGTATAATGGGTGGTGCTGGCCAGAGTGACCAACCACTCCGGGGTGGCCCGGGACCGAGGACCTCCTGGGACATGGGACTTCTGATGCTTGTCTTAATTGAACCTGGGCGAGGTGGTCACCCCGGTGCTCTTACTCATTTCAAAGGGCGCCAGTGAGGACAAAAAGAAATTATTGCTTAGTGCTTAGCAATTATGCAAGAGTTATTCCTAGAACTGGATCTGAAATGGAAAGTACCTGTGGGTGGAAATTTTAGCTGATGGATTTATAAAAATCGGCTCTGCCTGAGGAGGGAGGAGGAAGCTCCCCTCAGGTTCCTCATTCTGGCCTGGGGTGGGCAGCACAGCATTCCTTCTCCGGGGGTCAGTGTCCTGTCTGTGGATGGCAGGGAAGCACTAGAAGGTTCCACGGGCCGCTCTCAGCTCTGCTGTGGCTCTGTGCTATATAGTCTGAGGTCTAAACGTAAGAGATGTATTTACAGAGACTCTCAGTGACTTTAGGGCAAGTCTTCCCCTGAGCCTTCGAGTTCAGCCACCTGCCTTGGTTTCTTTCCCTGTGAGAGACAGTGGCCCTGGAAGAACTTACAGTTTGTGCCAGAGGTCCCAAAACAGGGGTCGAGGAGCCGTCTCTTTAGCCCCACAGCATTTTAGAAAATGTTCAAACTGCAACAAAGACATCTTTCAGTAGGTGAATAATGACACTATGGTGCACACACACCATGGGATCTTACTCGGCGATAAACAGGAATGAGCTCTCAGGCCCGAAAACACATGGACGAGGCTTAAATGCATGTTGCTATAGGGGAAAGAAGCCAGTCTGAAATGGCCATACACTGTACGATCCGAATTCTATGACAGTCTGCAAAAGGCAAAACCATGGAGACAGTAAAAAGATCAGTGGTTGCCAGGGGCTTGGGGGAGGGGGCAGGATGATTATGTGGGGCTTGGCGGATTTTTAGGTTAGTGAAACTATCTGTATACTATAATGGTGGATATGCGTTAGGCACGTGTCAAAATCCACAACACGTACAACACAAAGTAACCCTAATGTAAACTATAGACCGTGCTTGATAAGATGTACAGTGATGATAATAACGATGTAGATAAATGAGGCTGGTTTGTTGATTGTGACAAATGTACCCCTCTGTGCATAATGTTGATGGTGGCGGAGGTCAGAGAGTAGATGGAAACTGTACTTTCAGCTTCATTTTGCTGTGGATCTAAAACTGTTCTAGAGGGGCGCCTGGGTGGCTCAGTCGGTTAAGCGTCCGACTTCGGCTCAGGTCATGATCTCACGGTCTGTGAGTTCGAGCCCCACGTTGGGCTCTGTGCTGACTGCTCAGAGCCTGGAGCCTGTTTCAGATTCTGTGTCTCCCTCTCTCTGACCCTCCCCCGTTCATGCTCTGTCTCTGTCTCAAAAATAAATAAACGTTAAAAAAACATTTTTTTTAATTAAAAAAATAAAACTATTCTAGAAAAAAGTCTATTGGTCTGGAAGGTTCTTTGGATAGGTCAAGGCTTAAAGTATCCAGGACTGTCATTCATTCATCATTCAATCATTCGGTCATGCAGCCAACATCCACTGCTTCCTCTCCTCTTCCCGTAGAGAGCTGGGGGTCCTGGAGGTGAGAGACCTGGTCCCCCCTGCCCCTACTGAGAAGCTCCAGGTCTAATAAGGAGATCCTGCCTCTTTTAGCCCACCACTTTTTAAATATTATGCAGATTTTGATTCAGCAGGTCTGGGGTGAGGGGGAGTGGTGCCTGGCATTCTGCATTTCTTAATCAGCTCCCAGGGGACATAGATGCTGTTCACCTGAGGACCACACTCTGAGCTTTGTCCTCATTCAGGCTTCTCATGAAAGCCTGACCTGGAAAATGCCTGCATCCCAGGAAACACATCCTCCCACAGCCTTACAAATGATGTTAACTACCTTTCACAAGTGCCTTAGACCCTACTACTGACAAAGGTCTCAATAGAGTTTCACAACAGCCAGGCAGAAGAGTCCAGGATTACGTTCCAATGAGCCTATTTCATAGATGAGTGAGCTGAAGAAGCTCTCGAAGGCACAGTAACCAGCCCAGTGTTTCCTCAGTGGTAGAGGCAGAACTGACTCCTAATTCAGAGATTTTTTTTTTTTTTTCCTAAAAGCCAGCTTGGCTGTCGGCTTCACAGGTGTGCTACCTGTGCAACTGCCCAGGACCCTGTGCTCAGAGGGGCCTCCCATTCAGTTTAGTGTTCTGCTGTCACTGTCTTGAGATTCTTAAGTTCTAAATGAGGGGGCCCAACAATTCTACAGCTGGTTCTGCAATCAGCACACAGATACTGAGAAGAAAGCTTTATAGAGGCTTGGCAGGAACACCAAACCGGAGGGCTAACAGCTAAGTCCAAGTCACCTCCCTTTTCTAAGGGGAAGCAATCGTAGTGATTTCCGGGGTCAGGCAGACCTGGGTTTGAATCCCAAGGTTGTCATCTACCAGCCCTGGGACCACAGGCTCATTGCATTATGTAAATTACCTTAGTCACTATTTCCTATTTCCCCAGTTACAAATGGGGATATTCTGATTTGGTTTATCTGGGGGCGGAGATGAGATGGGGGCTTAAGAGGCCCCAGGAGCCTCTGATAAGCGGCTAGGGTTCAGAACCACTGAGCCTTCCCAACCTTCAGGAACCTTCAGGCTCCATTGTCTCTAGTTCAGATGATTCACTCTGTGACTGGCAGAAACATCTCGACCCCTCTTGCAAGCTCCTGGCCAGCCTGAAGACCTCTTTCTTCCAGACGCTTGTGTCTTACGTTGCTAACGGGGCTCCTGCCCTCCATGGTTTTAGATAGCCCAAGGTGTGCTAGGTTCTGTACTTGCCCAGGGGCCTGGCCTGAGCCACCACAAATTCGTCCTGGACAGGAAATACAGCCCTGTGTTCATGCTAAGACAATACAAAGGTTATTTTGCTTTGCAAAGTAACCGGTCTCCAGAACAGCTTTTAAAGAATAGGCTTTAGCTTGTGGGTGGACAAAAATAAAATGGAATAAAAACACTTGGCAAGCAGACTATGATCCCATTTGCATAAAATCATGTTTCTACATCTCTACAGGGTTATAAATGCATAGAAGAGAGGTCTGGAAGGGTCGACAACACATTAACTGTAATTATCTCTTTCTCCTTTGCATTTCTCAGCTTGATTTTTAAATATACAGAAGCACCTATTTTTATCATCTGAAAAAAAAAAAAAGCTATTTCTATTCTGCCAGAAAAATATAGGAGTGATTTCATCTAAGTGGGAGAAAGTTTCGGGATGATTGATCCCTTTTCTAAGGCTAAATTCTCAACTCCCTTTCCTTTGCTGGCGTGCTATAATAGTTATAACACCAGGAGATGAACAAGAAACATTGGGTGAGCCTTGTATAAAAATAGAACACATTCTAAGGAGGCTATTTACCATCACTTAAAAAATGTTTTCAAAAGACCCAAGAAGCAGAGTCTTTCTTCTCTCCTGCGATTCTCCACGGGGGTCTGGAGCTGGCGGGGGTAGCTAACCCCGAATCACCCTGCCCTAAGGCCGGTTCTGCTCAGTCAGTGGAAGGATAGGAGCCAAGGCTGAAAGAATTCCTGCCGGGAGAGGAGACCCAGCTTCGCCCGGCCGGAGGAGGAGGGGAGATTGCCCGAGGGCCGCAGCGGAGAGGGGGCGCCGGTGTCACTTTCTCAGAACCGGATTACTGCCCCCAGCACGGCCGGCCCTTATATAGACACTCAGCAGCCGCTCGGGCTCCCCGCGCCAAGGGCAAGAGGGGAGGTCAAGGCTGCGGCCGGCCGGCCAGGACATCTGGACGGGCCCGCAGCGCCGACCCCCGCCTGCGCCCTCACCAAGACCTACGCCGCTTGCGCAAGTTCTTAGGACCATGCCAGGATCCCTGACCTGCTCTCCCAGCCCCCTCCCAAGCACCTGTTCCCCCTCCTCTGAACAATCACGTTCCTCTGCCGCCCTTCAGCGCGTATCTGCTCCCCCTCCCCCAGCCTCACAATCCCGGGGGCTTCTCTCCTTGCTCTCCCTCTTGTCTCCCATCCCCCCCCCCTCCGCCCACCCCATGTGGAAGAACCGCATGATCCCGGCACCTGCTGCTCCCCGGAACCAGTCCCTCGGACTGTCCCCCCAGCATCTAGGGCATCCCCCGCCTCGGACCCGCAGGTTTACCCCCGCCCCCCGCCCCCTCCCCGCGATGCCAGCCCCCGCGGGCTCCTGGCCCTGGCTCACCTGGCTCATACTTGAGGTAGAGAATGGAGACGATGAAGTAGCTGAGGTCGAAGACCGGGAAGAGCGGCACCCGCGAGAAGCTGAGCGCCAGCTCGCCTAGGCTTAGCGCCGAGAGCAGCTCCATGGCGCCCGCCGGGTCCCACCCCAGCCCCCGGCCCAGTAAGTCCCGCAGCCCGCGGCCCGGCAACTGCGCCCCCGCCGCTGGACCCGCCCCCGCCCGCCAGGCGCCGCCCCCAACCCGGCCCCCGCGGGAGAGGAGGGACGGCCCCAGGCCCCGGGGCGGGTGGTGGGGCCGTTCTGTCCCTTGAAGCCTAGTCGGGTGTCCCCTACTCCGTCCCTCGGGCCATCGCGACCCCATTAAGTCCAGCGAGGCGGGGTGCAGGGGTCCCTGTGGTGTGCGTTGGACAGGGTAGCCGTCCCTGGCGGAGGGGGGGGGGGTCCTTCCCGCGCGGAGCCCACCCAGGCGGGACGGATCAGTTAGGACCCTGTCCCGGTGGGACTCGATTAGGATCCATGTCCTCTTTGGAGCCCTTGGATCGGGACCAGCACCCTCTGTGGGGCCCGACCAGTTGTGAACCCCATCTTCCCGTATCCCAGAGGGTCAAGACCCCAATTGTCTGTGGAGCTGTCATGACCCTAATCCTCTATGGGGCTCTGTAAGTTACGATCTCCATTCCTCACGGGGATCCCTGTTCTCCGAAGGGACAGCTCTGTTGGGACCTCCTCCCTCCCCCCAACTCCCCCGTAGCGCCAGCCTAGTGGGGATCCCCGCCTTCCACTGGGGCCCAGGAGGAAGCCCCCGCCCGCCCCGCCCCGGGCATCGGTGCCTAGAGCCCACTGCATCAGGACCCATTCGCCTGTGCATCTCAGTGGTCAGAAGGCCCGGTTTCTCCAGAAGCCGCATCGGAGACCCCAGCCCAGAAAATAAAGCTACTGCACTAGTTTTCCTGCGCGCTGGGGGCCTCACTCCAGCGCGGCACGCCTCCAGTGCGTAACCTAATACTGCCGCGGGTGACTCCGCCCCGGGTGACGTCACACCATCGCCCCGCCCTCTCCTCAATACCCTCCGGGCCTCCCAGAGAAAAGGGGCGCTTGTTCTTTCCTAAAGGGGCCTGGCCTTCAGAGGGCGGGACCCTGCATGTCTTGGCCTTCGATTGGACCAGCCCTCGCCAGCGCGGCCTCGAGATTGGTCGGTTTGTGCTCCTCTCCCCTCCCTCTTCGAGGCTTCCGCTTCCGGTTCTGACGGACGCTTCGGCCGTAACGATGATCGGGGACATCCTGCTGTTCGGGTAATTAGGGGGGCTAGAGGCTGGGGTAGGAAGGATAAGAGGGACAAGGGGAGGCCCAGGTAACCTCATTCTCCCTTCGCAGGACGCTGCTGATGAACGCCGGGGCGGTGCTCAACTTTAAGCTGTGAGTAGGCCGCTTTGGATCGCGGCTCCACCCAGGGGACCCGTAGACCCGCCCCCACGAGCGTGAGCCCGCCCCAAGTCGTAGGCCACGCCCCCAAGTCCCAGCCAGCCCTCTGGCCACGCCTCCTTCCTGGTCTGTCCTTCTGTGACCCTGCGCTCCATGGTGACTTGAAATCAAGACTTTTCGTTAACGGCGATCTCCCTTCTTGCATCCCGGAGAGCCTCCGGCCCGTCCCCCCAGAGTTCTTAGCCTTCCTTCGTACCCACAGACTAACCTCTCCACCTTGGTGGCTGCAGGCCTTGCTGTGATTGGCTGGTAGATGATGGTCCAAAGGGGCATTAAACCCCCCGAGGTCACCAAGTCCGCTGCAGGGCTAGAGCTGAAACGGTGTCCGAGGCCCTCTGAGCTGAGGGTCAGGGCCAGAGGACTGAGTGGTCTTTATGTCCCACCGAAAGTGGATACTGTCTGTTCCTCTTTGTAGGAAAAAGAAGGACACACAAGGCTTTGGGGAGGAGTCGAGGGAGCCCAGCACAGGTAAGACCTCCTTTCTGGACTCTGAAATTGGTCCATTCAGAGAGGACAATTTGTTCTTACCAAGCCTTAACTCAGTTTTCTTTTTAATAATCTGTGTGTGTGTGTGTGTGTGTGTGTGTGTGTGTGATTGTGTGTGAGAGAGAGAGAGTTGGGCCTGAGGATGTGCTGTTCCTTTTGTTCACCTCTGTCGACCTTCTTTCTCTTGCTAACCCTTCCCGCATAAGTCAGAACTCATATAACTTCGTACAGTTAGAATTTTCCTTTATGTATGATACCATGTGGCTAATATTTGCCCCTCACACTTGCTCCAACTTGTTTTGGCCCATTTCTGTGCCCTTGTGGTGCCAGTCTTCCAGCATGAATGAATGAATGAATGAATGAATGAATGAATGAACGAACGAGCAACTGAACAGCCTCACAAGTAGCTATTGCTTTCAGAGTACTGCAGACCTGTTTTTTCTTTTTTAATTAGATGCCAACATTAGCTTTCAAATAAATCAGATGTCACGTAAAAATTCAGTTGTCTGAATTTTCAAGAAAATTTTTCAAGAAAAATCTGAACATCCTACAGCTCAGGGTTCAAGCAACCTCTTGGCACCTGTTGGGTGAAGTTGAGAAAAACAGGACCCCGTTGAAGCAGGGCCTGTGGCCTCTACTCGTCCCAGCCCCTCATCGTGATATCATTTCACCTGCCTGGCCTCTGGAGGCCCTAGGTTTGACACTTCTTGCTGAATTTATTCATGTGACTGTTTGAGACATGAGACGTGTACATGACTACTGTGTCATTCATTTATTCATTCACCAAGCATTATTGAGCACCTGTCACATGCCAGCCACTGTGCTGGATGCTGGGGACACAGCAGGGAGCAGCCAAGGCAGTGGGTGCCATGATGGAGCATTGCGTAGGGACGATACGAACCCTGAGGGGCAGTGAATTTGAGGACAGTCTGACAGTTCCCTTTTATTGAGGGCCTACCTGGTGGCAGCTGCCCCCTTAGGTGCTTCCTATGGGTATTTCCCCTCCGTCTCCACCCCTAAAAGGTAAAGGGCGTTTTCCCATTTTATAGGTGTGGAAACTGAGGTTCAGGCTTGTGGCTTGACTTGCTTGTGGTCACATAGTAAACCAGTGACAGCCTCTCGATTGGAAGCTGGCTTTTTCGGACCCCGCAGGTTGTACCCTCAGTCACTAGACCATCCATCCATTCATTCTTTCGTTCATACATCCATTCATTCAGCAGCTATATGTATATTGCTTACCCACTCTGTGGAAGGTACTAGACCATCTCCTGGGGCTGTGGTCTATAGATCTAAATCGGAGCTGGGGTGGGTAGGAGGTGGGAGGGCTTGGTGGTGGTGAGAGTGTCCACGATAAGGACAGTCACAACAGTGGCTTCCTTGTGATCAGGGGCTCTGTGCACGTCTCCTTCCAGCTAGTAATCTTGTGCTTGTTGCTGCTGCTGCAGAAAATGCCCCTCTCCCTGTGCCTGGCTGACCCCCTGATACAGTAGTGGCTGCATTTGTTGAGAGCTGTCTGTGTGCCAGGCACTGTGCTGAGGTCTTCCTAGTTGCCCATCACCCCCATTTACACAGGAGGAAGCTAGGGCATTTATAGGCCAGGGGCTGACCAAGGTCACCTGTGTGGAAGGGCAGTAAACTCCTGCCCAAGTTTAAGGTCGGAGCTTATACACTTCCTCGAAGCGCTTAACCCCCGCTCCCCAGCACGGGCTAGGTTGGATGCCCCCTTTGTATGCTCCCATGGCACTTGTCATGGTGAATAATCAGATGTGTGATTAACTTGTTTAGTATTTGTCCTCCGTGTGAGCTCCTTAGGGCAGGGATCCCTGTCTCGTTCTTCCCTGTATCCCCTGCACTTGGCTGCTGCCTGGAACAAGTGGCCTTTAGTTAGCACCCGTTGATGGCAGGAGAGCCTGTTTTTTGTTTTGTTTTGTTTTGTTTTGTTTTGTTTTGTTTTGTTTTGTTTTTTGATGCTGGGCTCAAGGAAGGGCCTTGCCGAGCAGTGCCTCTCAGACATGCTGGGGATGGACCCGCGTTTGACATCCGCAGTCTGGGCTGAGCTGCACGTGGCTGTCCCAGTGGGTTGAACAATACCGGACTCATCTAAGCTGCGTTCAGCAAGTCTGTGTGCTCATCTGGTGCTTGGATGATGCAGTGATGCCAGATGGCTGTCATATCGGGTGGCCGTGTAAATTTCTGAGCTCCTGCCTGGTATTTTCTGTACTTACTGGACAGCCGTGGTCTAGAGATGACATTTTGGGTAGCATGCTTGTAGGTTACCCTGTCTGGACCCGTTCGTTTCATTCTGGAGGATTAGTGAGGGAGGACGATTGACTTAAAACCCTGAAGGAGGGTTCTGGAACCCACATCTCTGGAGTCTCATCCATCGTACCAAGCTGTTTCCTCTCGAAATGGGTTCTGCTCTGTGGCATCGGGGAACTAGAGCGAATCATCATCAAAGCAGAGCTCCCCTGTTACTTGCCTGAATTAGTGTCCTTTTTCAGCTGCAAACACTGAAAACCCAGCCGAAGGGTAAGGCAAGTTGAAACCTCCCAAGGGTAGGACTGTTCTCAGGCACACCTGGATTCAGGGCTCATACCAGCCGCCCTGCACGCAATCCTCTCCTTGTCCTTCTGGGTTGGTTTTACTCTCAGGCTGCTTGTTTTTACAAAGGTGACCCGAGAGCAGGGCTTGGCACATTTATCTGTAAAGGGACAGATCATAAACATTTTAGGCTTTGTGGGTCATACCTTCTTTCTCTCTCTCTCTCTCTCTCTGTCTCTTTTTTTTTTTTTTAAAGTGCTTATTTACTAATTTTGAGAGGGAGAGAGACCACGTGTGCGCACGAGCTGGGGAGGGGTGGAGAGAGAGGGAGACAGAATCCCAAGCAGGCTCTGCATTGCCGTCAGCGCGAGCCTGACGCGGGGCTGGAACTCACAAACTGGGAGATCGTGACCTGAGCCCAAATCAAGAGTCGGACGCTGAACCGACTGAGCCACCCAGGTGCCCTGTGGGTCGTACCTTCTCTGGTGCCGCATCTCAGCTCTGTTCCTTGAAAGCAGCCGCGGCAAATCCGGGCATACCTTGTTTTATTGTGCTTTGCAGAGAATTTTGTTTTTTACAAACTGAAGGTGTGTGGCCACCCTGAGCGAGCAGGTCTGTTGGCACAATTTTCCCAACGGCATTTGCCCACTTTGTGTGTGTCGTATTTTGGTAATTCTAGCAGGTTTTCACATTTTTTCATTGTTCTATTTGGTTCGGTGATCAGTGATTATGACTTGCTGAGAGCTCAGATGATGGTTAGCATTTGTTAGCAGTATTTTTTTTTTTTTTTTTTTGAGAGAGATAGTGTGCGTGCACTCGGGGAGAGGGGGAGAGAGAATTTTTAAAAAAAAAATTTTAATGTGTTTATTTTTGAGGGAGAGGAGAGACGGAGTGCAAGTAGGGGAGGGGCAGAGAGAGGGGGAAACACAGAAACCCAAGCAGGCTCCAGACTGAGCTGTCAGCACAGAGCCTGACACAGGGCTCAAACTCACAAACTATGAGATCATGACCTGAGCTGAAGTCGGCCACTTTACCGACTGAGCCACCCAGGTGCCCCGGGAGACAGAGAATCTTTAGCAGGTTCCATGCCCAACTTGGAGCCCTATGGGGGGCTTGACTCTAGACCCTGAGATCATGACCTGAGCCAGAATGAAGAGTTGGATGCTTAACTGATTGAGCCACCCAGGCACCCCAGCAATATATATATTTTTAAAGTTTATTTATTTTGAGAGAGAGAGAGAGAGCAAGTGAAGGGGAAGGGCAAAAAGAGAGGATCCCCAGCAGATGTGGGGCTCGAACTCCCGAACTGGGAGATCATGACACAAGCCGAAACCAAGAGCCAGATGGATGTTCAACCGCGCATCAAGCCATCTATACACCCACCAATAATTTTTAAATTAATGCATTTACATTATTTTTTAGATATAATGCTGCTGCATATTTAATAGACTATAGTATAGTGTAAATGTAACTTTTATATGCACTGGGAAGCCAAAAAAATCATTTGACTTGCTTTATTGCAGTGGTCTGGAGCCAGAACCAAATCAACAATAGCTCTGAGGTTTATCTCCTATATATAAATGAGGGGGCATGGGTGTATTTTGATAAAACTTATTTATAGACACTGAAATATGAATTTTATGTAACGTTTGTGTCTAACAAAATACTCCTTTGATTTTTTTTTTTAACCATTAAAAAGTATCAAAGATATTCTTAGTTAACAGGCCATATAGAAACAGGCGGGAGGGGCTGGCTTTGGCCCATGGGCCACAGTTTGCCAATCTCTGACCCAAAGGACTGGGCTTACAACTTCCTAGCCCAGAAAGATGGACAGGAAGCAAATGCCTCCTTCCCAGTGGTTGAGACAAAAAAATCTCAGGACTGACTCTCATTGGGTAGACTTGGGTCACATGTTCCCTCCCTGAGCCAATCAGAGACTGGGGACTGGGTGCTCTCAGGGGTTGGTCAGTGGCAGCTACTGCCAGAATGCCAAGGGTCAGGGAGCAGAGGCGACCCACAGGGAAAGCCATGCTGCCCCCGGAACGTGGGGTAGTGGGATGGGGGCGGGCGGAAACTGCAGAAGCACACTGCAGCCGTGACAGCAGACATGTGAGCCGTGCTTGTAAAAATGCTTTCTGCCTTTGCAGGTGACAACATCCGGGAGTTCCTACTGAGCCTCAGATACTTCCGCATCTTCATTGCGCTGTGGAATGTCTTCATGATGTTCTGCATGATCGTGTAAGTCAAGCCTGCCTGTCCCCTTCCGTGTCATCCTCAGTGTCGTTCTCCAGATCGACCCACCTGATGGTCATTCCCTGTCTCCTCTGTCGGCACTTTTGTGTCACGCTTTCTGCTTTCAAAATAAGAACTCTCCCAGGGTCTACACGGGTTAGACTGTGTCACTGTGGTCTAGGCCGGAGCTTTGACCAGAACACGGTGTTCTCCAAGTCCTGGCTGTTTCTGGTACCTCAGCAGAGGCTGCCAAGAGATGCCTTCCCTCGAGCCTTGGCCCTGTTACCTCTTGCCAGCGTTTAGTGTATGCTCGGTGTCTTGCCAGGGTGGAAAATGTGGCTTGAATGACCAGTGTGCTGCTGGGTCCCTGCTTCCTACCCTGCTGGAAGCCAGCAGAAGGGTTTCAGACTTTTTTCTGTTTTCGTGCCCATTTTTCATTTCCTCATTAGGCTTAACAAATCTAATCGGATTGGTTTTCCTCCCAGCAGCGGGGCCTTAATTTTGATTCTGTTATTAATGAATTGTGAGACTCCTAGTAAACAGACTCGAGAAAAACAGTAGGAGAATCTGGCATTTTGTCCATGCTGGGCTGGTCCCTTGCTTCACCCTAAAGAGGGAGAGAAGGAAAATCGACTGTCCTGAATAATTGAGATGCTGAATTTAGGGTTGCTGGGGGGACCTTGTGCCAGTCCAGTGGCTGTTAGAGATGGACTTAGGACTTAGGAGATGGGGGGAGGGGGGGTTCACTGTGTCACTGGAAAGTGTTTTAGAGCCCAGAATGAGGACCGCAGTGTATGCCCAGAGAGGCCCTCTTTGGGAGCTCGGTTGAGGTGAGCTCGTGAAGAGCCCAGGGGATTTGCAGAAGAGCATGGGAAGCATAACTAAGATTCACAGGAGGTAGAACGGTGTTGGGGGTGCTCCTCCAGCCTCGGTCTTTCCACGTTCCCACCTATTCATTCATTCATTCATTCCTTCATTCATTCACAACTATCCAGCACGGGCTGTGCCTTGGGCTTATAGCTGAGACCAAGACAGCCATAGTCCTTGCCATCAGTGAATGCACACAGTATAGCAGATGGGACAGGGACAGAAAACAAATAAATAGGAAAACCTCACTCATGAGGCAAATGGGAGGCTCCCAGTTTGGGAAATGGTCGGGAAGAGCCTCTCTGAGAAGTGCTGTTTAAATCAAAACCTAAAGAACGAGAGGCAGCCTTGCCATCTGCAGAACCAAAGAGAAGCACAGTAGCACTGGACATAGCACGCGCGAAGGTCCTGGGGCAGGGGCGAGCTCGGTGTGTTTTTATCATTTTGTTCTTTTCTGTCCAGCGGCTTCATCATCCTTCTCTCCCAGCTAGCTTCCTTTACTGCTCCTCTGCCGGCCCGTGACCAGGATGGTAGTAGCCTCAGGCTCTGTGACGTTCCAGCTTAGCCCAAGGCTGGCTTAGTCTGTAGCCTAGTGTGCTGATTCTGCTTCCTGAGAGCAGAGCCTGATTGGCCTAGCTTGGTGTCACCCAGGTCCTACTAGATTGGGGTTGTCCTGGTGCCGGCAGAATCACTTAGGTTGAGTCAGGGAACCACAGCCCTTGGGCCATATCTGTTTCCTGGTTTTCCCGATGTTTTATTGTCATGCGGCCACACCCATTTCTGTGACTGCTTTTGGTTACCGTGGAGCGCTTGAAACCTTGTGATGGAAACCGCCTGGCCTGCAAAGCCCAAACTACTTACAGTGCCACTTGCTACACAGGGAGTGTGCTGACCCCTGACCTAGGCCGGCTCTTCCAGTAGGGGCCACAGGGAGGGAAGATCTTTTTCAGAAAGGGCCCTGTCAGGGAGGCAGTGACCGGCTTTCCCAGGATATTAAAAAGCTGGAAATCACCTTGGCTCCGGTCGTCATCCCGGGGTCGTGGGTTCGAGCCCCGCATCAGGCTCTGTGCCCAGCCTGGAGCCTGCTTCAGATTCTCTCTCTCTCCCTCTGCCCCGCCCCCCCTCATGTGCTTGCTCTGTCTGTCTCTCAAAAGTAAATAAAATAACGCCTTAGATGTGTTCAAAGTAACAAAGGCTTTTTAAATAATAAAAGCTGTTCTACTTTTGCTACAAAAAAAAGAAAACGAAACAAAACTGGAAATCACCTAACTGTCCAAGAACAGGGGAATAGTCAGGTAATTCAAAGGACGCCCGTACGACTGTTATGCTACTGTCACTGATGGTGTGCTAAAACTTCTGTCTACACAGGGGAGTGTTTTGAAAGCAAAGGTGGCTGGATGTCACTTAAATGCACACTCTGGCCTCAGTTGTGATTTGCACGCGGTAAACATTAAATAAATGCCTGAAGTGTGTGGGGAGACTTCCAGGCAGGGAGTTGGACGGATCTACTCCAGGCTGTCCGCAGACGTGACCATGCTCAGAGGTGACCATGCTGTGACCGCTGACGCGGTTAACAGGGCCTGAGGGGATGGTTCACAGTTCCCTGCACCCACTTCTGTATTGCTTGAGCTGAGCTACTTTGGGAATTTTAAAAAGGCACGAAAAACTTGAAATACAGAGAGAAATGTGCCTGAAGGTTTAGGGACCGAGAGTATTACCGTCTGCAGCTTAACTTGGGAACACATCAAAGATAAGGGAGACAGATTGACAGGTACCCTGTACAACAGAGTGTTAATTGCAAAATGGAGGTGGTGTATATGTGGGTGTTCACTGAACCGTTCTGTTAAGTCTTCTCTACGTTGCAATCTTCATACTGAAGTATTGGGGAGAGGAAGACCGGGAGAACACGAGCGTGTAAAACCACGGAAAAGGATGAATAAGTACAAAAGTGCAAGTTGGTGTTCACAACTCAGTGTTTTGTCGTATATTCACAGGGTTGTGAAACCACCACGGCCATCTAATTCTAGAACGTTTTCATCACCCCCGAAAGGGAAACCTCAGACCCATTAAGCAGTTCCTGCCTGTTCTCCCCTCCCTCCAGCTTTCTTTATGGATCTGCCTGTTCTGGGTATTTCACATAAATGGAATCGAAGCAGTGTGTGGCCCCTTCTGTGTCTGGCTTCTTTCACTCAGCGTGATGTCTCGTAGGTTCCGACATGCCGTGGCATGTCAACACTGCATTCCTTTCTGTGGCCAAAGAATAGTCCATTGTATGGCTGCACCTCGGCTTGTTTTTGTATCCATCCGTTGATGGCTATCTGGGATGTTTCCATTTTTCGGCTGTCTCCAACATTGTTGATACAAACATTTGTGCACACGTTTTCGAGGCTGTCTGGTAAATACCGAGGAGTGAGATTGCTGGGTCTTAGGGTCACTCTATATTTATCCTTTTGAGCTTCTGCCAGACTATTTTTTAAAGTCGCTGCAGTAGTGTGCCTTCCCACCAGGAGTGTATGATGGTTCCAGTTTCCCCACATCCTTGCCAACGCTTGCGATTGTCAGTCTTTTTGATGAGAGCCGAGCCGTCTTAGCAGATGTAAGGGTTGATTTGCATTTCCCTGATGGTGAATGACGTCGAGCGTCTTGTCATGTGCCTATTGGTCATTTGTGTATCTTCTTTGGAAAAATGTGTAGATCCTCTGTCCATTTCTTAGTTGGGTTATTACTGAGTTGTAAGAGTTCTTTTTATAGTGTGGATCCCAGTCCCTTATCAGATATGTGATTTGCAAGTATTTTCTCCCATTCTGGGAGTTGTCTTTTCAATTTCTCGATGGTGTCCTTTGAAGCACAAAAAAAATCTTAGTTTTGGTAGACTCCAGTCTATTTCTCCTTCTGTCACTCGTGCTTTTTGTGTAATAGCTAAGGAATTGTTGCCTAGCCCGAGGTCATGGAGATTTAAGCCTAAGTTTTCTTTTCTTTCTTCTTTTTTTTTTTTTTTTAAAGTGTATTTATTTATTTTGAGAGAGAGAGCATGCAAGCAGGGGAGGGGTAGAGAGAGAGAGGGAGAGAAAGAACCTCAAGCAGGCTCCACGCTGTCAGCACAAAGCCAAAAGCAGGGCTCAAACTCACAAACTGCAAGATCGTGACCTGAGCCAAAATCAAGAGTCAGATGCTCAACCGACTGAGCCACCCAGGCACCTGTAGGCCTAAGTTTTCTTTTAAGAGTTCTCTGATTTTAATTTTAATAGTTAGGTCTGTGATCCACTTTGAGTTAATTCTTGTAGATGGTGTGAGGTAGGGATCCAGCTTCATTCTTTTGCATATGTTGTAATCCAGTTGGTCCTGCACTTTGTTTTTTTTTTGTTTTTTTTTTTTTTCAAAAAGGCTTTTTATTTTGGAAAGAGTTTGGATTTATAGAAATGTCGTAAAGGTAACAGAGTTCCGTGTGTGTGTGTGTGTGTGTGTGTGTGTATTTTAAGTTTATTTTCAGAGAGAGAGAGAGTGCATGCGTGCACACACATGAGAGCAGGGAAGGGGCAGAGAGAGAGGGAGAGGGAGAATCCCAAGCACACTCCACACTGTCAGCACAGAGCCCGATGCAGGGTTCGAACTCAGGAACTGTGAGGTCATGACCTGAGCCGAAATCAAAAGTCAGATACTTAACCAACTGAGCCACCCAGGCAACCCCCCACCATATATATCTTTTTAATAGCCCTGTGGTTTTCCCCAGTAAACCTCTGTCATAACTTACATACCCATTCTCAACTTGATGGACATTTGTACAGTTTCCAAGCCTTCCCTGTTCAGGATTTCCTTCACTGGAATAACGTTAATATCTTTTTTTTTTTAATTTATGAAAGTCATCACTGACTGGCAGTAATAGAGAATGGGCTAAAATGTTACAGATTCTGATGAAATAGATACTTTGTTAAATAGCTTTCTTCTTTTTAAAATGTACTGTTTGGGGGCACCTGGGTGGCTCAGGCGGTTAAGCTCCAACTTCAGCTCAGGTCATGATCTCACACTCTGTGAGTTCAAGCCCCGCGTCAGGCTCTGTGCTGACAGCTCAGAGCCTGGAGCCTGCTTCAGATTCTGTGTCTCCCCCTCTCTTTTCCCCTCCCCTGCTCATGCTCTGTCTCTGTCTCAAAATAAATAAAAACATTAAAAAAAATAAAATGTACTGTTTGGTAGTGTTAAGTATGCTCACGTTGCATAACAGAAAAATCACTTACAAAATTATAAAGGATACAAAATAATCTTAATAGTAACATAAAAAAATTTTCTGAAAGTGTTTTCAGAGCGATAGCTTTGCTTCGTTCGCATCTTCATGTGCATTTCTGCCCTCCGACTTTTCCAGGCTGTTTGGCTCCTGAGCCCCAGATATACGCCTTCCCGGGAACCAGGAACCAGGAACCAGGAACCACCTTCCCAGATGCCGGGTCTCCCTTCCTCCGTTCCTGATGACTTCAAGAATGGTTTTGACTGGAAAACCAGCGATCTTCCCAGAAAGCCCAAGTTCGTGGTGGGTGGAAAAAAATGTTCGCCAAGCTGCACACGGTTTCCCAGCCACGTCATTGTTTTCTTTTCAAAGATCTTTTCACTTTGGTCTCTCCTCTGAAATGCTGACTACTTAAGGAGTTTGAGGAGGGCTTATGGAAGGGGAATGTGATAACACTGCATTCCCTACGGATAAAAGAACATGTCTAGATTGTTTTTTTAGATTGGAATTCCTCTTCTTCCAAGCTTCCGCTAGAAACCCACTTCTGGATATTTCTCCGTTTATTTTTAACCACCGTCCTTTTTGGTTCCAATTACCCAAGTTTTGAAAAAATCATTTTTATCCAGGGATCTGAAACAGAAAGGTTGGCTTTTGAGTTTGATGGAACCTCTTTACTGGACTGTATTTACGAATAACAAGCAAGTTCATTGTTGCTGGGCCTGTGTCCAAATTCCTTTCCTGTCTCGATGGGCTCTGCTTGGCCACTCAGTGCAGCTGAGGTCATCCCCAGGACTTTAAGGGTGAAGTATTACCGATTTCCATGGAAGAGAGGTACAGAGCAGGCAGATGTGGGTGTTAGGAGAAACTTCGCCTTGCCTTGAAGCCCTCTGTTAAAGTCACTTTTGGGGCCATTAATTGTATCATTTTCAGAACGAGGGTGCCGTCCATGGCGGGTATCAGGACCCAGTTCTCCAAGTTTGGAATTCCGGGTCTGATTTTCAAGTGAGTGATTTCAAGGTTGAAAAGCAAGGAGCCTCACTCGAGGAAATCTAGCATTTTGCACAGAATCTTCATTGAAAGGGAGGCCTTTTATTGCCAAGACGAAATGCCGGTGGTCAGCACCCAGATCCTGCCGGTGTTTGATTTGTTCCTTGTGGTTTTTGAAATCCTGATTTGTAGGTAAACCTGACAGGAGGAAGAAGTAACCAAGTAAACCTGTAGACTTGCAGAACTGAGTCGCATTGAAAATAAAGCTCATTTCTAAAAAGGATCTTTTGTTTATACATTTTTTAACCAAGAAGTTAGTTGACTTCCAGCCCGAGTTGTTGTGAACTACACTGTGGGGAACACTGAGGATTCATTTCGGAGGCTGTCAAAAAGTCAGAAAAGAGGCAATATTTAGGTTTCCCTTTTGAGATTTTGTGTGAATAAATGTGCGGCTGGAATTGGGCCAATGTGATTTTTGACCCGGCCACTCTTGGCGGTATAGAAAGAGCCGGTGACAGCAGCGGGGTTTTGCTAGACTAGGGTCAAATCTGCTCTCCCTGCTGCTTTGCCAACGTCATTCTCCTTCACTGCTTGTGTAATTTATTCCCTTGTCACACCCGGGCGTGTGGTTTGTAAGTCGCCGGGGAACGTAGCGGCCGAATCGAGCTTCGCCCAGGCCTGTGTCCTTGTCAGCCAGAACAGATGTGCCGAGATCTTGCCTGGTCACTCATCAAGCCGTGTCAGTGGTGCGAGGAAACCTCGCCGCCTTATTCAGACTGGTGCTGAGGTTTCGGTGAGGAGAGGCATTCATATATGTTACGGGGGTGAATCGCGCTCTGCGAAGAGAATGCTGTCATTGAGATTTTGTTTCAATAGTTGTATTTTTTTCCCCCAGAGAACTGTTATCTCCTTGTTAAGCTCCCATCAGCATCGCTTCGGAGGCTCTGCTGTACCTTTTGAAAGTTGTGTCTCATGGATGTGTATCTTGAGGAAGCTTTTCAAGAACCCTCATTAACGTGAAAGATTATTGACGTTTGAGTTTTGGGTGCGTAGGGTTGCCCAGAATTTAAGCGCTCATGCTTCTGGGTCAGTTAGGTGCGGGTTCGAGTCCCGTCTCTGCTCCTTGCTAGTGAGACCTTGGCTGCTTGCTTCCCCACTCCTTGCCTCAGTTTCCAGTCTCCAAAAGGGGTCTGAGGGTCCCGTCTGCCTGGGGCGATTGAAAAGTTCAGCAAGCGTAAATGTTCGGTGTGGGTGTCCTCACTGCCTGCATTTTCTCTCCTTTGCCTACATTTGTGCACACACACCTTTAAAGAGCAATTGTATTGGTTTTGTTTTTATTATTTTTTTTTGTTTTTCATTTTTTTTATGTTTATTTCGTTTTGAAAGAGGGAGCGCACAAGCAGGGAAAGGGCTGAGAGAGAAGGGGACAGAGGATCCCATGTGGGCTCCATGCTGACAGCAGAGAGCCTGCTGCGGGGCCTGAACTCCCAGACCACAAGATCATGACCTGAGCCGAAGTTGGACGCGTGACTGATTGAGCCACCCAGGCGCCCCTCGATTGTATGGTTTAAAAAAATTAGAGAGGTGCCTGGGTGGCTCAGTCGGTTAAGTGTCCGACTTCGGCTCAGGTCATGATCTCGCGGTTCATGAGTTCAAGCTCCACATCGGGCTCTGTGCTGACAGCTCAGAGCCTGGAGCCTGCTTCCAATTCTGTGTCTCCCTCTCTCTCTGCCCCTCCCCTGCTAGTGTATAGTCTCTCTCTGTCTCAAAAAATAAACATTAAGAAAAAGAATTAGAAACAGTTTTCCAGCATAGAAAACCTTTTCCTATCTTCCTATTGCCTTTCTAGCATTTTCCTTATATACAACGGTATACAGGCAAACCTTGGAGATATTGTGGGTTCAGTTCCAGACCACTACAGTAAAGCGAATATTGCAATAAAGCAAGTTAAGTCAAGTTTTTGGTTTCCCGATTCATATAACAGTTGTGTTTATAGACACTCTGGTCTAGTAACTGTACATTAAGCATCACATCAAAAAAAAAAAACAAACCCGTGCATTCGTAATTAAAAAACACTTGATGGCTAAAAAGCGCTGTCATCTAAGCTTTCAGTGAGCCATAATCTCTGATCACAGATCACCGAAACAAATACAGTAATAATGAAAAAGTTTGAAATATGTTGAGAATTAGCACAATGTGACACAGAGACGTGAAGTGATTGGACGCTGTTGGGAAAATGGGGCCAAGAAGCTAGTTGCCACAAACCGTCAGTTTGTAGAAAACACGGCGTCAGTGAAGTGCGATAAAATGAGATACATGCCTGGATATGATGTTGTTTGATGGTGGAGAAGCCAGCTTGGGTTCTGGGTTGCCAGACAGGCTGCATGGTGCTCAGTTTTGTGTGTGTGTGTGTGTGTGTGTGTGTGTGTGTGTGTGTGTGTGTAAACTTTTTTAAAGTTTATTTATTTATTTTGAGAGAGAGAGAGAGTATGCGCATGCTAACGGGAGAGGGGCAGAGAGAGAGAAAGGCAGGGAGAGAATCCCAAGCAGGCTCTGCACTGCCAGTGTGGAGCCCACGCGGGGCTCGAACTCACAAGACCGTGAGATCTTGACCTGAGCTGGAACGAAGAGTCCCACGTTTAATCGACAGGCGCCCAGGAGCGCCTGCACGGTGCTCAGTTTTAATTACTGCCTGGTGTCAGTAAATCTCTCTTTGACCTTGGCCCTCTCGTACGTGCTTTGAACTTGTACTTTGTCCACTCTGACAAATGCCACTGCTATAACCGTTGTGACCTTCGCTGACTCCCTTCACCAGTGACCCTGGAGTATCTAGGAAGGCTGCATCATCCGGTCCACTATGGTAGCTGGAGTGGCTTTTGTTTGCTTTATTCTAAAGTTTCTTACTACCAACGCATGTTCATTGTAGATAAATTGTAATATACGGCTTTACTCGAAAGGATGCCACTACCAATAATCACATTCCCGCAGAGGGCGTCACTCAAGGTATACATCTTTCTGGCTCTTTCTCTGTGCATGTCCATTGGGTACGGGGCATACATTTTCATGACATAAATTGTATCTTTGTGTGTTCTAGCCTGCTTTTCTCATCTGATGATACGTTTCTGTATTTTTTCCTACAGTTACGGTTCTTTTATTTTTTTAATGTTTATTTTTGAGAGAGCGCGCACGCGTGCATGCACATGTGCACATGTGCGGGGGAGGGGCAGAGAGAGGGAGAGAGAGAGTGAGAGAGAATCTGAAGTGGAGTTTGTGCTGACAGCAGACAGCCCTCCTGAATCGGGCCTCGAACTCACGAACCATGAGTTCGTGACCTGAGCTGAAGCCAAGACGCTTAACCAACTGAGCCACCCAGGTGCCCCTG